>NC_081428.1:7699960-8299960 GCF_949786415.1 Peromyscus eremicus | reverse complement strand
CTTGTCCCCCAGAAAAGGCTGTTCACGTGTTATCTTATGGGATTATGAAATATCATCAGGCACGGCATAGCAGCATGGATCCTACAAAATCCTCAATTATTTAGCAGATAATGAGGGTGGCTCTGTTTTCAGAGGCCTGTGCCCATGCATGGCTGTGCTACCATTTCCCGGGTATCTCTCTATTAACCTGTGTGCTTAAGATCCGCGTTTTAAAATGGCTTTAGTAAACTTCAACTCCACTGTATAAAAAGGTCATCAGGATCTTGTGTCTTTCTATACCATGGTGTGAAGGAGAGTAAGTGGGTCTTGGGGACCTAGGCCTGGTATTACAAAGTGGTTGGGACTGTCTCTAGAGAAGGCAAAAATGGAACTTTGGAAACGGGTTGACAGAGGTGAGTATGGGAGGGCGTGGGAGCAGGAATGCAGGTGTGCACAGAGCCACGGGGGTCCCAGGATGAAGACAAGGGGAGAGCAGGGATGGGTGAGTGCCGAGGAAGCTGGTCACCTCAGCGAGATCTCTTCCCTGGTGCTTCTCTCACCTCATTTCCTTGGCCGGGAAGTAGAAAGCACCCCCCCCACCCCCACCCGTGGGTTTTGATGTGGGAGCTGCGATTCCAGGTGTCCAGGAGACCACACAGCCAGTGCTCCTTCTGATCCAAACTCTACACCTTGGCTCATGTGTATGGCGTCTTTCCTGAGCACACTTCTCTGAAGTTTCCTGTTTTCTTGACCTGGAGGTTTCTAGCCTCAGATCTATTCTTTTCTTTTCCGTGTTCATAGTTTCCCCAGGGAATACACCAGCATGTGTAGCTTTGTATATAGTCCCTCCCTCCTGACCTCCCTCCTGCCCTCTCCCCTGCCCTCCCTCCTGCCCTCTCCCCTGCCCTGTGCTCTTTCCTTGTCACTTCCTACCCTGGGGATCAGTGATTTGATGTCATCAACCCAAGACATTTCACGAACATTGAAATGTAGGTGGCAAGAATTTAAGTTTATACCTAATAACTACCTCAGCTTTTAAAAAAATATTTTAAGGTTTTTTTTCAAAAGAAAAAAATCTAATTATGCACAGGAGAAAAATCACTCAGAATTAATTCACTAGGAATTAAACTAAAATTAAAAGGTAAGGATGCTAACAATCCTTTAAAAATAATTCAAATTAGAAACGCTAATTATGGAACCTTTTACATAACATGGGAAACGGTTCCCCGAGGCAGGGGGAGAGGGACAGTGATGGGAAGCAGGAGCTCACAGAGCACAGAGGTCTGATGTGGGGGCATTTGCATGAGTGAGAAATTAAATTTCCTTTGATGGCTGCTGCCGGTTCTGCTTATGGTCTATCTGATTGTCTGAGGAGACTGCAGGGCGTGACATGAGCTGCCTTTGGTTCTGGAGTCAGGGCCCAAACGGTCCACCCTCTTGGGAGAAGGAAGTTGGGAAGGAAGGAGGTCAGAAGCCTCCATCAGAGCTGCCAGCTAGTTTTCCACATGACGTGGCTGAATCAACCCACAGAGCGAGAAGCTGCAGTGAGTCATAAAGGGGGGGTTTCTATGTGGGCCTGTCCCACCCAGAGCCTTTCCTCTTCTCCTCTCATGAAGTGTCACTGAGGACAGGCGGGTCAGAATTTGAGGGCATCTGCTGGCCCTTTTTCATGGTGCCACATGGTGTCATGCAGGCTGCTGGGGGAGAAAAGCCATCAGTGGAGTGATCTGAGCTCAGTATCCATCTGCCAGGCGGGATGCACCCACAGGTGCAATAACGCCATGACGGTTAGGGTGCAACCAACTGCTTTATGATTGGGTTTGAGGCTCATTCCAGAACAGGAAATTTGTGACTGGTACCATAAACCCGGTCCAAAGCCCGGGGCTTGAAGGTCAGAGGCCCTAGGGGAATCTCCTGTTTTTATTTTGCTAGATGGCTACGGTGTCAACTGCCTACTAAAAATCCCCGCGTGCCTATGAAACCGTGTGCATAGATTAGTGCTGCCCTCAGATGGGTCAGGAAGCTTCTGTTTGCAGTGGGCCGCAGTGAATGCACGGAAGAATAATCAGTTGAAGAGCTGAGGATAAGGGACCGTTGAGTGCTCAGTCATAAATGGGACATGCATACCACCCTTTCCAAGGCTCAGGGAACATGGTAGAAAAGGAGGAGGAAAGGATTCGGAGAGCTGGAGGATGTCAGGAGCCTGAAACACTGTCTTCCAGACATGCCATGGCCATGGTATTCGTGAACTCACAGCTATCTGCACAAGACCTGCATAAACTGGGGTCTGGGAATGCTTCACTGTCAGTAGGAGAGGGACTCAGGAAATCCTACCCCTTCCCCAGGAGCTGGCTGTTGGCAGTTAACGGTTGCTAGGGGAAGGGGAGTCATTTTCTTCAGGGATGCAGTCACTGTGAATTTTCCCACGCTCCGGTCAGTAACCCTCAACTCATGCTCATGCAAGCAAACCCTAAATTAAGCTCGGTGGGCCACCAAGACAAGACAAAAGAAATGCACAAACAGAAAGTGACATGAAAATGGGAGAGGGACTAGTTGGGGAGAAGAGGTTCATCAGGAGAAGGGGGGATGAGAAAGGATAAAAGAGTGAAAAATGACCAAAATACATTATACAAATGCATGACATCATCAAAGAATAAAAAAGATAATCTGAGGGTTGTGTTTCTTTGACTCTGTATCAAGGTTCTATTTACTAATTACTGGAGGAAGCTAAGTGCTTGGCATACGCTCTTAGCTCTAGTGCTTGGCATCCCCTGAAGGGGATGTTGGGACCCTGGCCCCTTCCTGTCCTCCTCACTGGCTTTCCTCGCCACCTTAAGATGAACTGCTTGCTCCACCACACACTCTTGCACAATGTCCTTGCCCCACAGTGTGACGTTAACAGGACCAAGCGAGTGTGGACTGAAGTTTGAGCCAGAATGAGCCTTTCCTTTTAAAGCTCATTACCGGAAGGCAGCGCAGCTTGAATCCCAATGTTTGGTTTATGGAATTAAATCAGCACACTCCAAGATGTATATTTAAAAACCAGCATATACTAAAGCCGTGTGCACGGGTGTGTGTGCAAAGGGCACCGAGGGCTGAATGGTGTCTTGTCTCCTTCCCCACCTCCCCACTCCTTGCTTCACTCTCTCCTCACGCTCCCAGAAACTGACACTGTTTAGAGGCAGGTGTTCTGCTCTTCACTCTAAGTGAGGTGACCTGTGTGGGCCCTAATTCAATGTAACTGGTGTCTTCACAGATTCGGGCTCAGATAAGCACAAGGGACTAGACCCTGTGAAGTCCAGTGGAGAAAGTAAGTCACCATCTACATGCCAAAGAAAAGCTTTGGAAGAAACGAACTTTGCTGACGTAGTCATCATAGGATTTCTGCTCTCCAGAACCGTGAGATAATTAATTTCTATTTGCTGGGCCACCTAGTCTGTGCTGTTCTGTTACAGAGGCCCTGGTAAGCTAACATAAGGGGTGTTAGATTTTGAAATTAAATCTTTGATCACACATATTCTCTTATTCTTAAAGATATGTAGTGTGATGAGGAAACATCTGTTAAAATCAGGCCGCAATGGTCCATACTCTCAGACCGACGGCAGAGCTCACCTGCACTTCTCCAGGTGAGAACGGTGAACGCAGGAGATCCTGGCTGTCAAAGGCTGCCGGTTTCTCCTCAGTAGAGAAAGAAGACTGTGGCTTGGCGTATGGACATCTATCATGTTTGTGAAATTAAATGTTTCTGTATTGCGGGGGGTGGGGGGGACAAAAATAAATCAACCAACTAAGGCAAAAAGGAAAAAAAACAACAACAACCAAGTTTGAGACAACAAAACAACAATCTTTAAGTGCAAATTATTTTTATTTTTTAAGGGAGCAACTATATTAATTATATTGTAACTTAGCCATCTGGAATTCACCTAGGAGCCTGGAAGAAAGAAAGACATTTCATAAGTCAGTTAAGACTCTGCACTGGGTAGATTTTTGTCAATTTGGCACAGGCTAGAGTCATCAGAGAGGAAGGAACCTCGATTGAGAAAATGCCTCCATAGAATCAGGCTGCAGGCAAGCCTGTAGAGCATTTTCTGAATTAGTGATCAATGTGGGAGGGCCCAATCCATTGTGGGTATGGACATCACTGGGCAAGTTGTCCCGAGTTCTATAAGAAAGCAGGCTGAGCAAGCATGGGAAGCAAGTCAGTAAGCAGCTCCCCTCCACGTCCTCTGCATCAGCTCCTGCCTCCAGGTTCCAGCCCTGCTTGAGTTCCTGTCCTGACTTCCTCCAGTGATGGACTATGATCTGGAAGTGTAAGCCAAACAAACCCTTTCCTCCCCAACTTGCTTTTTGTCATGGTGTTTTGTCGCAGCAACAGAAACCCTAACAGAGACAGCCTCCGTGTCCTAAAATCTGTGTCCTGAAGTCTATCTTCTATGCTCACAGGAAAGTCTCTTTATCCCTCATGCAGTCTCTCTCTTCTCACTCGAGGCTGTAATAGTGCAACATGAAGTATTCTGTGCTGTGGAATAGTGCTTTTGTACACTGGTTTAATAAAATGCTGATTACGCCAGGCGGTGGTGGCGCACGCCTTTAATCCCAGCACTTGGGAGGCAGAGCCAGGTGGATCTCTGTGAGTTCAAGGCCAGCCTGGACTACAGAGTGAGTTCCAGGACAGGCTCCAAAGCTACACAGAGAAACCCTGTCTTGAAAAACCAAAATAAATAAAGAAAGAAAGAAAGAAAGAAAGAAAGAAAGAAAGAAAGAAAGAAAGAAATAAAATGCTGATTAGCCAGTAATCAGGCAGGAAGTATAGGTCAGATAAGCAGACAAGGAGAATTCTGGGAAGAGGAAGGCTGAGTCAGGAGACACTAGCCTGCCGTCCAGGGAGCAGCATGTAACGGCACACAGGTAAAGCCACGGAACACGTGGCAAAATATAAATGAACAGAAATGGGTTAGTTTAAATGTAAGAGCTAGTCAGTGGTAGGCCTGAGCTAATGGCTGAGCAGTTTTAATTAATATAAGCCTCTGTGTGTTTACTTGGGTTTGAGCAGCTGTGGACTGGGCAGGACACAGGAAAAACTTTCAGCTATAATTCTGTGAATCTTTTTTATTTTATTTTTGTTTATGTATACAGTATTCTGCCTGCATGTGTCCCTGCAGGCCAGAAGAGGGCACCAGATCTCATTACAAGTGTTTGTGAGCCACCATGTGGTTGCTGGGAATTGAACTCAGGACCTCTGGAAGAGCAGTCGGTGCTCTTAACCACTGAGCCATCTCTCCAGCCCTAATTCTATGAATCTTAGCATGTTGTAAATGTATTTGTTGATCAAAATCAGGAGTGGACTTTCTCCATCAAGCTAATCCCTGCTTAGTGGGAGGTAAATCTCTTGGGACAGCCAGAGACTTGAGCATCTCAAAAAAGGCATTTTGGTTTTCCCTCTTTTGTCTTTTTAAAAATTACAACCTTTCACATATAATTACTCAGACTTCTGTACTGTTGGTGAAATCACTTACATTTTCATACCTCTAGGCAGATCAGGATCCTGCAGCTTGTGGGGGAGCCTGCGACACGGGTCTGCTCAGGAAGAGGTTGTGTTGGAATTTTTGTGGCCCCTCTTGGCACAGGTGTAATTGATAGTAATGGGATCCAATCATGTCTCTCTGACCTGACCAGGCAGGCTTTATTAGCTTTTCCTTCTAGGAGCAGATTGCTCACAAAGGCTTTGTCAGCAATGACATACCAAATTTCTTACAGTGGGATGGAATTGATATCACAGAAGCAGGTATATGCAGTATTTGTTTGTTTGTTTGTTTATTTTTATAGTGCTAGGTATTAAATCCAGGGACTTGGGCATGCTAGGGAACCTCTCAGTGGTCTACATCCTCAAACCTTGTTTGTTTTTATTGTTGTTGTTTGTTTTTCAGTCTCTTAGTATTATGTTCAAGCTGGCTGACCTCAGATTCATGACCTTCCCACTTAGGCCTCCTGAGTGCTAGAATTACAGGTGTGTATAATCATGCCCAGCCAACTTTCAGAGGTTTTTGTTTTTTTTTTTAAACTCATGATATTGTTTTTCTCCCACAAATAAGGAGAAAAGTTATAGATGGTGTAGATAAGTTGGACTAGACATTTAAAGGGGAAATTGGCCAAGGTTTTCTAGAACAATAAACCAGGATTAAAGCATCCTCACACTACATTCTAATGTGAGATGTTCATACAGATGCAGTACTTGTAAGGACAGCTTGTTGGCAAGGACAAAATGATGGCTAGTGGACCAATAAGAGTGACAAGCAAAATATTAGCACCGGACTTGAGAGCCTGGGACGCTGTGTCCAGGCTGCACTACAGACCTCTGTGGCCCTGGAGAGAACACAGCTTTTCAGACCTGAATGGTACAGTTGAGTAGTTGGGAAGGCAAGCCAAAGTATCTTAGAATAATGGCCAAGACTCCCTCTTGACCTCACTTTGGTCAGGCTCCTCTCGGCCCTCTTCTCAATTAGCCTTTGACCTTGGCGCTGGTCTTGTCAGGCCTGCCTTGCTCGGTTCGGACTGAGTTTCCCCCTTTTCATGGTTGATGATCTCAACCTTCCTTTTGAAAGACTCTTGTTAGGGCCGCTGGCCTCCAGTGTCTTCTCTTGGCAAAGCCCCTCCTGCTGAGCCCTCCCCTGGCTATCTGGCTTTAAGCTGTCATCATCTGTCATATTTGGAGTTGAGCTCCTCTCCTCTTGTGCTAGTCTCGCAATATTCCTAAAGTCTTCCTCACTATTTCAACAAGTGTCAGAACAGTCATTTTGTTTTGACTATAACAGCCATCAAGAAGACAGTCTGGTTGCGGCAGCTTGAATGGAGACATGGAGCCAGCCGTAAGAGTAAGTACCAGCCGCCTAATTTCTTCTGGACAGAACAGACCTGAGAGAGGAACAGTCTGGGGCCTGGTTCATATTAAAGGCAGGGATGCACAAGTCTCTGATCCACAGGAATGCCCAGAGGAGCCCGTTCCCATTCTGTGTGTGTCTCCTTCTGGTGTGGGGCTGCATCCTCAGAGGAAGTGGGTGGGGCTCTTTCTAATCTTCACAGAGGAACGATCGTCTCAGAATGCACCTGTGGCTTATTCCCCTGGAAGGCTGTGTATAAGCACTGTTCCATGTAGCCCTGTTGGTAGTATGCTTGCCTGGCACGCATAAAGCCTTTGGTTAGTTCCCAGCACCACACCCCTGAATTCCCAGCACTCGGGAGGTGGAGGCAGGAAAATGATTAATTTGAGGCTGGCTAGTTTTGCCCTAACAAACAAACATAAACCACCACCACCTAAAGATGTGGCTTGGAAATACAGTGTAAATATAAGAAGAAGGGACAGGTGAGATAGAGCAAAAGATAAGCGTATGTAAAGTACACTGAATGTCAAGTCAACTGTAATAGAAAGAGAAACATTTGCAAGTTGAGTCACTTGTCTGTCAGCCAAGTGGTTCTCACGGTTTTCTAGAATCATGTGTTGGAGGAGACTCCAAAGATACCCTCAGTTGAGACCAATAGCATTGGGCTGGGGCCCAGGGGTCTGTGTTTTAAATAAGTACTTATAGTATTCATCTTTTTAGATAACAGTGTTAGGATCCACTGTCTGGAAAGAATACAGAATGTCTACAAGGAAAAAAAAAACAGCTGTTATTTTGATGTATGGAAATACTGCAGCAGGTAAATTTTGGTTGTGAGCAAAGATGGTATTGTGCGTTATGCAAAATCAAGTAGCAGAAATCTTGAAATGGCTGCAAGCTCCTAGAATGGTGGAAGAGGCTTATCTCATAAGAAAGAAGGGGCCAACAACTTGGTAGGACGGCAGGGCTCAGGGGAAGTTGGGTTTAGAAGTGAAAGGGACACATGAGGGATTTTCCAAGCAGGGATAGCCGATCTAGTTTAAGCTGCTTCCTGTTTGGGCTATAAGCTCCTTCTGTGAACTGTGAGGCCTCTGTGGGGCTGCTATACACACTGCTCTTGGACCAGTCAGTGAAGTTCTGCATCTGCAGAGAGGCCAGAACAGAAAGGGAACTGGAAGCCTTTGTCATGAGCCAGAAGCAGCAAGAAAGAGGCTGTCTATGGCAGGAAGTAACAGGGAAGCGGCAGGTCCTCTTCCTCCAAAGCATGGACTGCAGGCTGTCCTACTTTCTTTGAGGAAATGCATCTATCAGTAAGGGGAAATTTTGTATGTGGGCATCCCATTCTGTTTTATGGGATCTATCCGTAGACACACAGTTTGGCCGAACACGGGTGTCACATGCTGTCCTCTCCTTGTCGGCCATTATTTTAGAGAACACTATTATTTGTTTCTTGAAGGGCTTCTGTAACACAGTGTCTTAGTTTGCTTCTCTGCTGTTGTGATAAAATACCGTGACCAAAAGTAGCTTGGGGAGGAAGCTTACACTTCATAGTTCATCCCTGAGGGAAGCGAGCGCAGGCACTCAAGGCAGGAACCTTAAGGCAGGAACTGAAGCAGGGGCTATGGAGGAAGGCTGCCTACTGGCTTGCTCTCCATGTCTTACTCAGCCTGCTTTCTTATGTAATCCATGACCACTGGCTCTAGGGATGGCACTACCCACAGCGGGCTAGGCACTCCCACGTCAATCATGAAACGTGAAAAGCCCCTACAGACTTGTTGGCAGGCCAATCCGATAGAGGCATTTTCTTAATTGAGTTCCCTCTTCCTAGACTCTAGCTTGTGTCAAGTTGACAAATTAAGCAGAAGAGAAAGTGTGTCACGCTATGTCAGCATCCTCATGCATCTTGCATTTCCTGCACTCTTCATTGCAAGGAGGGCCATGGTGAATGACTGTGCTATTCCATTCAGGCCCATGATGTTTATTTCACTATGTTCCCTGTGTTAAAAAGTATTAATCTCCAGTTTTTAAAATTGTAGCCATCTTACTGCATGTGAAGTGACATTTCACTATGGTTTTAATGCCTATTGCCCAAATAACAATAATACTGCAATCTTTCCGTGGGTTTTTTGTTGTTGTTGTTGTTGTTGTTGTTGTTATTCATATAGCTTCTTTAGAGAGATGCCTGTTCCCACACTTTGCCCATTTAAAAAAGACTGAGTTCTTTGTTGTTGAGTCATAGGTGTTCTTTATATTGTTGTAGGGTATCCACCAGAGAAGACTGTTTGGACATGGGTTTAAGCCAATAGAAAATCTTTATTAGCCAGCCGGTGACTACAGTAGGTATTTGGGATCCCAGAGTAGCCCCTTTCTAGAGTGAGCTTTTAAGTACAAAAACCAAATCCTGGGTCCACATACTTCAGTTAACAAGAACAGTTAGGCAGAAGCAGAACTGCAGAAGCCAAAAGGCAAGGTCAATACATTTAGAGACATTCCCAGAACTACGGACTTGGATGGATTAGGTCTTTGTTTTGGTTTTGGTGGGTGGTGCTGTCTATGTGCTGAGTTATGGCCCTAATGGTACTTCCTCCATGGCGGTTGGTTGTGCTGAGGTCCGGGGGCCTACGAGTTGCAATATGTCCTGGATATTAAAGTCACATCAGATGTAGATTTTGGAAATGTTTTTCTCCCATTGTGTAGGTTTCTTTCTACTTTCCTGGCAATGCTCTTTGATGGACAAACATTCTGATTTTGATCAAGCCGAATTTTTACCCGTATTTTCTCTTGTGGTCTGTGCTTTTGATGTCATATTAAAGAATCTGTTGCCAAATCTAAGACCATAAATTCAGAACATTGATCATTTTGAGTTAATATTTTCTGTGGTGTGAGGTGAAAACTGAGCTTTCTTCTTTGGTTCATGAGACCTGTTGACAGAACACCATCTGCCAAAGACATTCATATCCCATTGAGTGATCTTGACACTCTGGAAAATGCCAGTTGGCCACAAAGAAGTAGATTTTTTTTTTGTATTTAAAATTATATTTCCCTGGCCTAAATGTTTATTTTTATATTCATTGTTTGGGTTATTTTTATTTTGCTGTAAGTAAATTGGAAAGTGCAAGTGTTCTGTTATTTCTTAAGATACTGTTTGATTACCCAGAATCTCTAACCATTCCATATAACTGTGAGAGCTTGGGTTTTTCCAAAAAATACTAAGAGAATTTCAGTAGGGCTTGTGTGTAAACTGACTCATGTCCAACTCTTTCTTCCCTGGTCTATGCTCTGCCTCTCAATAAGGCTTCTCAGCTGATCCCACAGCTATCAACCTGGAAATTCCTTCCCAGGAGGCTCGGCAACTGCTCAGCACCCCGTTAGTGTTGGGTTGGGAGCCATTAAACCAGTCAGATACTCAGTGTCCACCCTTTCTCCCAGAGCTGGCTGAGGACATCATTAAAACACACTAGTATGTCTCTGTCTTTCATTTGTTCCAGTCCAGAGGCCAAACTCCAGAGCACACTGTCTTAGGTTGATGAATCTGTACCTAACTGAGGAACTGAAATTGGACCAGCTGGGTGTTTTGAGGCTCAGCTAAAAAGCAGGCATGGAGCTAAAGCTTAGCTTTCTAGCAACCCTTCCCCTTTTATGGGTGTATTTTAGTACTTTTGTGGCTAAATACGTTTTGGAATTTATATATATGTGATTTACATATCTATAATATCCTATATTTTATATATATATGGAGATGCATCCTGGGAATGCTTTCAATTGCATGTAACAGATTTATTTTTCCTCACACAGTAAAAAAGTCTGAAGGTAGGTGGTGTCTGGAATTAATTCCGTCACTCAATGATTTCAGAACTGGCATCCTTGCAATTCTCTTTGCTACTCACTGTGTCAAGATGGCTTCACTCAAAATTTCACATTTGCATTCACAACAGGGAGGGTGCAAGAGGTTCCCCAGAGCTGATACCCAGAAGACATCCTTCCAGGAATTCTGGGAATGTCCAATTATATTTTAGTAGCTAGAATAGCATTCCGTGGCTGTCTGTAGTTGGGGAATATCTGGGTTGTCATGACTGGATTCAATTGCTCTCGATCTACTGCCTAGAGCTGGGTACACAATCTTCCTTGATAAGGTTGGGACCATGTTGTCAAGACCTAAAGGGGAGCAGCACGCCAGTGCACTGTCACGTGTGTGACGCACACTTGTGAAGGACGCCATGATATCTCCTAATGTGCCTCCTGCCTCCTGTGAGCCTGTCTCATCCCTGATAATATAAGAGTCTCAGAAGTGAGCTTGTCTTCCATATTTCTCTATTGGGCCTGGATAGTGGTTTGGCACACAGTACCCGGTAAGAACAGAAGTATTTCGCCAGCAGATAAGCATATGCCAGGGGGCACTGCAGGGGAGGGCTAGGACTGTGTCGATGAAAGCCTTGTGTGGTTAGGATAGGAAAGTCAGCTTGAGTCCCTTTGAGCCAGCCACACTCTGTGTCTGCAAGGCTCTGAGTTTACACTTCATGATGGGTCTCCTCATTACATCCCTTGAATGCTGAAAATACTTTCTTTTCTTGCCCTTTAGGGGTGTGGGGGGGAAACGTGTTTCCAAAAGCATCTCATCAATGATCCAATCAAAGAAATGCCATTCATGAGAAAAATAAACTGAAAAAAGAAATCCCCCCATGTTGCGTTTGGGCCAATTTCAACAGCTAATTTATATTTTAGAATGTGAATGTAAATTAAAAGGCTAAATACTTGAAAGTCAAAAAATATTCCTGGTCTGACATTAAAGTCAGCGAATTGATCACATTTGCAGAATGTAGCGAGTAAAAAGTGCTAATTTATGGCTAAGTAATTAAACAGGGAGACAGATGGAGAATCAAATGAATTTTCCTCACATCCCAACTTGCATACTGTTCCTGACGGTGCGTGTTTTCACTTCTATGGACGGTGCCCTCCAGCGCTGAAGTACACAGAGAGACATGTAAGTCGCTTTTGCTTGCACATATTCAAAGATGCCAAGGGGGAAATATACGGAGACTTAGGAAAGCACGGGCCTCTGCTGGATGGTCTTTCCTGTTCCTCGCTTACTCAACATCTTGGTTTCCTTTCTCACAGGAGCAGCAGGCAGCTGTCAATCAACACAGTTCTCTCTCTTTCTCTCTTCCACCAGGTGATAGAAAGCACAATGCTCCAGGAAGTAGACCGCAGTGCTCCAGCTTCTCAACAGCCAACCCAGTGACAGCCAACGGCTCTCCTTCGCTACTTCCTGGTTTCTCCCTCAACTGAGCTTCGCCTTGCCCAGACTGCCTCAAGGAAACAGGACAAAGTGGTGAGAGCAGGGTTCTCCTTTTGATCTTGGATCAAACACCTATCGGCTGAGCGACCTGGGACACGTTAGTTTAACTACCATCCACTGCAGTTTCTTATCGGCAAAATGGGAATGCTAGGTAATTACTCCATACGAAGCCTGGTCTATAATAATTACCACTCAAATGCTGGGTGTTTATTATCTTTAAGATTCTCCTCTGCAGTAAGAGCCTCTGAGTCTACATGTTGGAATATGAAGGAAAGTAGTATAATTACAGTGAATCCAGCCCGTCCTTGCCTCAGCAGACTGGCAATTTCTAGAAATTGCTAGCAGGGATTATTTAACTTTCAGGATACTATCTGTATTGCCCTTGACTCTCCACAGTACTACCTGAAGGAAGATGTTAGCTTCTTCCAGGCTGTGCTCATACCTGTGAGGGCTGGTACTGGCTAGGGCCCATCGATGACCAGCACTGTGCCCATGTTGTCCCCTGTGTGGAACTCACACAGGAAAACAAAGAGTCTTCTCTGTCTCCAGTGACTTCAGTCCCCAAAGTTCTGCAGAGAGGACTTGGCCATATGTGTCGTCCTAGGGTTAGCAGTAATCTCTGCTTGAGCTGTCACCCCCACCCTCACGGATGAGGTATCACGCTGGGGAGAGAAGCCGTTCCTTTTTCATTATACTTAGAGGACTGTCTCTGGCCTTTCACCGGACTTTGAACCCACCTGGGTGGGGGCCCCCATGATCAAGCTTCAGTTGGTTATACATGCCACTTCATTTCCATCTCTGCCTTGCAGTCGTTTGGTTGGGGTCTGAAATGAAAAACAAAGCTAAGAGATGTCCCCGGTGTCCACCACCATCTGGCAACCAGGTGCTCTTGTTCCCACAGAATACCCTTACGCACACTCCTTAACGTTGTAATGCGACAACAGTCACGATGCTGTGCCCCTGCCTACTGGAGAGTGAGAATCAGTTCTGCATGAGGCAACTTGGGCTTTCCTCTGGCTGACTGGCTTTATTTATTCATTTAGAGACGGGGTCTCACTAGGTAGACCAGGCTGGCCTCAAACTCACAGAGATCTGACACCTGCTTCTGCCTCCCAAGTGCGAGGATTAAACAAGTGTGTGTCACCACGCCTGGCCCTCCCCTTAAATCTCAGGCAAAATAACATGAGATGGAATTCTGGTTATCTTGGTCAATGGCCTGTTGCTGTGAAGAGACACCGTGACCAGGAAAACATTTAACTGGGGCTGGTGTATAGGTCTAGAAGTTTAGTCTATTATCATCATGGTGGGAAGCCTGGTAGACACGGTGCTAGAGAAGAAGTCAAGAGTTCTACATCCAGATCAGCAGGCAGCCGGAGGACAAAGTAACGCCGGGCTTGGCTTGAGCATCTGAAACCTCAAAGCCCCACCTCTCCAATGAAACACTTCCTCCAACATGGCCATTCTTCCTAATGCTATTCCCTAAGCATTCAAATACTAGTCTTTGGGGGCCATTCTTTTCTTTTCTTTTCTTTTCTTTTCTTTTCTTTTCTTTTCTTTTTTTTTTTTTTGAGACAGGGTTTCTCTGTGTAGTTTTGGTGCCTGTCCTGGATCTTGCTCTGTAGACCAGGCTGGCCTCAAACTCAGAGATCCACCTGGCTTTGCCTCCCAAGTGCTGGGATTAAAGGAGTGTGCCACCACCTCCCAGCTGGGGGCCATTCTTATTCAAACCGCCATGCTGGTCTCTTTCCACTTGTGTGTCTCCATCCATTCATCCTTTGTGTCCTAAAAGGTCATCCTTCAAAAAAAAAAAAAAAAAAAGGTCATCCCTCAGACAGCGGAAGTGGATGACCTTGACTGCTGTCGTGTGCTTTGGCCAGTGGAAGACACTGCAGCTCAGAGCTGAAAGGTTGAACTTGGGGGAATTCTCATGTTCCTCCTTGATGCTGTGGGTTGAGTCTTTCCCTCTACCAAGGTCTCTTTTCCATATGGCTGCCCAAGAAATGAGCAAAACCCTTTTCCACTTAGTGCTACCACAGAATTATTATTGCCTGGTATTACTGCTTTTTGAAAATAAAAAAAAAAAATCAGAATTAATGTGAATTGAAAACTGTCTAAAAGAAAGGGGGCGATGGTGGCACACACCTTTAATCCCAGCACTCGGGAGGCAGAGCCAGGCGGATCTCTGTGAGTTCGAGGCCAGCCTGGGCTACAGAGTGAGTTCAAGGAAAGACACAAAGCTACACAAAGAAACCCTGTCTTGAAAAACCAAAAAAAAAAAAAAAAAAAAAAAAAAAAAAAAAAAAAACTGTCTAAAAGAAAAAAAAGCTTATAAATCACTTCTAAAGCAGCTGCTGTAAGAAGTAAAATTAGGGTATGCAAGGTAGCTGAGTGGATAAGGGCACTTGCCTCCAAACCATCTGGGTCTGACCCCTGGGAAGGGTGTGGTGGAAGGAGAGAATAGCTTCCACAGGTTGCCCTCTGACCTCTACTTGAATGTTATGGCATGCAGGTGCCCATGCACACACGCACATACACATACACGTGCAAATAAAGAAGATGTCATAAAAATGAACAAAAGTAAAATTAATTTATAGCCTTACCTTTTTCTTAACATTTTAATTTCTCTAAAAATATTTTCAAGTTTATTGTTCAATTTCTTTTTCTTAATTGATTCTTTAAGGGTACTTCATTTGATTTTGACATTTTTGTGACTCTGTCCCATTTTCTCCTCTAATTGACTTCTGAAGTCATTGCACTGTGGTCAGAAAGCAAACCTCGGAACATGGGGTTGATTGGTGGCCTAACTCACGCCTTTCCTGTAGAATTTCCTCATGTATTCCAGAGAATGGTGTCTTGCTCCTCTATGGGGAACGGGGTTCTGCTAATGGTTGGACAGTCTGCTTGTGCTACAGTTACAGATTTCTAAGGTTCTTTTTATTTCTAGTTGTTCAAATCTACCAACGATCCGATAGCTGTTTCCACTACCGAACGTGGAATTTGAAGCCTTCAAAATTGTTGATGATTAATTTATTTTCCCTTTATAGTTGTTTATTCCCTTCTTTTTTTGCTTCATGTATGTTAGAGCTCTGTAGTTAGATGTGCATGTGTTTATAACTGTTATGCTTTTTGATAGATTGTAGCAAACCGTGTCCTAATTTCTAGAGTTCTGAAGTAGTGGGTTTTGATCATTTGTGCCGTGTTCTTGATACTTTTATGGAGGGGTGCCTTCTGGAGGCCCTTATCCTGCCTTTCCTGTTGACCTCTCTGTACCGTTTTTAATGAGACCAAAGTCCCTGGAATTTTCAAAGAATGATATTATATATGCTTAAAAATAGACTCAGTGGTTAAGAGCATTGGTAGCTTTTGCAGAGGATCTGAGTTTGGTTCTCAGCACCAACATGGTGACTCATAAATACACAGGGATGGGGTACATTTCTCGTTCAAACCACCAAGTAGTTTTACATTGAAAGTGTACTTTGTGGCCAGTTGTCTCAGGCTTATTGGTTTTTTAGCATCATCCCTAGACACTGCGGTTGAATGATTGCTTTAGGACTAATTACCAGTGTGTAAATTAGGAGACCTGCCCTTGTTCCTCTTGTCTTTTTATTGGTCTCTCTGCAGTGGCCGGACCACAGAAAAAGAGGTGATAGAAAGCACTTAACAGTTAACTGGTTAATAGCCGTCATTAACGTCTCTGGTAGAACTGTGAGCAAAAGAGCAACAGAAATAACTAGTTGAAAAGGACAGGTTTGCTTCCACCCCCTTGTTTGACACACATGAATGTGACCATCACATCGGAACCCTGTAGGGACCATCCGTTCATGAAAGGGAATTTGAAATTCTCCAGAGTTCCTTGGAGAGTCCTCAAAGAATTCCTGGGAATTAATATACCTGCTTATTTATTCAGCAAACAGTCACCGACTGTTGGCCAGATGTCTGGCACTGGGTTGGATGTGATCCTTGGGGAGGGCGGGCTGCCAAGTGTCTGCTGTCACTCTTTCCACCAGAGCATCTCTGTCCGGTGTCGGCTTTACAGCTGAGTTCTCTGTAACAGCGCTCTGCTGCCTAAGGAAAGTTTGGAATCTGTGGAGTACAAGGGATGCCCCAATTTCAAAGAGGTCTTTTTTTTATTAAAGCAGACCTATTTTGAGACTATGATTTAATAGATATAAGTGAATTATACACCAGCACACTGATGGCCATTTAATGGAATCTGTGCTGACTGTGGGAGCCTGTAATAAATGATCCCCAAATTTCAGTGATGTTCTGATTAATCTCCCACTCATTGCTATGGTTTATAAATGTTTGTTAGTGCTGAAACTCAAGTTTGAATTCAGTTGCCATTGTTAAAAATGTGAGGCATCTTTTGATAAATAGCATGGCTGGCCATCAGTCACGTCCCCGACCCCTTTTAGCTCGGTTAGTGCTTGCTTATATCCTTGTGCTGTAGACAGCATGCATCTCCCTTTCCCAGACAGGCCAGGGATCTCCTGTGATAAGGAGAAAATCATGCTTTACAGCTTATAGATCAGTCTGTGGAGCTGAAATGTAGCTCATTTGGGAGAGCATTAGCATGAAGAAGACCATCCTAGGACCAAAAAGTGGGAAGAAATGTGACACACTTACAGATGAGATAAGAAAATGGGAGGAATAATCACCCCTTAATAAAGTCTGCATTAATGCATCCCCAAAGCCTCTCCCTCCATGCAGCTGCCTGTGAACTCACAGCTAAGCCTGCAGGTTTCTGAGTTCTAACTCAAACACCATAACATTTTCTCTGTCCATCCTCCCCCTCTAACCCCCTCACCAAAACCTCAGCCTGTTTGTGCGGACAATCTGGGCACATTCACTGTCTCTAAAAAGTGCCTCATCCTACCCTAGAAATGCAGCTGCCATTACGATTTCATTTCTGCCTGCTTCTTGACCCCAGCTCAGAAAGCAGTGACACTTTTCTCCTCTTTTCCTATCTCCTTCCCCTCAGCAGCTGCCGAAATCTGAATTTGCCTGTTCTGTTATTTCTTCTCTTAAGTGCTAAAAAATTGTCCTCTTGTTTTAAAAAAAAGAGGCAGTCTTTAAATAGTGATGATGATGATGATTGTGTGTGTGTGTGTGTGTGTGTGTGTGTGTGTGTATGTGTGTGTGTGTGTTCCTCCTTCACGCCATTATTGGGAAAATAAAAGTAGCTTATTAGAAAGAGAGGGGCTGGTGAGATGGCCTGGTTAAAAGTGAGGACCTGAATTCATGCAAGCACGGAGACTTGAGTTCAGTTTCCAGAGTCCTCATAAAAATGATGCATGTGGTGGCTGAGTTCTGAAAAGCTGGAGATGGGGAATCCTGTGGCTGAGTGAAGACATCTGAGAGAAGACATCTGAGTGACCGAGGGAGGAAGACACCTAAGGTTGACCTGAGGCCTCAATGCACATATATGCATATGTGCGTCTACACACACACACACACACACACACACACACACACACACCACAAAATGCATAAACACCAGATGAAGAAGAGGAGGAAGGAGGAGGAGGAGGAGGCGGGCGTGGTGGCGGCAATGGCAGTGGCTGGTAAATCTGGCTCCTCATACTTTGCATGTGTTTGCCTATCCTTCCTTCTACTATGAGCTGACACAGCTCAAAGGCTTGCCCCAGTTACAGCTCCGTGATCTTGGAATTCCCATTCTCCAAACCATCTTGATATCTAAAGACATTTATAGCTATTATAAATTTGGTTCTAGCAACAGAAATTGGACTCAATGACTCACGTGTCCACCATGCTGCTTCTGTAACTCCACCTCGAGTGTTGTCAACTCTGGGACTCAGTCAGGAACATCTCCAGTCCTTGGTGGGGGTGGGGTGGGGGTGGGGGGTGGGGGACCAGATGACGAGGATGACACATGGTGAGCCTGACATTGGCTCTCACAGTTTCTGCCCCGAAGTTACAGGTGTCTGCGATTGACTTCTCATTGGATAAACAAAGTAAGTGTCCTTCCCTTATGTCACTGGCACATGGACATATCATCTTTCCATCGGGACTGACAGCAAATATTTGAGAATGATAATGTAAAGACCAAAGTACTTAGTAAATATTTGCTGATTGAATGCTTCTATGTGGAAAGTAATCGCATCCCGATTTATTATCAGGTTGTAACCCCACAAACCATGCTCTCAGAAGCCCATGGTCACGAGGAGCTAAAATACACTTGAAATAATTTCAGATTTTTATTGTCACAACTACCTGGAATGCTCTCCACCACGGGGTAAGAAGACCCCCAGCCTCCACTTTCCAACCCTATATCCAGTCTGCCTTTTGAAATGCATAAGAAAACATTAGAAAGAGAAATGTCTGGATTACAAAGAAATTCACATCAGCAGCAAGTCAGCCTGCAGCTCCCCCAGGACTGGAAGAGCGTCAGTTCCAGAGCCAGACTGTAGAAAACAGGGATTTAAACGTAATCTGGAGCCACCCTATGTAAAACAAATTTGAAGCCAGCAGGAAGCCTCAAAGGGGGCTGCAGAGTAGGAAGGAACGAAATGGATTCCAGACTGCCCCGAGGATTTTCTTGATTGAAACAAGACCAACTTACAGAACCATGCTCTGTGGGAGCCCGTAATCCCCCCATTTTCTGGAAAAAAAAAAAGAAGGAAAGCATAAAGGAAAACACAGAATTTTCGGAGTAGCTGGGCTGCACAGTGGAAAGATGCTCTTCTGTTAGAAAAGACATCTAAGCGGTGGACTCTGCAGTGTGAGAGGCAGAAACTCCATGCAAGACTCGCCAACATCGAAAACACTCACTCTGGTGCTCAAAGCTGTTTCCGAGAGGCTGTGTACTGTCTCCTGGACTCTCTCTTGATCTCTGTTTCTGTTTGGTTCGTTCTACAGACTGGGTTGCAGCCATAGTTTCTCTTCACTAGAGCTATGACTATTGTTTGATATATCTGCCTTGACTGAACTTCCAAACGTCTCTCGAGCTACCCACAACAGAACCGAGTCTTCGTCCTGTTGCTGGTGTGCGTTGTCTTTTCCCTTTGCAGGGACCGACCTTCTTGTGAGTTCCTCCCAGGTCTTCTGGCTTTGATTCTGTGCCGTGGACAGCCAGTGATGAGCCACAGAAATGTACATCCTTCTGCATCAGGTCACCGGGACAGCACTACTGTCTTTCTAGACTCTGTTACTCCAAGATTTATCAAATGCCAACATCATCGCACCTGCTATGGAAGTCATCTCCATTGGACATCCTCCAGTCCACCACCGGTGACTGTCAGCAGGCAACAGAGTCATTACTTGTGACAGTGGCTGTCACTGCCCAACCTTCCAATCAGATCTTTTTGTCCACTAGATTGTAGGTGAGAGATAATTGAAGATAAAACATTCTCAGATCTCTTTCTCTCTGTCTCTTCTGGCCTCTCTCAATACCATGTAAGTCTGGCTCTCTCCAAGGGGCAGACATTGAGATGTGCTAGGCACACTGAGATTTTACAATGTCAAGTGACTGTGAGAAAATGGAAAAGGGCCTGAAAAGGTGGGAGAACTATCAGGCCATAGAAGGAGGGAGTGCGGAAATGGTCTTGACTAGTGTGCAGTACTAAGGTTGGGTCTTCCAAGATGCCAGGGCATCCCTGGACCAACACTGGCTGCCAGAAGCCTCCTGTTTCTGAGTAGGACCAACCACAGAATTTGGAAGGACCACGAGAGAGAAACACTTAGGATTTCTTGTTAGAAAATTACTGATATTTTCAAGGCATCGATGTCAGATTGTTACTAAATAAAACTCAAGGGACCTTGTAAGTCCAGAACCTTGTGTGAGTCCTGTCAGACTGTGAGACTGACAGACAGCATGAGCCTCAATGGTGCGAAGCTGGGTGTGGGCTGCTGCGTAAGTGTTACCCTGTGCTGAGTCATTGCCCGAGGCCACCGCTGGTGGGTAGTATGACCTCAGTGCCACACACCGATAGAGTTCAGAGCCCAGCAGTCGGGCTTGTGGACAATTAGGCTTTCTAAAGTTGGTCTCCAAAGAGCTTTCTCATGGTCCCCAGGCATGGAGAAAATTTCATGTGTGAGGTTTTTGCTGGGGTTAAATGGTATTCTCTGTTTCTGGTTCACATTTTTTTTTCTGGTGTGAATGGTGTGTATGTGTGTGTGTGTGTGTGTGTGTGTGTGTGTGTGTGTGTGTGTGTGTAAGAGAGAGAAAGAGACAGACA
Organism: Peromyscus eremicus; assembly: GCF_949786415.1. NCBI lineage: Eukaryota > Metazoa > Chordata > Mammalia > Rodentia > Cricetidae > Peromyscus > Peromyscus eremicus. The sequence goes on along the minus strand of NC_081428.1, from coordinate 8,279,612 downwards.
GAGATAAAGAAGCCCAGAGAGATACAGAGATAGAAACAGAGAGAAAGAGACAGAGATAAAGAGGCCCAGAGAGAGACAAAAACAGAGAGATAGAAACAGAGAGAGAGGAAAAGAGACAGATAGAGATAGAGAGACAGAGACAGATGAGAGTCAGGGTCTTTCTTGTTGTTCACTGCTGTATATGCCAGGCTAGTTAACCCATAACTTAGGGATGCTCCTGTCTCCGTCTCCCACGTCCATGTAGGCACGTACTGAGATTACAGATGTGGCTATGGCATTCCCCATTTGCACAGGTTCTGGAGAACTCAGGTGGTCAGTCTTGCTCAGAGAGTGCTTCACTTTGAACCATCCCCCAGCCCCGTCCAGTCCATTTTTTTAATGTTTGAGATTTGCCCCTCAAACATGGTAGAACTGATTTATATTAATGGTGTGGTATGGAGACTGACTCAATGTTTAGCTGTTAATTGCGTGTACCACCATCATGTATGGATGGCTATATTTTCCTCCCAATTTACATGCCCCTTGTGTCAAAGATCCCATGTAAATAGACCAAGCAGGAAGAGAAAGTGTGACGGTCCCCTAAAGAGCAGATACTGTACTTGTGTTACAGCTCGGATGGAAAGGTGTCCTGGCAGTCAGGAGCCAAGGAATACCACAAAGTCACACCACACAAGAAACCGCACACAAGAGATTTATTGGGAGGGGAAAAAACTAGGAGGGTGGCTGTCTCTGCCTGGGCAAGAAACGACAGGGAACTGAACAGAAGGAAGGGTTTATATAGAGTGTGTCTGTGTGTGTGTGTGTGTGTGTGTGTGTGTGTGTGTGTGTGTGTAACTTTTCAGGGTAAAGATTGCTGGGATTTTGAGTCCAGAGCTTGGACTTTTTGCTCTGTAGGGCAGGGGCAGGCTTCAGCTGTTAGGGCAGTCAGAATGTTCTGTGGGTGACACCTGGCAGTTGGAGGTCCTCAGGGGAGGGGCCCGGCCACTTGTGTGCCTCAAGTGGCTTTCAGTGCTCACATCCGATCTGAAAGCATTGTGAAGGATTGGAAGAGGGGTCTCAAGATGGCTTTCGTGATGCCTAAACCACAAGTAAAGAAGCATCCTGGAGTCAGGAGACCTTCGGGGAGTTGTGGGTGAAAGCGTCCTGGAGTCAGGAGACCTTCGGGGAGTTGTGGGTGAAAGCGTCCTGGAGTCAGGAGATCTTCGGGGAGTTGTGGGTGAAAGCGTCCTGGAGTCAGGAGATCTTCGGGGAGTTGTGGGTGAAAGCGTCCTGGAGTCAGGAGATCTTCGGGGAGTTGTGGGTGAAAGCGTCCTGGAGTCAGGAGATCTTCGGGGAGTTGGGGGTGAACTTTTGAGTTCTCCCACCTCACTTACTCTCCCTCCCAGGTCTGAGGAAGGAAGTTCCACACAGGACAGAGAAGGGCTGCTCCTAGCTCACAGCTGGGGGTGCCCTGGTGTTTATCCATGCCAGACACATGTTAGATTTGGGTCAGCGCCCCAGTGGGTAAGAGCAGTTGCTGTGCAAGTGTAAGGACCTGAGTCCAGATCCCCAGCACCCACATAAAGCACTGGATGGGCTGTGTGAATGTGTGATTACGGTTCTGGGGGTGGAGGTGGGGGTAGAGACAGGAGGGTCACTGGGGATTACTGGACAGCCAGCCAAGCTGAAAACAGCTCCAGGTTCAACAAGGGACTTCTCTCCTGGGGACTAAGGTGGAGAACAACGGAGGAAGATACCTGGGATCCTTCTCTGAGTGCCAATACATGGGGTCTGTGCACTTCCCTCTCCCTCCCTCCCTCCCTCTCTCTCTCTCTCTCTCTCTCTCTCTCTCTCTCTCTCACACACACACACACACACACACACACACACACACACACACACACGGATCCACATACATGGGGGAACATGTAGTCTTTTCCTTTCAATGTGATACAGTTCTTACATTGGGTGAGATGCAGTGACGTGTTCAGCCTTTATGTGGGTTCTGGAGATCCTTATTCTTGTACGGCAAGCACTTGACTCACTGGGACCCCACCCCCACCCCAGCAAGCCCTTCAGGTCTCCTCTTAGGATCTTCAAGTGCTTGGTATATATTTTCATTGTCTATAGTGTGTTGCCTACTGAGACTCAGCAATCACTTCATTATACCCAAACAGTCTGTGGGTGAGGAGTTCAGAGAGGGCACCATAAGTGCTGGTTGCTTTTTCTGTTGCTGTGATAAAACAGCATGATCAAAAGCAACTTAAGGAAGGACTTATTTTGGTTTAGGGTTCTGGACGGCTAGATGTCCATAATGGTGAGGAAGGCATGATGGCTGGAGCCGGAAGCCGAGAGAGAGAGAGATCATCTCAGCTTCACAAAGGACATACACTGGGACACACACACACACACACACACACACACACACACACACACACACACACACACGAGAGAGAGAGAGAGAGAGAGAGAGAGAGAGAGAGAGAGAGAGAGAGAGAGAGAGAGAGAGAGAGAACAGGAAATGCAAAAGGCAATGAAGTCTGCCCCCAGCGAGGCTGCATCTCCAAAAGTTTCCACACTCTCCAACTGGGGACCAAGTGTTCAAACACATGGCCCGTGGAGGTGGTTTTTCATTCAAACCACAACACTGGGATGGTATTCTCCACTCTGCGCTGTCTTGCTCTCAGCTACGGAGGCAGAAGGAGCTGGAGCCGCAGGAACCATTCCTAAGGCGCACCTTGTCTGAGGCACCTGGTCCCTGGGCTGAGCAGGCTGGAGGCAGGCTGGGTGGGAACGGATGCCAGGAGTGCTTACAGGGCACTAGTGGGGCACAGACTCAGCGGGGTGACTGGTGTAGAAAGGACCGTCCTAGGTTGCAGGAGGGATTTCTTCACAGCCTGGTGCAGAGGCTGTCTTTCCAGCCTCCTTTCAAAAGTCACTTCACACCATCTCTCCACGCACGGTCTACTGATTAAATTGTCACCTATCCATATTCACGAGGACGGGACACAGACTTCTCAATTCAAATCTCCAAACAGTCAATTCCAGGCGTGTAACAGGGACTCCACAAATGGAGTCGAGTTGAGTACGTGAACTTTGTCCAGACCCAGCAGAATAAGCATCGTAGCCGGAAGTTTTTCCAGGTCCCGCCTGGCCCCGCAGTGCCGCGTTCCTCTGGTTCCCCACCCCCCAACACCCCCACCCCACCCTCCACACTGCAGTTATTTTATACTTAACTCTTGATCACTATTTGAATATATTTGTTATAATTAAGTGAGTACAACATGCTATCTTAATTCAACGATTATTTCTAGAAAGTACTATTCACCTGATAACATTATTCACTTAGGATTACAGCTTTCAACATCCACAAAAATATGCTTGTGCTTCACAACATGGCTGTGTGGTTGCACATTCTTTGTGGCATGGTCCTGTGCTGGTCGGATCTCACGGTGGTGACAGCTGGATTCCTACTGTCATCCCTCACCCACGGGGTCCACTTTCTGAGACGTTCAGCAGATGCCTGAAGCCACACGTAACACCCGACTCTGCATGTGCTGTGCTATTTTAGGGCCTCAGGGGATGGCTCAGCGGTAGAGCACTTGGATAACAAGTATGAACCCAAGGGTTCAATGTCAAACCCCAACAAGATAAAATATACTAGTGTTAAAACAGGACAATTGTAAAATTTGCTGTAATATTATCGGAGAGTGGTCTCTATCAAATTATCTTATGCTCATGTACCCTCCTAATGGCATAAGATGACATGATACGGTCACATGCGTGACGCTGGTGACACACGGTTAGGCTGCCTCTGACCTTTTGACAGCATGAGATGACCTGGAGCCATTTTCCATTTAACTAACATTCTTACACTGCCGTGGGCTGTGGGTGACTATCTGAGGGTGAGTGGAACCCAGAGAACAGGGGACCACTTCTTCCCCAGCCCCAACATTTAAAATCCACCATTGGTTAAATCTGTGCACGTAGAACCCCTGGCCACAGAGGTTTTATATTAGATGTTTTTATATGTTTTATATATGTTTTAATATTTTGGGATAATTAAGATAAATTTAATAAAATAATTTTCCATTTCCTCTTTTTCTTCTTTCCTTCCTCCCTCTCCCTCCCTTTCTTATTTTATTTCTTGACCAGGGTCTCATGCAGCCTAGGCTGACCTTGAACTTACTATGTAGCTCAGGTTGTCCTTGAACTCTCGTAAACGCTGGGATTATATGTGCCGCCATGGCTGTCACATATCCTTTTACTTCCTTTGAGAAAAGTCTGTATTGACATATATTAATCATATATAACGATGCATTTCACCATGACATTTTCATACACATACGTAACATATTTTGATCATATCCACCCCACCCTGTTACCCTCCTTGTCTCCCCATCTGTTGATCCTCCTCCTCTTCCTCTTCCCAGCCAGCTCCCCTTCTACCTTCATGCTTGTTTTTATTTTGTATTTTGTTTTGTTCTGACGACCCAGTGTGTTTCATGGAGGTTTGGCGTTTTTAGAGTGTGGGTAGGGCTTGTTCGCAGAGGTGTGGACACTGCTAAGTGGCTGTATCACCGGAGGAAGCAGTACAGGAACTGTCTTCTGGCATCCAGAGCTTTGCATGTTGAAAAGGAAAAAGAAAAACCTATGATGTCTTTTTTATTTTGTTTCACGGTGTTAGGAATCAAACCCTACCACTGAAACCACTCTAGCCTGCTTTTCATATTTTAAAAGGAATTCTTTTGAGTATAAATTCCTAGAACTAAAATTGCTGGGTTAAAAAATGAGCACATTTACAAGATTTTATACACACACACACATATACACACACACATATACACACACAGATGCACACACATACACACACAATCATATATATATATATATATATATATATATATATATATATATATGTATATATCACAATATGGTTTTCTAAAGAACCCAAACTGAACATACTACAGTGTTCTTGTTCTTCTTGTAGATCTTAAATTTAACTTCTCTTTCTTTCTTTCCTTCTTTTTTAAATCAGGCATAACTGTGTTCTTCATTCTAAATATTTACCTCTATGATTTTAGCTTTTTTTTTATAGTTGGTATTTCGATAAAAATCAGTGGGACTGCTGAAAAGAAGTATCAGAAGGATTTCTAAAAATACCACATCATTGTGAAAGTGTTCAGATTTGAAAATGAAGTGTGCCCATAGAAACTGCATCCCGCTGCAAACCAATTCGTCTCAGTTTTGAGGAGCAGAGAACATTGCTCGGCGAGAGTCGTGACAGCAACACCTTACCCCTGACTCGCAAACTCGCTTGAACAAAAACCAAGAGCCCAGAGGTCGACAGAGAGAAAATTCAAGTTTTAGTTTCGAGACAGTGATAACAAGCGTACACCTTAAAATGTGACTGTGTTCTGTGTTTTAATACTTAAATTTTTTTTTCTGAATTCCTAACTTTCAAAAAATAATTTTATTTAAGTGTTTGAGTGTTTCATCTGCACGTATGTTGGTGTAGCACATGCTTGCCCGGTGCTTCAGGAGGCCAGAAGAGGGTGTTGGCTCCCTGGGACTGGAGTTACAGACAGTTACGAGCCACCATGTGGTGGCTGGGAATTGAACCCATGTCCTCTGGAAGAGCAGCCAGTGCTCTTAACTATGAAGCCATCTCTCTGTCCCTGTAAGTCCTAACCTTGTGAAGGGCTATTTTGTCTGCTATGGTTTAACTGTGGCTTAGTGTGTCCCCTAGAGACACATGTGATTGAATCTTGGCCGCTAGTGTTACATTGCGTACGTGGAGGTATCTGTAAAAGGTGGTGCCTCATGGGAGGTAGTTTAGTGTCCTGGATAGTTTCATGTCAGCTTGACAAAACTAGAGTTATCTGAGAGGAGGGAACCTCAATTGAAAAAACGCCTCCATAAGAGGTCTGCAGGCAATAGGGGCGTTATCTTAATTAGTGACTGATGGGGAAGGTCCAGCCTATTCTGAGTGTGGATACCCCTGCGGTGGTCCTAGGTTATATGATAAAGGAGGCTGAGCAAGCCATGGCCTCTGCATCAGCTCCCGCCTCCAGGTTCCTGCCCTGCTTGTGTCCCTGTCCTGACTTCCTTTGATGGTGAACTGTGAGGTGGAAGTGTACGCCAAGTATACCCTTTCCTCCCAGATTGCTTTGGTTATGGTTAGGAACAGGGTTATCATAGCAGTGATAGCCTTAACTAAGTAAGACATTAGGTCATTGGGTTCACTGGATCTGGGTTAGTTCCTGTGAGAGTAAATTGTCACAAAAAACCATGAACCTGCCCTCTTACTCTCTAGAGAGCTTGTTTCCTTGTCTTGTCTGGAGACTGCTCTGTCTTTCCAATGTAGGAACTCATCATAATAATCACCTCTCATATTGTGATGTAGCATCATGGCCCTACCAGAGGCTGAACTGGTACCATCGAATCTTGGAGTTTAAACTCTGAGCCAAATAAACCTTTTTTTTTCTTTTATAAAGAACTCAGTGTCAGAATATTTTGTTATAGCAATAGAAAACTAAGATATCATGTCTTGCAATTTTGCACAATTTTAGTTATATTAATGGTGCTGCTTACTGATGCATGAATTAATTTTAAAAGTTTCACTGAAGTTGCAAGGTAAAGAAACATATGATTATAGAGTATATAACTCCTGGGAATAGAGTTACAGACAGTTATGAGCCACCATATAAGTGCTGGGAACTGAACTCATGTCCTCTGGAAGAGCAGCCAGTGCTCTTAACCGTGAAGCCATCTCTCTGGTCCTGTAAGTCTTAACCTTTCAAAGGGCTACTCTGTCTGCTATGGTTTGACTGTGGCCTAGTGAGACTCATGGGATCGAATCTTGGCGTCTACCTTAAAATGTGTGATTTTTGTATAGTCAGCCTCTCCCTAAATTTGTGTTTTAAGTGTTACATGCTTAAAGTCGCACATTTTGGGGCAGCAAGGTGGCCCAGTGGGTAAAAGTGCTTGTCTCCAAGTCTGACAACTTGAGGTCAGTTCCTGGAATCTACACAGTGGAAAATGAGAGCCACACTCCAGCCAGTTGGGCACTGACTTTCATATGCAGGTTGCAACCTGTGTGCATACCCACCCTCACACACACACAATGAATATATACAGTGTAAGTAGAAAGTTGCACCTTCTGCGTGTGGTTTCATAACATCAAATATTTAGTTTGTTTGGTGTGATGTCTAACTATGTCAACAATATGAAGGCAATGACCTATAAAATATCGATTTATCTAAGACTGGCATAGTATTACATACATGTTGTCATAGCCCACAGGATGTTGAGGCAGGATCACTAGTTCGAGGCCGCCCTAGGCTATATATAAGATTCTGTCTCAGAACTCTAACCAGTCAGGGGCTAGAGACATGGCCCAGTGGTTAAGAGCACATACTACTCTTGTGTAGGACCCGAGTTCGGTTCCTAGCACAGTACTAGGCAGCTCAAAATTAGTTGGAATTCTAGCTCTGGGTTACAACCCTGGAGTCCAGCTCTTCTGGACTCCAAGGGCATCTGCACTAATGTGCACATACTCACACACAGGGCACACACATCTACACATAGTTACAAACAAGATAAATATAAAAAAATTTAACCAACGAAACAAAACACTCCATAGACCTTTATATACCATGTTTATGCATAAGTATATTCATACTTACATATGTGTATATATGTATGTGTGTGTATGTGTGTCTACCCAACTACTCATCTTTCTCAGAGTATGACAGTGAAATAAATACCAAGGGATCCCAGTGACTGGACTGAAAGTAAGTTTATATATATATATTTAGGTCCAGCAATAGTAGATTGTCATCCAAGAGCAGAGTTTATCTTCAGTGAAGTGGTCATTGTTAGTGACTAGTACTAATTAGTGAACACTTGTGGAATTCAAGCTCTTGTCCTTTCAACATGACACCTTGTCTGTGCCAGTTAAGTGAGCTATCACTGTGAGAGAGCATTATTAATTCTTGGAGCAGGTATTGAGACAGAGTCCAGGCTGGTGTCTAGCTTGTGATCCTCCTGCCTCAGCCTCCCGAATGCTGGGATTCCAGGTGTGAGCAGCCATGCCTGGCCATGAGTCGTTCCTAAGCGTGGGAGACCAGCTCTCGCTTTTTTCCCCAGGTACTCTTGAGGAGTGAGGGATAAGAGATTTAGATAAAAATATAGAGAGGAGAGAGAGAGAGAGATAGAAACACAGGATAGCCTCGGGAGAGCCTGGATCATTATCCATCAGCCCCTTCTGTCTCTTCTAAAGGGCTTTTTTATAGAAATGCCAAGGGGTGGAGCAAAGACCTCCCCATAGCACAGCCAAGTGCAAACCCTTCCAATCACCTGGTAACCATGCACGTGGTCAAGCCACCCCCTTATGCAGCCCTGCTGGGTAAAGCAAGCTCAGATCTCACTAGGAATTCCAGGTGTGAACAGCCGTGCCTGGCAATGAGGCATTCTTTGAGAGTCTTTCCATTGTGCGTCATCTGCAGGACTGTCTGCTTGAGTCTGTGGCTGTGAGTTCAAACCTCGCCTCTTTATTTCCCCCACGGCTGCCTTGGAGACATCAGTATTTCCTGCTATCTGTTTCTCTGGGACCCGAGAAGAAGATGAAAATCCACAGAGGAAGAGCTTTAAGATGAGCTTGAAAAGATGAAATAAGTAGCAATTCAAGATCCTTTGATTCTTCCTGAATAAACATAACATTTTTCAGATGTGAAATAGTTTATGTAAGTTCACTGAATAGATATGAGTAACATCTTTTTTTCCCTCAGACCAAACAAATTTCTGTTAGACACGGAATTTGTTGCCACCAACAAGGACTTTGTAGGCTTGAATTTAGATTCAAGGTCTGTACAGTTAGAACATGAGGTCCTGGCTGGGTGGGGTCAGCTGGCCTTCTAGGACAATAGTGGAAGCTTAGAAGTGTCTAAGCCATTTCCTTTGATCTTTTGTGTGCCAGTGTCCCTTGAAAGAATCTGCCTCTTGTCACTGATGGGTTGTACTCCTGACGTATGAGGCCAGGAGACACTGTACTCAGTGAGTCTACCATCACCTGTGATGACTTCCAGATGTTTTTACAGGTGCCACACAAAGGTACAGGTCCACCTCAGTGTTGATGGGTTCCATTTAGGATCCACAGACACTGAGAGAAATATTTTTAGGATTTCTGAATTCTTAGTTATAATTTCAGGAAGTTTAGTAAGTCAGGACAGAGAAGGAAAGTGGAGAGAGAAGTCTTCCATTGACTCATTTCACAAATAGCCTCATCTTCCCTCCCACATTTTCCTCTTGGGTTGGATTAAACTGGTTCCTCTGAGTCTGTTTCCATGGCATTGTTTTTATCTTGGCGCTGGGCTTTGCTCCTTGGATTCTTCGGCATCACCGTGGAGGTAAATGCACCACTGGTCACCAAAGCCTTTGGTTGTACATATTTTTTGTTGTATTGTACTTCACTAAAAGCTGTCATTTTGAGTTGAATTAAAGCAGACCTCATTCAATTCTTTCATTATAATTTGGTGCAAATCTGGATTCAGCTTCAGTTACACAGTTTTATATCTGTTTGCTTAATCTTAGATGTACACTCTCTGACTGATTTTCTTTTCAAGTTGGGTTTGTGTTTTGTATATGATGCTGTTGATCTAGCTGGGTAGGGTTTCTGGTTTGAACATTGCTTGCTGTTCATGTCCATGTCCTTGGGGGACCCATCATCACTGTTGTAAGCCTAGCTCTTCACCATGCTTTTCTTTTTTAGGTTAAATTACGATATTTTTATTTTAACTATTGTACCTGTGTGTGGGCATGTATGTGTATGAGTGCAGGTGCCCATGGAGTCCACAAGAGGGCACTGGATCCCCCTGGAGATGATGCCATAGGAAGTTGACAGCACTATTTTGGGTGCTAGGAACCAAACTTGGACCCTCTACAAGATCAGTGTGTGCTCTTAACCACTGAGCTGTATCTCTCCAGCCCTCTGCCATGTCTTTCTCTCATAAATAGTTTTTTTTTTTAACAATTTCTGTGAATCGAGCCCTTTTTATATGAGATTTATCCACGAGGGCAGGGCCTAATAAGGTCTTAATACTGTCTTTTGGAATTAAGCTTTGATGTGAATTTTGGAAGAGACACAAACATTCAAAATTTAGCAGCAATGGTTTACATTCCACTTGAGGGACTAGAGGGCATTAAGGTTGGAAACTGACCTAATGATCACGATTTGTTTATGGGGCAGCTGCTCTGGTCATCCACCCTTGACTTCCTCAAAGTGTATAAAATGAAATAATATCCTTGTTCACTCGCCGTCTATCTCATATTCTTTATCAACATAGTTCTTCTTTTTTCTTTTTCGAGACAGGGTTTCTCTGTGTAACAGTCCTGGCTGTCCTGGAACTTGCTTTGTAGACCAGGCTGGCCTTGAACTCGCAGAGACTCAGCTGCCTCTGCCTCCCTCTGCGGTGGAGCCCTAACTGGCTCAGCTTCTGCTGCCATCACAGTAGTTGCACCCGCCTGGCTTCTGGTGGTTAAGCACTGGCCCCTGGCCTCTGTTAGTTCAGGACCCTACCACACACACAAGTGTTGTATTAGTAACCTCTAGAACAGCAGTTCTCAACCTAGGGATCATACGACCCTTTCACAGGGGCCGCATATCAGATATTTATATTACAATTCATAACAGTAACAAAATTACAGTTACGCAGTAGCAATAAAAATAACTTTATGGTTGGGCGTCACCACAACATGAGGAACTGTATTAAAGGTGCACAGTGTTAGGAAGGTTGAGAACCACTGCTCTAGAGGTGTAGAACTGATATAATGAATGTATATCAAGGGGATTTATTAGAATAGCTTACAGGCTGTGTGTGGTGGTTTGAAAGAAAATGGCCCTGAAAGGGAGTGGCACTACTAGGTGTGACTTTGTTGGAATGAGTGTGGCCTTGTTGGAGGCAGTGTGTGTGTGTGTGTGTGTGTGTGTGTGTGTGTGTGTGTGTGTGTCTGTGGAGGCGGGCTTTGAGGTCTCACATATGCTCAAGTCACACTCAGTGTCTGAGTTCACTTCCTGTTCCCTGCTCAAGATGTAGAACTCCCAGCTACCTTACCAGCACCATGTCTGCCTGCATGCCACCATGTCCCACCATGAAGATAATAGATTGAACCTCTGAACTGTAAGCCACCCAATTAAATGTTTTCCTTTATAAGAGTTGCTGTGGTCATGGTGTCTCTTCACAGCAACAGAAACACTAAGATGCAGGCTGTAATCCAGTCAGTCCAACAAAGGCTGTCTACCGATGGAAAGTCCAAGAACCCTGTAGTTGTTCAGTCCATGAGGCTGGATGTCTCAGGTGGTCTTCAATATACGTCAGAATCCTGAAGAAGTGGGCTTATTAGCAAGAACAAGAGCGAGCAGGTAGAGAGAGAGAGAGAGAGAGAGAGAGAGAGAGAGAGAGAGAGAGAGAGAGAAAGCATTCTTCTTCCATGTCCTCTATATAGGCTGCCAGCAGAAGGCGCAGCCCAGATTAAAGGTGGATCTTCCCACCTCAGAAGATTAAGATTAAATGTGGGTTTTCCCACTTCAAATGATTTAATTTGAATGAAATGAAATTGAACAAAATGAAAAAAAATCCCTCACAGATGTGCCTAGCCACTTGGGTTTTAGTTAATTCCAGATGTCGTCAAGTTGACAACCAAGAATAACTCTCACAAGTATCAAGGGACCTGACTCTGCAATGGTGTCTCCTGATGCAGCTCCAGGAAGGTCAGTGCTGAGCTAGTCCATTGTCAGACAGATAGACAGACAGACATACCACTGGATGGATCCCACTGTCACCACCGTGTTCTTCAGTGTCTGAGCAGGGCCTGAGGGGCCAAGCCTGTGACATAAGCAGCCACCCAACCTTATAACTCCACTCTGACTGAACCCGGGGCTCTGCCTCAGCTCACACTGCACTCTGACTGAACCCGGGGCTCTGCCTCAGCTCACACTGTGGCTGTAGGTAGACGAGATTCCTGATGGGAGGAAAAGCATGAACTTGGATCTTGGATGGTGTCGGAAGGTACAAGTCACAGATAGAGAGTGAGTGGATTGTAGCTGCCTTTGGGGAGGCCTTGAGGTCTGCAGGGGAGCCTTAGTGGGCAGTTTCAGTGGGTACCTGCTCATCTCCCTTGTGTGGATAGAGTTCGTCTCCTCACCTTGCCATTTGTCGATGGATCCATCATATGGCTGTTGATGAACTTTTCTACTAAGTATTGATCTAGGTGTCATTTGTTTATTTACTGCTATCTACACATCATCTATTTATCTAGAGTTTATTGATCTATTGGTATCTCTGCCTACCATCTATTAGCCATCCTCTAACTACCTATTACCTATCTCTTTTTGAGACACAGTCTCACATATGTAGCACAGGCCGGCCAGGTTCTCACTATGTAGTTTAGGCTGGTCTTGAACTACTAGCAGTCTTCTTGCCTTAACCTGAGTACCAGGATTACAGGTGTGTGCTGCAGGCACACCTCATCTAGCTATCTGCCTCTTTCTTTATCTATCCATTGTCTACTTGGTTTTATCCGCATATCATTTGCTATCATCATCATCATCATCATCATCACCACCACCATCATTATCAGTGTATCTATTTACCAGCCATCTGTGAATTCTTTTTCAATCATTTACCTATTATTATTATTATTTTTTGTATACTTTCTGTCTGTCCAGTCTACCTATTGATGGACCTATCTACTGATCTATCACTGTCAATCTTTCTATATAGAGGCTCATTGGCAGTAACAAAGGCTTCAAAAGAGACACACTGGAAGGTCAGGGTCAAGGGGGCAGGAGTAGAGGCTTGTGGGTAGGCTGCAGCAGTGAGTACAAGGCACGAAGGTGTCTCTACCCCAGGATGCTCCCCACAGGTTTCCGTTGAAGAGGAGCCGACAGCCATATCTTTTGAACCATTCACTCTTGATTTACGTTATCATTCTCTGACTTACATCCTCAATGACTTTGATATAAAAATGCGGTGCTAAGAACAGTAACAACACACAAAAATGTCCTTCCCCTTCCAGATGAAGAAAGCTGATGAGAAACCACTGTGTGGTCCCTTGCCTGCTGTGGAGGGAAAACAGTGGTGTCTGCCAGCAGGGGGCGCCCACCTCTTCTGGTCAGCCCACCTGCCTGCTCTAGGCCGTCCTCTGCAGGACGTCCTCTGAGTCAGTTTGGGCTCAGGCCATAGAATCAATGCCACAGTGCTTTTCCTCTAACCATCTCCACATCTCCATCTGTAACCACACAGGGCCTGCTCATCGTGTTCTTGCTCTCTAACTCCCTCACACTCTTGCTAGAGAGGGCTGTGTCCAGAAACCGGCAGGAGGCAGCACCCAGCCAGGCATGGCCAAAAAGCTTGGTACGGAGGGTAGCCTTTCACTTCCAGCTATAATCCACACATATGGTTTATCACGGAGGTTTATCTCTGTTGTATGAATATTGATTTTTTTCCCAATGTGCCCTTGGGATGCATACAATCTCCAGCAGGACCCAGTTTTCTTGCAATTTCTCTTTTTCTGTCTTATTTATTATGGTGAGTTAAAAAATTCATCCAACCACCACAAATTTGTATTTGCTTCCCTCCCAGGAGTCAGGCTCCATGCACAGCACATTTAACTAAAGTCCCAGCCCTCATGGGGCCGTAGTTCCTGAAAGGAATACAAACAATAAGCAAAAATAAGGAAACTATGTAATTTCTCAGTCGGCAATAAGTGCTATGAAAAAAAAATAGACGAGGGAAAGAATACGGAGGCGGGGCTCAGGGTCTGTTCCTATTGTAGAGAAAAGGTCACAGGATGGTGACATTTGAATAAAGACAAGACGATGACAGAGAGTCAGCTCTGTGGGTATTTGGGGGGAAGGTACTCTAAGAACAAGGGATTCAGAGAGTCCACTGGGGAGCGGGTTTCATGTGCAATCTACCGTGACTGGAGTGGGGTGATTGTAGGGGGATGAGAAAGGTGACATGAGACATGGGAATGAATGTGGGTACCAGGGAGAGAGGCAGATCTCAGAGCCTTGTAGAGGGACAGGGATGACACTGGTGTCAGTGTGAGAGGGACCCCACTTCCACCTGATAAACTCATGCAGGAGGACTGTGCACGGTGGTGTCTTCCCTGCGGGATGTTTCAAATGTCACTCCTCCCCAGTGCCTCCATCTGGGATGCAGAATCCGAGAGTCCTGAGTTCCCTGATGGTGAAGGTGGAGGATACATTGCTCTTCTTGCAACAGCACATCCTTTGGCTTTTGGGGACTGAGGCAGGCACATAAAAAGCACAGCTTTCCTGGAGGGGCAACCACTGACATCTTGTGTGAAAAATGTATCCCCCCCGCCCCCGCCCCAGGGTGTCACTGTAGTGGCTGCTAGGAAGTACTTGTGGGGGTTTGGCTTGGTACCACCATCCACATCCTGCCACATTTGAGTTACCACGTCCATTCAAAGCCCAGAACCACCCTCGTCTCCCACACAGATAAGAGCTGAGGTGAAGTTGAGCACCAGCGATGTGCCAGGCACATAGATGTGGGGAGCAATGATGTGGTGGAATCTGAGTCTCATTTTAAAAAAGAGGTTAATTTATTTTATTTACTTTACGTGTGCCTGTTTGTCTGTGGTGTGTGCACCACATGTATGCAGTGCCTAAGGAAGCCAGAAGAGGGCATCAGATACACCTGAAATTGAGGTTATGAATTGTGAGACACCCATATTGATGCTGGGAACTGAACTTGGATTTTTTTTTAGAAGGATTACTGGTGCCCTTAACCACTTAGCCATGTCTCTAGCTCCCCACTCCCATTATTAAGTGTAACATGAATTACTAAATGGTCTTATTAATAATAATAAAAAAACAGATTATTAGCACCACAATTAAGAGAGAGTTTTGGCTTGGTGTAGAAGCAAAGGGCCCCAGTTAGGAGGGGAGAGATCATGGTGGTTGGAATAGGGTGACAGAGGTGAGAGTCGTGGGTGGTCACAAGTGGGTCATGGTTTGAGGCGGAGACCAGGATTGTCTGATGGAATAGACACAAAGCTTAAGGAGGAGAGGAAGCAAAGGATGGCTGCTTGATGTTGAACTTGGGTGAAGCCCAAGAAAAGAGAAGGGAGAGGTGTGGATCATGGTGCCAGATGAAGTCTGAGATCCCATCAAATGAAGTCATCCCATGGGATTTGGAATGAGGGAAAAGGTCCAACCTGGAGGTCATGTCCTTAGACATGACCTTCATTATATCAAGGAGAGGCATTCGTGGGCTTTGGGACATTCTAGACTGACTTCTCTTGGTGTGTTGGTGGTATGAATGAGAACGACCCCCAAAGGCTCATGTATTTGAATGCTTGTTCTGCAGTTGGTGGAACTGTTTGGGAAGGATTAGGAGGTGTGGCCTTGTTGGAGGAAGTGTGTCACTGAGCATGGCCTCTGAGGTTTTAAAAGCCCATGCCATTCCTAGTTAGCCTCTCTCTGCCCTGAGGCTGTTGTCTCACCATGTAAGCTCTCAGCTACTGCCCAGTGATGCCTGTCTGCTGCATGCTTACCATCACAGTGATCACAGACCCTATTTTCCTCAGGAACAACAAGCCCCAAAGTAAATGCTTCCTTTTTCTAAGTTGCCTTGGCCATGGTGTCTCTTCACAGCAACAGAAAAGTTTCTAAGACCAATGAAAGAGTGAGCAAAAATAGACAGGTTTATAACATGCCAGCGACTGAGCTAAACACTGATTTGCATGTCAATGAAGCTGAGGCAGAGAGGTGAATTGTCCCTGTTGAGAAGTCATTGTTGGGGGGCCAGGGGCGGGTACTGAGAATGCAAGGCTGCCCATGCACACCAGATTTTATGAATGAGGAACCCTTTATTCCTTAGCCTTGGCACTGAGCACAGTCAACAGCTGTGTGGCAGGAATCACAATAGCCATGAACTCTGGGGACACGGTTCAAATCCAGAGTCCGCTAGTTGCCAGTTGCTTTGCTTAGAGAGAACGGATACACTGATTTTTCAGGCTGTCTTCCAAGCATCTTTTCTCCATGTCTCCTGCCTCTGCTCTGCTGTTTCTTCTCCAGCTACCATGCCACCCCTGCCAGTCCAGCCCTTCCCAGCCAACTCTCACTTCCTGGCGGTGCCAGGCTGATTATTTCTAATTGTCTTTGACTGCTTCCAGCTGGGTCTCGTAGCTGGCGTACGTACTGTGGGAGCACACAGACAGTCTCTCAGCCGTATGGAAGGAGGAAGAGGAGGAAAGGAAGAGCTAGAAGGGAGCAGCTGACACGAGTCCACCAAAAACAGCTTCTCCAGGCTCGCCTGGCCACTCGCAAGTGATGACGCTTTGGAAAGAGTCAGCTCCTCCAAGTCTGAGAATGATCAATGATTAAAGCTGTTGGTTCCCCAAAGGCAACAATGTAGCAATAACTTTAGAAAGTCATTTGTAAAGTCTACCTGAGGGAAGGTGGGAGTCTTGCTGTCCCCGAGCAAGAGAACGTCACTGGACATTCACTAACTGATAGCTTTCATTCACTTAGTTGACAAATACTCTTTAGACAAGTCGGCAGCTCAAACACTGTGCAGGGTGCTTGTAGGGCAAAATCCAAACCAAGCAGGCCAAACCCCTGCCCACTGGTTCTAAAAAAGAAGGACATCCAATAAGCAATGTGGAAGGCAGAAGGTGGATGTGAAGCTGGATGGTACCCAGTGAGAAGAACAAAAGGTTCAACAGCTTATAGCAGCTCATTGGTTGGGAAGGGCTTCTTACAGAACACCTGTGATGGGTGAAATGGGTCAGAAGCAGCAGTTCGGATGCAAGTGTGGGATAAGTGAAAGCGTGGAGTTAGAACAGTCCAGTCTGGATGAGGACAGATAACTTGTTTTTAAAAAATACTTTATTTTAAATTATATATGTATGGGAGCATGTGCCCCTGAGGGCAAGTGCCTTTGGAAGCTAGAAGAAGGTATAAGATCCCCTGGAGCTGGAGTTACAGGTGGTTGTGAGCAGATCAATGTGTATGCTGGGAACCAATCTCCGGTCCTCTGGAAGGGCAATTCAGGTTCTTTTTTTTTTTTTTATAGATTTATTTATTACATATAGTGTTCTGCCTGCATATGTCCCTGCAGGCCAGAAGAGGGCACCAGATCTCATTACATGTGGTTGTGAGCCACCATGTGGTTGCTGGGAATTGAACTCAGGACCTCTGGAAGAGCAGTCAGTGCTCTTACCCTCTGAGCCATCTCTCCAGCCCCAATTCAGGTTCTTAACCACTGAGCCACCTCTCCAGTACAAAGGCAGCTAGCCTGTCATAGGAACCCTCCAAGTTTAGGGGCTTAGAAGAGGCTCTTCAATGATGTGTGACTGCTCTGACTCAGCCATGAACTTCCAGAGTACCTAGTGTGTCTCAGCCATGTACTTCCAGAGTACCTAATGTGACTCTGCCATGTACATCCAGAGTACCTAATGTGACTCTGCCATGTACATCCAGAGTACCTAGTGTGTCTCAGCCACGTACTTCCAGAGTACCTAGTGTGACTCAGCCATGTACTTCCAGAGTACCTAGTGTGAGGGTGATGCAGTGTTTTGTGGGGTTGTTTGTCTTACGAAATGAACTCCGGAGTCTTTCCTTATTGAGGAAAGTCACATCAGACAGCAGGAACTGTAGTTCAAAAACTAGGCAGGGGTGGGATTTGAACTTCTCTTTGGCGTCCATCCCAGCCAGTAGAATTAGCAGTGAGCTTGGATCAGACCCAGGCAGCAGGCCTGAAGAAGATTTAATGGGCCTGTATTTTCTCTCTTCTTCACCCCTTTCCTGACCTCTATCCTGGGAGGGCATAATCAAAACATTAAAAGGAAAGAAAGTCTTTATTTCACTGTAAGAGACTTCCACCCCTTGTGAAGCGTTTCCCCCAGAAATGATGAGTACTTTCTGGGATTTGCCTTAAATGGCAACAAACAAATCTCTTAAGTTTTCACAAAGAGCTAATTTCCTAAAATTAAATGACACAACACTGGGAAACTTTAAATCCTTTCCTGGTGGAAGATTCTCCCCAAAGTGGGCTTCATCCTCCCTACACAGTAGACCTAGCAAATCCTCTCCCCCCACCTCCTGTCTTCTCAAAATTAAATTACTGAATGGGAAACGCGAAAGCGATTAGATGCGCCCTGCAGAAACTGTAGGAGCTGAGAAGTCCCTTAAGTACAGCAAGAAAGCAGCAGAACGCTTGTCTTTATTGTGGGAAATCCAGAGCAAGGAGAGCCCAGCACTAGACTGGGTCATGAGAGCCAGGGAGGAGACTGACAGCATGTCGTGATTCAAAACAAATGATGCTCAAACTTGAAAACAGGCATTTTTTAGGTTATTTTTCAGATAGGTTAGGGACATCCCTCCCCCCCCCCCCAACGCACACTGGAAAGGTGACAGCTATGTCCCCTCCCCCATCTCTGAGTATTAATGTGGATCGATGATGTCATACCTGTTTACTGCGGGGTAAACAATGAAATGAACTTTGTTAGGAGGGAATCCTCCCCTTGAGCTCAGATGATGAGTGACCACAGGTTAAATTAATTTGCATTAGACACGGCCACCTCAACAGGTCGCAATTTGGAAAGGCCTGTCTGCATCCTTTTTTTTTTTTTTTTGTAACCCTCATTTTGGTTCACGAAGATGTTGTGGATCCTGGAGATATCGGGTAGGTGTCTCTGAACAGATGTAATTGTTTATGTGAGATCAGTGCAGAGCCCGCAGAACAAAAGCATCCAGGAGCGGCGAAGCTCTGGTCCGGATCACCCTGCAATCACCGACATCATCGCTATGGAAAGCAGAGAGGGTGCAAACGTACCCGCACAGGCAGCAAACGCCCTGGTTCCTATGCTGCCGCCACTACTATTAACTGTGGCGGCTGCTTCTTCAACCCAGTCATCTGGTCTGCGCGCGAACCCCGACACACAGCCTGCTACGTTCCCGGAAATCCATCCATCCATCCATCCATCCATCCATCCATCCATCGTCCAGGGTCCCTACTGTGTGCCACTCTGGGCTGGGTACCCAACCCTCCTACAGTCCAGAGCTCCCCTTCTCTTTCCCCTGCCCCTGGTGGGTGCGGCTAGTGCGGAAATTCACTCCCTAAAGGTCCAGAGAGCTCAAGCCCAGACAGAACCAGCGTGATCCGCGCCGCCAGAGGCGGCAGGTCTTGGACAGCCCGGGAGCGCGCGTCTCCGCGGCCGCGCGGGGTCCCCCTGTCTGGCGCTCAGGTGACTTCGCCGCCCACTCCGCCGCTCCCCTCCCCTCCCCTCTCCAGCAAGGGTCGAGTTCGGCTGTTGCGCGCGGGGAAAGGAAGGAGGGGCTAGGAGGGATTTGAAAGTGCTCGGGCTGCCGAGTGGAGCTCGCGTCTGTCCCCGCCGCCCGCGAGCGGATTAAATTTCTGCAAATTCAAACTGAATGAGGCTTTCTTCTGCTGCCTTCCAGAGGGCGCCTGCAGCCCGCCGCGCGCTCCTCTCCGGCGGGAGCGGCCCCGGGGCGCACCGCTGACGACCCGGCGGGCTAGAGGGCGGCGGCGCCTGGGCTTGGGGGACCCCGCTACCCGACCTCGTTCCTCTCGGACCAGCAACTGCTCGCTCCAGCACCCGAGCAGGGCACCCGACGGGACGGCGGACGCGATTTGAGCGACCGATCCTCCGAGGACGAACTTCTCGGGGGCGGGTCCCCGGTCGCCCCGTCGCCAGCTATTGTCTGCGCGCCGCGCTCGCACGGAGGCGCGGGGGGCGTAAGCGCGGAGACCCGGGCCGGGCGGGGCCGGGTCCAGGGCGGCGGCAGGAGGAGCCGGGGCAGCCCGGGGAGCCGGAGGAGGAGCGGCGGCGAGCGCGGGAGCCGAGCGGGCGCGATGCCGGCAGCGGCGGGAGACGGGCTCCTGGGCGAGCCGGCGGCTCCCGGGGGCGACGGGGGCGCGGAGGACGCAGCCAGGCCGGCGGCGGCCTGCGAGGGAAGTTTCCTGCCCGCCTGGGTGAGCGGCGTGTCCCGCGAGCGGCTCCGGGACTTCCAGCACCACAAGCGCGTGGGCAACTACCTCATCGGCAGCAGGAAGCTGGGCGAGGGCTCCTTCGCCAAGGTGCGCGAGGGGCTGCACGTGCTGACCGGGGAGAAGGTGAGCCGGGGCGCGCGGGCCTGGCGGGAGGACCTGGGAGCACTGTCCCGCGAGCACTCTGCCTGCTTTTCCAACCTGGTGTAGCTAGACGCACTCTCAGGCTCTGGCAGTGGGCCACCAGGCATCCACTGATGGGTGATGGGGGTGTGTGTGGGGGGGTCAGGTTCGTGGGGTGGGGGACCCGGACAGATAGATGAACCCGCGAAACTACCCCGCACTGCCTTTCTGTTTTGTTTTGGAAGGGTGCCGCCTGGCGGACGCCAGAGAAGGGGACGGGGGACGGGCGTGTAGAGGTGGCGTTGGGGAGGGGGGGGGGTCCTGCTGTCTCTGACCGTACGGGCGGTGGAACTAGATCTAGACCTGTGTGTGTGTGTGTGTGTGTGTGTGTGTGTGTGTGTGTGTGTGTGTGGTGTCAGCCTTGCGTCGTCTGGAATGTGAGGCGGGAGAACAGGGTAGCCAGGCTCTCAGACTGCTTAGAGTTTCATCCCTCCTGGGCTCTGGTGAGGACGTGGAGGAGAGTTGAGGCCGGGGAAGCTACCCTCTCCAGCCGCGTGGGCTGGGGCAGCTGTTGAGTCGCAGCGAAGACCCTGCTTTTGGCAGGTGCAGAGCTACGCAGCTAGGCCCCGGACTCTAGAGATTTGGAGATAACCATTTTTTCATCTTTTCTAGAGGAAGGTAAAGGAAAGGAGCCCCTCCCCCACACCGGGAGTGCCACTACCTCGACCTAATTAGAAGTTAGAGGGTGTGAACTCTTGCCAGGCCAGGTCTCAGGTGTAACTTAGATTTGTGAGAAGAAACCTAAGAGGCTGACTTACTTTTGAGGCTGGGTTGGCCCCACACAGGGAATTGCTCCGGGCTGCCAAACTGGTATCCTCACATAGATGTAACACTCCAACGCTTCCCCCAGGCTGGGGATTCATGCGGGATAAGGAGGAGAGCTCAGGGGGGTCCCAGCAGCAAATAGGCCAAGGGCAAGCCCTTACGTCTGCTGCCCTAGGTTCCCCTGCCTGGCCTAAGAGTTTGTGAGCAGTCTGGTGACTGGGCCGAGGGGCTGCGCTCCCCTTGCGGAAGACTCCTGATACTTTGTTTCCCTTCTGGGTTCCGTTGTCCCGGAGACTCCTACATCTGAGCACTAGGCTCCATCATCCTGAGGAATTGCCCTCTTTTTCTGTAGCCGTCCCAAGTGGGGTGCCCCTGTATACTGGGTAAGGAGGGCTAGGCTGAGTCATTTTTAAAAGTGCCTCTTGCCTGGATTTCCAAGCAAAAAGCAAGAGTTCAGTATGAACTCACTTTAGCCCTTCTAAGAAGAGCAGACTCTTCAGACCTGGTGCTAGCAAGCAAAAGTTGATTTGCTCTTTGGTGAGCGGTGCACTGCCTGCCTGCCTGCCTGCCTGACACACGGAGGTCCATTCAGGGTGCTGGGTTGCTGCATTCTCCTGTTTTCTGGTGGGGGGAAGGTGAAGGAGTTTGTTCTCACGCCTAACCTATAGGATTCAGCCTGGCCACACACATCACCTCTCTGAAGAGGTGAGTCTTGGTGTTAGTCACAGGGCGCTAAGTACCTCCTTTTCTCCTGTCCCGTTGCTCACAATTCCTTAGAGGTTCTTGCCATGTTGGGCTGGACCTCAGCTCCTCAGTGGTGCAGTTTTGCCTCATGGCCTGACACTTTTGGTCTTGGCTGAACTGCCTGGGGATGTATTCAAAGTTCAGCCCTCTACCCCTGCCCACCAACCCCCAGTGCCTCACTTTTGGTATCCTGTGCTACTCCTGCCCAATGAGGATCCCTTGGAATACAAGGAATTTCTGCCCAACTGGGGTCCAGATGAAGAGTCTTTCTTCCTGTCTTTATGATTGCTTAATTCATCTTGGCAATGAGAAGCTGCTCGGTGGATGTAAAATTATTTCCCTGAACCAACTGATCTGGTCTAGTTAGAGACTCCAGTGCTGGATGGAGAGGTAGAGGCCAGGGAGGGGTGATACTTCAAACCTTGGTCTCTCCTGCTGAGCTTTTCTCTAGCCAGGACCATCCCTGTTCTGAGGACAACAGCATCAGGAGGAACCTGGGTTTTAGCTCCTTCAGTTGTCAACTTTAAAGAAACAGTGGTGTCATACATAGCTTTTATCTCCCTAACCCTACACCGTTAGTGCTTAACTAATAGATGTGGGCTTTAGCGGATCCTAGAGATGAGAAAGAGAGGGGATGGGGAGAAGGAGAGAGAGAAATATGAGTGAGTTAGTGAGTCCTCAGCCCTCCTTTGTTTTGGGTTTTGCCTTATTAAGCAAAGTTAAAAAGTGAAGGCAACCTCAAGCTCTTTGCAAACTGCAGGCCAAGGGGCTTCACCCGGAGGAAGCAGATGGTGTGGAAGCCTGCTTTAGCATCCCCACCCTCCATTACCCCTTTCTCAGGATGCGTACTTCTAGTTAAAGCCTTTCACCTTTGGTGGGTACAGATTTTCTTTTTAAAAATGCAGTGATGAATACTGCAGGGAGAACCATGTGTGGAAGCCTTCAGAAGTAGCTCATCCTGAGAAATGGATGCGCGGACCAGGCAAGGAGGGAGACAAGGACGCATGATCTCGAGTTCCATCTGTTTCAGAGCATCTCTTATCAAAGCATGTGTTTTATTTTGGTTCATTTGTGGCCAGATCCAGACTCGTGCTAGTGGAAGGCTTTTGAAGCAGTGTGGGTGGTGGGGGGGGGGGAGGGTATGTGTTTTTGATAAGGTGCCTATTTCCAAAATGCTTTGGATAAAATCCTCCAGGGTTTGCTGGGCATTCCTGGCTGAGTCCAGATAATAAACTAGTTCCCTTTTCCCCCACTTTGATTTTGGGCTCTGCTCTATCTCATCAAGAGGCTCCTATTGACCCTGCTTCTTACAAGGCAGGGCAGTGTTTTTACCTCAAGGGCCTCTTAAGTTGTTTGGAAGTAATCTGAATCTGGATGACCCCTTTACTGATGGACACAAAGGATGGCTTAGGCCTGAGACCTAAATTTTGCTCTCCTTTAGTGAAGACGGTCTCTGTCCGTAGAAATAAATATTCACTTGATCATGTGGGACTCTTAGTTACTATGTTCTCATTCATGGCTGAAGTGATGTTTGGACCAGGAATCATCACTCATTGCGGCTTTGACCTAGAGAACGGAGTTGCCGGGCAGGAGTGTGGGCTAGCACCTCTGACAGACTGGGGGAGGCTGTGCTTGTGGCCTCACAGTGGTTCTCCGTAGGTAAAGAGATGCTTGTGTTAGACCCACGAGAAGTTGCTATCACATTTGAAAACGTGAGTAGACCAAAGCTGAAGGGGCTTAGCGGTGACAGGTGTCTGCTGGCAGGCCGGGTGATCCATGCTTCCTCCCTGGTACTCCTGTGGGGGAAGAAGAGAGACAACTTGTAAGAGCTGTCCCCTGACCCTCAGACTTCCCCAGGTGCCCTTTGCTGTGCGCCCCTCTCCGCAGCAAATGTGATGAAGTTAAAAATACTTAAGAACAAAGCAAAGCAGTTCCGTAGGGGAAGGAACAGCGATGCACAGCCGGCCGGGTGGCAAACTTGACTCCAGCAGGGCAAGCGGGGGCGGGGCTCCTTCACTTTCACCGCACCTGTGATTAAGAGGCCAAGGGTACACTGAACTATCTCAGATAACTCATGCTAACCTTCGGTTTTTATTTAAAGAGCCCGTTTACACATTTCATTAGAGCTATTTTGGGGCCCCAAACAAGGACTGCCTGCTTAGTAAGTTACAAGTCATCGCGCGCAGAACACCACGGTACCAGATACCTGGAGTGAAGAAGTTACTAAAATTACCCTTTTACTATGTTTTGCGAAGCAGGAAATATGACTAATTTTAGAGGTGGCCTTTTGGCAGATCTGTTTTTAGCAAGTATTTCTGAAACAAACAGGTGCTAAATCCTGTATTTCTTTTGAAGTGCTAGAAATTTCAGGGGCCGTGGCTCTGCGGTACAAGGCCTGCGTGGAGGACTGGAAGTTCCTATTAACCTCCAGCAGGGGCCTGTTGGCAAGAAGAGGAGATTTGCAGAGGCACCTGCCCTGTGAGTCTCCTGTGACGGCAGTGCCTATAATTTCCTGGATTACAGGTGGTGCGGTTGTGGGCACGTTCTTTTGAACTTCCGGCCTTGCCTCATCTTTTTGAAGTACTTGGTGATGATGACGGAGATTGGCATGTAGGGCTTATTTCTGAGTGCTCATTGATACAGGGCCAAAGGACTTCAAAGGGTGCTGGGAGCCGGCATCACCGTGCAGAATGGTGCCCACGAGGAGGAGCACAGCTTGCATTTTCTCTGCAGGTGCTGAGTCCAGACTGCACTTACTAATCTGACTCTGGTCTTTGGGCCCATCAATGTCTGCATGTTGGCGGCTACTCCAGGGAGGTGGCAATTACCCAGAGCAGTGTTTTTCTTCCCAGCAGGGGTGAGGAGTGGCAGCCACATCCATCTGAAGAGATGGGCAGGTTGGGTCGACGGCTTGGGCATGAAGTGGCATTTGTACTGGAGTTTTTTTTTTTTTTTTTTGCCCCTCTCTATCATTCATGTTAAGTGAGAGACTTTCGTCTTGCTTAATTGCACCCCAGTCAGGGGGCCTTGCTTGATTGGTTTTGGTTTGTGTTGTTGAAGTAGGGTCTCACAGGCTGGCTTCGAAACTTGCCATGTCATTGGGAAGAGAGACCTTGAGCTGTTTGGTTCGTCTGCCCCCACTTCTAGAGTCCTGGGATTGTGGGTGTCCGCCATCAGTTTATTCAGTGATGGGGTTGTCTTAGTTACTGTTCTATTGCTGTGAAGAGACACCATGACCAAGGCAACTTGTAAAAGAAGGCATTTAGCTGAAGGCTTGTTTGCAGTTTCAGAGTCCATAACTGTCATGGTGGGGAGCATGGGGGCCAGAAGGCAGGTGTGGTGCTGGGCCAGTAGCTGAGAGCTTGCATCTGATCCATCAGCAGGAGGCAGAGAGGGAGACTGGGCTGGGCATGGACTTTTGAAACCTCAAAGCCCACCCCTAGCAATACACTTCCTTTAAGAAGTCCACACCTCCTAATCCTTCCCAAACAGTTCTACTAGCTGGGAACCAAACATTCAAATACATGACCCTATGAGGGCCATTCTTGTTCAGAGCATCATGGTAATCAGCCTCAGGCCTTCGTGCATGCTTAGGCCAGCATCTGCCCATTGAGGCACTTCCATCTCACCCTTACTGTGCCCTGGCTCTGGCCACATCCACGGACTGACCTGACCTCAATTCCCTCCCTGCTCTCTCACGGGAGTGCGGCTGGATGCTGCGATTGTCAGCCGCAGTTGGACACGTCCCGAGGCATTCTTTTCAGGGGCTTCAGCCCCGGTGAAGCTGGCTGGATTCTTGATGTCGAGCGAACAGTTTCAGGGTAAACAAGAAGCGGAGCTCACAGTTATTTAGAGACTTTTGGGCTGAGGAAGTGGTTCAGGAGTGGGTACAGGCACCGGCCACCCAGACTGATGACCTGAGCCTGATCTCCAAGGGTCCACACGATGGAAGAGAACAGCCAGTTCTTGCCATTTGTCCTTATGACTTCCACAGGCATGCCAGGGCACATGCCCCCACCGCCATCCCCGTAAGTAAATAGGATAATTTAAAATTGTAAAAAGAGATTTTTAGGGCTGGGTAGATGGCTCAGGGTGGGAAGTACTAGCTGTGTAAATGTAAGTACCAGAGTTCGGGTCCCCGGAACCCACATAAAAGCCAGATGGGCATGGCAGTATAATACTAGTGAGTAGGGGCAGAGACAGAGAACCCACAGAGCAAGCTGGTTAGCCGGACTAGCCGAAGAGATGAGCTTATTTGTAGTGAGAGACTCTGCCTCAGTAAGACAAATAGAGACACATGACATGGGCAGGCTTCCACATACATGTACACCCACATTCATGTACACCCACATACATGTGAATGCACACGCATACACACACACACACACACACACACACACACACACAAGAAGTTTTAACAGAGATTCTTAACTAGGAGGTTATTAGAGCAGTGATTAAGGAGAGGACTGTACACATCCAAATGTGAGTGTTGTCTCCTCAAGGGAGAGCTCTGCCTCAGTGTCTCAGCAACCCATGCATACGGTTTTGGTGGTTTTCAAGTTATGTCTGAAAAGCTTGCTAAGAAGCTTCCTTTGTCTCCCCCTCCTTAAAAAAAGTGAAATTATGATTGCGGGGTGGCCCTGGAGATGCTTTGGGAGGGACTGCTGTCTGTTAAGGAAAAGCCGTGCATCATAAGGGCTGTCTTTTACTATAGATGGGGTTTCTTTATGAGATTTCTAGAACATGGCTGGTTTCCAGCTTGGGGTGGGGGTGGGGTATATGAAGAAGGGCCATCTGGGCTTAGACCTTGAGTACGGTTCATTGTTATTTTAACATTCTTACTTAAAGTATCTCCGTGAAAGGGGTATTATCTCTATGCAGACAACCTTCACAGCAAATGTTAACTGTGTGGGGATCCTCGACTCTCACCTCATAAGAGGGTTCAATCAGACTCCTGGGTGGGGCTGCTGTTCCCCCCAGGTTCCTTTGTTTTCCCCTGTTGGTAAGTGTAGAAAATCAGGGCCTGGATATCACACACACTGGATGAT
Source organism: Peromyscus eremicus (assembly GCF_949786415.1). Taxonomy (NCBI): domain Eukaryota; kingdom Metazoa; phylum Chordata; class Mammalia; order Rodentia; family Cricetidae; genus Peromyscus; species Peromyscus eremicus. The sequence goes on along the minus strand of NC_081428.1, from coordinate 8,252,848 downwards.
GCTGGTAACTTTGAGAGTCCTTGTCTGGAGTGCCAGCACGGTGGCTGATGTTTGCTGATGGACTCAGGATCTTCTATGGATGTTCTCCTTCAGTGCTGGCAACGACCCTGCACAGGTGAGCATCACCTTGCCGGCATTTTGACCTGCACCAACTCGGCAGAGGGATGCCTTGAGCAGGTTTTCGCTCTGACTTTCTCTATTAGTTTGCTAGGGTAGCCGTGAGAAATTACTAGATTAGATGGCTTCAGCAACAGTTATTTATTGTGTCACATTTCTGGAGATCAGAGTCCAGAAAGAAGGCCTGGGCAGAGCCATGCACCCTCTGGAGGCCCTTTGTTTCTTCTGATGCTTGGTGCTCATACCATCCTCCGGATCCTGAGATTGTTGATGTGGCCCACCAACCTCTGTCTCCCTTTACACGGGGCTGTTCCTTTGTCTCCCGGCTGAGTGGCTTCCTTCTTCCGATAAAGGCTCCATCATTGCATTTAGAATCCATTCTAATCTAGTTTTGTCTTCTTTTAACTTGATTACATCTACAAAGACCCTATTTGCAAATAAGACCACATTCACAGGCACTAGAGCAGTGGTTCTCAACTGGTGGGTCTCGGCCCCTTTGGAGGTTGAACAACCCTTTCACGGGGGTCGCATAGCAGTATCCTGTGTCTCGGATATTTACATTACGATTCAAAACTGTAGCAAAATTACAGTTATGAGGTACCAATGGAAATAGTTTTATGGTTGGGGGCCACAAACAACGTGAGGAACTGTGTTAAAGGCTTGCAGCTTTAGGAAGGTTGAGAACCACTGTGCTGGAGGTTAGGACTTAAAGCTGTCTGTGTGTGAGTGGGGCATAGTTCAATCTGCTACACCTTAGGTCATTGTATTGTATCATGAGTGATTTCCTGGCAAGCTGACCGTGAGGAAGAGAGGAATGTGTTCCAAGGCCTGGGAAGGGAGAGAGAGAATTCTGGAAGTCAGGCTTGGTGGGGTTGGTTCTTTCTGAGAGCCGTGGGATGTCTGAGACCTGTCCTGCTGGCTTGTAGATAGCTGTCTTCCCACTGTCTTTCCATGTTTTCGTCTCTGTATCTCTGCTTACCTTTCCCCCTTGGTGAAGGCAGCAGCCGCAATAGGTCAGCATCCCCTCTAATGATCCCACCTCAACTCCATTACATCTCTAAAGACCTTGTCTCCAAATAAGGTCATACTCAGAGGTGTGGAGAGCTAGGCCTCTGAGCTGTGAGTATGGGAGGGGTGCGATGAAACTCTAATTGATGCGTTCACATCATGCATGATATATGCTTCTGAGTTCACCTCCCCACTAGACCGTAAGACCCACAAGGAGGAGACCACTGCTCTATTCCTGGTGCCAGTAGTAACCTCTGGCACACACAGATGCATGCTTTGAACTTCCCGAATGTTGTATAGCACTTTTTCTTCTGGTTATAACAAGATGCCATCTTGGACTTTGCCTGGTAGCCATGGCAACTAGAGCAGAACAAGACAGTGCAAGCCAGGCCTGAGATAATGGCAACAGAACCTTTAACAGACACTCCCCAGTAGATGCAGGAGAGGAGAGAGTCAGGAAACCTCCCCTGGGATTCCAGCTACTATTCCTAGCCCCCTTCCAAAAGCGGCAAAGGATCCCAGGAGGTTTGGAGTACACAGAAAAGAAAGGGTTAATTAAAAGCAGGACTCCACGCTGTAGCTTCAATGAGGTCGCCATCTATGATGGAATGGGACTTTTCAGTGATGCAGCTGTCTTGGGGAGTCTCCCACATTCCCGTAAGTGGCCCCTCACTCACGCTATGTAAGATAGCCCAATGACTCCTTGGTCTTGCCAAAATGGACTTGGGTGAAATTGCACTTTGGCCGGTCATTGGTGCCCATCTAGGGTGAATGGATGTCCCCTTCTGTCTCCCTAGGGACAGTTATCACAAACCAGGATATGGGGAGGGATTTCTGAGTGGTAATATGCATGTTGTCAGGCTGTGGGTCCACAGCAAGAACGGTCCTTCTCTCTTCCTGATGCTGCTGGGCATGTCTGGGGTTGGCCGGGTTGCTGGGCTGCCATCCTGCAGAAAAACCCTGGCCCAGCAATGCTGTGTTTTCTATAGAGATTCGTTACGGTAGACAGGTAGTTATTAGAGTGACGGGATCAGACAGAAGACGCCCATTCTGCAGAGTCTGAGCACCGTTCCTGGACCCTCAGCTCTTCCCAGAGAATGTGAACCAACACTAGAGCAGATGAGAGAGGTTGCTATTTGCAAACATGCGTTTGTTTTTTTTTTGGATGTCTCCCATGGAGATATACGTAGGCTTGGAGTCTGTCTCTTTGACTATAATTTTCTCCATAAGTTTATTAGTCTCCTAACCCAGATTCTTGCCAAAACATTCTGTAATCCTGCAGGCTCTGCTCGCCTGTTTCCTGAGCTATTTGATGAGCTTTGGTCTCCTTCCCTGTTGTTAACCTTGGCCGTCTGCATCCTCTACTTCAGTTCTGGTTGTCTTACTGCCTGTCTTGGGGCTCTTTGGTAACTTGTCAGGGGTACATTTCTGCCATGGTTTGAACACTCTTTATTAATAGGTACGCGTGTGTTTGCTTACATGAGTTTACACATACTATGTGTGTGCAGGAGCCTGTGGAAGCCAGAAGAGGCCATCAGATCAGTGCTGGGGACCGAACCTTGGGCCTCTGCAGGAGCAACATGTGCTTTTAACTGCTGAGCCATCTCTCCAGTTCCCTCTTTGAACTCTTTTTCCATGAGGCATGACCTCTGTTGGTCACCTGCCCTTTGCTTCGAGACTGGGCAGGAAGCGTGAGTGTCCGCTGAGCACAGAGGGCCACAGAAGAGGCTGTCTTCAAGAAATGATAGGACAGAGGTCAGAGTCCTGCAACTCGCTCTGTGGAGCAAAACGGGGTTTCCTGGCCTCCTGGATCCCTAACGTGCTGGGAAGAAACAAAGGGGGATCAGGATAGTAAAGATAAAAGGGTGACCACTGGTTCGTACCAGCTGCAGACCACGTCTTGCATGTTGTGTTGGAGAAGACATTTTCTGCCGTGAAGCATTTTGTGGTGGGTACTCCTGTCTTAATTTCCCCCTCCAGCTTTGACCACCATCCTAGGAATCTATTAAGTTTAGCATGTAAAGACCCACATGTTGGGAAATCCATTAGACAGTGACAAAGCTGGATTTACCCAAGAAAACATTTCGCAAGTGTTTGGGGTCTTGGCTGAGAGTTTCCAAAGGAAAGTGTTGGTAAGTGGGCAGGTAACCAGCTCACGAATCAGTGCAGAATGAAAGCTTAGCGCCCTCGGCAGAGCTGGGGTGCTTGTGGGTAGTATAACCTTCCTGTGTGGTCCTGGGGAATGAGAGACACGTTCCCACATCTGTAATATCCAGCTTCTGCCTGTTACAGGTTCACCATTAAGAATACGCACACAGCCGGGCAGTGGTGGCTCACGCCTTTAATCCCAGCACTCGGGAGGTAGAGCCAGGCGGATCTCTGTGAGTTCAAGGCCAGCCTGGGCTACCAAGTGAGTTCCAGGAAAGGCGCAAAGCTACACAGAGAAACCCTGTCTCGAAAAGCCAAAAAAAAAAAAAAAAAAAAATAAGAATACGCACACATACACACACCCACAGCGCACACCCACAACACACACACCCACACACAAAGAAACAAGTACACGTGGACATATATACTATTAAATATAAACTATATGATATTACACTGGACATAGATATAAACAAATACGACTTTTTGGCAGCACAGTCTCAGTGAAGGGTGGAGGGGGTGGCAGAGACAGGACAGTTAGCAACTTTTGTAAGCGCTCTAGGAGAAGAGGATATATTCCGAAGAGAGACACCACGACTCTCATTTCCCTTATCATTCTGTTGAAACTGGAGACCCCAAGGAATCCTGCACTGTGGGGAGGGGAAGGCTGATGCCCAGGTGCCAGCAGGAGGAGGAACCGGCTCCCAGAAAGAGCTTTCACACCGTTGTGATAACTTGTCAGAACATCTTTCAGGAGAGACTGGAGGTGAGATAGTGATGGGTCAGCCACAGTGATGATGATGGGTGGGCCGCACTTCCCTAGGACTGCGTCCTTATGTATGCCTTCTGGCCTGTATTTCAGCCTAGACCTAGTACCAGTCCCCCAAGGATGGAGTCGGGGGTTATAACGGGACCTTTTTATGTGTTCCTTTTCCCAGTGTGGCCACTGAAAGATCTTGGATTTGAGTTCAAGGGGTTCAAGGAGGAAGGTTGTCTTTTTGGGTAAGAGAAAAGTTATTAATGCCACCGACAGTTAGCAGATGGCAGGGGCCCGGAGTAGTGTCCAGGTCCACGTGGCAGAGTGGGGTACCTTACAGGTTTCCATAGACAGCAGCTTGGCGCCACGTGGTTGATGAGTAGTCCAGAGTACAGGCCACTGCCTCTTATTGGTGGGGAGGGAAGCCCTGTATTTTGAGGAAGGAATGTATGATCTTGTGAGGATTTGTAGAGAAGTGTGGAGGAGGGTCCCATTTAGTTAATGTGTGTCCATCCCAGGGGTCAAGAGAATGGAGTCTTGTAGCCTGAGGCCTGTGTGTCTACTCGGCTATGAGAGTGGGGGACACAGCTGCAAATTGGCATGACCTTAGCAGTGACTGGTCTGGGGTCTAACATCTCCACCCTGTTTGTTTCTATAACAGGAAAGGGAAAAAGAAGGGAGGGAGGAAGACAGAAGGGGAGCAGGGGCCTTCTGGGGGTATGGGTGTCATAGTCAATTTCTAGCTGCTTCCTGCAGACTCTTGGGGTATCTTGGAGACCTCTCCATCCCCGGGAGGATGATTCAGAGGCCAGGATCAGTACTCATAAACCAGGAGGGCCTTGTCTATGTAAATACGTATGGCGTACTTTATGGTGGTCTGCGTAAACTGGCTTAGCAGTGGGATTGTAGAGAGGGCCCGATGGACATAAGAATAAAAACATTATTAAAGGGATAATCACTAAAGGGATGTCAGGATGTCCACGGAGAGTTTTGGAATCAATTTGAGTTGTATTTGTTGTGAAGTGTGGGCAGAAGTAAGGATAGACTTCCGTAGGGCTGGTGGAGCTCTCCTTAGAGTGGATATCATTACATTGTTTTGATTTGGCTACAAAACTGTTCAGTCACATGATACGGCAATAGATCGCCCATTTGTTGTTGTTGTGTGTTTTGTTTTAAAGGCTAAGATAGCCCAAGGTATGATGTTTGGCTTTAGGCCTGTATCATTCCAACTCTCCACACTTGTCGAAGTGCTGGCGACACACAGGCAGCTTGCTGAAGTTGTACAAACCCTGGTGTAGCTTTTCCTTGGATCTGATGAAGATGAGGCTGAGTTCTCAGGAGAGAGAAATGGCTACCAGCGCCACTGAGGAAGAAACTTCTGGGTCATGATGTTCTGTTAGCCTTCGCGATCCAGCCTGATCATTTATTGTTAGCATTATATCTAATACTAACGAGATAAAAAAGCACAGTGCGTGTCAAAGGTCTCAGATCAGCGCTCGAATGTAGATGGGGAAAGACCGGTTAAATCTTTAGATATCCCTAACTGTAGTCAATGGCTTGGACTGCTACTACTTTTCTTAATAGTAAAAGGTTTTGGCACTTAGAGTTTGGATATAAAATATAGGAACTGTGCTGGTAAAATGGTGGGTCAAGGTGCTTGCTGCCAAGTCTGACAACCTGAGTTCAATCTACATGACCCACATGAAGGAAAGTGGGAGTGTGTATATATATATATGGTGGGAGTCAGATACACACACACACACACACACACACACACACACACACACACAATGGAATTTCTTTCCAGATATTTAAAATATGTTTTTTTTGTCTATTTCAAATTAGATTTCTTTGTATACAAATTATACTGTGTAATCATAAAATACTTTTACAAAGACAGTGACACATTTGAATGCTTTTGAACATGAAAACTGGGTTACAGTAGAGTGGAGTCTGGGTACGTGAGCAGTTATATCAAAAACATGGTTAAAGGAAGGCAATGCCATCCTTTTCTGTAGCCTGGTCAAAAATCAAGATTAGCATCATTTTATCACTGAAGAGTAACCCAGCAAAATTGTAAACGTCTTTTAAGTGTAACAGGATTGAAGAAATGTTAGAATACAGTCCCTTCCCTCTAGGCTGGCGAAGTCTTCTTCCAGTAAATGAACTCAGTCTATTTGTCTTCTCGTGGAAGGAACTTACTGTGATGAACTCATGATCTGTTAGTAACCATCACTTATTTAACCATCCATCCAGACGACTGAAGGGCCGAGGCATGATGAGGATTTTGTTTATTGGCCAAATTTATAAATAGATTGAATTATTTGTCCAGAAGATTAAGTTTTATGATCACTGTAGTTTAACCAGAATGTCTCAAGTAGGCATAATTCTTTGTAACAGAAATTTTCCCACTGTTAGTGTCTATCCAATGAGAGACAGCTTTCCCCATTGAGAGTGCACGCCAACAGGATTTGGAGAAATCTAATCACAGGTTTTACATGTCTCATTTAGTAAAAGGATAGAACACAACCATTGTATTTCTAAGCCCATTTCTGTAAACATTCCTAAGAGGAGATCTGTACTTCAGAAAATTTTATTGCTGTAAACCGAGAACCAGGCATCAATTTAATCTCAGTGTAACAGAATTTTGGCCATAGGAATTATAATTAATTTGGAACTAATAAAACCATCTTTTTGTAAATTTCCCAGATAAAAATCTTTTTTTTTCCAAAGCCTTTCCTTTCTTTAAACTTCTTTATCAGAAGTACTTTATATGTGCGTGTCTTAATAAACCAGTGAGAACTCAGGAAGTAACAGTTCACTGCAGAAATACATTGCAGAAGACGAGTTTATATTTAAAATTCATTAATAGTATTGGTAAGTTCCAAGATGTCCCTGTATGTCTTAGAAAACAACAACCCTCTTTGCCCTGTGCATACCCACCCACTCAGACAACGCACACATCTTAAAATCAGGAATATAGCACTCTATAACCTGGATGGTGGCCACAGGTCTTAGGTCTTTTTTTTTTTTTTTTCTTTTTGGTCTCAGAACACAGAATGACTCATAAAGACTGTTTACATACAGGCTGCAAACCGCGGCAGCATGCAGACAAAGTGACAATACATGGAAATATGGTTACATCTAGCCCGTGAGAGGGGCTGAGCAGAGAATGAAGGTTTATATCTGGGTCTGCTGGGCGGGCATTTGGGAGTCCTGCTGTAGAAGGGAGGAGTGGCCAGGAGCCAGTTGGGGAGGTTTGAAACTTTAGGAAGTGTTTGCTACTTGGTATTGAAAGCTTCAGGGCAGAGCAGGGGTGTGGGTGACCTGACCTTTTTCTTTCAGGTGTGTAGCCCCAGAGAGGGGGAGAGGGAGGGGAGGAGCTGTGGCCAAAAGGATTTTGGTAGCCAAAGAAAAGCAATGTGGGGCCTTCTGATTGAGCGCAGACTATCAGGTTGTCCGGGAATCAGAACTCACCTCTGGAGTTGTTTGCAAGAACCAAGGCCCCCAAACTTACTGGGTACTGGGGTAGCATGCTCAACCCAGTTCAAGAGATTTGTTGTGAGGACTACGCGTTTTGACCAACAAGTAGCTTTGACTGCCGGGATCAAGCTGACTAGCTTTCTCCAGTCCCTTCCATCCCCACGCCCCGCCCCCACCTCTCTTGTAACTCAAGAGTGTTTGGTGTGGGCTCCAGCGCAGGAGCGACCCCTTGGTGGGTTCTTGTTTGACTTGGAGTTAAATCTGGTTTTACTTTGAGTCGGTGGGGAGGGAGGGGTACACTCACCCTTTGGAGGGGCTGAACAGTTGTAGATGGGGGTCTGGGGAATTTTCACTGGGAGAAACAGTGGCTGTTTCCTGTGGCGCACTGCCCTGGAGATGGATCCAGGCAGGGTGCCCGTGTAGACGGGGAACAGCCAAGAGAGTTACCAGTGGGGGAGGGGTGAGGCTGGGGGTGGGGAGGAGTGGGGCGCAGAGACAAATGGGAAGATTTTACCAAGAGGATCTCAGAGGGAAGGAGAGAGGCATCCAGGAGCCCTCCCGGGTGTCGGGTGTCGGGTGTGGGAGACACCTGGGCAGGAGAAGCTGGATGTCACCATTAGGAGAAGCTGGGCATCTTGTCATGTGATCAGAGGAGGAGATTTGGCTAGGTGGGACAGTAGCAGGAGGCAGAAGCCATGTTATCTCCTGAGGAAAGTTGCTCTGGGCCAGCTGGAGGCTCTTTTGAGCAGATTTGTAGTAACAGGATTTGGAAAGCCTCACACACTTGGCTGAGGGGAGGGCAGCTTTTAAGACAGAAAGGGTTCCAGTGGGAAGTCTGTGCCATTCGCCACTGCGCTCTGTGAAGTCACCTGGGTCTGTATGAATTTGGGGATCAAAGTTCCCTGCTGTGAGGTCAGACGAGTTAGAGGAACAAGAGGAGCTGGTGTCCTCATGTCCCTTGATTTCCTCCTGGACGTGTGAGCAGTGTTACAGCCACCATTATCCTGGCTGGCCTGGAACTCACAGTCATCCCCAGCCTCCCCCAAGTGCTGGGATCAGAGTGCACCACCACACCTGGAGAAGTTTGAAAATCAAATTGCAAATCTCCGGTCAGTACCTCCCCCTGTTACATGCGCGCATAGTAAGTAGGGTCCCCCGGGTGCCACCAGGGTTTCCAGATTCTTGTGTCCTCGGGACAAGAAGCTGGGTAGGGACACTCGGAGAGTGGAAGAAGCAGAAACAGTTTGTTCACCGAGCATTTGTGAGGAAGTGGGCAAAAGCGGAGAGCAAAAGTAAAGAGCTCCGTGGTGACCCTTCCAGTGGACTGGGTCCTTCATCAGTCGTTCGGAAAGCATGGACCTTTTCTGTACATATTCAGTTACGTGTCTCTGTGGCATGCGGGGCTTCTTGTGTGGTTCCTTTTATATGTGCTCTCTTCTCTACTTTCTCTACACACCCCTAGAATAGTGACTATTCTACTAAAACTGCCCCTTTGCTTACTTGATCGTGTGGACCGTCCAGAGCTAGCACAGCTTTCTCAAGCATTGTGGGGCCTCCCTTAGTGGAGAAGGGATTTCCAGGCCTAAGGAATGAGGAAACGCCCCCGAAGTGAATCTTTGAGGGAAGGCTGGCTGCAGTGTGTGTGTGTGTGTGTGTGTGTGTGTGTGTGTGTGTGTGTGTCTGTCTGTCTTGGGTGGGGGTTGGGGTGGCATGGGCAGATGTGCTGTTGTGAGAGCATTCATCAGAGCCCCATGCCAGTGAAATCACGTGGCTAAAGATACGTGTCGTCACTTACGTAATCTGGCTTTCAGCTGGAATCACCCTGTTCCCGTGCAGAAGCGGGCTTTTCTAAGTGCATCCTTTATTCCAGGTTAAAATTTAATTACAGAAGCCAGTCTCTGACTCAGTTCTCAGTCGAACATTTACATTTAATAACACTAATAAAGAAAGCTTGTTTTGAAAACACGGTGCAGGTTTGTGAAGTGTTGTTCCCATAGGATGACATTTTATTCTATTAAAAAGGAGCATTTGTGAGCACTAGTTGCAATTTCAAGGCCAATTTGAAGTAATAAAACTCAAATTTCCCTCTGGAGGGCAAGCGCTACGTGGCTGTTGTGTTCCCACCTAATTCATGACTTTCTTTCCCAGCTGGGAAAGGAGTTGTCTTGTTCTCTCTCACTTCCACCCCCTCCTCCCCTCTCTTTCCTTTCTTCTTTTCTTTCTGATCATAGAGTCATCAAAGCAGCTGATGAAGAACCCCAGAGCATGCGGAATAAAAACAGGCTATTTTTTTTTCCAATGAACAGATGAAGCACGGCGGCTTCCTGCCTTCCAGGGGGTCATTACTCAACAGCATATTGATTTACACGTAGGTCTGTGTGCATGTGCGTGTGTGTGGCACGTGCTCATGTGTATGTGTAAATCACCGAATGCTCTCTTTTTCTTACGATCAACTGTACACATGGTACTAGGGGATCATACATGCTAATTTACACACTCTACCGGAGTAGTAACCCTCACCTAAATACTGTAAAAATAACATTTGAAAAGCATTTTCGCAAACCCTTTCCTATTTTAAAATTCAGGCGCAGGAGTGCGTTATGATAGTCGCAGGAGTGCGTTATGATTTCTGAGGTAGGTCTTGGGCCAGTGGCTACCATGTCTTCTTGCACGGCCTCTTAACAGAACTCTTCATCACGTCTCTCTCACGCTGTGCACTTTAAATCTCACAACCTGTTCCCCTTTCATTTTAGATTAACATTACCCCCCCATTTAATTAAACATACCCCCCTTTCTTGTTGAAAATAAATACAAATTTAAGTAAAAATCGCTTTGAGTCAGGAGTCCACAAAAAAATCAGTATGAACATTTTGTTCACATGTGCTACTTACGCATAATAGTTATATGTAGTTACATGTACCACACACACATAATAGTTATATATAGTTACATGTAGCACATGCACCTAATAGTTATATATAGTTACATGTAGTACATGAATGTATGTTATTGCTGACCTTCCTCTCCCCTTTGGTTACATAGGTTACAGCATTGATATCCACTGTTCACACCTTTTTGTAAGTACCCCTTATTTTACTGAAAAATACAGAGAACTTTTTCCCACATTGTAAAATATTCTTTGAAAATTTGATGTTTTGAGCTTATTTCTTTACTTGAAGTTATTGTTACATTGATTGCTTCAAGACTCCCTCTGTATAAACATGGCTGCTGTGACTGTCCTTGTGTCTGTATTGCCGAGCCTTTCCTTAGGAACAAGGCTTTGAAGAGTTTTCACATGTTATCTATCAAATTGCAACTCAGAAGGATCCTGCTGCAGGACAACACTGTATGAAATTGGCTTTTAAAATATGCATCTTGATTTACTGTTAGTGAGTTTCACCATGTTTCACCTACTTATCTTATTGGCTTTTATGAGCTCTTTACATATTAAGGATGTTCGCTTTATCTTTGTTGTGTTGCAGATCTTCTGTTTACTCATTCACTTTCTGATTCATCTCATGACCCGTTTTTGGCAGAGGCATATTGAGGTTTTGTTCTGTCAAGTCAACCAGTTAACAACATTTTTCCTCAGTGTCCCCTCATTTCCGAGCTTGTATCACGGGGAGGCTCTGTTGTTGTCTTTGCTTCATGCACTGTCAGTGACTAGTGCGGGTTTCTTGTTGCTTTGTGCGGGAGTCATTGTGCTGGGTAGGGAGAGGCTTGACTGCTTCATGGTGACAGGCTGCAGGCTTCGGGGCTCACCGATCCTGCCCCCCATCTTTCTGCTTCTCAGCAGTTGTGTGGTCTTGGACAAGGTATTGAAACCTCTTAAACTTCAGTTTCCCCATCTGTAGCATAGCGAAATGTATCTCATGAATATTCAGCGACAATCGTGTACATATGTATATGTAAATGGTGTGTGTGTGAGTGTGTGTGTGTGTGTGTGTGTGTGTGTGAAGTGTTTAATTAGCTTAAAGTGTATTCATCATGGTGTTGGAGACGGCATGGCAGTCGGTGATGCTTTTCGTTTAGACCCTCAAGCCTGCTTTTAAACTTCAAGGTATGTAGAGGTCAGACTCCTTGAACCAGCAAGGCTTAGACCGCCCACTCAGTTTATCTGGATGATGGAGTTTCCCTCTGAGGACGGAGGCGAGGGGGTGGAGAGGATTGTGGGACACCTCTGCAGCAGTCACCTCCCCAGGGCAGGAATGCTTCTGGACGTGCGGAGACACACATGTCTGCATTCCTCAGCTTCCACACCCTTGGTATCTGCCTGTGCCATGAGCCTCCCTCCTCTGCCTGGGGAAGGGGCTTCTCTGTCTCCCAGCTTTCACTTCTTGCTCTTTTTAGACCTAGCGAGTGTGTGTGTGCGCGTATGCGTGTGTGTGTGTGTGTGTGTGCGCGCGCGTGTGCGTGTGTGTGTGTGTGTGTGTGTGTGTGTGTGTGTGTGTGTGATTCCTTACATTTCTAGGATTCATGAGATCATGCTAGGAGTGATCACTGAACCCTTACTGGCCTCACCTCTTTGTCACTGTTGTGAATCTGTAGGCACTTCTCCACCGGTTACCACGGGGAGGTTGGGACAGCTTCCCTGGAAGTGGCTTTGGTTTGATGGCCTCCTCTTCTCCCAGCAGGCAGCTGAACATTTTCAGTGTGTGCTGCCATTAGCTGACCCGTGGTTAGCAACCCCTGGAGTCTTTGAGGCCTCCGTTGACAACATGGGACTGGGTAGGAGTTCCTGGAGTTCTGTTTCCAATCTCACAATGCCCCCATGCTCCCCTCCCGCGAGGCAAGGCCGTTTCGTTCCCTGTACCTCCTCGCTGCATGTGGCTGCCAGTTGTCCCAGGACGGAGACGGGATATTGATTGTTTCCTGTTGCCTGTGGGACAGGAACGCTTCTCGAATTAAAGCTAATTTTGGAGTTTGAAGTATTAAATGTCAAATTTGAAAGAGAACATGTCTAAGACTTCTTTGTTGCGGACGGGAAGGTCATCCAAGGCCTAGGGGTAGGGGGAGGAAGAAAGAAATGGGAGAGAGAAAGGAGCCGACTCCTTCCACCCAGTACGGAATGGCTCCCCCACACTCCTGGAAAAGTCACCGTTTTTGTAAAGTGTGCCGTAGTATTGCCCCATCAAAAAGTCGTTTACGACAAGGTAGCTGGAACTCTTTCCCTTTTGTTTTTTAATGGAAAGTCATTTGGTAGGTAGACTGCTAAGTCAGAATGCTGAGTACCGGGGAAATGTCCCAGTTGTAATTAGCTGAAAACGAGACCGTGATAGACGCTCGACTATGTGGTGAACCCCCTACCTGCTTTTGTGTTTGTGAGTGAACATGTGTGTCTGTGTGTGTGTGGGTTTGTGCACATGAGTGCGTGTGCCTACAGAGGCCAGAAAAAGGTATTGTGTCCCCTGGGGCTGAAGTTACAAGTGGATGTGAGCGCTCCAGCATGGGTGCTGAGAACTGAACTCTGGTCCTCTGCAAGAGCAGCAAGTGTCCTAACTGCTGGGCCATCTCCCTAGCCCCTCTTCTTTCTTTTAAGATTTTTTTATTTTTATTTTTATGTGCATTGGTGTTTTGCAGGCGTGTATGTCTGTGTGAGGGTTACAGACAGTTGTGAGCTGCCATGTGGGTGCTGGGAATTGAACCAGGGTCCTCTGAAAGAGCCAGTTAATCACTGAGCCATCTCTCCAGCCACCACACCCCCTTTTTCTTTTTTTAATTCAAACATCTCTTGGTTCCTTCTTCGTGAAAAGTTTCTGCTAATCACCTGTGTGGGCTTTTATACAAATTAGAGACAGCTCAATTAGAAATGGAGTGACAGACAATATCCCTCAAGTCCAGCAACTTGTAAGTAAGAGCCGGCCGGCAGCAGATCTGGCCCCTCTCGGCCTTGGCAAAGTCTGTTTTGTGGAGGGGAAGAGTCTGGAAGGGACTGTCCAGTGTGTGTTGCTTACTGTCCGCAGACCCCCCCACCCCCATACCCCATCTTACGGAACAGGTAGAGCCTAAAGGAAATTGCCCTGGGTCTCAAGACTTCCAGAGTCTTCACTCAGCTGGATACCAGGAGACCGGAGGGCTCAGATTTGTAGTGTGGCAAGAGCCCCAGACAATGTTCAGGCAAGGTGAGAGAGACACCAGTCCGCACGTTTGACGACGAAGGAACATCTCAAAGGGCCGGCTGCTCAGCCACTCTCACTCCTTCCCACATCGCTCGTCCCATGGATGAGTGAACAGTGTGACCGTTTAATAAGAGGCTGTGACAGTGGCATCCAAGTGGGGAGAAGCCAGAGCCTCTGCACTGGGGCTGTTTTTTTCTTTTTCTTTCTGAGAAAGGAATTCGGTGGTTTTGGGTTTCTTGGTGTGTAACCTGAGAGGCTCATCCATCTCTTCCTGACAGAACGGTTGAGCACTGGGAGAGCAACTTCTGATTTATCACACACAGCTGGGTGGGCCGAGCCTCACTGGTGCCTCTCCGTGCCCAGGAGCAAGCCGAGTTGCTCGGCAAGGCCTCACTGCCTGCCTTCCCCAAAGGGCTTGTGAGCTGGGGCTTTGTGTGCAGCAGTGGCTGCTGGGAACTGTCACTCTGAGCACGTGTAGGGAAGCCCAGATGAAGGAGGGGTCACCTGGCCCCTGTCCAGTCCTGCCTGTGTCGAGGCTGAGTTCCCCCCCAAAAAAATTCCTTTATTAAAGGACCTCTGAATGCGTGTGTGTTCGTCTTTAAGAAGGAAGGGGAACTGAAATCGTACCTATTGGCCCTGATCCAATACAATGTTATCTCCTCCCCAAAGGAAGCTTGGACAGAGATGTGCACACATGGAAAAGACCAGAGGAGGAAAAGACACGGGATGGAGATGGCCATCTGCGGGGTCGGGGGAGGACTCACCAGAACTCCACTCTGTCCATGTCTTGGACTTCTGGCCTTTATAACTGGGAGACAATACATTTCTGCTGTATAAGCTGTCCGGCTTGGGAGCTTTGGGATGGTAGTGGTGGCAAACACGGCGTTTCCATGTTCTGCATGCCAAGGTTGCTGCAGAGTCATGGTGGAAACGGGTTAGCAAGAGCTTCTCCAACCAGACCCTCCCACCTCTTCTGGCTTCTGGAAGGAGCCTTGGCTCTCACACCCTTGGCTTCACTGAACTCTTTGCTTTATAGTGAACTCATCACATCCAAATACCACCGTGGCTGGGCCTAGACACAGCCTCCCCACAGAGTAAGGGACCGAGCTTGCTGACTGGACCCTGGTTTGCTTCTGTAGTAGAGAGCGAGCTCAGGGCTGTCTGGTTGAGTCCTGGGGGGGTGGAGGGGAGGCATTCCTTTCTGGAAACACTTGTCCTAATACTGGTTTCTTGATGTCCATGGCACGTTTCTGTGACCATCTAAAGAATGAAAGGAGACTGAAGCGGGAGGATTGCCAGGAGTGCTAGACCGGCCTGGGTTCCGTGGTGAATCTCGGGCCTGCCTGAGCTATAATGAGACCTTGTCTCAAGGGGAAAAAAAATCTTCATTAAAAGAATGAAGTGTTTTAAGTTCCAGTTAGAAACTCCTCAAGGGTGTATATGTGAAATTATTAGGGTGCCCATAGAGGTGTTTAGGTTGGTTGTAGGACACTTTCATGTGGCCTGTGAGCATTGGTAATTTACCTATGAGATGTGTGAACCTGAAAGGCTGTTCTGTGTGGCTTCTAAAGTGTTGCCATTAAAACTGTGGTTCTCGCTAATAGCGTTTCACGCGGAGTCCTTTTCTGGGGGCTGTGGTGACAGAGCACCACTGACCTGGCGTCTTAAGCCACAGGTGTCATGGGCAGCAAGTGCCCTCTGAGGAAGACTCCATCGAGACTTCTGTCCCAGCTCTGGCAGTCTCAGGTGCTCCCGGGTCTGTACTGGCCTGTCACACTCTCCCCGCTCTGTCTCTCTCCTGCCTAGAGTCTGACTATTGCCACATTGCATTGGCTGAGGGTCCAGCCTTGGGGCCTCATCTTAACTTGAGCACCTGCAAAGATCCTATAGGGCCAGATTTACAGACCCTGGGGGGTGTGACTCCAGCTTCTTTGCGGGGAAGACACAGTGTGGTCATTAAGATGACGTTCTGATTTTTCTTTTCTTCTCTGTGCATGTGACGTCTGAGCTCGCGTGGGCATGTGTATGCCATGGTGCCTGTGTGTTGGTCAGTGGCAAACTCAGGTGTCTGCTCTTACCGTCTGTCTTGTTCGAGACGAGATCTTGTGGTGGTTGCTGCTGTGCGCTCCAGGCTAGCCGGCCCGTGAGCTTCTGGAAACTCTCCTGCCTTTGCCTCCCATCTCGCCGTAGAGGCCTGGGATGACAGGTGTGCCACCGTGCCCATCTTTGTGTGGGGTTCCAGGGATGCAAACACAGGTCCCCATGTCTGTGCAGTTTCCCACTGAACCATCTTCCCCTGCCCTGTTTTCTTATTGGCCTCCTGTGATGGCTAATATTAGTCAACTTGACTAGATCCGGAATCAATTAAAACCGAAGCAGCTGGGCACACCTGTGAGGACTTTTCTTGACTGGGTCATTTGCGATGAGAGTACTGCCCCAAATCTGAGTCATCTGAGGTCAGAAGACCCACTCTGCATCTGGATCACACCTTGTAGAATCCCCCATAAGAGCACTTGGAAGAAGGAAGCCTTTGAGTTTTGCTTGCCTGCCCTCACTCTCACGGGCAAGTCCATCTACTCTGCTGCTGCTGAGGCGTTCCTTCGCCGGGTATTAGAACCTACTTCTTTGGGGTTCCATTGTGGACTGAAGACCTACTGAGATATCCAGCCTCAGGGACTGAAAGACTTTGGAATTCTTGGCTTTTCTGTCTAAAGATACCCATTGTTGGACTAGCTGGACCACAGCCTGTAATCTGCTCTAATGAGTCATATATGTATGTATATATATATATATATTAATTATATTATATATATATTCTTCACATATGCACATATAGACTGTGTGTGTGTATATTCTTCACATATGCACATATAGACTGTGTGTGTGCATTCGTGTATGTGTGTGTGTGTGTGTGTGTGTTCCTGTCATTTCTATTCTTCTAAACAAACCCTGACAAATACACCTCCCAAAGGCCTTTGGCCTCACAAAGCAAAGAGCACGATACAGACAAGTGAAGGGCGGGCTGAGGTAGTCGCAGCCAAGAGATACACGGTTGTTCCTAGGGGTCTGCGGATTTAATTCCGGATCCCTCTCAGATACCAACGTCTTCAAGTGCTGAAGTTCCTTACGTGCAGTAAATAAATGCATGATATCATCCAGTCTGTGTACCTGCGTACTCCCAGTCATCCCTAGATTGTTTAAGAAGATGCAAAGCCTGTATAAACCGTTGCTATACTTGTTGAAGGAATAACGACTGGGAGAAGTCAGATGATGTCTAGTACAGACCTCAGTTTCTTTCCCCAAATTCCTTCCCTCCGAGGTTGAACCAGTGGCTGCAGACCAGGACCTCCATGTTCCTTGCTCCTTAGCCGCGGCTTGGTTGCCTCTACCTGTGCCGTGGCTTTTGAAATGCTCGCATCGTTAGTTTCTTTTCTTGTTGTGAGGGAACATCTGACACAAGCAGTTGAAGGGAGGAAGGATTTAGTGTTCGTGGTTGTAGGAAGCCGCCAATCCTGGGGAAGGCATGGTGGTAGGAGAAGCTTTGGGCTGTAGCTGTGGGATAATGAGGTGCCTTGTTTACATCTCAGCCAGAGCAGGGAGCGGAGACCCCAGATGAAAGTAGGGCTGGGGTATAATCCTCAAGGCCTGTCTTCCAAGCACCCACCTCTTCCAGCTGGGGCCTACCCCCAAAACAGCACCACTGCCTGGGGACCAAGTGTTCAAACCCATGAGCCCATGGGAGAAACCTCATATCATACCCATAGCTCTCACCTAGGCGGGAATCACTGTTGGGCTAACAGTGTGGTGTCAGAGTGTGAAGAGAGGCAGAGCCCATGTGCTGGAGAAATGCATAGTAAGAGACAAGGGTGGTCATGTGATCTGCTAAAGTGGGTCCTGGCAGCAGTCTGGACCCATGATATCTTCAGCTGGTATGACTTCCCAGGAAAGGCAGAGGTGGGCACCACCACGCCGTATCCTCAACCTTACACTTCACCCACATGCCCTGTGGTGATTGAGCTCCCATCCAGCAAAGCTTCCTAGTTACTGATAGAACGAACTTTATATTTTGTGGTTTTAAAATTAGGGCAAAACCCGGTGTACTGAACATGCTTTTTACAGCTCATGTTTCTTCTAGATGTTGTGGGTCTTCTCTTGTCCCTGTATTGATCATTGTTCTGATGTGGATAGAGCAAGGTGGGCAGGGGTTAGAAGCTTCTGGAAGCATGAAACAGGGTTGTGATGGGATGCCTGATATCAGGCCAGCTCTTCATGGGTGCATTTGAAAGTTAGAGTGGAAAGCTAGTTTTTATTGAAACAAGGAGCTGATGTTAAGGCCAAGCCTTTGATGCCCAGGAAGACCTGATGGAGCTAATGGAGTAGTTTGGTAGGAGCCTTTTCTTGTGTTTTGTGCTTTAGTGTTGCAAGCATTTGTAACATGTCAGGGAGGTGTGTTTGCCATGGCTCCCCAGTAGTCCTCACCCCCACTCTTCCCAACAGGCAGGTGAGTGGGAAGGGAGGAAGCTGTCTCAGTCTTGGAACTGCAGAGGAAAGGCTTTGATGAGTTCCTGCTGTGCCAATCTCACTTAGACCTGCTGTGTCTGGGATGGCCATGAGGACACTAACTATGGGCTGAAGGCAATAGAGATTTATTGTCACCACCCTGGAGGCCGGCAGCAGGAGATGGAGAGTGTCAGCGCTTCCTCTGGGGCGGGTGGGGGCGATGGGGGGGGGCAGGTACTTTTTACTTTGTGCTGGCTTTTAGTGGTTGCCCATAGTTTGTGGCCTTCTTTGGCACTTAACTGTATGTGCCAGTGTGAAGAGGTCCCCAGGAATCTGCATGTTAGAACATCAGTTCAGTGATGTTGTAGGAATGCTGGGAGGTGAAGAGCTTGTGGGGCACCACCTGCATGAATGGCTTCGTGCTGTCCTTGCAGTTACTGTGGGTTATGATAAAGAGAGACTTTGCCTTTCTGCACGTGTCCTCTTGTCTTTCACCTTTTCTGAGCGGTTAGGATACATCCATGAGGCCCTCGTCGGAAGCAGATGCCAGCCAGCCTCCTGCTCTTGGACTGCTCAGCTTCCAGACCGGGGGTTAGATAAACTTCTGTCCTTTATAAAATTCTTCACTTGTGGTATTTTGTTATGGTGGCAGAAGATGGATTCAGGCCTGTGTTGCTCTTTATTTTTGGTCTGATGCTTCATATGACCGTTCCCCTGTATGCCTGTGTCCCCTCTTCTTGTAAGACCACCATGGCTGAGACACTACAGACTAAGAGTCCACATAAATGGCCTTTTCTAACTGATTAGACCTGTAATGACCCTGTTCCAAAGTGGGTCACATCTAAGGGGTCACATTTGGATGTACTGGGCGGGGGTATGATTTCCTATCTTTCTGGAAAACACGATTCAGTTTCTAATATGTTCCAAAGTGGCTGTCACCATGGAGGACTCTGCCTCCCCTCTGCTCCCTCAGTGTGATTTGATACTGTTCTATCTCAGTGTCTTGGCATTATCTTGGATTTTCTACCCTTTTGCATCCATTGGTTTATCTGAGTTGCTTTCAATTCTCTGTGAATGATCAGTGTCCACCATAGCCTGACTTGGTCCTCCATCACCCTCCCGTCTCCAGTGCCTCCTGGTAGAATCCATCCTGACTGTCTAGATCCGAACTCTAATCAGGCCACAGCCCTGCTAATAAAGCTTGATGATCTCAGAGAAGATTCCAGTTGGTTCTGTGTGTCCAAGACCGTCGAGTCAGTCCCCATAATCCTCAGTTCTGCTGATGAGCACCCTGTCCTCTGTGGGGACCTGCTGGCTCCCTCTGCTCTCCCCTGGTGCCATGGTGAGCAGAAATTTCTAGAGTGCCAACATTCATCCACACAGCTTGTTGTCTTTTGCCTGAATCAGGCATTTTCTCCTACCTCTTTGCTGCGATTCCATGTCACTGCTCATACTGCGTGTGACATTTTCAGCATTAATGAATGTGCATTGGCTTCCTCATCAAATTCTAGGATTATTTCTGGTAGAATTGTGCACTTAGAAATTTTGAAAACATACTCTTCTCTGCCCATCGTGATTGTTCCTAAACAGTGACTGCTTAGACAAGCTCAGTGAAGCAAAGCTCTCTGGGAAGCTCTGGCTGTAGTCAGGAGGCCCTGTCAAGGCCAAAGGTTTCCTCTTTGAGCCCCGAGTGCACAGTGACACCCACGTTAATCAGTATCTATGAGTCAGCCTTTCTCCAAAGGCACTGGGTGTATGGGGGCTTATGTTTTAACCTCTTGATGGGTTGGGCGCCGAGTGGTTGGAAGGAATTCCCAGTGAGGCTGAAGGCTGGACTCAATGGAGGGAGCCCCTGAGAAATGTGTTTGATTCCTTGAACTGCCTTAATAGCATGGTACATGGTAGGGGTTAGAGAAGCAGAGATACACTATTCCATGGTTCTGAAGGCTGGAAGGCCAAGATCAGGGGGCTGAGAGGGTACGTACCCTTTGGAGGTGCTAGGAAGTCGTGTTTCTAGGTCTTACTAGAGGCTTCCCATGGCAGTGTCAAAACAGTTTTTACACAGTATTCTCCCCGTGTGTCAATTATCTTCTTCTCATAAGCCCAGCAGTCTAAGAAGCTCTTCCATCTATTGTGTTGAGGTCCTGGGACTTCAAATGCTTTAGGAGACACATTTCGGCAACAGCCATTGCTAGCCTAGGCTGTCCTGCAGAGCCTGAAGCATGTCTCCTGGGGATTATTGAAGTTTATCTGGTCAGAAGGATAGAACGGTGGACTCTGTCCCCATTTAGTCCCTGGGAAGAGAGCTCTAGGTTGGTACATCCGGCTCATTACTATCAGTTCTCCCCGTCCTGGGACGTTGGTCTGATGGCCAAGGGCAGGCACCCTGGGCTGAGCATGCTGTGGTCTCAGCCCCGCCGGCTCTGTACAGAGGCTAGGAGGCTGAGTCAGCGTGAGCTTTTGGGATCTGAGTCGAGGACCTGTGTTAGTCCCCTCTGTGTTTAGTGACTGCTTCAAGTTGCCCACCGCCCTTGTCTGGTTAGCCCTGCTCTGCCTGTATTGTCTCTTTTTCTGATGGTCACTGAATGAGTTCTTATGGCTGAAGACTGAGTTCTGACCAGTAACAGAGTTCTTGTGAACTCTGACTGAGTTCTGGTGGTCTACAGTCAAGTTCTGATGATCGATGACTGAGTTCTGATTGCGATGACTGAGTTCCGAGAGTGGGTGAAAGCGTTCTCATTAATGAGTTCTGGTGAGTTCTGCTGATTATTGAAGGAGTTCTAATGGTCGGTCACTGAGGCCTAATGGTTGGCCACTGAGTTCTAATGATCCATGACTGCGTTCTGGTGCTTGGTGAGTGATGTCAGTGATCAAATTCTAGTGGTCAGTAAATGAATGCTGATGGCTGGTCACCAAGTTCTGATGATCAGTCATTGAGTTCTGATGAGCTGAAGTCTGAATTTCTTTTCTTGTTGCTGTGATAAAATATTCTGACCAAAGCAACTTCAGGCTGAACTTCCAGTTCACTGTTCAAGGTACGTCCATCATGATGGGGAAGTGAGGATAGCGGAGCCTGAAGCAGCTGGTCATACTGAACCTCCAGTCAAGCCGTAGAGTGATGAATGCCTGCTGCTGCCGCTGAGGTCACCTTCTCCGTTTATACAGACTAGGAGCTCAGCCAGGGAAGGTGACCACTCACAGTAGGGCCGTTCTTTCTCTTTTGTATGTGTGTATGTTCGGGTGGGTGCACATGTGTCAGGAGGTCAACTTTGGGAGCCCTACACCCTGTTCGTTCGTTTGTTTGTTTTGGTAACAAAACACCACTTAGCCTAGACTGGCTAGCCACTTAGCCTAGACTGGCTAGCCATTAAGCCGAGGGATCCACACTCACCTCTGCCCCCCTAGTGCTGGGATTGTGAACACCGCCCACACCAGAGTGTTTTGGGTTTGGGGGATGGAACTCAGGTCTTCAGACTTGTGGTCCAAGCACTTTACCACTGAGCCATCTCCCCAGCCCCCTAACCCTTTCTTCGTGAACGATTAAGAAAAGGTGCTTTAGTAAAATGAGGGCCCCCGCGTGACCATTTTTTGAAAATATGATAACAATCAAAGTATCTCAGCTTTTTAAAAATTCTTACTATTTTTGATGGGTGAGAGGTTAGATTTGTAACCAGTGCATCTTGTTTCCCATGAAAGCAACGTTAAAATCTATCCGACCCGATTTTGACCCAGCAAAGCTCCATTAATTGCGATGAAGCAAATAGATAAGTCAGCCGTTAACCCAGATTCTCAGGATGAGGCCCAGTGGGGCAGGTACTTAAGATCTGAAAATGGTAACTCTGATCACAGCGGCCTCCACACTCAAAAACCAAGGCAGCACCTCAGAATTTAAAGTGTGTTTTCAGCTAGTGATCACATTCTTTTAAGTGGAAAGCATCCCTTTGAAGTCTATGATGGTCTCCTTTCTTGAAATGGTTCTTTTATTGACTTGATTATATAAATATTCATATCCCTAGATGTTTGCCTTTCACATTTCTTCTTCAATTACAATTTTTTACTTTTGTGTGTTTATTTTGTGTGTAGGGTGTGGCTTGTGTGTCGTGGCAGTTGTGGAGGTCAGAAACTTTGGGGAGCTGGTT
Source organism: Peromyscus eremicus (assembly GCF_949786415.1). Lineage (NCBI taxonomy): Eukaryota > Metazoa > Chordata > Mammalia > Rodentia > Cricetidae > Peromyscus > Peromyscus eremicus. The sequence continues at coordinate 8,230,577 of NC_081428.1, read as the reverse complement.
CTTTCAGGCTTTGTGGCAAGAACCTTTACCTGGTGAGCCGTCTCTCTAGCCTAAAGGTTCACATTTCTTTATTAGTTTTTTGTTTTGTTTTGTTTTGTTTTGAAGACAGGGTTTCTCTGTGTAGTGTTGGTGCCTGTCCTGGAACTTACTTTGTAGACTTGGCTGGCTTCAAACTCACAGAGATCCTACTGCCTCTGCCTGCCTCCCGAGTGTTGGAATTAAAGACCACCACTAGGCTAGTTTTTTTTCAACTATTAGAATAAGGTTTTGTTGTTGTTTGTTTGTTTTTTTTTCCCCTGTTGCTGTGGGATGTATGGCAAATGTGTTGCTAATTAATCAATAAAACACTGATTGGCCGTTGGCTAGGCAGGAAGTATAGGCGGGGCAAGGAGGAGAATAAAGCTGGGAAGTGGAAGACTGAGTCAGAGAGACACTGCCAGCTGCCACGATGAGAAACAGCTTGTGAAGATGCCGGTAAGCCACGAGCCATGTGGCAAGGTATAGATTAAAGGAAATGGATTAATTTAAGCTATAAGAACAGTTAGCAAGAAGCCTGCCACGGCCATACAGTTTGAAAGCAACATAAGTCTCTGTGTTTACTTGTTTGGGTCTGAGAGGCTGTGGGACTGGCAGGTGAAAGAGATATATCCTGACTGTGGGCCAGGCAGGAAAACTTAAGCTACACCCTGTAACTATTATTGAGCTAAAAAGAAAGTTCAACATTCAGCAGGCAAAGGCAGAAGGATCTTTTTGAGTTCAAGGCCAGCCTGATCTATATAATGAATCCCAGGTCAGCCAGGGCTATACAGTGAGACTTTGTCTCAAAATGAACAAATAAATAAATAAATTCAATTATTTATTTTTTATCCACACAGATCAACTTATTCTTACCAGAAAAGAAAAAAGAAAAGAAATAAATGACTTTTATAACTAGGTGGTTGAGTAAGTGATGCTGGAGGTTTTCATCTAACGTAATTCTGAAGGTTGATGTTGCAGATAGAAGAGGGATGTTCGTGCTTCAGTCTTGGGACGTCCGTCCATCTGTGTGACTCTAATTAGGTCCCCAAGCTCACCCCTCCCGTGGATGGAAGCTAGATGGAAACCCTCAACCCTCCTCTAAAGGTCACCTTTTCAGGGCAGGTGAGGCAGTTCGTAGTCCCAAGATGGATCCAGAGATGTTGGAGACTGGAGGAGAAATGCTTCAAGTTAAAATGGACTCAGGCTGAACAAGACTAGGTTCAACCTGAGATATATGATTGGTCAAGATGCTTAGAACAAACAACAGCGTGCTCCGCCCTAGATGGGACGTCTTTGTCGTCCTCCCTCTCCCGCAAGGCTCAGGGAGGGTCTCAGAAGAGGAGGCAGAGGATGGCGAAGAGACCTGTGATGCTGTCTTCAGAGTATGACAACGTGGCTGTTGGCAGAAATGCACCAACAGCAGCTGTGCGTGCCTGCACAAGCGTCCGATCTGCACAAGGCCGACAGCAGCCGTGGTTCCTGCAGAGGTGGGGCTTCCCTCCAGGCCTCACCCCTTCCCGATGCGCTGTTGGTGGTTGATAGACTCTGGGGGAGAAAGAATCATTCTTTTTTGAGGGTGTGGCCGCTAAGAAGTTTCCAGCACTGCCGTGCTTGGCCCCACACCCATGAACATATGGGCACCATTAATTAGACTCAGCGGGTTATAGAAGAGGGAGGAGGAGGGGATGACGACATGAAGTTGGGAAGAACGATGTCTTTTGTGTCATGATACCATTCAGAGAATGAGGCAGGGGCTGGGGAGATGGCTCAGCTCTTACAGGCTAGGCCCACAACCGAAAACACAAGCAAATGAAAGAGGAGCAGCTAGGAAAGACGCCTGTTGTGGAGGTGGCTGGGCAGTCATCACGGGGCAGTCTCCGTTACCATAAAAGCTCAGAGTCGGTTTTCTGGGACGTGGTGTCAGCGATGGTTTCTTCCCAGCATCAGCCTGACCACCCCTGCTCTTGTAAGCTAAGCAGTCCGTCGTGGTTCTTCTGTACCCAAACTGGGGCCATTGACCACAACAGAGGACATGCCCACACATGGCACCTTTGAAGTCCTGGATGGTTTTTGACATGGGCTGACTTTAGGAAATTCTCTTTTGGGCACCGCTTTTATGGTCTCTTTCTCTGTGTTTAATATTTTGCTACCCTTTAATACTTATCTGCGTGTGCATGTGTACACAGGTGCAAATGTGTGATGTGTGTGCACCCACATGGGTGTGGAAGCCAGAGGACCATCTCAGCTGTCAGGAGCCATCCACCTTGTGTTTTGAGGCAGGGTTTCCTACTGGCCCACCGCTTACCGATTGATGTTAGACTGGCTGGGCTAGTGAGGCCTAGGGACCTACCTGTCTCAGCTTTTCCTGGCTGGGCTATTTGCCGCCTCATCCTCTCTCTCTCTCTCTCTCTCTCTCTCTCTCTCTCTCTCTCTCTCTCCCTTCTGAACTTTAGCTTTAAATGATAAAGAGCAGAAAGGATATTAACCTGTTGTCCCCTAAACTTCCTCACTAAAAGCTGCTGAGTAGAGAGAACTTGGGGTGATGTATACAGATAAAGACAAGGCGACTAGCCGGGTGGTAGTGGAGTTAATCTCAGCACTCGGAAGGCAGAGCCAGGTGGATCTCTGTGAGTTCGAGGCCAGCCTGGGCTACAGAGCGAGATCCAGGACAGGCACAAAAAAACAACACAGAGAAACCCTGTCTCAAAAAATAAAAAAAATAAAAATAAGACACGGTGACTTGGTTTTCAAAGATAAAGATCCAAAGTGAAGGTTACATTTATTTATAAGGAAGTTAATGACTTCATAGGAAGCACCCTGAAGTGTCCCAGCTGGGGGAACTTGTCTGGAGATAGGTCGGGTTCAGTTTACTCAGTTGCATCCTTCCTCCTAGGGGCTGGGGCTCCTGTCCTTCAGATCCTCCTTCCTTAGTGTTAAAGTAAGTGAAATCTGTTGACTCCTCAGACTCTCCAATTTACATGTCAAAGCTCTGACTCCCAGGACCTGGAAGATGGCTGTTTTTACAAACAGTCTTTCTAAAGGAAAATAAGCTTAAGGGTCATCCTCAGCACTGGCCCTGGTCCAGACTGTAAGGAGTTTGGATTCTTTGAAGTGGTGGCCTGGCCTATGCAGTGGAAGAGGAAGACACAGAGGAGATGTGGGAGACTGTGTATCACATTCAGATGTCCTTCAAAGAGTCAGTGCATGGTGAGGAGGGGCCAGGTGGGGGGGACCCAGGGGGTTGGCCCTAGGAATGCTGAGGAGAGCCGAGAGAGTGAGGCCCTTTTCTGAGCCAAGGAGATAATTCCAGAAAACGTGCAAGGGGCCTGGTTGAGATGGCTTAGTGGGTAAAGGTGCTTGCCACCAAGCCTGATGACCTGAGTTTGATCCCTAGTACTTAAACATTGTAGTTGGAGAGAATTGACTCTTAACAAGTTGTCCTTTGACCTCTCCGTATCCACTGTGGCACTTGCAACCAAACACACATATACATCCCTCAAGGTAAATGTAATTAAAAAAGAAAAAAAAAAGTTTGTATCCAAGCACGGGCTCATTGAGGATAGAGCATCCGGCCCTACTGTGAGAAGAGGCCATCTGCAAACCACAGAGAAGCCACACAAGAAACTACCCCATAAGCTCTTTGATCTTGGGTGTCTGACCTTTAGAATTACGAGGCCGCAGACTTCCGTTATTTGAGGCCGCCATTGTGTGGTAGACCTAAGGAATGATTGAATATGTCGGGAGATCGTTACTGAGAGAGGTCGAAAGAACAACTTGTGTTAAAAAGAAAAAGAAGAGAGACCTCAGTTGAGGATCTCAGCCAGCGGCGCTCCACACAGCCCTGCCCTGTTCACAGAAGCTTGCAAACAGAGGCTGCCTCCCACCGGGTTCCCCTCTCCTCTTACGGATTCTGTGCCCTTCCTGAGCTGTTATCGGCTCCTCTCCATTACTCTTCCATGGAGCGGAAAGGAGGCCAGGAGAATTTATGGAGGCCTTGCAGGAACACAAATTCTGCTTTATTCAGACTGACACCATAATTGTGCACGGATAAATCAGAGCGGAGTCGGGGAAGGGCCTTCTTGATGATTTAGGTGGGGCTCGGGTGGCGAGACAGGAAGGAAGCCACCTGCATGGGGTTGTTAAGGCGCTTGTGTAAATGTAGACTGGGAGACCTGCTGGAGCCATGTGTGAACTTCAGCCTTCCTCTCCTGGAGCTATGTGTCTGTCACTCCCCTCTTGTCATTTCTGCCCCCAGTGTTGACTTCTGTGCCCTCCTGGCAGCTGTTGTCATTGTACTCATTAGGTGACAGTGGGTGATGGTCCTCCGAGAGCCAGGCACAGCAGGTTACACCTCAACTACCTTTATTATGCCCACATCCCTGGAGAGGAAGTTTCCGGCCTGGGATTTCTCAGTTCCGGGACCCTGACTTAGATGTGAGGGCCAGGTATTTTCAGGCACACTTTCCATGTGAGCCTCGTCATCCCTTCATGCCTTTGCCAGACGTTTTGACTGATTTCTGGGTCTTCAGCCGGCTTAGAGAACTAATGATTCGTATAAAGCCACATGGCTAGAACTTCCCTACAGTCCGCTGTGGTTGCCCCTCACCACAATGGCTTCTGAGTACTAGACATGTGCCTGAGTATAAAAGAAATATAAAATACATGTCACAGTTCCAAGGCATTAAGGATTCTGAATACAGGGGTTGGAAAAAATGGCTCAGCAGTTAAGAGCACTTGTTACTCTTGCAGGAGACCCAGGTTTGGTTCCTAGCACCTACATAGTGGCTCACAACTCTCTGTAACTGCAATTCCAAGGGATCCCACATCCTCTTCTGCTCTCCTCAGGCACCAGTCATACACACACACACACACACACACACACACACACACACACACACACACACATCCCATAATAAAAAAGAGAATGAACAGAATAAAGGATTCGATGTTTCACAATGACTATTATGCAAAGACATTTAAAGAATGAAAACTTTATTTGACCAAAAGTAATGGAGCCAAACAAAAATTGATAGAATGTAAGCAGTCAAAATAAAATTTGTTCCAAGAAAAATAAAATGGAGGGGCAGGGAGCAGGGCTGGTACCAGATCATGAAGAATTTCACATTTCTTATTAAAGAATCTTATTTAAAGGTTTCCTGTCACCAACGGTCAAGGACAACTCTTCAGCCTCAGTGAGTGACGGATGGGGAAGAAGAGAGCTAAGAGCGTGTGCTATGCATGCAGTCTTGGAGGAGGCTAGCCCGGATGGAATGTTCTGGAAGAAGAAACTTGGTTGAGAGAGGCGAAAGGAAGAAGGGATTTGGGTCACTGAAGCTGTAGATGAGGACAACAGTCTTTTCGAGCCTAGGGGACTTTTCTCAGGGAGTCTCAATTGTGGTTATGATCTCAGGGATGGTGTGTAAGGAATGTGGGGTACAGGATGCCCACCTTGGGGTGTCCTTGGACAGTGGGGTTGCTGCTGATCTCTGTGAGTGAGTTCAGTGGCCTGGGAACCTCACTGTTAAACCCACCCATTGTCTTTCGCATTTCTTGGCTCTCTTTGCTCTCAGCTCATATAATTTGAGGCTTCCCCCTGTGTTGCCAGAGTTGACTCTGGATAATATGGGGCTGAGCCAGGAAAAAAAAAATCGAGCAGAAATGGCTGGTGGGGAACTGATGGGGACTCGAGACAATCAGAGGGCAGCCTTTTAGCTCCAGTATTTATAGACTGGCTTCAGAAACCAAGGGTGGGAGTACCCACAAGGGTCACATGGCCTCTAGAAACTTCTGTCATGAAAGAGACATGACCTCTGCATCCCTATCTCATTAGTACTTCATTTTCCCCTAAGAGGCCCCAGTTTTCTCAGTCCTACTATGTGCATGCTGAGGCTGACTCGGCGTCCTTTTATCATGGCCTCCAAAGGCAGCATGATCACGGCAAAGGAAGAGGCAGGCTTTTGGTAAGAATTCCAGGCGCTGCAGGCAACTGTGTCTGCAGTCCAGCCTTTACCACGGTATCTCAGAAAGCTGCGGTTTACGTTTGCTTTTTTTTTTCTCCCCTCCCCAGTCCAGCAGGATCCAGTTTCTTGTTTCCCACCAGCAGGGTGTGTTTCCAGGGTGATTTGCCCAGTGAATTAGAGCCGAGTGGAGTGTGTACAGAGTAACCCCGGGAAGGCAGCTTCCGAGCTCCACAGGGTGGGCGTGGGAGGGCTTCCCGGCCCTGCAGCGGCTGATCATTTTTTTCCTCTTAAAATAGAGTCGGGGCTTTGGCTTTTGCTCAGCACTAGGCATGTCGGTTGTCGGGGAGACCCGTTCTAATGAGCTTCGTGGTTCCATCTGGGGAAGGAAGTTTTTCCCCACTCAATTTTAATACTGAGGGAGAAGGCACTTCCTCCCCTCATTTACAGAGAGATAAATTTTAGCTTGCAGCCTGGGTGGTGGTCATGGTGGTGGTGGGAGGCCAGCAGGGGAGCCAGGGGTCAGGAGCAGTTGTGTCTGGCTACATAAACAGCCGCAATTAGTGGGTCCCTGTAAAGGACAGTCATGCGTGTTTGCTGTCTGGCATCTCTTTCTCTGAATCAGAGCAACACTGAAATTAATTATGAAGACGGCAAAGGATATTTCCTGCTTCCTGTTAAATAAGTCTCATCCACACAGGGGCATGTTCCAGTCGGATGCATATACACACAGTTTCTGGGGAAGAAGGCATGAAGCCAATTGATTTTCAGAACTTCCCACTGGGTCATGCTAATCATGCCTGTTCAGTCCTTTTGCACTGAATTCTGGCTGGGGTTGGAGAAGCAGGGCTCTAAGCCCCTTGTCCCTTTTCTTCCCCGCTTCTCTGGAGGCGGGAGCTTCTCCTTCTGCTGATTCCATGCTGCGTGGTCACCCAGATTTTACTGTGTGCAATGAGATTTAAAAGAGCGGTACTAGTAACTAGTTAGTTTGCTGGTAAGAAAACCCTAGGATGGGCAGGGTAAACAAGAGTCCAGGCCTCGGCAGGCCAGGTGCAGAGGTTTGCCTTCTCCTCAGGTCTCTCTTGGTCCTGCAGATGGCTGCCCTCTGGCCATGTCCTCACATGGCCTTCTCTTCACTGTCCTGACAGGGATGGAGATACTCTGAAGAGACATTGGCACCCCTTCTTTGGGCGATCTAACTATTGAGACATGGTTTCCCTCAAACTAATTTCCCCAGGAGTTTCATGCTGAGAAAAGGAAAAATCTGCCACCAGGTACTGGGAAGGGCCCTTGTCTCCCAAAGAGAGTCACATGGTCCTGACTACTTGTCAGACCACCTTGCAGGAGGGACTACAAGCTGAGATGGGCGGGGGATCACCACCTGATCAGGACTGCTTTGTTAAGCATATCCCTTGACTTGTATTTAAACCCAGACCTCATGTCAGGACCCCCAGGGTGGGTTTGGAGGTCACAGGACCTCTTTCTTTCTTCCTCTTGCTAATGTGACTCAGGCCCTGACCCTAACACGGCTAACATTACCTGTGCTCATGACCCGTGTCTCCCTCTGATGAACTCCTCAGTCCCAGTGGATTGAGGACCCACTCTTAGGATCTCATTTAACATCGATTTCCTGTGGTAAGGTCCCCCCTTCTCTAAATAGAGTCATGCTGGAGACTCTAGGGACAGATTCAATCTAGACAACTTCTAGTTTCCAGAATCTTCCCCCCTTTAACCGAGTATACTAGGATTCATTCACTCACTCACTCACTCACTGAAGAAACACTCAGCTGAGTGCCTCTGTGTATGGCAGGAGTCTAAGAACATGCCGGTAAAGAAGAGGTCCTCTTCTTTTCTAGGCTCGTGTGTCTTAGGCAGAGCCTGTCCTCAGTGACTTCCAATGCATTGCAGAAGTGATAAGTGCCTTGGGGGTGGGAGGATAGGACAGAGGTAGGGGACTCTGAGTCCACCGGTAGTCTCTGTAAGAGGAAACATTTGCTCAAAGTCTCCTGAGGTATGGGAGTGAGCCTCTGGAGTAATACTCCTGCATCACCTGAGAAACAGCAGAGGGTGTCAGTCAGCATGGCAGCTGAGGGAGGCAAGGACAGGTAGGAGAGGCATCATCAGGATGGCGGCTCTTCTTGGAGAAATAGGGAGTCTGGGTGTGTTCACACAGACCTGGCTTTTAGGCAGCATTCCTATAGGCCTAAATCAGCTGATCTTGAGATGGTAGCAGGTAATGCAGATAAGTCTGGGAGGTAGAAGGGATACCTGGCTGAGATATGGTCCAGACTTAATTGATGGGGAGGGAAGGACTTTGGAAGTAGTAGGGTGTAGGTGGAGTTTTCCTGCCCTGGCAGCTGTTCCCAAATAACCACTCAGAAACTCAATATTAATTGTAAATGCTTGGCCAATAGCTCAGGCTTGTTACTAACTAACTCTTACATTTAAATTAATTCATATTTCTTATCTACCCTCTGCCACAGTGGCTCATGGCTTGTAACTTCATTTTCTACACATTCTGCTTCTTCTTCATCTGCTGGGATCTCCTCTGACTCTGCCTTTCTTCCTCCCAGCATTCTCTCTGTGTCAGGCTGTCTCATCCAATCTCTTCTTGCCCAGCTATTGGCCAATCAGCTTTTTATTAACAATGAGAGCAATACATATTTACAGTGTACAAAGATTGTTCCATAGCAAGGGGGCAGGATGGGAACAGTGAGGGTCCCTCTGGCGTGGAGGTCTAGGGTTCCTGGAGCTCCTGCTTTAATGTTGGTGATGTGAGTCTTAAGTACTCTTCCCCCTTGTACCTCAGCCTCCACTCTTAACTACACTTTCAGGAAGCAAGACTGGTTTCTGTAGCTGGCTGGCTCTACACTGAACTTGGCAGTGGTCCTCAGTGTCTCTGGTAACACTCATCCAGTGCTGATCTGTTCCTTGATGTTCTAGAACACATGTTCTAGAATTAACATTTAGCCTAAGCAAATGGCTGCTGTCTTTTTTGGAAGTAGAGCCATGGAGCACACGTGTGATTGGGGAAGGGATCATTCCTCTCTTCCCCTTTTCCTTCCCATCTTCAGTTAAGAGCATGTTTATTGAGCTCCTTCTCTATCATTGACACAGCTGGGCTCTGGGCACATGGGAAGTGCCGCCAAGTATGGCTTCTGGAAGCGTGTTCTAGGAAAAGAGTGAGCCCTGAAGAAGGGTGAGAGGACTCAAGTAGGATTGATCCAGAGCCCGGGAGGGGGTGGAGGTGGGAGAATTGTGCTTTAAGAGGCATCTTTATTGAAGTCCAGTGACATGTGGGGAAAAGTAGACCTGATTAAGTGGACTGTGGGTGCTGGGGTGGGGAGGAAGCTGCAATTAGGCTGTAGGGAACCCTCTCAGGATGGGGTGTTTCTTAGAGGGGGCTCTGTGATATCTTCATCATAGTCATTCACCAGCTCTCCATTTCCACCAGAGTTCATGTCTGCTGGTGGTATCAACTATTCCCGTTTCCACGGATGCAGTAATTCTGCCTCTGTTACAGTTTAGGAAGTTGAGGACTCAAATGTTTAGCTTTCCCCCACATAGGGATGACCAAGAACATACTAGCTCTCTATGGAGTATTGGTGGAATTTTCCATTCTTCCATCTACCCACCCACTATCCATCTATCCACCTATCCATTTGTCATCCATCTATCCATCCATCTGTGCATCCATCCATCCATGCTCCTATCCATCCATCTATCCATCCATCCATCCATCCATCCATCCATCCAAGCATCCATCCATCCACCCACCCATGCACCTATCCATCCATCCATTTATGTATCCATCCATCCATGCTCCTATCCATCCATGCATCCATCTATTCATCCATCCACCCATCCATCCATGCATCCATCCATCCATCCATCCATCCCCACCATCCACATCCACCCACCTTCCCATCCATCCATCCACCCATCCACTCATCCACCCACCCACCTTCCCACCCACCCACCCATCTGTCTGTCTACACCCACCTTCCATCTACCCACCACATCCATTCATCCATGCCCACCTTCTATTTTTCCCTCATTCTTGGTTCTTGCTGACCCGAAATACTTTACTAAGAGCTAGAAGGCCAAACACAGTATTTCAACCCCTCTTCCCTTCTCTCCCTTTTTCTCTCCCACCTCTCTCTGTGTGTGGTGTGACAGCAAGGGAGGAGGAGCAGGGTGCTGGAAGTGGTGGGGTGGAAAGTGTAACCTGAGTCTGAGAGAGGAGAGGGAGTGGGGAGTGTGTGGGGGAGGAGTTTCCAGGCCAGGCTGAGCGGAGACCAGAGCAGGAGACAAGGATGTTATCAGGGGAAGCATGACCCAGGTCAATGTAGTGGTGAGGGGTGGAGGAAGGGAGAAGAGAGGGGAGACTTGAGGAGGTGGAACTGACAGGCCTTGATGATTAATTAGGGATGGGGCTAGGGATGGGAGGGGGAGTGGAGGGAGAAGTGGAGGAGGCTGCCAGCTGGGACAGCCTGTGGATACCTGGAGGATACAGACAGAGGTGACAAGGTTGAGTGGCTTTTGGAAGATCCACATGCAGATGGCTGCAGGCACGTTACATTACAGCCCATGTGGAGCACTACCGCTCATGTGGAGCAGAGCAGTGCTCTCAGACATTGCGTATGGACATCATCAGAGTCAGGGCAGGAGAGGAGGGGACATGTACTTCCCTTAGGTGAGGAAAGTGGCCTGCTCCAGAGACTTGGGGCTCTAGAGAAGCAGGAGGTGCTATGCCTGGGAGCAAGGTAACGTGGGGCCAGAGAGAACTGGGATACTGGACTAGGTCCCCCATGGCACCAAGGACTTGAAGGGGACAGTTGCAGGGGATGGGGGAGTTGGGCTGCAGGGGCTTCCTGGCTTCTGTTTTCACCTTCTCCTCTTGGGCAACCAACAAAAGCCCTGACAACCACCACACACAGGCATCTGGCAGTTGTTTCACCAAGGGGTCTTTTCTTTCTCCAGCATCCTAGAAGGCAGGCATTATAATCCCTTCTCCATTATTCAAACGGGTGAAGAAGGCTTGAGAGGTCGGAGCCAAGTTGTCCAGTCTGAAGTCTTGTGCCCAGCTTGTATCCTGAGCGTTGCCAGTGCTGAACTGTGGTGCTAGGTACCCTGTGTTGCCTGTGGCAAGCAGGCTGAGGGCAGGGGAGGGGCTCTGAGAACTGCCTCAGCCTTGTGACTGAGCCCTGGTCCCTTGTTCTTACTGTGAGGAGCCCTGGAGAGCTTTTAAGATGTTCGGGGGCCATTTGTCTGCTCGGGTTCTAGAATGATATCCCATAGACGGAGTAGCTCAAATAACACATTTTCTCACGGCTCTAGAAGGTCAGGGATGGAGGTGCCGACAGTTCCCTCCTCAGGGTTGTCTACCTCTTTGCAGTGTCCTCCGATGGCCTTTTCTGTAGATAACGAAGAAAGAGGACAAAACTTGGCTCTCGATTCTGTTTCCGTATGGACCCAGCAGCATTGGTCCCGCCCCGTGACTACTACCTTACTTTTAATCTCCTCTTTCAAAGCCCTGTCTCCAAATATAGTCACACTGGAGTCAGGGCCTCAACTTACGCATTTAAGGAAGGACAATTTGTTTTATAAGAGTCAGTAATTTCAAACCACTACAAATAACCTGACCGGTCCCTACAAATGCATTTGAAAACTCACAAGTCAGTTATGGCGTATGGTCGTTACCTGGAAGAGTATCCAGTGGGCTGTAATGCTGAATGCCTGTTCATTAAAGTAGGAAAGATTCATTTCAGTTTAGCAGATAATATCCATTAAGAAACCAAAGTGCTCTGAAAAGAAAGCTTTTGGGGGCTCATTTCCACGTAAAGAGACATCTAGCTGTTAGGGCCTCTAGTCCCTGAGAGGGTTTGATCCTTTAAAACATTACAATACAAAAGTGCTTTGATGAAGGCATGAGCCCCCCCAAAACCCAGCATCCAGGGTGAAAAGTGTAAAACGTGTGTATGCTTCGGGGATGTTAAAAGGGGTCTATTTTTCTTTCAGCCACGTGGAAGGTTCATTTTATGCCTGAGTTTCCTCTTTAGGGAGTTGGTACATCATTCTGGATCTGGCTTCAAAATGATGAATTTTAAAGACAATGGAGAATCCAAAAGAAAGGAGTAGATTGAAAATGCTGTTAACTCTGGTCCTGTGTAGACAGTCTCAACCAAGTCAATATTTAAAGACAAGAGACTAGACTGGTAGACCTCTGCCTCAGGACTGAAAATACCACTGCGGAGAGTTTAAACCACTGAAATGCAGGTTTGGCTTCTTGTTTGTGGGCCGCAACCGTAGGTCAGGGTGGTGTGTGTTTCTCCATCAGCTGACGGGAGCCAAACGCTTTCTTGCTCCCTGCTACCTGATCTACGGAAGTAGAGTGGTGGTACTAATGGCCTCAATTTAAGGAGAACTGACGAGGTGCGGGACACAGTACTGAGTGCTCTGCGTTCTTAGGGAACCGTGGACCATTACTGTGTCCACATGTGATGCTCTCCACCATTTTATTACTCATATAATATCTCCCCCACCCCCAAATATATGACAAAGGCTCTGGGCCTCCTTTCTGTGACAGGTCCTTTTCCTCCTGGATGTGGACCCATGAGAGTCCCTTCCTTCTCCTGTCTTGTGCCGGACAGTGACATCACCATTCCATGCAGGACAAAGCATGTTCCTTTTAGGTCTGCTGTTTGATTTTTTTTTTTTTTAAATTAATCCCAAGGGGTTTCCATTCTCTCTAGTGAGCTTATCTTATTATTTAAAGGTTGATTGGCTGATTTCAGCCATCTCGGGTGGGCTCTGGGTTTGTTTGGACAGGGAAAGAGGAAGGAAGTTGGAGGATGACAGTCTTGTGAGGCCCACTGTTTCTTATGAGTGCGTAAGTGGGTGAGTAAGCCGCTTTCAGCTGTCCACAGCCCTGCCACTTAGCGTGCTGGAAATCTGCGCAATCTTTGAAAATAGATTCCTTTTTGTGTTTGGATGTTTTGTGCATGGATGCCTCTGCACCACATGCATGCCTGGAGCCTGTAGAGGCCAGAAGAAACTATCAGATCCCCTGGGACTGGAGTTACAGGTGGTTGTGAGCCGCCATGTGGGTGCTGGGAATCGAACCTGGGTCCTCTGGAGAGCAGCCAGTGCTCTTAATCACAGAGACACCTCTCTAGACCTTAAAGAAGATACCTTTGTAAAGTCTTAGACTTTGCAACTCAGATCCTTGGTTTCATGGACCTTGTCGAGAATTGGTTTTCTTGATTTTCTCAGGGAGATATGTAGACCTATATTGTCCCTTACCTTCTCCATACTACCTAACATGAGAAAACTAAAAATTCTACATACACTCTGACTGGGAGTTCCTACACAGCATTGCTATGGCCCTGACCGTCAGTGGCTCAGTAGCGATGGTCTTAGCCACTGGACTCTTCTCTCCTACCATCTACACTATGCTAAATCTGCTTATTTTACGACATAGTTTTCCTCTAAAACTCTCCTGCCTGACAGTTTTTTCTTCCCGGCAGAGACCCATGCCCACATTGGCTTTTACCTTGATGGAATGGTAGACATTTTCCTGCAGATCTCTGATTGCCGTCTTATTAAATCCAGGCCTCCCTGTGTCGATCATTGGTTGTTTCCCCCTTAATTCCCGTTCGGTTTGTTTCCATTTCAGCTGTGGTCCATACAGTTGATGAAATGGTTTTGTGCAATCCGAATGACATTCCACCTCCAGCATTATCAGGGTGAAGCCTGTCAGGGTCGGTAGAGATGGAAACAAGACTTGTTCTGAAGGTGGGGAGAGCTGAGTGGGCAGCCTTCTGTCTGTGAGGTAGCTTTAACCCTTCCGGATGTTCCCACAGCGCCACTGGACTGGTCAAACTTGGGAAATAAGACATCATATGATGGTGACATGAGATGTTAGTTTCCTGGGCTGCCATGACAAATTGCCATCGACTTGGTGGCTTGAAACAACAGGAAATTATTCTCCAGTATCTGATATCCAATGTCCAAAATCAGCTTTATTGGTTCCAAACCAAGATGACAACAGGGCCGTGTTTCCTCCCTGGACCCTGGGGGTGGGGTGGGGAGGGGAATGGGGAGGGGGGGTCTTGACTCTGTTCTGCTTTCTGGTGGCTGTGCTAATCATTGTCTCCTTCATGTAGCCTTCTTCTCTGTGTGCCTGTCTCATCTTTTTCTCCCTCCAAGGCCATCTCAGAAGCTCTCTGGGACCCACTCCATTGGTGCAGGACAATCTCCTCATCTCAAGACCATGTCATTATGTTGACAAAGATCCCTTGCTTAGTTAGACAACATTTATAGGTTCCAGGGCTTGGGATATGAACCTGTCTTTGGGATTCTTAGTTTCCACACTGTTATTACCATGGGCCTCTGTGAGACAGCTCAAGGGCAGGGCAGAGGTGATGGTTTGAGGGGAAGGGCTGTGGTGCTCCCTGCTGTGAGTCATCTGAGGTGCTCCCTGCTGTGAGTTATCTGAGGTGCTCCCTGCTGTGAGTTATCTGAGGTGTTCCCTCTTGGGTCATCTGAGATGCTCCCTGCTGTAAGTCATCTGAGATGTTCCCTGCTAAGTCATCTGAGGTGCTCCCTGCTGGGTCATCTGAGGTCCTCCCTGCTGTGAGTCATCTGAGGTGGTCCCTGCTGGATCATCTTAGATGCTTCCTGCTGAGTCATCTGAGGTGCTCCTTGCTGGATCATCTGAGGTGCTCCCTGCTGGGTCATCTGAAGTGCTCCCTGATGAGTCATCTGAAGTGCTTCCTGCTGAGTCATCTGAGTTGCTTCCTGCTGTGAGTCATCTAAGGTGCTCCCTGCTGGGTCATCTGAGGTGCTCCCTGCTGGGTCATCTGAAGTGCTCCCTGCTGAGTCATCTGAGGTGCTCCCTGCTGAGACATCTGAGATGCTCCCTGCTGGGTCAGCTGAGGTGCTCCCTGCTGGGTCATCTGAGGTGTTCCCTGCTGGGTCATCTGAGGTGCTCCCTGCTGAGTCATCTGAGGTGCTCCCTGCTGAGACATCTGAGATGCTCCCTGCTGGGTCAGCTGAGGTGCTCTCTGCTGGGTCATCTGAGGTGTTCCCTGCTGGGTCATACCATTACCTTTTCTCTCTTCCCTTCTCAGGAGTTAGAGAAGGTAGAGATGGTTGGGGAATGTAGACATTCTTTGGCTTACGATGGTTCAATTTAGGATTATTTGACTACAATAGCACAAGGTGATCTGTATTCAATAAAAGAGTATACTTCACTATTTTACATTTGGGTCATTTCCTGAGCTGGCAATATGTGGTGCAATGCCCTTTCCCTGTCAGTGACCATGAGTGTGACAGTCCATTTCCGACATTGCGCTGTACTACTGAGCCAGGAGGGATGGGGTGTTAAGGGTATGCTGCGTATTTTCTACGCAGGGTATTCGGCTACCATGAGTTTATCAGGACATAGATCCATGTCATACAGAGGGGCCTGCGCTGGTTAGTGCTAATTGTCAACTTGATGGAATCCAGCGACGCGGTGGAGACTAGTCTCTGGCCACGCCTGTGGGGGATCATACGATCATGTCAGAAATTGCTGAGATTCCAGAGGAGACGAAAGAGATGGGTGCTGGTAGGTGTGTGGCTGGCAAGGAGGGTGGTCATGGAGCCTGGAAAATGTGCTCTTAAAAGCTTGTATCCAGGTAAAGATCCCCTGTGCGCCTCGGGGAACTTATTAGTGCTTGTGGCTACTATAACACATTTCCCCAAACTTGATTGCTTCAAGCTGTGAGAGATTAATTCTTTTACAGTTCTGGGTACCAGAGGTCTGAAATCGCAGTGCTGACAAGGCTTTCTGCCCCCTCCCCCACCCCCACAGGCTCCTTCTCTCTCCCTGTTTCTAGGAGTTGCTAGGGTTCTTCGGTTTGTGGCCCCATCCCTCCAATCTCTGCCTCCTTCGCATGGCCTCTCTCTTGTGCCACGGTGTACAAATCTCCTGATGCCGTTGTTGTAACAGAACACTTGGGAGGAGGGAGGGTCCACTCTCTTGATTCAGGTTAGTCTTGTCATATCCCTTAACCGTGTCTACAGAGTCTCTTTTCCAAAATAAAGTCACATAGATATGACCTAGGGGTTAGCACTTAATATCTTTAGATGGCCATTATTCAGCTGAGGACAAGCAATTAATGAGCTAAATAAATTATCTTAGCAGTAACTGGATGCTATGTTTTATATAAAAAAAAAAGGTCATATTTCTGCTAGCTTTTAGACTACCATCCATTCATTGTGCTTTGAAGGCTCCATTGCCAAAGGGTGTCATTTTTAAGACACTCACACAGAGTCAAGCAGAGGCAGAACTCAGTTGTGGCTTTTCAGCACCCTCCCATCCCCCCAAAGATAGACCTGTTTGTCTATGTAATAGATATACATATTTGTACATGCGTATATGTGTGCGCATAAAGGTGCACATGTATGTATGGGTGCCCATATGTGTGTGCACATCTGTGTGTAGACCACCAGTGCTAATCATTGTCTCCTTAGAGACAATGTGGCTGTCATTCTTTAGATGCTGTCCCCTTTGTTTTTTGAGACAGGGTCTCATAGTTGCCTGGAACTTGTTGCCAAGTGGGCAAGCCAGACTGTCCATCGGGCCCTAGGGATCCTCCTGTCTCTCTGCCTCCCCATTGATTAGATTACTAGCACACACCAGCATGCCTGGCTTTTTATCCCGACCGTGTTTTCTGGGCATTAACTCAGGTCCTCAATTTGCAAGGCAAGTTCTTTATGGATTAAGCTACCTCTCCAGTCCCAGAAATACATATACCTATAGACAGACAGACAGACAGACAGACAGACACACACACACACACACACACACACACACACACACACACACACACACATGGGCCAGGAATAAGTACACTTTATAAAGCTGTGAGGTTAGCATCTGGAATGAGTTTTGGACAAACCACAGCCAGGGTGTAACTTTAGCTGGACCATAAGCCCTGGCCTGGGAGATTAGGGTGGGATGGAAGGTGACCTGCTGTGAGAGAGAAGCTGAGCATGGCTCCACCAGCCTGTCTGTTCCCCTTGCTGACTGCCCTGTGTCCTTGGTTTGCTCTCCATATCTTTGGGTTAAGGGTTTGAAATTCCCTGTTAGGAGGAAGGTGGTTCTCAGGGAGCCATAGTAGATTCAGCGTTCATGCTCTCTTCAGTCATCTCGTTGGCTAGTAGCCTCTTGGCCACCACTGTTTATAATGTACTGTGAGGTGCAGAGGGGACAGGTCCTTCATTAGCAATGAGTATCTTACCATCGGACAGAAGCTCAGTGTGCAGGGATGTGGAGGAGGTTCTAGCTATCTTGAGTTGGCCTGTTAGGGTATAGGGTCACAAGGGGACAAGGGGGATGGCAGATGTACTTAGAATAGTGTAGACATGTCCCAGATGCTGGAGACAGGCTGTACCCTGGGTGGTTCATGGTGGGGCTGATGAGAAAATATGCAGATACCTCTGCATGCAGCAGTGAGTGAGCCCCAAGGCACTTCATCCACAAGCCAGGGACAGCCCCTCCATCCAGCTTCTAGCTGAAGTGTAGACTGAATTCAGGGGAGACCTGGGCAAGGGTCATGGAACTGTTAGGATACTGATGCCGTAGTCCAGACTGGCTGCTAATGTCCAGAGTTTTGCTAATTTAAATTGGTCTTTGGCTTGTATTTTTTCTCATTTTCTTTTTATTAATAGTATTTTCATAGCTCAATTGAGGCTTAATTGACAGCCACAGTGTGCACATGTTTATTGTGTACAGTGTGATGTTTTGATATGTGTGGATATTGCAAAATGATTCCCACCCTCAGGCTTATTAACATTCCTGTCACTCACTGAGCATTTCCTGTGTGTGTGGTGAGTGTGTGAAGTCCACAGTGCATTACCATTAACCATAGTCCCCTTGACCTTGGTGAGATCTCGGGTTATGATGGTCATGAAGGATGTCCAGGAGGTACTAACTGAGCCTCTCACTGAAAGCCTATCTATTGACTTACAGACCTACCTTTCATGTGTGTGTAGAGCTATGCCAGCGTTCGATTGCACTGAGTGCACTGTGCAACAGGTACAAAATCTGGTTGTTCAAGAGAAAATAGGAGTGTGAGGCGCGCTGTGCTTCTGCTGCACCCGTGGGCTTCAACCTCTATTCCAGAGCCTCCTTCGGAGGTGGCAGTTCTGGGCACAAGGGAGGCAGCATGTGAGGAAGGACAGATGGACCACTGGCAAGATAAACTGAAGTCCTGTTCACAGCTGGCCACACTGGGGGGGGGGACCCAGGGAGCAGTGGAGGTGTGTCTTAGGACTTGGAGGTGAAGAGATGACTCCCTTAAAGGAAAAGGGAAGCTGGAGGTCCTGCTGACGTGGTGGATAATAGTCTTGTCCTTCTGTCCTCCTTTCCATGTTTAGGACAAGGTCATTATGTGGAAATGGCCCAGAAGGAGCCTCTCTGGGTGGGTGATATGTAAGTTTGGATCTTGACAGCGGGGTGAGAGTTCACCTCAAGGTCATTTGCCAAGGACAAAGAGTCCCCACTGAAGATCAGAGACTGTCTGGCCTGGGCGGGGGGACTGTGCAAGTCACAGAGTGGGCAGAGCTGAGCCCGGGGGAGCTGCATCTGTGAATGATGCCTCCCCAGGCCCCCTAACTGTGCCCTCCAGCTGAAGATGGGGTTATATAGGTGTAGCTGTTTCTGAAGTGGGGCCCTGGGAATCACCAGACCTGAAGGAAGCAGTGAGTCCCAGGAGCAAGTGGCAGAGTCCTTAGTTCCAGAAGAAATCAGTTCCCCATCTCAGCATCCTCCCTGTGGAGAGCCAAGTTTGACGTGGACTCTTTCTGAATTGTCGGGATTCGGGTTTGCTTAAGTTAATCCTGTTTTTCCTCTTGAATAAGGAATTTTTTTTCTGATGTTATAGTTTTTTTCATTTGATGCTGTTTGATGAACTAGCTAGTTGCTTTAATTCATGATGCTGGCATGGGACACATGGCCTTGCCTATGCTAGGGAGGAGCTGTGCCGCTGAGATCTTCCCAGGCCCCTCTGGGCGGCAGACCCAGGTTTCTCCTAGGCTCCGTCTTCCCTGAGGAATGAACGACCTTTGCCTGCAATGTCTGGTAACAAACATGCTTTCCGGTTCACCTTAGGTAGCCATCAAGGTCATCGATAAGAAGAGAGCCAAAAAGGACACCTACGTCACCAAAAACCTGCGGCGAGAGGGCCAGATCCAGCAGATGATCCGCCATCCCAACATCACGCAGCTCCTGGACATCTTAGAGACAGAAAACAGCTACTACCTGGTCATGGAGCTGTGCCCCGGGGGTAACCTCATGCACAAGATCTATGAGAAGAAGCGCCTGGAGGAGGGGGAAGCTCGCAGATACATCCGGCAGCTCATCTCTGCGGTGGAGCACCTGCACCGGGCTGGGGTGGTCCACAGGTGAGAGCCAGGCACGCGCTGATCCCCGAGTCTGTCCTGAGTCGACACTCCGGGCGAGGCTTCACAGTTGCAGCCTCTTCCAGTCTCACAGTTTGGTTTTGTGAGCTGGATAAGGGTTCAAACAGTTGAGTTTCAAGCCAGAGTACCCGGGCCTGGGCCTTCGCTCTGCCCTTCTCTGAACTCAGCCCATCTGTAAAATGGGAGTGATGATATGTGTCTGTCCAGTGAGCCAGTGTTGGGCCGGGGCGCTCACCGTGTTTGGTACACAGGAAGCGCCAGGCAAGGCTTACCGCTGTTCTTAGCATTTCCAAAGGCAGCCATGTTGGTTTCACTTCTCATTGCTGTGATAAAAAACCCCCGACAAAGGCAGCTTAAGGTAAAAAGGCCCCAAATTTTATGTTAGGGTCTGTCACTGTGGAGACATCATAAGTGGCAGGAGCTCGAAGCGCCTAACGGTTACGTTCATGGCGGTGAACAGAGAGTGCTTGCAAACTGGTCCTTAGCCCACCTTCCCCACACTCACACAGCCCAGGGAATGGTGACGTCCACAGTGGACTGGTTCTTCCCACTAATCAAGACAATCCCCACAGACATGTTCACAAGCAGAAAAGGTACAGAACAAAACAAACCGCAAAAAACGCAAGGACCATCGCGCGGGGCCGGTTGATCAGATGCCTCACAGAACAGTTGGTGAGAAGATGCTTTTAGCTCGGTGATTTCGGTGTGTGTGCTGTCCGATGGCAGCAGCTCTGTAAATGCTTTATTGCATTGAATGGAATCACCGTTCAGATTGTGAACTTGCTCTTAAAATGAGGGGCATTCTCTGGGAGCCCACAAACCTTGAGAATAATTAAGAAAATCAAGCTTGCTTATACCAGCTTGTTCTTTTGGGGGAGGTAGAAAGTGAATGGAGATTGTATTCACTGAAGTATCATTGTTGCTGATGGTGTAAGTCTTTGTATGAAAATAAGTTTAAAATAGGTTACAATGCCCCCTCTTCTCTTTAAGAAATACTGAGTACTGAAGTTTGGTTTCCAGCACCCATATGGGTTGGTGGGAACTTTAGCTCCAGGGGATCTGATGCCCTCTATGGGCTCTGTGGACACAACTCACATGCACATCCCCTGACTACCTCTCACATATACACATATGTGCATCATTAAAAATAAAAATAAAATCTTAAGAAAATGCTGGGCATAGTGGCACATGGAAGCAGGTGGATTGCTCTGAGTTCAAGGCCAGCCTGATTTACATATTGAGTTCCAGGACAGCCAGGGCTACATGGTAAGATGTTGTCTTAAAAGAAAAAAACAAACAAACAAAACCCAAACCCCAACCAACCAACAAAAAACAAAAACAAAGAGGGAGGGAGGGAGGGAGGGAGGGAGAGAGAGAGAGAGAGAGAGAGAGAGAGAGAGAGAGAGAGAGAGAGAGAGAGCAGTGTGTGTGTGGCTCTCTAATAAGTGTCTGGATATTTTTTTATTTTTATGGAATTTTATGTAATTGGCTACATTGTTGAGAAAAATTGAAAGCCATTTAACTCATTTTAAAAAGCAAAGTCAAGGCATAAAATGTGCATGTGTATATTTTTTACATGCATACATGTGCATTTAAATGCATGTGGAAATGTAAAATTGAGATGTAACATTCACAATATAAAGTACACAGTTTGATGGTTTTAAGTATGTTCCGAGTTGTGCAACCATCACTACATCCAACTGTAAAGTAGTTCTCATCCCTTACCAAGAAGCCCTATTGCTGTTGACAGTCATTCACCATTCTTCCATCCCACCCCCTTTTGCTAACTATCCATCTGATGCCTGTCTCTGTGGATTTGCCTGTTCTAGAGAGTGCACAAAAACGGAATCATAAAATCCATGGTCTCTTGTTGCTGGTGTCTTAGGCAGCATATTGCTGTTCTGATTCTTCCATATTCTATTAGTACTTTCTTCCTCTGCACAGTTAAGCCGTATTTCGGTGTGTGGCTACACCATGGTTTATCAGTCTCCCTATCTGCTGACGGACATTTAGGTTGCTTCCACCTTGGGCCATTGTGAATAATGCTTTGACAAGTGTTCACCGTGGAGTTTCCATGTGGCCATGTGTTTCCACTTCTGCTACTTCTGGGCAGTTCTTTTCCTACACGGGGAGTTACTGGGTCTTGTGTTACCTCTGCAGAAACACGTTCTTTCCATACAACTTTGAATGCCACCTCTTAGCTTCCTGAAAGTCTTTTTTTTTTTTCTGATCTGTAAAGGACTCTACTTAATAAACGCTAGCACTTCCTAGTTCTACAGGGCTGTGTCCTCCCTAGTGAGATTGGCACCATGGGAAGCTCTGCCCTGTCATGTCTGAACCCAGGGGCAACTTCAAGGACACGCTGTCCCTTGTGGCTTTTCTGGGCCGGCCTTGGCTTGCCACCATCAACTCCTGTCGTTCCTTCCCTGCCCCGGTGAGGACCCACTCCATAGGAGTAGCCTTGGTCACACACTCCCAGTCAGTCACCCTCCGTTAGAACTCTACGCTAGGTCAGTACGGAAGGGAACATTCACACATTTGCAGTGTGTGACCCTGCTTTTGGCCTGTGTGCCCTGCCTTGTCACCCCCTGCCCGTTATAGGGGGATGATGATGGAAATCTGTTTGCCAAGATGACAGAGGCAGAAACCGCAGGGCTGAGTCGGCTTGGACTACGGACTCTGTGGGTCACAGCAGAAAATAGAACCAGGGGACAGCAAGTGGCAGAGTGTTCCATGTGACTCGATGTTTTTTTCCCAGGGTTCTGTGCTAAATGAGACAAGTGCCGGGCTTCTCAGGACCGGAGGACAATAGAGGAAGCTCAACTGAGTCCCGTGAGGTGCACATGGGTCTCCCCTGCAGGAAGTTCTCACCAGCCCCTTTAACGTAATTTTTAACAAAAATCCAATCCCTCAGTGCAATTACTGTCAGAATGTCAGAGGAAGGAATTTAATAATGTTTTGATAGCAGAGACGGGACGCTTTTAAAAAAGCTCTCATCTCCAGCTTTCTCCCTCTTCCTCTCTCTCCTTGGAAATAGCTTTATAATCCAATACTGTCTAGGGCTTGGGCCTTTTAAAGTTAGAAGAGAGCAAGCAGAAAGACAGACAAGTATAGCTTGCTTTTCTCTCTGGAAGTCACGGTGCGTGTGTGTACATGTGTGTATGCCTGTGTGTGTGAGCGTGTGTGTGTGTGTGTGTATGTGTGTGTGTGTGTGTGCCTGTGTGTGTGTATATGTATGTGTGTGTGCATGTGTGTGAGCATGTGTGCCTGTGTGTGTGAGTGTGTGTCTGTGTGAGCATGTATATGTATGTGTGTGCTTGTGTGTGTGAGTGTGTGTATATGTGTGTGCCTGTGAGTGTGTATATGTGTGTGTGTGTGTGTGCATGCATGTGTGCAGGTGCACATGCATGTGCAGGCGAGAAGCTGACAGTTGCTTCTCCACCTTATTTTCTGAGACACTCTCACTCAGCCCGAGCTTACTGGTTGGACTCCACTGGCAGCCCTTCTGTGTCTTCCTCCTGTGACTACAGGCATGCCCCTCCGTGCCTGGCTCTTGTGTGGGTGCTGGGGACCGGAACTCCGATTCTCACGAATATACAGTAAGCATGTTAGTGCCTAAGCTATCTCCTCAGGCCCCTGGAAGTCATGTTAGTGTGTGTCCCCATACATGGATGTGGGGGATGGGTTGTCACCATATATTCACAGGTGGCTTTTATCCAAATGTCTTGACGTTCAGAAATTCCGTGTGACTGACTTTTAACGTTTTTGATTTAGGGGATATCAGCGTATTTTTGGCTGTCACTCCTTTGGTCCCATTTTAACAATTTTCTTTTTCATGTGGTCGTGGAGGAGTAAAGTTCATAAATTATTCTGAGGTTAGATTTTTCAATCAAGTAAGACGAGTTAGCATTTCAGAGAAGCCTGGAGTCTCTGGTGGGAAGACTTTTGAGCGAACAGACTGAACCAGGCAAAAGGGTGGGAGGGGATGCCTAAAAGGCTCTTGGGTCTTTTGTTGGAGGATGCTATAAGCTCTCAGGGTTCCGAGGATTCGAACTTGGTCCTCAAACTCTGTGCATCAAGCGCTTTACCCACTGAGCTCTTGCCCAGCCCTTCTGCCCCCCAGGTCGTTTTATCTTCCTTCCTCCAAAATGCTCTGCCACCAGGATGTCACCACCACACAATTCACCTCTTGTATGTAGAGCTTGACTCTTAACTGGAACCCACAAGAACACCGTGATGAGAAACTAATTTGAGACTCATCTGGTCTTTCAAAGTAACAGATTCCAATCAAAGTCTAGAGACACAGCATTCCAGAGTAATATAATACCGCCTGTCCCTAAGCAGGAAGAGACAAGCCACAGGCCTGCAGGGCCAGAGAAAAGGGCTCCGTGATCAAAGGGGAACTGGAGCCCGTGCTTAGGCAAGTGTTAGCACCTCCCTGCCCAGGGCCTTGACCCTCCTCATTCATCAGCATTGGAAGGTGTCCTCTTCCCTGAAAGGGGACAGCAAGTGGGGAAGAGGGCCCTTTGTTCTCAGGCTGAGGAGAAACAGGCACTGCCTAGGCAGGTTGCATAAATCCTTTTAACTTTTAGGACTTGTTTCTTAGCAAGCAGAGGTGAGGGGAAGGCAGGTGAGGGGGGAATCCTGTCTGCTCACTTCCAGGAACTGCTGGGGATCCCAGGGCCTTCTGTGGGGAGCCGACATGTCTGTAGGTACTGGCTGTAGCCAAGTCATATATGTGGTTGGATCTGAAAAAACAGGGTCACAAATGGTAGATTTTGCCATGCTGTAGTCCAGGCTCTTTGTAGATTGACATGTACGGTCAGCAACCTGGACTCAGATTAGCCAGATCACCCCTTTCTATTCTGTCTACGCTGCTTACAGGCTACGGTGGACAAGTGGCTCAGGCTTCCTGTGTCTTTGGCAATCTGTTCCATCAGGATCTTGGATAATGCACTGTGTGTGGTGATGGGGATTCTGTAGGTCGACCTGTGTCAAGGGTTCTGAGCGAGCTGCTCCGTAGGGTTGAGTTTGCAGGGAGTGTCAGAGCGGCCTTGACGAGCTCTGGACGCTCATGGCTACCACTGTCCTCTGCCGTCACCATCTTTCTCTGGTCCCACCTCAAGCTCACCTCCTCTGGGAAGCCCTTCAGGCCGGGCACCCTGGTCGTGTACACATTCACCGAGCACCACCCAGTTCTTTCCCACACTCATGATCCTGGGTGCTTGTGCCTGGCTCCGTCTTCTGCCCAGACTCTGGGAAGGAAAATGGAATGAATTCAACTAGTGTCAGCCTCGCACTGGGATAGTACTTTTCTGGGAACAGTCCTGGGTTCCTTCTGGAATATTCCATAGTCTCCTTAAGATTTCATGGGGGAGTGTCTTGGTTTACTTAGTGTGAATGTATTTACTTTTTTTTATTTGTTATTACTATTTTTTTTTTTTACTGAGTAGTGATTTGCTTGTGGAATATAATAGAAAATAAAAATTTTGTTTTAGATAAATAGATCAGGCTATGTGTATTTTACCACCATGCCATCTTGTAAACAATCAGGTCTTAGTGTTGTGCTTTTGAAGGGAAGACTCCAGTTCGCTACAAAGAGCCTGTTGCCCTGGGCAGCTGGAGGCTTCGCCTCACTCTTAGTCTTGACTTATTACTAAAATCCATCTGTGGCTGTCCCCACAAGAAAATCCTTCTCCCCAAAGTTTATCCTGTCTGAGTGTGGTCTAGCCTGGACTCCATCCCTCTGACCTTTCTTTGGGAGGGTCATGCCTTTAATACTAATTGTTCATTGCCAAATTGTTTATCCCTTGTACGTCTTTAATAGAGGTGTCCCTCTTTCCGTGTGTGTGTGTGTGTGTGTGTGTGTGTGTGTGTGTGTAGGTGTATAGGTGTGTAGGTGTGTAGGTGTGTAGGTATGTGCTGGGTATGGAACCCAGTCCATAGTCTCCAAATCTTCAAGATGACCCATGTAACATTAGAATCTTCAGTGTACTCATCTTCCCCAGTGTCCCCCTTTATAACCTGCCTGTCACTGGTCGGCACCTGTATTCTCCGAGAGGGCTCTTTCGTGATTGCCGTATTTCCAGCGAATGGCCTTGACCAAGAGTCCCTCCTTAGGATGCTATTCTTTTTCTTCTTTGAGATTTATTTTTTTTTAACCGTGTGTGTGTGTGTGTGTGTGTGTGTGTGTGTGTGTGCGCGCGCGTGTGCATATGCAGGTGCTCATGGAATCTAAGAGGTATCAGATCCTCTGGAGCTGGAATCACTTGGGTGCAAGCCTCCTCACTTGGGTGCTGGGAACCAATCTAGAGTCCTCCGCAGGAGTAGCAGGTGCTCTTAGCCTCTGAGCCATCTCTGCAGCCCTGAAGGATGCTGTTTGTTTGTAGAATTAGAAGCTCAGGGAGGTTGAATGACTTGCTTGGGGTCATTGCCAGTGGATCAGTGAGAGAGAGAGAGAGAGAGAGAGAGAGAGAGAGAGAGAGAGAGAGAGAGAAGCCCACAGTGCCTTTCTCACGAGAGAGAACATGGAGCCCACACGTTCAGTACCATCATCATGCTTGTTGCCTGCCTGCTCAGCCCCCAACTGGGGAGTCACTGCTCCTCTGTGTCCCAGGTTCCCCCCACCTCTCTTAAATCCCGGCTGCCTCAGCACATTGCACTTCCATGTGTCACTTTCACTTGAAGTGGTTCTCAGCCTGTGGGTTGCGACCTCCTTGCCAAACCTTTATCTCCAAAAAATATTTACATCATGATTCACAACAATAGGAAAATCACAGTTCTGAAGTAGCAGTGAAATAATTTTGTGGTTGGGGGTCACCACAACTGAGGAACTGTGTTAAAGGGTCACAGCTTCAGGAAGGTTGAAAATCACTGATTTAGGGTCTCATCCCTGAGTGTGTCCCTTTTGCTGTGGGATGTCTTTCTGTGTGCTGTGAATATGTGTTGCTCTCACTGGCTAATAAATACAGCTGCTTTGGCCTATGGCAGGGCAGCTTAGAGGTAGGTGGGAAATCCAAGCAGAGATACAGGGAGAAGGGCGGAGTTAGGGGAGACACTGGCCTGCTGCCCAAGGAGCCACATGTCAGCAGACCGGTAACATCATGGCCACATGGCAAAACATAGATTAATAGAAATGGGTTAATTTAAGATATAAGAGCTAGCTAGCGAGAAGCCTGAGCCATAGACCAAACAGTTTGTAATTAATATTAAGCCTCTGTGTGTTTATTTTATAAGCTGCTGTGGGCCGGGTGAGACATAGGAAAACTTTGCCTGCAGCCTTTGGCTTTCTCCTGAATCCCCACCACTGAGTGTAGGCCTATGCTTTGTCACAGGCTCAATCTTCGAGGGTCAGGACAAAGATCTTCCTTTCTTACTCTCCCATGATCCTGGAAACATGTGACACACACACACACACACACACACACACACACACACACTCATATCTGTTCTGTCCACACTGATATGTACATGATCTCATGTATGTGTGTGCATGTGATGTATTTCATGGTTTTTGTGCACTAGGACATACATGTATGTGTGTGCATGTACATGTGAACCCCATGCATGCTTATTTTCTTCCACATGCATGAACACAAGTACATGTGATGCTCTCGTGTGTGAATGTGTATAGTGTGCACTCACTCATGCACACAAGCACACAGTGAACACATGCGTGCTCACATCTACACCTGCTCCCCCTTCCCAGTACTGCTCCTGTGTACCCCTTTGTTCCACAGGATTTGAGTAATTGTCCCTGCCCCATCAAGACCCAAATGTATATGACAACAAGTGTCCCCTGGCTTTTCTTCCACACTCTTTTGTCTGGGAAGGCAATGGCTGGAGTTCTGTATGGCCAGTCCCCCAAATTCAAGATGCCTATCTTCAAAAACTTCAAGGAAAGTTTGGGTGGGTGAAGAAGAGAGGAGACACACGTGAGCCTTGGGTAAGCTTTTGATGGCTAGGAACGGCTTGTTCTTTGGAAAGGACAAAGGTCCATTGGCAGGTGAGGTTTCCCATGAGTCTGCTGTACCTCTCTGTGAACCCCACTAAACGTACCCATTTCAGTATCATCTGTGGCTCTTTCTCCCTAGAGCTGACCAATTGGCAGAGATGGTCAGGGCCTTTTGTCTACCTATATCCCATGTCTGTCTGGTGACCTGCCCTTGGCTGGACTCTCTCCCTTCACCTTGACAAAAGGCAGCTCAGGCAGATCTCCTCATTGGTGCTTTGGTGATGTTTTTTGTTCTGGAGACTCCCCTCCCCTCCAGCACTGTCCCAGATCCCATCTCTGCTGCCACCTGGTAGTACAGCCTGCTCCTCACCCCCCAAACCCCTTTTAGTACAAGAAAGTTTCATTTTTCTTTCCTTTTAAACATTTTAAACTAACACATACTTTTGCACATTTATTGGGTACAGTGTGATGTTTTAATAGGTGTATACAATGTGTGAAGGTCAAGTCAGGGTAATTAGCACATCATTTCAGACATCTTTTCCTTGTGTGAGAAGATTCCAAAGCCTGTTTTCTAGCTGTTTTTTCAGTCCACACTAGAGTATTGTTAACTTTAATCACCCTGCCATGCTCTAGAATACCAGATCTGGTTTCTCTGGTTTTGTATTTGTATCCCTAACCTCTCTCTGCCCTCCCTCCCCCACCCTCCCCAGATGCTGGCAACCACTACTCTGCCTGCTATTTAGAGAAAGTCATTTCTTTTGCATCCTCAAATGGTTGGGAACATTCAGTATTTATCTTCCCGCGTTCGGCTTATTTCATTTAACACACTACCTTTAGGTTGCATATCCGGAGGAAAGATAATGAGAAGTCAAACAGGCACCTGTATTGCCTAGCTGTCCATCAGAGGTGACGGACAAAATAATGTGGAGCATTTATGCAACAGCACACTATTCAGTCATAGAGAAGAGTGACAGACTGTCATTTGTGGCAACCTGGGTGAGCCCGCCGGACACAGTATTAAATGGAATAAGCCTTACTCCTCTTTGAAGCCCTGTAGCCCAGAAGAAGAGACTTCCATAAACCAACACTGAGCCTCATGTTCGCCTTCAATGAGGAGGCATTATTAATATTGTAAGATGGAAGGAGTGTCCCCTCATTTCCCCTCCTGTTCAAAAAGTGATGAATCCGATCCAGGACCACTAACATGGACCCGAGCCTTCCTTCCCCTGTGCGCCTGTCGGCTGCTGGAGCCTTCCTTCCCACGGGGTAAACCTGGCATAGAATAGAGCCTGGCATTCAAGCCTTGCGAGGAATCCAGACTAAATGCCACGCTTGCATTTGGGCTGCGGGAGTCTGATGGAGCTGGTTTTCTGGACAACGGCAGTAATTTTTAAAAGGTACATTATAATATGAATGCAAAAACCTTATGAATAAATTTAACCTTTTTTTGCTCAAGAAGGTGCCTTAGTTTTGTGATGATTTTTTTTCTTTAAAGTATCATTTGTGGCCTCTTTGGTTATGGCTGAGTAGCTGGGCAGTATTTGAATGGTCTGTTGTGCAGAGTGGACTTGGATAATGACTTAAGGTAATGAAAGATGTACCTCAGTGAAGGCCCCAGGGAGGCCTGGCATGTTCTTAACACTAGGAAGAGAAAAGCATAAAGGCTATATTGAAAAGATAATAGACTTAGTTTGCGGAGAAATTCCAGAAACTCCAGGGTCCCCATTCGCCTTCCTTCCTCTACATATTTTATCTGCTTACATATCTGGGGTAGCTACAGCGTCCTGCAGTTGGTGAACTAGAACACAGACACTAACATTAACTAAGGACTATAGTTGACACTAAGGTTCTCTGCATCGTACATTTCTGTGGGCCCCGACAGAACTGTGATGTCCTGGATACACCAGCACAGATCCACAAAGAGCCATTCACCACCACCCCAACCCCTCACATCCCATCTTTGAGATACTTCAGTCTCTGATATGAAATGACCTGTCTTGTGTTTGCATATGACCCTTCATCTCTAGATCACTTTTAATAGCTAAACCAAGGCAAACACCATGTTAAGTCACACTGCCGTTCAACGACATGGAAAGTGCCTGTGTACTCGCCACACAGGAGGTTTTTCTCCTCCCAATGTATTTTTAATCTAAGCCTGGAGAACTCGTGACTCCGGAGGACTTACCAGGTAAAAGCAACATTAGAAAACTGGACATTAAGGCAGGGGTAGTGATGCATGCTGATCCCCCACTTGGGCAGCTGAGGCAGGAGCATTTCTACAACTTCAAGGTCAGACTGAGCTACATAGCAAGACACCTTCTCATCTCTTCTCAACCCTCACTCCACCTCACCTTAGAGCAAACAAAACATGCCGTCCCCCCAAATTTGAACATGGCAGACCACGAGAAGCACCCCCTTTCAAAGCAGGAAATGGGAGTAATGTCCGTGAGAGTTATTGCTTCTGCCACCTCATCAATCAAGATCATTTATCACCCAAGGACTTCCTGTCTCCACTGCTAGGCATGGGCCATCCCGGTAGTGAAACTGGTTCCTGCCAGAACTGTCCAGGAAGCTGAACCAAGGTATAACCCGGTGGACACCTTGCTGGCTAGGTTTGTTCTGTCCATTTCTCCTGATGACTGGAGTTGATCACTTCAGGAGAGTAGTGCGTGGGAAGACAGAGGCTTTGATTCTTTTCTCCTTTTACCAAATAATTATATTTCATACTTCCTCTTGGTTTCCTAAGCTTTCCCTGGTTTTTGTAGTTATTTTTTTTTCTTTTATAGTGTTTCTTTTCTGTGCTCGTTCTAATTATTGCTGTTTTTCTCTAGGCATTCATGGCCTCAGAATTACTCAGCTTCGATTTATTATTCTTATCAATTACTCCCCTTTTGCCTTGACTCTTTAAGCTGGGTTTTTTTTTTTTTTTGTACAATATTTGTTCTGAACATTTTTTCCCCCTTTAATGCCTGACTGTGACTTCCTTTAGGCAAGGAGGCTTAATTTCACTCGAAGCAAACTGTGCCTTTGCCTTAGATTGAAATAGTGCCGCCGCCGCTGTGTAATGAGCTTTCACTGAAGCACACTCTGGGCTCTTCCTGGCATGCTGTTGTGTGTTTGTGTGCGTGTTGGGATTACCATAAATGCCTGAGTAAAAGTCAGACTTTCATAAAGGTTTCATTATCTCCGGGAAAGAAACTGTCCCTCACAGAGTCTCTCTGGAAATCTCCTATCACGGGGGCGCAGTGGAAGCTGTTACATTCTCACCCACCAAGCTGTAGTTAGAGAAGACACATTACGCTCGATCTGAGTCACGGATAACTCCAGGGCTCTTGCCATCATCCTAGGAATCTGGTAGAAGGGGAGCTGAAGACGGTGGACATAACATTCACCACAACTTCTGGAAGGACGGCTCCCGGTTGGGATGGCCTGAGAGACTACGCTGGAAACCACCCTTTGAGTGGTTAGTTTATGGGGATTTTAAATGGGTGCTTATGGTTTAGGGCTTCAAGCAAGTATTAACATATACAGATATAAATTTATACAGTGTTAGCTAATGATGTAGCTATGGGAGTGTGCAAGAAACCCAGGATAAGACCCCAGCAGTGGAGGCAAGCCAAGTGTTCCATTGTAAATGGCTAGTTCAGGAAGGGTTAACTACCACAGTGGTGACCCAAGGAACCTTTGGTTCACACTTGACAAATGGTAGTGACGCTGTTTCATGAGATGCAAGGTCGGGGTGTGTGCACATAATTCTAAAGTTAGGGCCGGGTGTGGTGGCGCATACCTTTACTTCTGGAATTCAGGAAGCAGAGGCAGACAGATCTCTGCGAGTTCCAGGCCAGACTGGCCTATGTAGGGAGTTCTAGGCCAGCCAGAGCTACACAGTGAACTATGTGAACATTTAAGTATATCGTCTCGTTTCTGTGGTGTCGGGGCACGCATCCAAGGCTTCGTGTAACTTTATGGTCTGATGTGATATTTTGACTTCAAAGC
This sequence comes from Peromyscus eremicus, assembly GCF_949786415.1. NCBI lineage: Eukaryota > Metazoa > Chordata > Mammalia > Rodentia > Cricetidae > Peromyscus > Peromyscus eremicus. The sequence goes on along the minus strand of NC_081428.1, from coordinate 8,199,179 downwards.
TAAATATTAGCCAGAGTGACTCGGTTAGTCCCATCACATTCCTGAAAATTGATATTATGTGTTTTCTAAAACCAATTCAAAGGGGTGAGGTCTGCCTGTTGGGAAAGCAGGGGGGGGCTGCCTTATATTTAGGGTGACAGTATATTTGAGTATATGGGATGGCTTTTAAAAACAGTCTCCAAGTGGACCATGCGTAGTTTCACTTGAGCTGAAGGTATACTGACTTCTCCCCCAGTTATGTGTGCATCCAGAGGCCATTACATATTTACACGCTCTGACTTGGTGTTAACACATCCCTCATCCGTGTGTCAGGCCCCAAGGCTCCCAGCAGCCTCCTGGTTTTAAACCCACTGGACACCCCCCCATTTGGCTCCTTGATTCTTCTCGTTCTGCAGTCCACCCACGGTTGTTCCTTCCCGCCCAGTCCTGCCGCGATTGGCTGTGCTCCTCCAGGGGCCTGTGCATACATCTGATTGGATTTTTCTTTTCTCTAGTTCTCTACCCTGTCCCCGAACAATCCCACATCTTTCCTGAGCTTCATGTCTTACTCACACTGAGTGGAGAATTGGTTACTGGCAGGCCAGGTCTTGCCTCAAGCTTGGCCTGCACAGTGTTGTTATTTTATACGCAAGTTTCTTGCCAGTGTCTAAAAATTGAGACCAAATGAAGATTTCCGGCTTTTTGCAAAGTGGGCAGGCTGGTCGCATGGGGACTGGGCTGTGAGCAACTGTCCCTGTTAAGTGGGACATCACTGTTCTGTCTGGTGGTGCTCATCTTTTCACAGACATTGGTGGAAGGTGTCGGCCGCCATTTTTGTTTCATCATGATTAGACCGTTAAGTTCCCCATAATAGACATAAGAAAAAGAGGATTTATTTTCTGATTTCTCTATTCCAATGTTGGAAAATTAAATCAGGGCCAACCATAGCAGATGGTATATAGATGTGTGTATATGTACATTTATGGAAAAATGTTATTAAAAAAAGATTTTTTATTTTATGTGTATGAGTGTTTTGCCTGTCTGTATGTATGTGCACTACATGTGTGCACTCACAGAGCCTTAGGAGGCCAGAAGGTGTCAGATCTCTTGGAACTGGAGTTATGGACAGTTATGAGCTACCATGTGCGGTGGGAACCGAACCTGGGTCCCTTGCAAGAGCAGCAAGTGCTATGAACTGCTGGGCCATCTCTCCAGCCCCTAGAAATGTATTCTTAATTAATATTCAGTGTGTGTCTGAGTCTGTAGATTCAGTAAGCAATGTAAGATTGCAGAATTTATGTGTTGACTGAGATGGCTCACATATACACATTCGTACCAATACACAGTTTGGTTCCGAAACTCAGAAGGTTCTCTTTGGTTTAATCTTGTTGATTTTGTTTGTTTTGTGGTGATGGGGGTTGAATCTAGGGCCTAGGGCCTTATGCACATTAGGCAGTTGCCGCAACTCTAGACCCCAAATGATCTTTTGGGTAATCTAGCTTCACTCTACGTTAGTTCCTGACGACCTGCGGTGTACCAGGGTTCCATGGCCCAGTGGAGAGAAAGGCAGGCCTGTTTCCTGCCCAGGAGGAGCCTGTAGTCCTCCAGCATGGTGCTGAGGTCTCCCATCCAGAGGGCTCCCCTGGCTTTTTGTCCCCTCCCTCCCTGTCACCTCCGCGTCAATGAGTGGCATCACCTTCTCCTAGAGGTTTTGCTCCTCAATCCATCTGCACGCCCGATTCCCTTTCACCGTGCCTGGTTAACATCCACGCAGGCATAACACCGGGGATTCGGAGGCTGACATCTGTGGAATCCATTTTTCCACCTGCGAGAACATCTGTTTGCTAAATAGATTAAAATATTATCATCTGCCACCGCCGACGTGCTGGGACACTTCGGCGCTAAGCGTGGAGGCCCGTGGAGCGGATTAATTAAATCAGCTTTCGTTTTTATTTATTCTATACTTACTTTATTGACATGAGGCAGGGGAGGGTGGACTGTGGCCGGGGTGGAGGTCGAGGACAACTTTCAGGAGTCGGTTCCCTTCTTCCACCACGGCCGCAGGCGCCTTTACCTCCTTAGCCCTCTTGGCCCTGTTTTGTTTAACTGCCTCCTCGCCCCCAAATCCGTTGGTGACTCTGATTGCTGCTGCTCACAGTGTCACAGACATCCCCCCTGCTCCGAATTCACATTCTTTGGCTCCCAGGCAGCACCTGCGTGGAACGTCGTGTCCCTATTTTTATTTTTTATCTCGGTTGTGTTTAACCTTCAGATTTGGGGTCCACTTCCGGAAACTTTTCATCACCTCTCGGGCTCCCGTTCACTCTGCATTCCCTGGAATCCTTTAGCTTTTTATAGCTGATGGCAATTGACTCTATCCCGTCTTATAACTATTTACTTAATGACCTGGTTTCAGCAGAGATGGTGAGGGTGGGTTCAAAGGGGGCTCTAAAAGCGTTTGCCTCCTTTCAGGAGTGAAATGTCGTTCTGTTCTTCCGAATGCTTGTCTGAGATGTATGTTTTTGTTTTATTTCAGAGACTTGAAGATAGAAAATTTGCTGCTAGATGAAGACAATAACATCAAGCTGATTGGTATGACTGCTTTTTTTTTTTTTTTAAAGAAGAATTACCTCTTAAGCATTGTGCTGTCGATTAACTTTGAAAGATTTCTATATTACTGTTTGTACTTCTAATGTTTAATAATCGCTTTGATGATGAAAATTAATTTGAAAAGTAATTTAATGATTTATTTAAATAATAAATTAAACATATTAGGAAGATAAAAATAGTGTCATTTGATTGTGAAATGACTTTTATAGTTCCAAGTAAACAATTATTGGTCACGTATTTCTTTGGATTTTGTCAGCTTCAACTTCTTGTACATGTCTGTGTCTGTGGTGTATGTTTGATGTGTGTGTGTGCGTGTGCATGTGTACTCGGGTATGGAGGGCAGAGGGTAGACATCTTCCTCAGTCTCTTTCCACCTTATGTTTTGAGACAGGGTCTCACAGGACTCAGAACTCACTCAGCTGGTTAGGCTGTGAGGTCAGGGGGCATCAGGGACCCTCCTGTCTCTGCCTCTTCAGCTGGTGCTGGAGTTATAGATGGTTGTGAGCCGCCACATAGGTGCTGGGAACTGAACCCGAGTCCTGTGCAAGAGCAGCCAGAGTGTTCTTAACCACTGAGCCATCTTCAGTGTCTTAAATTCAGACGATCCTCAACTTTTAAAGTGTTTATTTTTAAATGTGAATTAGCAAGAAAATGTATTATTACTAGCAAAAAACAGTTGGGCTCAGCAACATTGCCCATAGCTTTTTCATATCGTGTTCCATTTTGCCGTGTACCTGAGGATATCCCAGACAAGGAAGAATGAAATCAGCTTTCCCTTTTAAACATAATCTCATGCAAACTTTACAGCAGCTTTATGAAGAGGAGTGCCTGCAGAGGGTTGAAAAGAACCTGGGTCCACTGGAGGGAAGCTGCAGGGAACCAGAAGTTGTGGCTGGCGAGTCCTAAGTGAATTCCCCATGACTGTCCTGGAAGAACTGGGTTATTTTTGCTGGCGATGCTCTCTGTATGTAGTTGCTCTTGGCTGTCAAGTTCACACCCAGCTGTGAGGAAGCTAGGACCATCTCCCATTTCTCACTTTTCTTTCTTTTCCTACTTCACATGCAAGTAATTTCTTCTGCCTAGATGGCTTGAAAAGACCCACTGGCAGCTTGAATCACACTTAGTTCCCAGTGAGAAATACGCTCCAGAGGCTGAGGGACTCCAGCCCACTTCCCTGGGTGATTAGGCATCCTGACAGGTGGTGATGGACTGATTTACCCATTAGTGGAAAATTAACAGTTCTGAGGAAACCAATCTTCCCCACTCAAAAAAGGCCCTTTAAGGACCCTATTTTTAGCAGGTTCTTAGAGCAGACCGATGATTTTCTTTTCGTTATGTTGCTTGACTATTGCTCAGTGGCCACCCTGAGAGACGGGTACAGAAGCAGTGAGCAGAGGCCCTGCTGAAAGGCCTGCCGGATGCCTTCCGGTCCAGCTCTCTGGGATTTCTGGCCTTTAACAAAAGAGCCTCCTGGAGGGTAAGGGGTGGAGGGAAGGCGGTTCCACCCATCCACGGCTAATGTGTCATGTATCTTGGAAGAGGTAGAGGTGGCAGAGCTGGAGCTGTCTGAACAGCAAAGTCAGAGAGAGCAAGCTTGGTAAGGGCCGGGTTGATACCACAGTAAAAGCTCGAAGTTCGTTTCCAGCTCGTCAGCGAGGCCACCGAATCTAGCAAGCACTGTCTGTGGAGAGTTTCCAGGTCCTGTCAGGTCACACTGTGTCTTTCCTTCACTCCTGCCTCGGTGCCTTTTCTCTCTCTTGTCAAGCTGCAGCCCTGGATGACCACGTACAAATCTGTCCTGTTGTACAAGCAACACTGCAAAAGACAGGCATCTTTATTGGTGAGGCGTTTCCTCAGAGGAACCGATCATGGTTATGCTAAGCTGGCAGTCTCCCCAGCTGCTGCATCCACAGCGCTGAGGATTACTACTGAAATAGCAGATGCTTTTGTAAGTAGCCAGAGACTGGCCGAGTAATAAACTCTCTGAGAGGAAACTCACACAGGCAGTGTCTTGGTTAAGGTTTCTATTGCTATGAAGAGACCCCATGACCACAGCAACTCTTAGAAAGGAAAACAATTTAATTGTGGTGGCTGGCTTACAGTTCTGAGGTTCAGTCCATTATCATCATGTCAGGGAACATGGCAGCATGCAGGCAGACATGGTGCTGGAGAAGGAGCTGAGGGTTCTTACATCTTGACTCACAGGCAGCAGGAAGTGGACTGAGACACTGGGAGATATCTTGAGCATATATGAGACCTCAAAGCCCGCTTCCACAGTGACACATTTCCTCCAACAAGACCACACCTATTCCAACAAAGCCACACCTCCTAATAGTGCCACTCCCTTTGGGGGCTATTTTCTTTCAAACCACCACAGTCTGAAGAGATGGCATACTTAAGCTAGAGCCTAGAATTCTCTTCTCACTGAGTATGATGGGTGCTTTTTGGAGATCAGGAACTGCCCTATTCACCTTCTTTGGGTTCTTACCTTTTATCTGTAGCCCTGGGATTAACATCTAGCGAGGTATTTCAAGTCATCAAGACTGTAAAAAGACAAATTACAACTAGTCGTTTCAACCAAATTTGCCTTTGAGATTCTAGCAGTGGGCTGAGTCCTGACCATAAACAGTTCAGAATATCCTGACCTACTCCACATGCATGTTGTGGTTATAGCTAAAGGAAAGACGTGAGGAACAGAAAACAACAGGATCGAGGCACAGAGAACCTGATTGTTACAGTTCAGAGCGGCCTTCTGTGAGCATGGCTTCAATAGCTGACCGTCTATGATAAGACTCAGCTCCACAGTCTGCTTACCTGTCACAGTAGGTTATAGTTCTCTATGCATGGGGATGTCTTCAGTCTAAACTTAAAGTATGTAGAGACATCTTTAGTCCAAACTGAATCTGGTAGTAAGAGATGGGCCAAGCCTTTTGAAAAATGACCTGCTGTCAAAAGCCAGGATGCACAGAATTGTGAGGAAGGAGGCTCTGGGCGTTGGGTTTCTCTGGGTCTCTTCCTTCTCTTACCTCTCAGTTCTCTCATGGCCTAAATGATACTATAAATGAAAGTCACATTGTACTAGCCTAGGAGGTAACCAGTTCTTCATTCAGCCTGCTTCCCTCAAGGAGAAGGAGCCCGGTGTCTTGTGGTTCTCTTGCCCCTGGGATGGGCAGTGTGGATCAAAGGTCTTTCCTAAACCTTGTTATTACACTGTTAACTTGAAAGCCCTGTGAACCTCTATTCTTCAAAGGATTACTTAGGTGTTTTTCAAAGAGGATTATAGCTATTATCATTTGTTCTTAATAGTTTCCCTGTTTTTGAAATCATTTGGTTTAAGTAAACGTACTTCAGCCATGTTTCAAATGAGCTAGAATTATCAGGAGTCAGATTTTTGATCCAGTCATATATTTTTCTTCTTACAAGAAGGAAAGAAGAGAAAAAGAAGAGGAGGCAGCCTGATGTTTGCGAGGATGCTCCCTCACCACGGGGGATAGCTGTAGCTTAGAGGAACTGTGAATAGTCGCTGGGGCCTTCTTTTGAGATTTCATTTTGCAGCTCTCAGAAAATTGAGTGATAATTAGCTTATGTATTTACCAAATCTAATTGAGGTCGACCTATCTGACATTACTGGGAGGCAAATTTCTCTCTAGTTTCACCGTTCTAATTATAGGCATATGGGTAAAATTTTAATAACCATAATTATGAATGTGAAATATTCTGCCGTTTATTTCTCTACAATGTCTTTAAAATCAAGTCTTCTCGGTAGATGAGGACAACTTTAAATGCAGATTCTGAGCCCCTCCACTTCCCAAATCCCCAGCTAATTTATCTTCTTGGAATGCTCTTGAGATAAGGCCGGGCTCTGTTCCCTAGCTTGCCTGGGACAGTGTGGGGTGATCTGGCCTCTTATCTTGCCTTTCTTGATAGACTGGATGAGGGAGAAGGGAGGAAGTGGCCTGAAAGAGGCCACCCTTTGCTTTAACAGAGACCCTTTACCTTTAATCTCAGAAATTCAGGGACACATTTTCCTGGGACTGCTGTGAGATCGGGCCTCTAACACAACTTTCCTTAAAAGTTTGACTCCTGGTAACACCGCCATCTTTACTCTATGGTACTGTCTCCAGACTCCATAGTAAGTGTTCTTAAGTCAAGAGGCAAGGTGGTTTCCTCCTGTTAGTGCTCCCCCACCCCACCCCACCCAGCTAGTATGCCGCAGTGTATACTGGGCTCTGGGAGCAGGGCTCCTCATCGTCTTTGCAACAGATACCTTCTGAGATGGGAGGCTAGCCATCCTCTGTAGTCCAGAAAGGCTTTTCTATGCCGGTCTTGTGGTGCCTAGTGGGACAAACTGGACCAAATGGAGAGGAAATGGGCAGGTAGAGGGTAAAGGTAAGGAGACAGGGGGCGGGGGGGGGGGGGGTCATGTGAAAAAAAATACAATCAAAAACAAAAGAGAAAGGTCGGTATTGAAACAGTCTTCCTGTTGGCTGCTGGGCCAGATCCCTAATGCAGGCTCTTCCTCAGGAGCCTGGGCTGAGGGCTTGATGTCCTTTGGAACCTGAGAGAGTTCTTTCGGTTCTCTTTGGATAAGCTGCTGGGTTAGACGACAGTTCACTGCAGCAGGTGTTCGGGGACTCTTCAGTGTTGTCCTGGTGACCCGTGGTGTCCACGGTGTGCGGGTGGCTTCACGCCCTCCCAGTCCTCCCTGTGCTGGTTGTCATTTCCTGAGCTCCTTCCTATGGCTTTTGGGGTGGGTGTGCACTTGCAGGTGGAGACAGGCTAGAGCTGAGCGAGTAGCAGGCCGTAATGAGAGGAGACTGTGGTGCCAGTGGTGCCCATGCAAAGTATGGGGCGTGGTGCCAGCCTTGGAGCCAATCTCTGCCTTGCCCTGCAGCTTGGGAGTCTCAGGTCTGTGGGCTCAGAGCTCAGTGTTTGCAGTGGAGTTCAAAGGAGGACCCAGGATCTCAGATCTTAATTCTGAGATCCACAAAGATTGAAGGAAGATATTAGAGGCGGGAAGAACACTAACAGCTCGCTAATTACCCTGCAGTATCTTTCAGATCAAAAATAAATAGTTCACAAAACTCATAATAGACCCAAAGTAGCTGTGAGCACACTGGGGCCTTCCTGCAGGCGTCCCAGATGCCTTCCTCCCCTCAGAACAAAGCAACGCCATGAGATCACTTAGTCTAGCTGGCATCACCAGCCTGCTGGCTGTTCTTTTTCCAGCCAACATGCAGGGTTGTTTAAACTGTCCTCCACCCCCACCCCCAAATTACAGTCTACCTCTGGAAGGAGTCTCTTAAAGACTTGAATGAAAGAAACTGAGGTGTAGAAGTCAGCTGTAAGTGGCCAGGGATGCAGACGGCCAGCCGGAGAGAATCAGTCTCCATTCCGCTTCTCCCAGCCTGGCCACCAGGCAGCCAGGATCTCAGCACGCTCTCCGTTCTTGCCTCAGTCCTAGAAAGCTAACAGTCTCTCTTTACCCTGGATGACTCATTTACAAGGCTCGATAGAAATATGTTTTGGCTCATCACACTGTTAGGTCTAGCTGGCTTGTGCGGTGAGGGCTGATGTAAAATGTTCCACTGAAACAAGGGAGCCGCCACCCGGCACGCCTTTGTCTTGAGGAGTCTATCAGGGGTTATGGCTTGCAGCTGGCGGGTTTCCTGTTGGATGCTAAATTATGTGTTAGCCTGAGAGAATGTTTCCTTTTCTGCTGTCTTTTTTTTCCTTCTTCTTTTTTCCCCTCATTTTTTTGCAGTGTTCTAATTCAGAGTTCATGTTTGTCTTCTCTCCGCAGACTTTGGTTTGAGCAACTGTGCAGGGATCCTGGGTTACTCGGACCCATTCAGCACACAGTGTGGCAGCCCTGCCTATGCTGCCCCGGAGCTGCTCGCCAGGAAGAAATACGGCCCCAAAATTGATGTCTGGTCAATGTGAGTTATCCAGCTTGTAAAACTCAGTGTTCCCTCCCGAGGTCTCCGTGTCCCCTTTTTGTGAAATAGTCTGCCACTAACTGATGAGAATATAACCTAGTGTATGCTGTGGAGTATATCATTCATGATTCTCAGAGCCCAGCTTTCCTCTTTTCTTTCCAGACTTTTCTTCATAAACTTTCAAAATGGCATGTACAGACATTTCATTGGGGAGCTGGGTAAAGCAGAAAGCCAGCTCTGGCCTTCACAGACTTGCAGTGGTGTGCCGGGTTCTATGAAAAACCTTTTCCTAAAGCCAGGCCTGGTGGTACAGGTCTGAAATCACAGCTGCCTGGGAGGCTGAGGGAAGAGGATCACGAGTTCAAGGCCTGTCTGGGCTACAGGCTGAGTTTAAGGCCCCCTGAGCAACTGAGTGAGACTCTATCTCAAAATGGAAAGGACAAAATGGGTGGAAATAGAGCTAGTGGTGAGATCCTGGCTTAGTATGTGCTAAGTTCTAGGTTCAGTCATCTGTGCCACATAAACAAACCAAACAAACACATGTGCACATGTACACACACACACACACACACACACACACTCCACTACACACACACCCTAAACCAAACACACAGGCACGTGTGTGTGTGAATACATACACACACACACACACACACACACACACACACACTCCACTACACACACACCCTAAACCAAACACACAGGCACGTGTGTGTGTGAATACATACACACACACACACACACACACACACACACACACACTCCACTACACACACACCCTAAACCAAATAAACACACAGGCACATGTGTGTACATACACACACATACACACACATATATACACATGCCACTACACACACACCCTAAACCAAACAAACACACAGGCACATGTGTGTGCATACACACACATACACACACACACATATACACATTCCACTACACATACACCCTAAACCAAACAAACACACAGGCATGTGTGCATACACACACACACACACACACACACACACACACACACACTCTACAAACCCTCAGCACACCACATATACACACACCAAACCAAACACATGTGCACATGCACCCCCCCCACACACACAGACAAACAGCACAGACCCACACACATCACATACAGCCCCCTCCCCGTACACACATCCTCACTAAAATAAAAATCAAACAACCAGATGTTACCATAGTTTCCTAAGCAGGAGCTTTAAATCCGTCCGCTGCTGCCCACCCTCTCCCGCCTCTTTGCACCTGCCTGGTCCCCCGCCCACAGCTTGGCTTCTCCCCCACCTTCCCCCCTGTCTTTCCTTTGCTGGAATGCTGTTCCAGCTCTTCATCCAATCTCACACTCCAGCTTTACTCCAACAGCCCCGTCGTGGACGCTCCGAGATCCCTGCTGAGGACCCCTGTGCCCCCTCACCTCCCTCACTTCCCTTTCCACCTGCCATGTGTCATCCCTCACTGTCTCCTCCTCCATCAGAAAGGACAGTCTGGGGACAGCTGGGGAATTCATAAACACTACATGGAAGCCATGAGAGGGCCGTGGAAGCCCCGATACCAAGAGACCTTTCAAAGGTCTTGTGTCCTGTGGTGACGGGGAGATGACCAAAGGGAAGGTGGAGCTGGTAGGTTGGGGAGTGGAGATCAGTTTGCTCCTTGAGGTCAGGCTCTTGAGGGGACAGACAATGTCGTGTTGCCTCAGGTGTCCACGGATCTCCTGGGTGTGGAAGGTGTGTGGTGGAGGGGGCAGCAGACTCAGGCTCTTCTGTCGCCTCCTGCTAACCCCGACACAGAAGCCAGTCGGTTATCCATGTGGAGATGAAAGCCCGGGCTGGGAAAGGTCAGGTTTTGTTCTTGCCCTTTCTGCCACGTTGCTCGGCCAGGGAAAGGGATTCATATCTAGCAACTGCCGACATTCCATCTCTCTGTTCTGTGACTGAGATAAAGGGTCCTGCTCCTCAGAGAAGCTTCTTTGCCCTCCCATGGCCACTAGCTCTCTGTCTGTCTAGAAGCAGGGACTCTGTCTGTCTGGAAGTGATGGTGACACTAGAGAAGGAGAAAGAAGATGAAGTCCGGCCACGATACCTGGATCCCTCAGGAGGTCTGCAGCCAGTGAACAGTTTGTGTCTGTCACTCATCCCGGCGTGGACAGGTCCCTCCACACTTCTGTGTTAGTGTTCACTTGGTGAAATTATTCTCTCCAGGAAGATAATGCACAGCTGTAGGTGCTCAGATAATCTATGGATGCCATGTGACCCTCCTCGGGGTCTTACTGGCCAGGAGACGTGGGAGCAGGGCATGGAATGTGTAGAATTTCACGCATGCCCCAAGAGTCCCCGGGAGCAGAATGGCAAGCTGTAGCTTCCATGACCCTAGGAGTACTTTGTTGCGTGGCCCAACCCTCAGCCGGGAGAGAGCTCTTCTCCTGCTTGACGGGTGTGTAGCCAGCTCCTGTGACTCATTTCCCTACTTCTCAGAATTGTATCACCCAGTCCCCACTTAATCTTTTGAAGCCCTAGACCCCTCATGTCAAGGTGTTTGGTGATGGGACCTTTGGGAGGTATTAGTTTTAGATGAAGTAAGGAAGCTGGGGCCCGTGATGCTATTGGTGTCCTTGTAAGAGGCCCAGAGAGCTTATATTGTCTGTGTGCCATGTGAGGTCTCAGGACAAGGGTGGCCCTCTCCCAGCTAGGAAGGAGGGAGGCTCTCACCAGAACCTGGCTGGTGCTTGGTCTTAGACTTTCAGCCTCAGAACTGTGAGACAATGTCTGCTGTCTGAGTTGCCCGTTCTGTGGTATTTTGTTACGGTAGCCTGTGTTGGCCAGCCTTTCATTGCTATAGCCGATTACGTGAGAGGGTGAGCTCATGAAGAATAAAGGTTTATTTTGGCGGATACCTCTGAAGGTTCCAGTCTGTGGCTGACTGGCCTCACTGGGGCCTGTGGTGAGGCCCAGCACTGGGGATGGGGTATGTGGCGGGGCAGAACTGCTGAAGTTACAAACCAGGGACACAGAAAAAGAGGATGGAGTCCAAGTCCTTTCCAGAGCGTGCACCAGCTGCTTAAGGATTTCCACCAGACCCCGCCCCTAAAGATCCCACATCTTCTGATAATGCCTTCCTGGGAATCAGGCCTTTAAAAACACATGAACCCAAACCACGACATAGACCAGGCTGACTAAGACACATACCTGCCTCCAAGTCCCCTGTAAACAATGTCAAGTGGCATGGAAGCAGATAGACAGCTGGATGAAACCGGGAAGGCTGTGTGTGTGTATGGTGTGTGTGTGTGTGTGTGTGTGTATGTGTATGGTGTGTGTGTGTGTGTGTGTGTGTGTGTGGTGTGTGTGTGTGTGTATGGTGTGTGTGTGTATGGTGTATGTGTGAGTATGTGGTGTGTGTGTAGATGGTGTGTATGTGTGGTGTGTGTGTGTGTGGTGTGTGTGTGTGTGGTGTGTGTGTGTGTGGTGTGTGTGTGGTGTGTGTGTGTGTGTTTGTGTGGTGTGTGTATGGTGTGTATGTGTGTGTGTGTGTGTGTGTGTGGTGTATGTATGGTGTATGTGTGAGTATGTGGTGTGTGTGTGGATGGTATGTGTGTGTGTGTGTGGTGTGTGTGTGTAGATGGTGTGTGTGTGTGTGTGTGGTATGTGTGTGTGTGTGTGTGGTGTGTGTGTGTGTGTGTGTGTGGTGTGTGTGTGGTGTGTGTGTGTTTGTGTGGTGTGTGTATGGTGTATGTGTGTGTATGTATGTGTGTGTGTGTGTGGTGTGTGTATGGTGTATGTGTGAGTATGTGGTGTGTGTGTAGATGGTGTGTGTGTGTGTGTGTGTGTGTGTCTATCCTTTAACCTGCTCTTGAGAGCTGATGAAGCTGGCCAGATGGGAAAGAGGTGGGTTAAGGTTCCAGACAAGAGTGTATGGCACAGGCAGTACCGACATCTGACCACTTCTGACTCTGAAGGTCTTGGCAAGAGCATGAAGCCTTAGAGCCTTCTTTAGAAGATGGATTTTCCACTACTGTGGAGTCCTCTGTGTGAGGGAGGGATTAGGTTTCTGTGTGGTACCCGGGGCTTTGTTGACAGAATTGGGAAATAGAAAACCCAAAGAGAATTTAATTCAGCGCTGCTTAAGATGAGAACGGAAATGGAGACCACTGTCTCCCTGCTCCAAAACCATTATTACAAAGTGCCTTCTCTTCTTAAATTGCTGTGAAACAGCATAGTGAAGAACCAACTTCTAAAATCAAAAGCAAATGCCCCTCTCCAGAGGTTTTCAAGCCTGCTGGATGGCAGGGACTAACTCTAAGGCTTCTGAGATTGGTGAAGAGGAAGACTTGGAGAACTCTTGAGACAGCCTGGAGTGCTGGAGCATCCCTTTGGTAACGTGAGCATCAGCTATGGAAAAAGAGATGGGGTCCTGCGGTGGTCATCCTTGTCAATGGTGTCGTTTTTCAGGACCACATAAATAATCCCTAAAACCCTGTTCACCTCTTCCCTTTCACCTCACTCAGAGGTCTTATTCTCTCTCTCTCTCTCTCTCTCTCTCTCTCTCTCTCTCTCTCTCTCACACACACACACACACACACACACACACACACACACACTCATTCATTCTCTCCCTCCCTCTCCACCCTTCCCCCACTTCCCTCCAGTGAACTTTTGGGATTTTAGACACAAAACTGTAATATTCACTCTGGTACATCAAACATTTATTATTGCTTCTCAACTTTTCCTCAGAGTGGCATATGTTCTAATTTGAAAATAACTTTAATGCGGATGTGCTTTTTAATCGAAGAGAATTTAATTCCAAGACTATTACAGCGCTTGCTTGAGAAGCTCAGTGAGCCTTTCAGGGTAAGAAAAAATGGACACCAGGAGTCTTGTTCCCCAAGAGATGGAGGAAGCGACATTCTCACAGCACAGTGCTTTGCCCTTGTGGCTGTGCAGACTGGGGACCTACTGCAGAGTCATGCACATGGGTTCCCCCTCCCCACTCAGCCTCCTGAACCCTTCTTTTACTGAGTTCCCAGGAGGGACTCTGCCTTTCCCCAGGTGCCTTTGGGTAGTTAAGTTGGGCAAGAGGTACCATGTTGTGTCCAGTGCTCCTGTCTCTGCAGAACGGGGTGTTCAGGAAGAGAAGGACAACATTTGGGCCAGGTCCCAGGCTCTGTGTTTACAGAATGATACCAGATGTTATTCCCTGCAGGCAAGGGTCACAGACAGAAGGGTTTTCTCTGTATTCATGATAAAAGATGGCGAGGCAGGCACAGGGAGAAGAACCGTGTTCATCTGGGGAAGCTGAAGGCTTTTGGCTTTTAAAAGAGAAGTTCCATGCTGGCGGGGTACGGCAGTACATGCCTCTAATCTCAGTATTCAGGAGTCTGGGGCCGGAGGACGAGGCGTCTGAGGCTGTCATGGGCTCCGTAGAGAAACCCTGACTCAAAGGCGAAGCTTTCTTCAGCTTTGGTATTTCTCTGCTTTTGTAGCTGGTACATTTATTGAAGTAGAGCAGGGCAGGGAAAGGGACAGACACCTTGAAATCCACCAGAAAACCTTTTCCTGCCCAACGCGGACCATCTCATGGAGGAGGGTGGGGACGGAGACTTTTTTAGATGGTTGCTGGACTCTCCTTTCCTTCAGGGCCTGACATTGGCATTGTTCCTGGACATTGATGCAGAGAGAAAGACAGAACTTTGTGGTGGGGGGTTAATTTTAAGTTTTTTGAGGTAATTCCTTTCCTGTAGAACCACACAGAACCAGCTGTGCATGCGATCCCCTCACCTGCTCTCTGTGTGAGCCAGGTGGTTGCCAAGGCTCCTGGCCACATGCCCCCAGGACAAGTGACCTCACTCTCCGCCTGCTGGCAGAGTTGACACTTTGTTCCTTGTAGCTCGGTAAAGTTTCTGGTGCCTTCTCCAGGGAGCAGGGACTCAGTGTCTTTCTTCTCAGAGATGGCAGCTTTTCCTCCAGGCAGTATTTGAATGTGTCGAACTGACAATCAGGACCATCATTTGACTTCTGACTCAGTACCGAAGATTCCACACTCTTCTCCACGGGGCCCTTTCCTTCTTCCAGCTGCCCGTCACTGTCACCGGTTCCTTCTCTTTCGACATCAGACTGTTGTGCAACATCCATTATCCCATAGGCTTTTTCACCCTGCCGTGGCCCCCTGTATTTCCTGTTGGTTGTGAAAACAGCGCCATTGGAGTGCTGCCCTCCCTGTCCCTGTCCCTGTCATCGCTGGCTTTTCTCAAAGCTATCTTGGAGTCACAGAAGTTCCATGTCTGCCGCAGAGAACCCAGGAAACCCCTGGGCCATATTTCAAAAGGCTTTTCAGGAAATTCTGCGCATGTTTTGAAACTCTGCCTGATTCTATGGGATTACAGGGGTTTATAAACTGCATTCCACACATCTCCCTTGGTATTCTCGCATACTTGTGAAATGTCAGAGGGGCTGTGTCTCTCTTTAACCACATATTAAACATCGATGAAAACTCTAGGAGAGAGGAATTAAGGTGTTCAATCTGATTTCTCTTTTAAACTCTCCTGAGGCTATCCGACTATTAATGTGGATTTCCGTTATCATTTGCAATAGTGCCCAAATACCATTGTAATTCTTCTTCTTGTTTTGTTTTTTTTTTTAAAAAGGTGGAGTTTTTTTGTTTGTTTGTTTGTTTTTAATGTAACGACAGAGAAGATTTATTTGGTGTTTAATTTACTTCCGACACAGAATTCCACTCCTCCTATGGTTTCAGTTATTCGGCCTTCGTATTATCTACATTGTAAAGGTGAATGTCCTCGGGATGAAGTGAGAGGGATCTCTTAGCATTTGTGAGTTTGTAATTGATCACTCCATAATAACTGGAAGCCTTTGGGTAAGGCAGTCAAGACCTTGCTGGCTGGTTGGAGTTCCCTAGTGCCGTCTTGAGCACAGCATCCTTCATCCTTATCTGTGGTCGGAAATAGGTAAGAGAGAGAGACAGAGACCAGTGTGCTGTGCAGGGACATATGGAGTTGGTGTTTTGTTTTGTTTGTTTTCGTCCTTTGAAGCTAACTGGTGATAAGGAGCCAAGTGATTTTCTGTCTCAGAAAACTGTCTCCCGGAAGGAACTTTCGCAGTGGTTTTATAGTTGTTCTTCTTGGTTCAGACATTCAACCAACCCCTTCAACCGGTCCCTTCCCCACCACACAGCATTCTGCTTCTGGAGGCTTTCTGTAGCGTGCAGAGCACTCCACCTGTGACAAAGAAGCCACATGTCCCCAAAAGATAAGACCTGACGTGAAAGGTGACAGGGTTGTGTCTTAAAAGGCTTGAGTATTATATGCTGCCCTCCGAGAGGGAGAAGGGTCTTGACATCCTCCCAGGTTGACCTAGGTGGTTTTTTGCTTTGTTTGTTTAAGTGTTATGAGCACCTGAATCCAAAATTAGGCTCAATAAATGTATGACCTTGTATAATGAAAATACCCAAACTAATTTACATCCTAATATTACAAAGACTAAGGAGCCCCAGCATATTCCGATGAGGACATTGGCATAAGCAATGGAGCCAGTGCTGAAGAGGAGCTGGATTGCCGTCTGTCCTCTGTGTAGTCCTCTCTGCTAGTCCTCCTGTCAGGCCCACTGTGATGACTGGACTCACCCACCACTTAGATTTTATCCTCCCATTAGCTTTTAAACCAGAGTGCATCCAGAGAGATGTTTTTAAAAAATTATTATTACACATGAGTGCATTTGTGTATGTGATGTGATGTGGTGTGTGTGTGTGTGTGTGTGTGTGTGTGTGTGTGTGTGTGAGAGAGAGAGAGGGGGGGGGAGGTTCACATCTCAGCGGGCACACGGTAATCAGAGGACGTTGTGGAGTCATTTCTTTAACTTTTATATGCATTTCGACACTCAAACCCAGATCACCAGGCTTACCTGGCAAGCACCATTACCAATTGGACCATCTCACTGGCCCCAGAGGGACTGTTAAACTACGTATTATAAGGTCTGGTCTGGGAGTTTCTGACTCCAGTCTGGAGCTCGGCCTGGGAATGTCCACTTTCAAGTGTTCGGGTGGTGCTGATGCGCTGGGGTGAGGACCACAGTTGGGGAAGTGTTCACCATTGTGATTAGCAGGAGACTCTTGCAGGTGCATCACTGACATATTAAGTCCGTGTTGGCCTCTTCCTCATGGGGTGGTAATAACAATAAAGCTGGTCTTGTTCAGAAGCCATGTACAGAAGACAAAGACTCTGGCTTAGTATTTGACCGTGCTCCTCATTCAGCCCTGCACGGGACAGGCTGCCTCCAGGCTGCCGGGATCAGTTCATCTCGGAGATGACTGTTGAGTGGTCCTCAGTCACTGTGGAAGAGGCCAGAGGTCTTCCATTCATTAGAGCCTGTGTCTAAGGCCTCTCTGTAGATACAGATTGTATAGTTTTGAGACTTCTTAGTTTTCTATCAGTGCCGAAGACTCCCCCAAAGCCAGGTGTTTGGCTCTACCTAAGACACATGAAAGATGCAACCCTGCACAATGAGTCTTTAAGGCAAGTCCCAGCTTCGGCTCTCCTGCCCTCCCCGTCCACACTGCCTCCCTCTGCTTACTCAGGTCCATCTGTCACCATGGCTGGACTGGCTTTCTGAGTTTTACCTTGGTGTACCCCTTCCTATGTCTCCGTCGCCCACTCGATTTCTTTGTGAAATCTCTCATCTCATTCCGACTTACAGCAGTACTGTGTGCTGGCACCACGGTCTCCAGCTCTCCACTCTGACCCCCTTTTGTTCATTTACATGTGAGGGCGACTCACCGTGTAAGTAACTTGTTTGGCTGTGGAACTTTTTGTTCCTATCTATTCATGCCCTGTGGAATGTGTTGCTGCACTGAACACACACCAGGAATCACTGCTGTCTGCGACCGAGTACCTGCCTTATCTGTTCTTGTCCCTTGTTTCTTGGTTTATGTAATTTGTCACATGGCCATGTCCAGCCAACTGAAGATGCATAACCTCATCCATAAAACACTTCCCTGAGAGGCTTCCCAGTCTTAAAAGTCCTCGGTCTCCTTAACTGAACTCTTGTGTCCAAAGCGGTGCAGTCCAGCATTGTCTTGCTCTCCCTAATCTCATTTCACTCAGAAGGGTGGTATTTATTTATTTTGTGTGTTTGCCCACTGCCTGTGTCTCTCTAGTTCCGAATCCAAAATGGCAGCGTCTTGGCCTGGCTGACAGTACTTTCAGTCAGAGAGAGGCATCCAGCAAGAATCTGTGGAATGAATGTGTGTCCGGCTCCCTGGCTCCATTCTGAGTTCAGAGAGAGAACCGGGCCTCAGCTTACGTTTGAAATCTGAGAGTGCTGAAGACTGGAGCTGTGGGCTCCAGTACCTGCCATTACATGAAATGCATAATTCAGAGGCGCTTCTGTGGAATTAGGCTTGAAGGGTCTTAATTTCAGTCAGTCTCATTGACTCTGTTTTGACTGGAAATCCTGTTGCCTGTTTTTTAAAAACACATCCGCCCTGGGTGCCTTTGAACAGCAGAGGCCTCTTGGCAAGCAGGCATTTCTTCCCCGTCAGGAAATCTCATCAACATGATAGTAGGTTTATACATCAAGAGAATAAAATCCTCCCAGAAAATTCGCTGTCCTCTGGGTTGGCTTTGGTTATAAGCGGTTAAGTCCACCCAGCAATAGCTCAACCATACCCGATATATTGGGCCAGGGCCTGGTGACAGATTGCACAACAAATAATCAAATGACAAATGAGCCTGGGAAGGACTTCCCTTAGTGACAGTCCAGAGCAAAATTCAAGAGATGGATAAAAGACTGGCTTTGGGTGTGGAGTTTTGGTTTCAAAGGGCTGAGTGGTAAGCGGAAGCCCTCATTAACCCTGAAGGGATGGATCTTGCCTTGTATCATTTAATCTGGCTCCTTCTAAATTCTACCTTGTATGGAGTATCTGGAAAGATTACAGGCTGGTGGGATCACTCTTGATGATCCTAACAGTGTGTTCCACATACTTCCATCTGGAATTCTCTGGTGTTGATGTCTTCTTAGTACACCTGGAGTGTCCCATGTCCAAACTGCTTAGGACCAGAACTAATTTTGGTTTTGGAATCTTTGCATATATGAGTGAACTATTCTGGGTATGGGACACAGGTCAGTGTTTCACCTACGCGTTATAGACACAGCCTGAAGGTGATTTGACACAGTACCCTGTAGCTAGAGTTTTCCTGCCTGGCCCACAGTCAGGACAAATCTCTCTCACATGCCAGTCCCACAGCTGCTCAGACCCGACCAAGTAAACACAGAGACATATTGCTTACAAACTGTATGGCCATGGCAGGCTTCTTTCTAACTGTTCTTACAGCTTAAATTAATCCATTTCTATTAATCTATACCTTGCCACGTGGCTTGTGGCTTTCCGGCATCTTCACATGCTGTTTCTCATTGTGGCAGCTGGCAGTGTCTCTCTGACTCAGCCTTCCATTTCCCAGCTTTATTCTCCTCCTTGTCCCGCCTATACTTCCTGCCTAGCCAATGGCCAATCAGTGTTTTATTTACTGACTAATTAGCAACACATTTGCCATACAGAACATCCCACAGCACTTCCCCCCCCTTTTTTTTTTCAAAAAGGAAGGTTTTAAAGTTAACAAAGTAAAATTACATATAATTTGGGAATTTGGGCGTAGCTTCTCTTACTACTTCCTGCTGGAGGGGGGGCGCTGTATCTTATGGGGATACAAAGAAAATTTTAGGATCATGGAGTAGTCCGTGAGGCTGTATCATCTGAGCCAGTTGCCTTGAAACCATTCTGGATGTTGAATCATCTGGACCATGGTGTCATCGGAGACCTTTCAGGGGGTCTTGGCTGGTCAAACCTGATGTATCTTAATCTTGAACAAATCCATATAGCCTCTGGCATTCTGTGGGAACAAAAGCAGAGACTCTTTTCCAAAGTAACATATTCTTACATCTAAATTTTGAAGTCAAGATATCTTTAAAATATGCATATTGGTTTAACTCAACTTCCTTTACAATCAAATATCTCTCTGAAGTTAAGAATCCCAAAGACAACACAATGCAGATTCTCTGTGTAATATTCATCTTTACGTGGCTTATTTTGTATATTAATTTTACTGTCTCTTTAAAGACTTTATTTTTTAAAACTATGTATTTGTTTCTATAACTGTATATATCACCTTTTTTGTCTCTTTCAAGCCTACGTATATTTTACACACATTGTAAACTATTACATCTGAATCTGTCTTATTGTGAATCTCTTGCTTTAAACTGCAGCAGCTGTGGCTCCTGGCTCTGCCAACCTCAGCTTCCCAACATGGCTACGTTTACCACCAACTCTGGGAGCTATCATGGGTCTAGCTTTTATCCAAGCAGCGTGTAGCCCAGAAACCTCTTTTTTTGTTTTGTACTAGCAAAGGCTAAGTCCACCATGCAGCTTAATGTGCCACTTGCAGAGGCCTCATCCCCACCATACTGCAGGTTGAGCGCGCACGCTAGGAACCCACCAGTAGCTCAAACCAGCAGCTGCCGCTCATTTGAGAGAGACAATTAGGAAGCTGTTTTTAGCTCCGTTTTAGAATCTTTTTTCTCAGTTTTTAGGTGGAAACTCTTGCCACCACGTTGAGCGCCATTTGTAGCTAGAGTTTTCCTGCCTGGCCCACAGTCAGGACAAATCTCTCTCACATGCCAGTCCCACAGCTGCTCAGACCCGACCAAGTAAACACAGAGACTTATATTGCTTACAAACTGTATGGCCATGGCAGGCTTCTTTCTAACTGTTCTTACAGCTTAAATTAATCCATTTCTATTAATCTATACCTTGCCACATGGCTCATGGCTTACCGGCATCTTCACATGCTGTTTGTCATCGTGGCAGCTGGCAGTGTCTCTCTGACTCAGCCTTCCACTTCCCAGCTTTATTCTCCTCCTTGTCCCGCCTATACTTCCTGCCTAGCCAATGGCCAATCAGTGTTTTATTTACTGACTAATTAGCAACACATTTGCCATACAGAACATCCCACAGCAGTACCCTTAGTGCACTACAACCGGCCACAGGAAGCCACAGGTGGAATTTTCTGCTTGTGGCATCATTGTGGGCGTCAAGGAGTTTCGAATTTCCAGCTGATGCTCAGCCTGAATTCAGAGTGAAGGCAGTGTGGTTTCTCCTCCAGCGGCAGCCCGTCCTGTTCCTGCTCATCTCCGAGTCCTCCATTACACAGTGTTCTCACCCCAGCCTTTCAGGTGTCCACACCTCAACCGGGACATGACGAGAGGGTTCTAGAAAGATGGCTCAGCCGGGGGCAGAGGCCAGGAAGCGGGCTCTGTCTGTGTGCTCTTAGTCTTCTGCACCCCGGGACCGCTTCTGATCTCACACTTTGGTGTGTCTCTTTTCAGAGGCGTGAACATGTACGCTATGTTGACCGGGACCCTGCCTTTCACAGTGGAGCCTTTCAGCCTGAGGGCTCTGTACCAGAAGATGGTGGACAAAGAAATGAACCCTCTCCCCACCCAGCTCTCCACAGGTAATGTGCCTGCTGCTCTGGGGTCAGGCTTGGGGCACCTGCACTTTGACAGGTTTGGACCATTTTGGAAGTGGTTGTTTGAGGTGATTTCCTTCCCCATGTCTGAGCAACAGAGGTTGCTGGGCTTCCCATCCCTAAGGAGCTGGCCCATCCGATGCAAGTACATTCTCCTCTGCCCTGGTAATTTGGAAGCTCTAATTCCCTCCTTCTGTCTTCAGTACAAAACTCGTATTTTAAAAGGGCCTTGCAGTCTTTGCTGGAGAAGTAGCTGCAGGCTCGCCACTTTGTAGTGTTGTCTTGGAAAGGAACATTTTCTTTAGTCAGTTTACTGTAAAGAAATATTGGTGTCATTCAAGTATTGGGTCTGTGATGTGTTTTATCATGTGAATTTTTGAGGCTGTTCGAAAATTTTCAAGTATATGTAGATTCGATTACTTCATTACAATAAAGCAGAGCTGTGTTTGAGAACTTCTCTCAGACTTTAGCAGCTTTATATTGCAGGAAAAGGCTCGAATAAGGATTTGTCTTCAGACCCAGTAAATTAATAGGATCTGATCTTTTGTTTAGTTCACAATTCACATCAAGTTCCTGGCCTAGTCTCGGCTCGGAGGGGGCATTTAATTGTTCTGTTAGAATAAATCTAGGTTTACTGAAATAAGGCTTTTGACAAAGAAAGGATAATTATTTAATTTTCCCCTTCCTGAGACATGGATAAAATAGAGCATTTTATTTTGCTGCTGTTAAGTATTTCTCCCTTGGGTTTCTAAGCGTCTGGAAAACTGACCTGAGGTATACTCTTGTCAATGGATCCAACTTGAAATGAGTTCTTGGGCATAGTGATTCAATCTAGCTACACTTTGACCTTTCAAGTAATGTATAATCCCTGGAGGTTGAGTGTTGGGGAGGCACTGTGTCCTGGAAGAGAGGTTACAGTACTGACTTCTGGGAGAAATATTTCTGCACTGGGAGCCCTCCCTCATGGAGTTAGGAAACTCACAGTGTATTGAAGGAATTGCCACATTGAGGCTTCTGGGCATTCTGAAGTGTTGGGAGGTGCCGTAAATCACCGTGGGAAGCGTTCATTCATCCATCCATTTATTCATCATTTCATAGCCATTCTCTTAGTCCATGACAACCAATCACATGGCCAGGTATGTTCTAGATGCCAGAAAGAGAGTGGATGAGCCACATTTAGCTCTACTCCTGTAGAGGGTATACATCTGTGGGAGAGGCAAATATATACATAGACATAGATCTGTATATGTGTATACACACACACATATGTGGATAAATAAACAAGTCAGATAGTCAGTTGGTAGTGTTGGTGGCTTAAGCAAAGTATCATCAAGACATGCAGTTGCGTTACAGGGACCTCTCTCCTTCCCAGTGCAGCCATTGTCACCTCCCTCCCTTCCCCTCTGTGGACCCCTGCTGGCCACTGTCCTTTCTTCATCGCTCTTCATTTTTGGAAATGAAGGAATTATAGAGATGGAGACTGTGTACAAATCCCCTGACTCGCTCCAATTGTGTTAAGATCCATTTTAGCGGTTAGATACATCAGAATTCTTTTTTCATTGCTGAGTTGTATTCCCAGGTATGGACATACCACAGTTTGTTTAACCATTCACCCGTTGAAGGACCACTGGATCATTTCAAGTTTAGGACTGCTATTGAATAAAGCTGCTATGAGCACTCACCTCCAGACGTTTGTGTGAATGTGGTTTCTGTAAGACAATGGCTAAGAGCAAAATTGTTGGGTCAAAATATTAGCAGTCATTCCCAATTCTCAGTGGCTTACTACCACAAGGGCTTGCTTCCTGTGCTTTATATTAATTGGAAGTTGGATCAAGGATAGAAGAGTTCTGAGCTCAAGTGGGATCTCAAACCCATTGCTGGTCCACGCAGGGAAGGTGAAGATGGAGGTCCCCGCCCAGCCATAAAAGCCCCCCATGCCTTCTGTATCTAAGCATGGCACATGGCCTCAGTCAGGCAATAGGGGTGGAGCAGTGCCCCCCCACCGCGGGTACTGAAGGTGAAAAGGCAGAGTTATATGTGGATAGCAGTAGTGTGAGCCGCACGCAGGCTGTGGGAGAAGCAGGCCACGGCAACAAGCCAGGCCCGCCTTTGTTCGTCTACGATATCATCTGTTATATCCAGAAATACTAGTTTACCAGTAACAAGAGAAGCTACCCTTTCACGGAACAGAAGAATGAAGTTCTTTTTCTTGATACTGCCTTTTCACTCAGTCAGGCAAGGTAAATGCCATTGTTCCCAATTTACCAATGGGGAAACGGAGTCTCAGAGTGACTAAGTTAGCTTGATTGAAAAACCTGGATTTTCCTTGGTACTATGCTATTTTTTCCCTTTCCTTATTTTTAAAACATGCCTGTCCATCCCCTGTCTCCCCCGCTCCCCACACGTGCTCATATGTGTGCAGTGCCCACAGAGGCCAGAGAGGGTGTCTGATCCCCTGGAGCTGGAGTAATGAGCTGCCTAACATTGGGGCTGGGAACTGAACTTGGGTCCTCTGCAAGAGCAGCACTCCCTCTTAACTGTTGAGCCGTCCCTCTGGCCCCCTTTCCTTATCTAACTCACGGTCCATCCCCTCCATCACCCGTGAACTTGCAAGTCTTATCTCTTGTCTTCAGGTCTTGTGTTCTGAGTGATGTCATTGCAAACTGAAAATGCACCAATGTTAGAAAATTCTATATGTATATTTCTAACTGTATTACACTTAGCAATGTAATACTGTAGAAGTAGCCAACCGTCTTATTAAATAAGAAACACAGAACCAATGCAAAGAAGAAAGCCAAGAGGTCAGAGCTAAGAGCTAAAACCTTACCCTTCCTCCTGCAGTGGTCCTACCTCTCCGAACCAGAGCTACTTCCTGTGTTAAAGTCTTTATATAGAGTTCCTGTTCTGCCTTCTCGTTGGTTGTAAACCCAACCACATGACCTCCTCATCACTGCCTGTCTGTACAGACCTCCAGGTCTTCTATGGTTGGTATTGAGATGTGTATCCAATAATGGCTGTATCCCTGAACACACAGAGACTTACCTAGCTCTGCCTACCAAGTGCTGGGATTAAAGGCGTGCACCACCACTGCCCGGCTTTCCTATGGCTTGCTAATAGCTCTGACCCCCGGGCAACTTTATTTATTAACATACAAATAACATTTTAGTACAAATAAAATATCACCATACACCAATGTTACCATCTATCAGGAGCACATATCTTCATTAATTTGATATTCTGTCAATCCTATGTGCAATGATTACATCAATTAAATCTTATTCCATTTAGATTAAATTTCAAGTTTTATTTATTTATTTTTATTTTAGCAAATTTTAGTTGGAAAAAGTTACAGCACTCCTGCCCTTATGAACCTGGGAAATGTGCAAAGAACGCCTCCTTGTTCCCATCATAGAGTTGGAAACCTTCAGCTTTGGGGCCTTTCCAGCTCTCTTCTAGTTGGTTTCCGCTTTCTGCAAGTTGGCTCTTGCATATCACAGAGTTAGCGAATGCCTTTCGCGGCTGAGAGGTTTTTCCGACAGTTTACTCTTTCATCACGGTGCCATAGCAATAGCATTTATAATACATTCCAAACAGACACTTCCAATTAAGAGGATTTTGTCCCACGGTTACACCAAGAGAGAAGCTGAGGAAGAAACGTTGGCATTGCTGAAGGTTGGGACCCGTTAAGATTTCCAAGAAGGCTTAACCATCCCTCGTCAAGGGATTCTTCGCTGAGAGGTGATGAGAAGGCGGCCTCCCTCGAGGACAGGCCTCTGCTTGCATCTGGCTGTGTGCTGTAACGTCAAGTGGCTTTGTCTGTTGCCTGCAGCCCTTGCTTTTGGCAGTGTCCAGGGCTCACATAGGCCGGTTCAGACTTGAGACGTCTGAGTGCTGCTGAAAGAAAGGGTGTTGGCCCCGCAGCGGTGCCTACCCCCCATCACGCGCAGGTGACAGAGTCCCCATTCGGCTGACTTCAGCTCTCTCAGCTCGAGTAGACAGCCCAAGAGTCAGCTCGCAGCAGGGGAGGGTGGCCAGTGACCATGCTAGATTCCACTTTCTGGTTTGATGGGGAATGTGTAGTCCCCTCCTGGCCCCGGAGCCACGGATATTTTCAAGATCCAAGGACAGACCTGGAAGCACTCTGAGGATGTTCATAAAGTCTTTTCGGGATAGTGATGTGATGTCTGTGACGTCCAGAGGTGTATGGCTATCAGCAGAGACTTGAACTAAGATCACGTGTGTTTATTAGCAGTTGGTGAAGGTTTAGAGCACTTGATGGGGACCATAGAGAGAAACACACATCCGGGTATCCTTAGATCTTCTGGTTAATCATCCTTCACAGCTCAGCTCTGGTTATGAATGGATGCCTGACTTTTAGGGGTGGGCATCAGAGATCTCAGAAGGCACCCTGACTCAGTACCTCCTCCCACCCCCGATTCAGTTAGTCAAACCCACCTCTTGGCCCTTGAACAATGGATGCCCCTGGTTCAGGTCCAAGTGGTGGGTTGGGGATGCGGCTCAGTGAGTAAGAGAGGCTTGCTGTTCAGGCAGGAGTATCGGAGTTCAAATCCCCAGATCCCACATTAGAAAGCCCGACTTAGTTGTGCAAGTGTCTGTAACCCCACTGTGTGGAGGGCAGAGACAGGATTTGTTGGGTCTCGATGGCCTCCAAGTTCAGTGAAGAGACCCTGCTGTGAAGGGTGATGGAGTGGGACACCTGTCACCATCTTCTGACATCTGTGCCTGCCCTCCTGTGGGTGCACACATCATACAACAACAACAAAACCCAACTCCCCCCAACAAATCCTCAGTGACTCCTGTAGTGTTGGGGTGCAGAGAAGAGGGAAATATTCCTTTAAAACCAGGAACCTCTTTTTTGGGAGATTTTAGGAAAAATTTATTTGGAGACTTATCTATAAAACTAACAATGTTGAGGATGAAGAGATGTCTCAGCACTGTCTGTGTGTGGACTCTCACTCTGTGTGTGTATGTGTGGACTCTCACTGTGTGTGTGTGTGAGTGGACTCTCATTCTGTATGTGTATGTGTGGGCTCGCTCTCTCTCTCTCTCTCTCTCTCTCTCTCTCTCTCTCTCTCTCTCTCTCTCTCTGTACTGACACTCTGTGTGTGTATGTGTGGACTCCCACTCTGTGTGTGTGTGTGTGTGTGTGTGTGTGTGTGTGTGTGTGTACTCTCACTGTCTGTCCTCTCACTCTGCGTATGTGTGTGTGTGTGTGTGTGTGTGTGTGTGTGTGTGTGTGTGTGTGGACTCTCACTGTCTGTCCTCTCACTCTGCGTATGTGTGTGTGTGTGTGTGTGTGTGTGTGTGTGGACTGTGTGTGTGTGTGTGTGTGTGTGTGGACTCTGTGTGTGTGTGTGTGTGGACTCTGTGTGTGTGTGTGTGTGGACTGTGTGTGTGTGTGTGTGTGTGTGTGTGTGTGTGTGGACTCTGTGTGTGTGTGTGTGTGTGTGTGTGGACTCTGTGTGTGTGTGTGTGTGTGTGTGTGTGTGTGTGTGTGTGGACTCTGTGTGTGTGTGTGTGTGTGTGTGTGTGTGTGTGTGGACTCTGTGTGTGTGTGTGTGTGGACTCTCACTGTCTGTCCTCTCACTCTGCGTATGTGTGGATTCTGTCTGTGTGCAGACTCTCTCACTGAACAGTTCTGTCCCTGAGACCTTCCGAAATACAGTTTTGCATACTGTACAGTTGTCTCTCCTGTTGTGATCTTAAAGGGTGCAGACATCCAGCTTCCTGTCTCTAGTGTTTGGGTAGACCACAGGTGTTCCGAAAGTGTTTGTTTAATGAAAGGAGACCCAGGGTATTAAAACAAATTCCTTGTGCCTGGGATGGAAGTAAGAGGGGCCGTGAGGCTTTTACAGTTTTGTCAATGGTTGTTACGTCCTTCCTTACACTTGTGGTTTGGTGTGGCTGGCGTTACGACACCAGGTCTTTAGGCTGAAAATGAGAGCAAATGCTATTGGCACACACTCTGCTCAGGCATCCCCTTCTTTTTAAGAGACAGCATCAGATGGGCGTGGTTTTGCTATGTTCTGCTTCCTTGTGATAAAAGCATGCAGATTTCTTGATGTGGTGTCAGCCTGCTACACTTGGCTAGCTGAGCATGGGTTCAGGTAGCCTGGGCACTGTCTAATAATCTCACACAGTTTGGGGGAAGCGTGAGAGGCCATAGAGACTAGCTTTGAAAGAACAAGAATGAACTGCTGGTAATGTACCTGTGTAATCCAAGCTACTAGGGAGGCCGAGATGGGGCCTGGGCTGCAGAGGGAGTTCAGGGCTACCCTGGGCTACTTTGTGAGAGACTATCTCAAAATAAAAAGTCAGGTAGGGCTGAGGACGTAGCTAAGTGATGTTTCCCTGGCATGTATGATGCCTCAGGCTTAATCCCTGGGACATTAAACAAGTCAATCAATTAAGCAATCAGTCAGAAAGCACCTCATTGACCTTATGAGACCTGGTGCCCATGGTAAGGATCAAACTCAAGGGTCTGATCCAGACTCATTCATTTCTTCCTTCCGATTGTTCAGTCACCACCATGATATTGGACTTATTTTCCACTTCTACTCTTTTCTCCTCTGCGTGTAAATAGTTTTTCTCTGTGGCTGATCTCTGAGTGACTACAAGATCCCACAAATTGTTCCAGAAATGCGTGGTCCGGGGAGAGCAAACCGATTCTTGCCGTCTCGGGTACCTCGTGTGCTCCTTGGACCAATCCCTTAAGCTCTTTGGATGTATAGCAGCTCTTCAAAAGATAAGTGGGGAGGAAATGGAATTTAAAATTCCAGGTGTCCGAAGGTGGGGACTGAACTCGTGATCTGTGAATTTCAGAACAAAACCCTGCCGGAGACCCCACGAGCGGGGTCTCAGAGGGGCTAAGGAAGTGGAAGACTCATGTCTGCAGCCACAATGTCGGCAGTGTTCTGTCTCTAACGCGTGCTCTTTGCTGACTGTCTCACAGGGGCCATCAACTTCCTGCGCTCTCTCCTGGAACCAGATCCCGTGAAGAGGCCAAATATTCAGCAAGCCCTGGCGAATCGCTGGCTGAATGAGAATTACACCGGGAAAGTGCCCTGTAATGTCACCTATCCCAACAGGTAAACCAGTGCTGCCAGATGGACACCTTCTCCAGTGAGATGGGCCTGCCCCGTGAGCCCTCCGGACCCACCTCTGCGGCCACTCACCTGCAGACAGGCCCATCTCACTGGGCGAGAAGATGCAACCAGGGCTATCCTGTGCGCTCATGCCAAGTGGGTCCTGTGGAGCCTGGTTGGAGGAATGGAAGCTGAGCTACAGGACACACCCCCTCACCAAGCCTTGCTCTGATGGGTTACATATTCCCTAAGGGACACTTCTAGTTCATTTAAAGGGTCCATTTAAATGAACGATGTCGTGTGTGTGTGTGTGTGTGTGTGTGTGTGTGTGTGTGTGTGTGTGAGAGAGAGAGAGAGAGAGAGAGAGAGAGAGCGAGAGAGAGAGAGAGAGAGAGAGAGAAAGAGAGAGAGAGAGAATCTACCCACGAGGTCCTCTGCCAACATTAAACTTCTCGTATCCCATGGAACCAAGTCTTTCAAATCACCCTTTAGACATACCTTCTGCTGCTTGAGTCTCGTTGTGTCTTTCAGCTCCAAGTCCCTCGCTTGAAAGTCATGGGAATGGGTGCACACAAGGTCAGATCATTTACTTCAGCGGCCATATTGTGGGCTTGCTGTGGAGGCTTTACCTCGCAGTTTCCGTGAGAATGGACCCCGAGGGATGGTTACAGACGGGTGCACTGAGAGTCAGTGCCCCTGGCCCGTCCCCGCTAGGGTGCAGACTACAGATTGGAAGGCCAGCACAAGCAGCGTTTCCCCGTGCTCTGGGACTCATTTCTCATCCTCTTAACCCTCTGAGTGAGGGACAAGGACCCTCCCTTCGGTACATATGGAGACTGCCTGACTCCAGCCTTCCGAGATAACGCATTTCCCTTCTTCTTTTTTTTTTTTAAACTCTTGAGAGCCCTACAGATTCTTCCAAACATGGATGAAGATCAGAGTACTACAGACAAAGAGACAGGGAAGGGATATTCTCTGTGGCCGTATTTTTGAAAATCCCTAAATCTTGGGCCAAGAAGGTCTAGAAATATCCACCAAGTCCCTTAAACAAGATGGGCAACAGGACTGTCACTTGGGAGGGACTTGCTCAAAGCGCCTGGGTGGACATTCTCGGGGTCTGCATCCAGGCTACTTGACCAAATTTACTCTTGCCCTGGGCGTAGAGGAGGTGACTTTATCAGTCACCATCTCTAGCATTTGGCTCATGGATGGTAATTTAGACCAAGTCTGGGTTGTCAAGGGAACCTGGAAATAGACACTGTTTTCCAATACCTGCTCCGTTTGGGCCAGGCACGGAAACAGACACCCGAAAAATTATCCCCCTGTGAGCCTGCAGACAAGCTGGGGGCCATGCCTTGTTACTGCAGAGCAGCGTGCAGGCTGCTTTCTGGTGCAGAAGTGGCTTCGGCGATGACCCAATGAGTCATTAACTAATGTAGTCACTGTCTACACACACACTGCACAATGCATCCACACATCATCCACACATCGACACAGGGGCTGTCGAAGGCCGTGGAGCTGGCCCTGGAAACAGAGAGAGCCTCTCCCTTTAGCTGCCTCTTCAGTGACTCCAGAAGACTTAGAATGTGGCTTATAGTTTTGCAGCCTCTCCACAGGGGACAGGAGGCAGGCTTGGGTGAGGTAAACGTAGATTCAATTCCTTATCCTGGTTTAGCCAGCTTGGGTAGTGTGTGTGTGTGTATGTGTGTGTGTAAATGTATGTGAGTGTGAATGTGTAAATGTGTGAGTATGTGTGTAAATGTGTTGTATGTGAGTATGTGAATGTGTAAATGTTTGTGAGTGTGAGTGTGTGTTTGTGTGTGTGTGTGTGTGTGTGTGAGAGAGAGAGAGAGAGAGAGAGAGAACAACTAGCTAATAAATGGTAAAAGCGGTAAAGGTCTTGTTTAAAGAAAATAGAAGCTTGGTATATTCCGTTATCTAAGGCCTGTGACTTATTGTAGACAAAAGACAAAACAGGATTCTGTTTCTAAGATAGGAGACCAGAATTCTAAAATAAATTCTAAAATTGGGAGAGGTATGTGTTATTTACAGTTTTCATTTTGAAAAAGTGTTAATCTTTGAGGCAATATATATATATTTCTGGTAACTGTTTTTCTGGTTTTACCATCCCTTAAATAAAAGGAGAAGAAACATACAGCCAAAGACACATTTATATATAGGTTATAAACTGTCTTTCTAGTTTCCCAGTACTGCTGTCCTTGGGTTAATTAGTTTGAATGTTGCCAGGGTTTCTTTCCCTTTGGGAAAGTAAAGAAAATAAAGCCCCCCAGTTTCACACCATTCTTCTGCACAGCTTTCTCCTGTGAAGTCATTTGGCCTCCGAGCTGATCTCCAAAGGGTAGGACAGAATAATGTTGTCAGAAATATTTTACAGTGAATGCTTATCCCAGCCGGCCAACAGGTGTTGGCTGGGTGCCTAGCCAGCCTTCTTGGTGTAGACACAGACATTCTGACAGAGAAGGCCTTGCTTCCTCTTCTTGTCTCCCTGTGGGACCTGGACAGCCCACACCCACAGTCAATTCTGTAGATGGGCCGGAATGGAACCAAAATGGTATCAAGGCAATTTAATATGAGTTTTCTTAGCTCAAATCATAATTTGCATTCTAGAACATTCGCTTTCCTCCCTTCCCGTTCCTTTCTTTCCTCTCTGCTCTCTGTTACAGGATTTTGTTATACGATCCAGAGTAGCCTGATGCTCACTATGCAACCCAGGCAAGCTAGAAGCTCATAGCAGGATCTCCTGTGTCAACCTCCTGGGTTATGGTATTGCAGGTGTTCCAGTCTCTATATCAGCCAGTAATATAAAGATTCAATAACAGATCTATCAGAACCAAATATATACATTACCAGAAAAGGTTTAAGACATATATGACTCTCAGTCAAAAGCCTACATTCTGGGGGGAGTCTCCTGGCTTTCAAGACAACAGATATAAAGGGCTGAGATGGAGTGTCTGCCCCTGTTCATGCCCTTCTGCTTACCTCCATCCCTCCCTCTGTTCCTGCTAGGGTGGCACACTGCACCTTCCCACACAGTCTGAGGCAGCATACAGGGAGTGGGGTCATACCAACGTGGCCATGATTTGACTGGACATGAGTGAGGGTCTCACCTGGGTTTGCTCTCATTGGAGACACCAAGAGTTCTCATACAACTGTGCCTCACGTGTTCCTTTTTAGTTTGGTTTTGTTTTGTGACAAGTTTGTATAACCCAGCTTGGAATCCTCGTGCTCGAGTCTCTCCAATAGCTGGAATGACAAGCCTGTGCTACCAGGTTTGGCTGTCATTTGGTTTTAAGGGTACACACTGAAGTGTTTAGAAATGACATAGCACACTGCCTACAATTTGAAATATTTAACAACCCAAAATGAAGCAAGCATGGCAAAGTACACCCAGGTGATGGTGCACCCATGCTAATCACAGGCGTCCCTCTGTATCAATGGGGTAATTCTTATGATTGCACCCGGAAAAGACTAAAATTATGTAGACACTGGGTGTAGTGGCACACGCCTTTAATCCCAGCACTTAGGCAGAGGCAGGCAGTCTCTGTGAGTTTGAGGCCAGCCTGGTCTACATAGTGAGTTCTAGGATAACCTGGTCTACATGGTGAGTTCTAAGATAGCCTGGTCTACATGGTGAGTTCTAGGACAGCCTGGTCTACACAGTGAGTTCTAGGACAGTCATGGCTACATGGTGAGCTGCTTTCAAACACCCGCCCCACCCCAAAATCTACAGACACAAAAGTCTCCTATATAAAAGGCATAGTTTGCACATGAACCATACGCATTCTTCCATACACTTTAAATCACCTCTGGGTGATTTATAATAGTTGTTATACTGTATTGCTTAGGGAATAATGGCAATTAAAGCCTTTACGTTTAGTATCAATATAGTATTTTTCCCCTGATTAATTGAATCCTATGGGGAACCCACAGGTGTATAAGATACATTATATAGTAAACCCGCCACCTTTATATATACATGAAAATTTTCAAAATAAAAAGTCCAGTGTGATTGGAGATGTAGCTCAGTGAGACAGTGGCTGCCTGGTATGAACAAAGCCCTGGGTTCTGTCTCAGCATCAAATAAAGCAGACATGGCAGTGTGTGCTTCCAATCAGAGAACTCAGGACGTAATCGCTGGAGGCTCTGGTACCCAAGGTCATTCTCTTAGCTACTCAGAGAGTATGAGCTAGCCTGGGCTGCATGCGACCCTGACTAAAAAAAAAAGAAAATCAAGTGAATGAGTGACTGAGCGAACAGTCATGCCTGCCACGTCTGTGAGCCACTCTGTGAAGGTGGAGAGGTGACGGGGTCTCTGTGTCTACCCTCACAGGATTTCTCTGGAAGACCTGAGCCCCAGTGTGGTGCTGCACATGACTGAAAAGCTGGGCTACAAGAACAGCGACGTCATCAACACGGTGCTCTCCAATCGCGCCTGCCACATCTTGGCCATCTACTTCCTGTTAAACAAGAAACTCGAGCGCTATTTGTCAGGGGTAAGTGGGACCCTGGAGGAGTTTCTTCTGTCTGGTGTTGCGCAGATACTGACACTTGATCCATGCTGTTATTTTAGCCTAAAACGTGAGGCCGAGTCTCTGGAATGTGGTGTATAAAGTACTCGCAAAACCCGGTTTCGTAGGCGGCGCTCCTGACCTGAGATGTGTTCCAGGTTCTCCTCACAATTAGCCCTAGCTGACCCCTGAGAGGCTTGAGCTTTGTCTATCTTCTGTTGTCAGTTGTCTGTCCGTACCCTGTCACCTGTTAGCTCTTTGGGTTCTTGGCTTTAGAGGAACTGGAGCCTTCCCTGCTATTAAAAGTTGTGGAGCCATGCCTGCATCTATAAAGTATGGGGTATGGAAAAGCCACTGGATGGTCCTCTCTCTGATGATTTGTGTCTGCAGGATTCAACCAACCACAGATCCAAAATATTTAGAATATTGTGTTAGTGCTGAACATGTGCAGATTCCTTTCTTCTTATCCCCTAAACAATAGTTGCATAGCATGGGCATTGCGTTAGGTATTGTAAGTAATTCAGAGATTTAAAGTGTGTGGAAGATGTGCATAGTTGTAAGCAAATATTGTATGATTTCCTATAAATGACTTACATAAAACTGAGATTTGCAGGAGGCCCCGGAACCAGGTGCTAAGAGAAAAAAAAAAAAAAATATATATATATATAGGTTTACTTCTCCCCAAAATAAGAACACAGTGGGCTTCACTGGGTTGACTCTGACAACTTCACAAGGCCAGATGTTAAAAAGTCCAAGTGACAGGGTGAAGAGGTGGCTTAACATTTAAGAGCATGGTTGCTCTTGCAGAGGCCCTGGGTTCGATTCCCAGCACCTACAAAATGGTTCATAACCATATGACACTCCAGTCCCAGGGGATCCAACACCCTCTTCTGGCCTTCTCTGACACAAGGCCCACACGCGATGCACATACATATAGGCAAAACACTCATACACATTAGAAAATAAATAAATAACAGAAAGACCTGGTGTGCCTTGTGCCACACGTGAAGTACAGTTTGGATACCCACTTTATGGGTAGATGGTGGTACGCCAGTGTTAACTACCCTTATCATCTTGGCCACAGTAGTTCATGTGTCAGTCATCTCCAAATGGACAGTCTGTTGAAAAGAATTCTGTCAGACAATGTATGGAGTCTATGCAAAACTGTTCCACGTTAATGCAGAAGGGTGGGTGTAGTACCGACCAGCTCTAACAGGAAGTCAACCAGAGAAGCTCAGGGTTGACAGACGCCCACCTGAGATTTGATTGAACCCTCTCTCTTAAAGACGACCTCGGTCCTGTGTATATGGCACCTTGAGATCTGGTGGTGTGTCTCTGTTAGGAAGACAGAACCTCGATGGTAAGATCAGAGACTTCCAGAGATCGTTGGGTGCTGTTTAAAGTCACTCATTAGCCTGATGGGTCACAAAATCCCACCAAGCAATAGGTTTAGAAACATTTTAAAGTTTCTATCTTAGAGCAAAAGATGAAAATTCGTCTGCAGCTGGAGAAATGCGTCCCCTTGACAGAGCAGAAATGACCAAAGTCATGTCCATGAGGCATGATGGTCCTGTGGAAGCTCTTGTTAGCAGATAAGCCGAGAGGTAGTTAGATAACATGCATATGAAGAAGCTTGACTGGAGGTCAGCCAAACATCTGGATGGAGGTGCAGGTGTTCCCAAGCTGATTCAGCATATATTTTGCTTCCAAGAAAATACACCCAGAGCTTTCTTGGTATGTATGTGTGTGTACGTCTGTGTGTGTACATGTGTGTGTGTGTGTGTGTACGTGTGTATGTACGTGTGTGTGTGTGTGTGATGAACGTGAAAAGAAACACTATATGTACGTGTGTGTGTGTGTGTGTGTGTGTGTGTGTGTGTGTGTGTGTGTGATGAACGTGAAAAGAAACACTACAATGCTTTCCCAAACAAGAAGAATGATCATGAGGAAATAAATGTTTTGTACTTCTGGTGGGGACCCGTCTTGAGCCCTGAGGCTATGAGATGGTACCTCTGCGGTGGCCGTCAGTCACAGGACAATGGCATCAGGTGACATGTTATCTTAGTCTTATTCTGGTGCTGAGATAAAATACTCTGACA
This sequence comes from Peromyscus eremicus, assembly GCF_949786415.1. Classification (NCBI taxonomy): domain Eukaryota; kingdom Metazoa; phylum Chordata; class Mammalia; order Rodentia; family Cricetidae; genus Peromyscus; species Peromyscus eremicus. Next base: position 8,164,385 of record NC_081428.1, on the reverse strand, counting down.
GAAAGCAACTTGGGGAGGGAAAGGTTTATTTGGTTTATACTTCCACGTCGCAGTTCCTCATCAAGGGCAGTCGGTGTGAGAACTGGAGCCGGGGACCAATGGAGGACTGTTACTAGTGGCTTGTATTTTAGCTTGTTAGCTTTATTACCCAGCCCAGAACCACCTGCCCAGGGGACGTACTGCCCACAGTGTGCTGGGCCCTCTGCGTCAACTAATAATCAAGACAGTCCTTCACAGACATGCCCACAGAGCAGCCTGGCACACAGTTACTCAGCTGAAACTCTATTTTCCAAGTGCTTCTAGGCTGTGCCAAGTTGACAGTTAACACTGACATAGACAGGATCTGCAACCGTAATAAAGTTTTAATATGTGATATATATTATGCAATATGTAATATATATTGTAACATGTATTACTGTGTGTGTGTGTGTGTGTATGTGTACGTATGTATGTCTTCTGTTACTATAACAAAATACCCAAGGGGCTGGATACTCTTTTAAAAAAAGGCTTGTTTGAGCCTATGGCTTTGGAAAGTGACAGCTGAGATCACGCCCCAGCCTCTGAGGATCGTCCCCATTCTCTGTCACAACTTGCCAGAGAAGGGAAATAACTTCAGGCAGAATGGCCAAGTGAATGTGGTATCTCACTTTCTAACTATCACTTTTTCGGTCACTGACATACTGTATGAGACAGTATCGGTCCCTTCCATGAACCATGCCCCCGATGACTTGATTATCTTGTGCCAGGCCCCTTTGTGGGAGAGTGGGAAGTTAAGGGCTCTCCCACTTCTTAACACTGCCACATGAGGAGCCAAGCTCCAGAAGGTGAGCTTCCGGGAGCCCCACACAAACCACAGTGGTATGTTCTCTTATTACAGAGTGGGAAGGGAGGGGTAAGATGATCTCCATCCCACACAGTGGTTCTCCGCTCTCATCAGAAGACCCTAAGAGACAGGCGGGATTTGAGGCTGTTTTTCAATTCTCTTCTGTAAGAGATCGCATCTCCAAATCTCTTTCTCATCGTATCCTTTTAAATTCCTACTTGGTTGTATATTTTATGATGTAGATGATGTATTAGTGCAGTGGTACATGATAAATTATCAATATGAGTATTCTTATAGATGCCTCTGTACAACTTTTTCATTCAGGCTCCAGGTAATATCATTTGGAGACCATGCCAGAGGCTAAAAGTTGATTTTTCAAATGGTTCCCAAATAAGAGGAGGGTGTGCGCACACTGATTTTGTTTTTTAAATGACACATGCTATTCAGGATTTGAGAGTGTCTTGATGAGGCTGATGTATAGGGAAGTTCTTAGTTTTGTACGTTACTGAATAATGTTGCTCCAGGCTCAGGTGTTCTAGGTCTTTGTGTTTCTCAAAGTTAGATGGAGGGGTGCTTGTTCCAGAAGCAGTGTCCCATGGCTACTTCCACATTTACATGGAGCAAGTTTGGTCATTCACGCTCTTGATTCTGTAGCATAATTCATGTCACGCAGGAGGGACACTGTGTCGGGAACTCTTAGGCTGCATCTTGGTTGGCCCAGGCTCCTTGCCTTCTGCTGTCTTTTCTTCTCTTCAACTTTCTCTAGCATCAGTTTTGAGTGTTGCAAAGCTGAATGTGGTTCTGTCCCCTGGGAAGCATTCCCTGGAAACCCAGACCTTGCAGCTCTGACTGGAGAAGCGTTTGGATTTATTGAGTAATGACAATTCTTCAATCGTAAGACGGACCCGGACTGAGAATCCAAGCTGTAGGCAAGTGGAGTGGACTGATCTCCGCCTACGACTGCAGCTGGTGCACTCTGTAACATCCAGATGTGGCTCCGTTAATTGCCCCGCAGGCACTGTCACAGTTAATCTTGGCCAATCACTAACAACCCGTGTGTGATTTTGAAATCCAGTGAGCTCGGATGCCCATCTCCCCCGTTTGTCTGTCTTCCTTTCTCTTCCACTTAGACTCAAGAGATGAGCAGTGTAAGCCTCCTCTTCCACTAGCTTCCTCTGTGGCTTGCCATGGCCTTCCTTTGTGTGCTGTGGTTTCACGCTGGTTTTCTTTGTTTGAGACTGGGTGTCCTGTCCCAGGCTAGCCTCACACTTTCTATGTAGTCAAAGGTGACTTTGAACCCCGATCCTTCAGCACCCACTCCCCTGGGATTCCAGGTGTATGCCACCATGTCTGGTTTTGCTTGGTGCTGTAGACAGAACTCAGCTCATGAGTGCTAGGCAAGCACTCTACCAGCTGAGCTACATTCCCGCCCTTGTTTACAGTGAGCAAGGGAGCATGCCACTTCCTACTCAGTGTGGTAAGTAGGTTGTTCTTCCAGCTTAATTATTTGGTTTCCGCTTTCTCCTCCCACAATAAACACTGGGCAGATGAAAGGCCCGAGATCCAGTGGAGAGCGGAGTCTGGCCCAGGGCTGCCTGACTCCGTGCCCAGGCTCTCCTCGTGCTCAGTGCTGGGATGAGGCCTTGCACTGAAGCTTGCTGGTCTGCCGGCCGTTCTTTGACTTTTTCTTAGCTGAGCACTGGTTGAAAAATCCATGACTGTGTCGTGGATGTTTCCGTGTCCCAAGACTTAAGCTGTGCTTTTTATTTCTTCCTCCGGTAGAAATCTGACATCCAAGATAGCATCTGCTACAAGACCCAGCTCTACCAGATAGAGAAGTGCAGAGCCACCAAGGAGCCCTATGAGGTGAGTGGGCCTGAAGCAAATTCAGGGGCTCTTAGGAAAGAAAGCCAGTTACCGCAGGACGCAGAAGCACCAAAGGACACACACCCTCACAGCTGAGCCCGGAGAACTGGTTTACAGCGGAGCCAATGTTGCTCCGCCTCCAAACCACAGGCCTTATGTGCCGCACATCACTGGAAACATTTAAACACCTCAGTCCGTACCCCAGACCACTGACATTCAATCTTGGGAGACAAGATGCTGTTTTTGTTTTGTTTTGTTTTATCCTAGTCTACTCAATGAAATTTGTTAAATGTCTTTTATCTTTAAATTTCCCTTCTATATATTAATTATATATAGTGTTGCTTTACATAGGACATTTCATGCAAGTACATAAACTACTTTAAGTATATACCCTTCCCTCCCCCTCCTTCCTCCCTCCCTCCCCCTCCTTCCTCCCTCCCTCCCTCTCTCCCTCTCCTTCCTCCCTCCATCCCCCTTCTTCCTCCATCCCCCTTCTTCCTCCCTCCCTCCCCCTTCCCTCCCTCCCTCCCCCTTCTTCCTCCCTTCCTCCCCCTTTCCTCCCTCCCTCCCCCTTTCCTCCCTCCATCCCCCTTCTTCCTCCCTCCCCCTTCTTCCTCCTTCCCTCCCCCTTTTTCCTCCCTCCCTCCCCCTCCTTCCCTCCCTCCCCCTCCTTCCTCCTTCCTTTCCCCTCCTTCCTCCCTCCCTCCCCCTCCTTCTCTCCCTGCTCCAGAATTAGTCCTCTGCCCCCCTAGACAGCTTTGCTTCTGTGTTCATGGCGTATACATACGTGGTTTTTGTTTCTATAAGATCTAGGGACCACACACGAGAGAAAAATGATGTTTGTCTTCTGGGGCTGGCTTGATTCACTTAATATGATTTTCCCAGTTTCATCCATTTTCCTGCAAAGGACATGACTTTGTTATTCTTTCTTGCTGAAAAAACACAAAACCAAGCCAAAACCTTTGTGTATGTAGGATGTAGACCACACCTTCCTTACCCATCCCTCAGTGGCTGGACACCAGGGTTTGTTCCCTGGCTTGGTTATTGTGAGTAAAGCTGCAGTAACTATGATGCATGGGTGTCTCTGTGATATGCTGACTTGTTCTGAAAGCCCCATCTAGATGAGTCCCCCGAGTACTCACAGCTGGAAACAAAAACTGGGGTACTCAAAAAGGGCTGAGAAGGAAGAAGCAAGGTAAAGGGCAGGGAAAATTCTGGATGGAAGTGAGTTTTTCCAGTCAGCTGTCCCCAGGGTCTTGAGGTGACCTGCATTGTACCTCAGAGCAAAACACTACAGTTCATGGATGCAGTCGAAACTAGTGTCCTGGGGCCGCTCAGATTGTTGCAAACTTGGACCCAAAGTGCATGTTGTACTTCCAGACCCCGCACCAGGAGTACAGGGCTTCCTGCCCACCAGGGTAGCTCTTTTAACTCAGTTTCGTTCCAACGAGCCATACCCTTCCCTGTAGAGAATTTGTCAGAACTCCTGGGGCCCTGTCGCTGGAACTTCGTGGAGAACCCCGGAATTCATTTACTGTAGGAGAGAGAGATCAGAAAGGACTCCCCTTCAGACTGAGGTCAGGCCTTCTTTTCCTACATCAAGTTTTCATCCCCACCATGTGAGAAGCTCACCGGCTGCTAGCAAGGCCTCCCGTTGGGGTTCACTTGACCCAGCTCTGTCTAGGGATTTGATCACATTTGAGGGCTGAGCGGGAATGTTACTGTTACGGGAGCTCAACAATGGAGCAGAGGCTGGGCTTGCTGGCTGCCTGTTTTCGACAGAGCCTGAGGGCAGGGGAGAAAAAAGCCAGAGGAGCTGGGAGATCCAGGAGGGAGGGATGCTTGGTAGGCCTTAGAATCAGGGAAGATGATATGGGCAAAACTCAGCAGAGCCAGCTGGGCAGTTGTCTAGGTGACTGGGACATCTCCAGTCACATCATGTCACTTCCCTTCTTGAAGCCTTCGAAGGCTCCATGCCATGTGGCCACCTATGCAGGAGTCGGGTGCTATTTGCTTTGGCCCAATGTCTTGGCCTCACACCCAAGTGAAGCCCAGCCTTCTTCTTGCTTTGTGCCCACTCCCCTGGGCCTTGGGGCTTGTTTATCACGCTGCCCGCCAGGGTTGTGCCTACTCTGTTACTCCTTCCTGGATCTTCTCCCTCAGTGCCCATGTATCTTCAGATCTGGCGGCTTGGCCAGCTCCTCATGGACCCTAGGCATTTCCTGACATCTGCCACTAGGTCCCCATTCTCTCTAAGGCAGCTGCCATATAGTGGCCTACGTACAGGGCTGGTCTCAGCACTTTCTCATTTGTTTAAGGGGATCACCCAGTGAACAAATGACTCTCCCAATGTGGTCCATGAGTTCGACCAGAGCAAGGACCATGTTAACCTCCAAGGAGCCTGCACGGTCCCTGGGATGGTGGAAGTACCGTGTAATACCAGTAAATATTTGCTAAGTGAGCAAATGAAGGAATGAAATGGTTCTTGTCCTAGGCCAGAAAACGGATTGAACTGAGGCAGCTGAAGAGGGTAGAGTGTTCCAAGTTCCAGCTCTTAGTTCAGTGCCCACAGCATCACGGGCAAGAGGCTTTGTTGCCAGATAGTTGGAAAAGGCCTCTCACTACCATGTGCACTGAGACTTGCCACCCTGCTGGAGTCTGGGACATGCAGAATTCACTTCTCAGTTTGCATTCGATAAAAAAAAAAAAAAAAGGTGCCTGGTGCCCCGAGCGTCCTCTGTGCCTCGTTGCCTGGGCTCTGTCTTCTTGTCCGTTCTCTCACACCCCGCCTTCTGCGGCTGTGCCTCTAAGTGCCAGAACCCTGATGGGAAAGAGCCCATCTCTCATTCCGATTCCCTCTCTCTGACGGTTATTTCCACTTGGCCCGAAAGCGCACGACGGACGTTTTAAACATTTGCTGAAATATTGAACAGTTAGGATTTAAATAGGAGCACTAATGGGCAAGCTGCAGTTCAGTTTCCTAGGATCCATTTGTTTCTCCAGTGTGCAGCGTTACTTCTGCTAATTGAATTACAGGCTGTGACGAGATTGCTCAACTTGTCTCGGTGGGAACCTAGGGAGTGGGGTGGGGCTGGGTAGAGAGAGTTCTAGGGAGGTCTCAGAGGGCCCAGGCTTCCCTAGTGCGGCCACTTGGAGGTCCACTAGCTGGCATGAGAAGAGAGGGGACACAATGCAGGGGTGAAGGGGAGGGCAGGGAATGGAGTGTAGGGTTGCATTTCATCCGGGATTTGGCTGGAGGGCCACAAGCTCCAAGGATATCATGAAGTTGTGTCCTGTGCCCCGAGTGTGTGGGTGGCCTCCTTTATTTCCTCATTTCTCTTCTTTTCTGTACTAGAGGACAAATAAGCTTAATTGAGTTTTCGAAACTTCCCTTTGGGGATTACAGTGCTAGAATATTAAGAATTATTCTGCCTTTTCCTGTGAAAAGAAAGACTGTTTTGTAAATTTGGAACGTATAACCAACTGGGTGTGGTGGCGCATGCCTTTAATCCCAGCATTTGGGAGGCAGAGGCAGGGGGATCTCTGTGAGTTGGAGACCAGCCTGCTCTACATGTGAGTTTCAGGACAGTCAGGACAACTAAGTAGAAGGACCCAGTCTCAAAAAAGGGGGAGAAGGGAGCATCTCAGTTAGAAACACCAATGCGTGGTGTCCAGAGAACCTGAGGCCCGCTGGCATGGAGACAGGCTGGTCATCGTTTTTAAAATGGCTATTGAAGATGACTTCAGATGGGCTAGGTGTAATGGAGCATGCTTTTAATTACAGCACTCAGGAGGTAGTGGCCTGTCGAGCTCTGTGAGTTCAAGGCTCACAGTGAGAACCTATCTTGAAAAAAATGTGGTGCAGTGCCATTTTTGTTGAAATCTCCTAAAAAATAATGTCGATTTATAAAATGTAGGCTAGAAGCAAGAGATCTTTCCAGACAAGACCTTGGTCATGGAGCAACAGGGAACTGGCTTCTTCTGAGCTGGCTGTTGTAACAAATATCACTCAGGGCCCAAATCTACTGTGTCTCAGTTCTAGAGGTCCGGGTGACTTAGGCTGGTTCTTCCCGAGGGACAGCAGAGGGAACCTGCTCCAAGCCTTCGTCTAGGCTTCTGATGGCTGCTGCCGAGCTTCCCTTTTTGGCTTCCTTCTCATGCCATCTTAGGTGCATTCCTGTGTCCAGACTCCCCTCTTGTAATGACACCAGTCACGTTGCAGAAGGGTCGTCCTGACCACCTCATTTTAATTCAACTATCACTATGAAGACCCGACTCCAAACAGGCTTATATTCCGTGGTTCCAGAGGTTTAAACTCCAACATAGAAAGTTTGAGATATTGCTAACCTATTGGGACTGTAAGTTTAAAGGTGAATATTCAGACGTGAAGCTTATGACTTACTTAAACATCTATATGACTTGGGGCTGGAGAGATGGCTCAGCAGTTACTGTTCTGGCCGAGGACCCTGGTGCTGTTTCCAGCACCGGCGTGGAGCCACACAACAGCCTGTAACCCCAGTTTCAGAGTATCTAAAGCTGTCTTCTGTCCTCCATGAGCACTGCATATATATGGTGCGCGCGCGCGCGCGCGCGCGCGCACACACACACACACACACACACACACACACGCGCACATGAATATATAATTACTATATAATAGAATATATAATAATATAATATATATTGAAATGATTAATTTTCCATCAGAGGTGTAGGGGGAGGCCTGGGAGTGGGGTTTTGGGAATAAGTAATAGATGCAGCTTCTTGAATTGATGAAAATTGGTGTCTTCCCAGGCCTCCCTGGACACCTGGACAAAAGACTTTGAATTCCATGCTGTGCAGGTAAGAGCTTGGGGGTTTCTGGTGGATTAGCCAGACTCTCCAGAGAGATACATGCTCTCTCACTTGCGTACACATATGAAAACAGAAATATGGTAGAAAGATAGATTGATTATAGACAGACAGATAACCATCTTTTAAATTCTTGCGTGTGTGGTTTATGTGCACGTGTGTGTGAAACTAACTATAGAGACAGGAGAGTGCATTGGGTGTACCTCTTCTGTCACTTCGTACTTCATTCTTTTGAGGCAGAGTCTCTCCCTGAGCCTATAACTGTTTTTTCAGCTAGGCTGAAAAGCCTCAGAAAACCTCTTTTCTCAGCCCCTCAAAGTGCCAGGGTTACAGATGTGCCCAAGACCACGCCGGCTTTTGACGTGAGTGCTAACATCCAAATGCAGGTCCTCGTGGTTGGGTAGCAAGCACTCTGCGGCAGCTCTCCAACTCTACCTGTTCTTCTCAGCTGACTGGGTGAGACACAGCACACTGAGGAAGGTCACCCGCACCCGCTGATGGGGTGGTTAAAGATGCTAAACGCCCTCTACACAGTAGCTTATACACTGGAGTTAACTGCACACCAGATCACGTAGCCTAGCCAAGCTGACCCGTGGAATGAACTGCCATGTGATCCTGAGTACCAGTCAGTGTCTGTCCTGGACCAAGCCCCGCAGGCCTCTTTTCTTACCCTGAATTGAGGTGCACAGAACCCTCTCAAGAGTTGATCAGATCCTCCTCAGATGGGCTGGTGCATGCTGTGTGGAGCTGGCTGTTCTCATGGTCTTGCATTCCTGTTTCCTCTGCATGAGACACAGCATTTGCAGCAGCCCAGGGGTCCTGGCTCTGTGGTCTGATTTATGAATTAACTCTTCTTTTTTTAAACTCACTCGTAGATTTTGTTGTTTTGTTTTCTGCGTTTGCCAAATCTGGCTTTCTCTAATATGAGAGGCATAAAGGAACCAATGCCAGCTGTCTCATGACATCTGGGAACACTGGCCATCCAGGGCGGGAGAGGTGGCTGGCTCTGACTCTCTAAGCAGCTGCATGAAGCCCTTAGTTATCAGTCAAGCTCCCAGTGAGCTGAACTTGATGGAATTCACCCACCGATGGAAGATCTCCAAGTGCCCTGAGCCTCCAGGGCTCTTCCTGTGCCATAGTCACCCTCTATGTGGGAGAGAAGTCAGCTTCCCCAGGGGCAGTTCTTCCAGCCTGGGATGACTGGAGGCGCAGAGTCCCTGTCCTTGTTAAATCAGAACCTGTCCTTGTTAAATCGGACTGTCTGCCATTCTGAATACCACGCAGATGCAGGATGGGTTTTTGCTTGTGCTGCAGAGCTGGGAAGGACCACACTTGTAGTTACAGATGGGGATGCACTTCCCTGGAGGTGACAGGAGTTTGCCTGTGGTCACAGCAAGTTGCAGAGAGCCAGGGATGGAGTTCACTGCCAAGCTGCTGCCATGGTGGTGGTTCTTTGGTGACTGCCTTGCCTCTAGAGAGTCAGGAAGGGAGACTCTCAAAGGGAACAGCTCTCTGGAGCTCAGGGCTTAGAGGCCGAGGACTGGGCCTTCCCCTCAGGTTGGCTGCTGGAGCAGACACGCACTGTCTCTAAACGCTCAGTGGATTTGTTTCTTCAATGGTACAGGATATTAAGGAGCTTAATGCAAATCATCCTTTCTGGGCCCACGTTAAAAAAATTTGTAACTGTTTGTACGTGTCTCTAGTGGGTAGAATTGCTGGCTAGAGGTCAGGTTTCTGCTTGTGGGACTGGAACAGTGGCTCAGTGGACAAGGTACTTTTGCTCTGTGTTGAGATCTTGGGTTCAGATCCCTTGCACCCATATCAAAGCTGGATGGGCATAGTGGTCCACCTGTAACCTCAGTACTCAGGAGACAGGGGATCCCCAAGGCTAGCTAGTTAGACTAGCCAAATCATCTGTGCTCTCCAAGCTCAACAAGAGACTCTGATTCTGTAAATAAGGTAGAGCAGGATTGAGAACAACAGCTAATATCAACTGATATCTGTCTGTCTGTCTGTCTGTCTGTCTCTCTCTCTCTCTCTCTGGCTGTTTCTCTCTCTCTGTCACACACACACACACACACACACACACACACACACACACACACACACACGTTCTTGACCCACCTCATGTGGCCCTCTCTGGTCTGACTTGTTATAAACTGTCCTGTGGGTTATAAGGAAAAAGTGCGAAGGGTCAAGATTGTGAATTTCCTCACTAGTCCTCTAGGCCTCACGGATGCTAGTGAACCCTGACTGAGGAGAATCAGGGAACCTGGACCCTGCCAGCCCCAGAACTGGTAGGTGGGACACATGCCCTCGGAAGGAAAAGTGTAGTCTGTCTCTCTGAAGATTATTTTCTGTTATATAAGGCATTGTTAGCATCCAGCTCCGTAGGGGATTTCCTTTAGAGAAAATAGGTTAAACAAATGAAAAGGTCTAACTGGGTGATCATTGGCACGTGTTTGAGGCAGTGGGATCAGCCGGTTAAATAAACATCTCTCCTTTGGACATCTGCACTTACACATGAACTGGCCCAAGGTTCATCCCGTTCAAGGAGTGTTCAGGGGCGACTTCTTGACAGCTCCCTGGAAATAGTTTCAATGAAATCTCTGTGGAGATGCACGTTCTGATGGTTCGCATGCTGCGGCCCAGCAAAGATGGCCTTAGCAGGGATACCTGGCAGGTGCGGGCCAGCAAGCAATTCCTCCTCCTCCTCGCATATCCCTCCCTTGATCGGGGCAAACTTGGTCTCCCAGGCCAGCCGTGGACTCCTCTGCAGTGGACCCCCACAGCTCACACACTTCTTGCTACTAAGTTCAGTCTGCCTGGGGAGACCGGCCCCAGAGCTTGTATAACCTGATTCTTAAACTATCAAGAACCCCCAAAGGGGCTGGAAAGGAGCTACAGTAGACCCCTTCCAGCTGCAGGCAGACCTCTATGCATGGGGCTGCATAGCAGCCTGAAGGAGCCTTTGCTGGTCTTTTTATTATTATTATTCTAAAATGGGGTGAATGCAGTTTGATCTTTTCTATGGAGTTTTGTTTTAAAGTGCATCTCATGTGTTTCTTCCTGCTGTGGTATTAACAGAGAGAAATGGTAACTTTGCATAAGAACAGAGATTAAAAAAGAAAATGAACAAAAGAAGTTCTTCCAGACTTTTCAGGACAGACCTATCATATCCTCCTTCATGCTACTCAGGAGCGTGTGTGTGTGTGTGTGTGTGTGTGTGTGTGTGTGTGTGTGTGTGTGTGTCTGTATGTGCTTCTGTGTGTTTGTCTGTCTGTCTGTCTCTGTGTACGTGTTTATCTGCCTGCCTGTCTGTCTCTGTGTGTGGGTTTGCCTGTCTGTCTCTGTGTGTGGGTTTATCTGTCTGTCTCTCTGTGTGTCTGTGTCTATGTGTACATCTGTGGTGTGAGTGAGTGTTTGTGTATGCTGATGCACACGCTTGTTTCTGTGTATGTCTGTCTGTCTCCGTGTGTTTGCTATAAAAGCTTGTTCTTTTTTGCTTTAGAAAAGGTAGAAAGTGGACTGTTTGTGTTACATGAAACAGAGGAGCAGAGAACAGTGGAAACTGGTTTTTCTCCTGCTGACCTTCTTCCCATGGTCACCTAGAACATACCTCATACTGTCCTGGATGTCTTAGTGCATTTTCTGTTGTTATAACAGAATGCCTGAGACCAGATCATTTATGAACAACAGAAGTTTATTTCTTACATTTCCAAGAACTTGAGGCTAGCATCTGGGGAGGGAGGCCCTTCTTGCTGCCTCACAACGTGATGGAAGGTTCCATGTGTTGGGTAGCACAGCTGAGAGGCAGAAGTGCAGCTGAGGTCTTCCTTTTATTAGGAGTCGCCTCCTGCGTGTCCCCCCAGCTGCCACCTCCTGACCCTACCCCCGGCCATGTGGAGTCAACAGTCCACAGGACTGACTTAGGGCTTGGAGATCTGTTTTCAGCCTGTTCCTGGGGTAAATCACTGGGCCAGCCCAGGCTGTTTCCTCATCACGGCTCCCTGTGCCCTTGCTAATGGCAGTGGCGGCTGTGGAAGGAGCCTGTAGGAGCTGGGCAGGCCTCTCCATCTATCTCACATCCCCTTCACTGGCTAAGGGTTAGATCTTCCAGAAGCTACAGCCCCCGCCAGTGGCCCTGGAGACCAGCCCCCCACTTCCCGTTTCTCCGCTATTGTTCTTTCCCGTCAGTGACCCTGGCATAATGAGCTCTCTACGAAGGTGCTGGGCATCCTTGGTGGGTAAGGTACTTTGTAGAAGTGCAAAGCGATGCTTCCTCACAAAGCCTTTCAGCACATAAATGAAAAATTGATGAGCTCCCTCGAATTGCAAGTCCTCTTCAACTTGAAGGCAAAAAAATGTGGAAAGCTGCCTTTTCCCCTCAGCCGGGCGAGGTTAGGGATGCCTTGCCTGTGTTTAGCGGTAAACATCAGTACAGTCGCCAGAGAAATGATTCCTCCCTCTGCAGCTGCTTCGTGGCCTCACCGTTCCCAGAAACTTGAACTCAATTAATTTTAATTCAGTTCAGTTTCCACTGACCCTTTCTCCTTCCAAATAGCTGCTTATAATGCTGCTTCTATGGACCTGGCTTGACGCCAGAGGCTGTGGGGTTGAAGACAAATCAAACAGTCATGTCCACGCCCATTAGCAGGATTATGATCTGATTCTGTAAAGATGAAATCTACAGCTAAAACAAATGGCAGCATACCTACGAGGTTTAGATCCATGTGCAGATGCTCCCATGCCTAGACGAGAGAAAAGGTTACAGACCTAATAGGACTTCTCAGGGCTCTATGGAGTTTAGACTAAACACACTGGGTCTGAGGTTAACGAAAGCAGTTATCTCTCTGTTGGCAAAGAGTTCATTACAGTTGGGATCTGAGGGTACCACTTGATGATGGATGGGTGGATGGATGGGTGGATGGATGGATGGATGGATGGATGGATGGATGGGTGGGTGGGTTTGGTGTTTTTAGACAGGGTCTGTGTTGGGCTTTTCCATTGTTGTGCTATCTGCCTGAGAAAAACAACTTATAGGACAAATCATTTTGCTTCTGATTTCAGCGGTTTCAGGCCGTAGGGGTAAGGGCATAGCAGAGCTGTTTATATCATGGCAGATGGGGAACAAATGGAGCGACAGGAAGAGGCCAAGACAAAATGTAGCTGCCAATCACACACTGTCAGTGACCTCTCTCTCCATCAAGCCCCGCCCCCTAAGTGTCACCTCTTTCCTAACATTCTGTCCAAATTTTGAAGCCATCAACAGATGTGTAGATAGGATCAGTGCTCTCATGAGCTAAGGGCCCCAGGAATCGCCCTCATAGACACCTCCAGGAGCAGGCTTTTTAAAGCCCCTACATGTTGCTCAATCCATTCACGTTGAAGGTCAAGATTAACTACAGCCAGGTCTCACTGTGTAGGTCAGTCTGGCCTTGAACTTGAAATCCTCCTAGATTAATCTCAGAATAATGAAATCACAGGTCTGCACCTGCGTGCCCAACTAGGGCAGTACTTCAGATGCACACAGTAGTTCTTTAGAATTCTGGGTTGTTTGCGCCTTAGTTCCTTCAGATTCTTCCAGGATACCTGGTCACATAGGGTGGCCTTGACCACTCTGGAACATGTCGACACAGGGCATGTGAGCTAGAGAGAATCCCCATTTATTTGCTCCCAGGCAGAGGGAACTGCACCCTGGAGCATGGGCTAGACCTCAGTCCCTACCCCCTCCCCTTAATCCACACGCTGCAAAGTACACAACATGTAAAAGCTGGGGTTCCCCTCTCCTATTTGGGTTACTTTTCAGAGAAGAATCCTAAAGTATATTCTTGTGGGTGTCTGAATATGTGTGTTCACTTTCGATTTGAAGGATAAAAAGCCCAAAGAACAAGAAAAGAGGGGTGATTTTCTCCATCGTCCGTTTTCCAAGAAGTTGGACAAGAGCCTGCCCTCCCACAAACAGCCTTCAACCTCACTCATCACACAGATCCAGAACACCAAAGCCCTGCTCAAAGACCGGAAGACTTCCAAGGCAGGCTTTCCCGACAAAGGTGGGTCAGCTCATTGCGGGTGCCTGTGTAGGCTCAGGACGGAGGTGATTGTGCCTTTTGGAAGGTACCGTTCACACATCTAAGGCAATGGGACTTGGGAGCCAAACGGTAGGGTGCTGACCACCTGTGCAGGATTTGAGAAGACAGAGGGGGGCACATAGTATAATGGGAACAGAGACTAGGGTACCTAGTGCTGCAGGAGAGGGTGTTCAGATGTGGCCGCAAGTCGTCAGAGTGTGCGGGACTGTGGAAGAAGAGTTGGGGTACATAGAACTGTAGAGGCAGAAATTAGGGTAGAAAGTGTTGTTGGAGCAGAGGCTGGGGTATGTGGTACTGAGGGAGCAGAGATCAGGTAGATAATTGTGGTATAAAGAGTCTGGGGATTCGTGGCATGTAAGGCAGAGATTTGATTACATGGTACTGTGGGACCAGAGGCGAGGGTATGAGGTATCACAGAAGGAGATGAGGGCACAGGACTAGATGAAGTTGTGCAGGATGAGAGGTTGGTACACACCATGTTCTGGGCCACAGTGAGTACATGAGATTCCAGGGGTCAGTGGGATAGGTAGAGAGGAACAGGAGCAGGAGGGCGGGGCGGGGGGGGGGGGGAGCAAGTGCTGGGCGTGGTCTTATTGGAGCTTTTCTTAGAAACATGACCCTATGAGGCATTCAAGCGTGACTGCTGTGTCTGGGTTCTAGAGTGATGGTAGGGTTCTCAGACCCAAGTTCAAGTCCCAGCTCTACTGTTTGCTGGGAGCCAAAGGTCAAGCCCTCGGTGTCATAGGCCCTGGCTGTTAGCCCTACACATTGGATCCAACGTGTCCTGGCTCAGAATCCAGGCCATCATTGATCACTGACACATGTGAGGCTCCTTCCAGGAGAAACACCCCCGCGAGGGAGACACGGAAGCTGGGGGTGTCCTAACATGGAATCCTGAGGCAGGAGCTCCCATTATTGTAGTCTGGTCGCAGAGGTTTTATTATTTATTTACAGAGGTTGCAGCATCTGAGGCTCGGGGAGGGGTGTGGCCGTCTGAGGTCCACTCAGGCTTGTTGCTTTGCTTAGAGAGCCCCCGGGGTGGCAGCTACTATCCCTTTATTGCCCGGTGCAGCTTGTTTTGGTGCACTAACGCCGCAGACCTCAGAGAGGAAGCCATGCTCCCGAGCCAGCTGGAGCAGTGACAATATTAGCCATTAATGAAATCTTACTTCTTTCTGCTGTCACATCTCAGGCATCTGCTGCCCGAGGAGGTTTACTTCCATGTCTGAGTATTTATTTATGTGGGCAAGGGAGATTCTCAGTGCCCTGAGCTGCTCCTGAAGTCACCCCCACTGGGCAGCAGCTTGCTCCTGCAGCTGGGCCATGATGAAGCCCATACAATGTTACGCAGTGAGAAGAGCCCAAGACAGAGTTTATTCTGCATGAACTTGGCTTTCTTCCGCCCACGTGTCAAGCCTCTCGGGAGGTTTTCTCTCTCTTTCCTGGTACAGTTCACAAACCTGGATTCTGGTCTGTGCCAACTCAGGATGGAAAGTCTGGGCATTGGCTGGTTGCCTTTGCCTCATATTTCTGTTTGAAGTTGACTCGGCTGTGTTGAGTTCAAAGCCACAAGGGAGGCTTGAAATAAGAGAGACATCCACAGCCCAGATGAACCTGTAAGCTTTTGCACTAAGGGAATGAGCCAGGCTTCAAAGTCTGGATACTGTATGAGGCTATTTACATTCCTAGAGTGGCCAAGTTCAAGGATCTGCAGGTAGGGTGGGAATTGCCAGAGTGTAGGGAGACAAGTGCACCAGCATGTAATGGCAGCATTATTTCTATAGGATGAAATAACTGTGTAATGGCAGCATTATTTCTATAGGATGAAATAACTGTGTAAGGGCAGCATTATTTCTATAGGATGAAATAACTGTGTAAGGCAGCATTATTTCTATGGGATGAAATAACTGTGTAAGGCAGCATTATTTCTATGGGATGAAATAACTGTAAGGCAGCATTATTTCTATAGGATGAAATAACTGTGTAATGGCAGCATTGTTTCTATAGGATGAAATAACTGTGTAAGGCAGCATTATTTCTATGGGATGAAATAACTGTAAGGCAGCATTATTTCTATAGGATGAAATAACTGTGTAATGGCAGCATTGTTTCTATAGGATGAAATAACTGTGTAAGGCAGCATTATTTCTATAGGATGAAATAACTGTAAGGCAGCATTATTTCTATAGGATGAAATAGCTGTGTGAGGCAGCATTATTTCTATAGGATGAAATAACTGTGTAAGGCAGCATTATTTCTATAGGATGAAATAACTGTAAGGCAGCATTATTTCTATAGGATGAAATAGCTGTGTATACTTTGCCAAACTGTACGCAGAAAGACACTAAATTGATCAACTTTCTGTCACATTTTTTTTTTTACCATGATGAACTTAACAAGAAAGTTGAGGGACACAAGTCCTTCTGGGATCAGCAGTCAAGAGACCAGTTGTGTGTGGGTTCAGTAAGTCAGATTCTGTGGACCTCCAAGCTTAATGGATGTTCTGTTGAGCAGGTAAACCTCTTTGTTCAAAGGCCTCTTGGTAGAGTCAGGAATTTTCAGTTATCAATGGTGGATGTTAGGGCTTCTGGTCCAGCCTCTTGTCTCCTATAGCCTAGAAGGACTTCTGGGGCTCCTGCTGGGACCTCGGGAGCTTTGGTTGACGCTTCCTCTAACTATCCCAGGTCATTGGTTTCATGCTTCCTCCTGCCCTGTACCAGGTTGCTATCTCAGTTAAGCTGGGGGACAGCACAGGCAGGATGGCCATGTGAGGCTCTTTCTGAATCTCTTTTCACGGTCTTGCTTCCTTGGTGTGTAGATTCCTTCGGCTGCCGTAATCTTTTCCGCAAAACCTCCGATTCCAATTGTGTGGCTTCTTCTTCCATGGAATTCATCCCTGTCCCACCTCCCAGGACACCCAGGATTGTAAAGAAACTAGAGCCACACCAGCCAGGGCCAGGAAGTGCCAGCATCCTCCCCAAGGAAGAGCCTCTGCTGCTGGATATGGTACGCTCCTTTGAGTCTGTGGATCGCGAGGACCACATAGAACTGCTGTCCCCTTCCCACCACTATAGGATCCTGAACTCACCTGTGAGCTTGGCTCGGAGAAATTCTAGTGAGAGGACACTCTCTCCGGGGCTGCTGTCTGGAAGCACATCGCCTCTCCAAACTCCACTGCATTCCACGCTGGTCTCTTTCGGTCATGAAGATAAGAGCATCTCCCCGAAAGAGGAGGGTGTGTGTTCCCCTCCTCCGGTTCCCAGCAATGGACTCACACAGCCTCTGGGGAGCCCCAACTGTGTGAAAAGCAGGGGAAGGTTCCCCATGATGGGCATTGGACAGATGCTGAGGAAGCGGCACCAGAGCCTGCAACCTTCCTTAGACAGGTCCCTGGAGGCCAGCTTGTCCCCGCTGCAGCCCACGGCCCCCTCCAGCCTCTCCTTTGACCTGGCAGATGGTGTAAAGGGCCAGTGTTAACACAGGATGGCAAGATTCTGGGTCTCCGTGAGAACAGCGCTCCGCACATACATCAGGGCATGAGCAGTCAACCTCACAAGAGCATCCTTCATTCCTTCCGCACAATGTTCCGAGCTCAGATCAGCTGCAATCCACAGACTCAAAGCCCACACACCAAGCCTCACTTAGGAACCCTATGAGATGCTGAGAACCAGGGGGGCTGGTTGTAGGAGCCATCCATTCCAGTCTGAGACCCTCTTTCCTACAACCCCTCATCCAGTCCTCTCCAGTATCCCCCGGCCGGGTTCAGAGCTGAAAACCACACCCCCATCTGCGGGACCACTCGGATTTCCAGATCGGGACCTGGCCTTCCTTCCCTTCTCCGCTCCATGTGTGCCTCTCACAGACTGTTCTGTTCAGTGGCCAGCCACAGTCTCACAGGGACCATGCCACTGCAAGGATGTTCATCCAGCCTAGGGATTCCTCCCGAGGGAAGCAACCTTTTGTACCCTATCTGTGAGTCCCTGTGGGAGAGCAGAATTGGTGAGGCACAGTGCCAGACCCCAGGAACCCCAGAGGAAGATGGGATAGAGCCTCAGACAAAGATGGAACCCAACCGTGAGAGCCCAGATGGAAGATGAAGACTGAAAACACTCATTCCCATGCAATGTTTTCACAAATGGTCTTTTCTGCCTTTATTTTAACTTTTTTTTTTTTAAATTGAAACTTGCTAAGATTGAATGAACTTGTCCAAAGAAATCTTACTTTATATGATGCTATTAAATTGAAGTAACTCTTTTTTTCTTTCTTCTCTTTTTTTTTTTCTTTTTTCTTTGAGTCAGGGTCTCATTGAGTAGCCCAGGTTGACTTCAGACTCATCATCCTCCTGCCTCAGCTTCCAGAGTGCTGGGATTGCAAGTGTATACCCCTTTGTCTGGCTCAAAATAACAATTTTTAAAAGCCTAGGTGGCCAGATGGGAAGTACTTCGACCAAGTTCATGTTTCTCTGCGAGGCTGCAGCCCAGACGGCTAGAAAGCTGGTCTGGGTGCCGATGGCAGCAGCATTAGACCCTGGTGGCCTGCATGAGGGGACAGCAGCGTAGCCATCCTGTGTTTACATTGTGGCAGCAGCTGAAGGCATAGAACATAGCTCCGGAAGGTTCTGGAGAAAGAGAGAAGGGATTCTTAAGGCAGAATTGAGATGCAAGAAGGAGGCATTTGCTGTACATTCTTCTGCTGCGGTTGGAGCTTAGCTGTGCTGGGGGCTGGGAACAGGCTTGCCCACTGGGAGCATGTTCGTGGACAGTTTCGTCCCCAAAGAAAGCAGTGTCCTCCACGTTACAGTCTGCGCCTTCCCCCTCCAGGATTGAACCAAAGATGCATTTCTGGTTTTGTGACTGTGACGCCCCTTGTGTCTTTTGTGGAATCTGGTGTTGTCTGATCATGTCCAGCTGGCACTTGACGGGGGACTGGCTCTGTGTGGATCCTGGACCCTGGTACTCAGCAGGGGACTGCTCAGTCATGAGCAGCATTGTAAGGAGGGGAAGAATCGGTACAAGTTGGGTCACAGTTGGTTTAGGAGATGAGTTAGGGAAGAGCCCAGAATCTTCGATCTTTGGCTATTTCAGATGTAATCAGAGACCACACCTGTAGCCGTGAAGCCAGGTTCATTGTCTTGGTCCATTGATTCTGAAGTGGGCTAATTTCATTAAAATCATGAAGCCAGCCTTTGCCAGTGAGGGCTGAGACAGGGTCCCCGTCTCTCATTTACCAATGGTGGCGTCCTTCGGCCTCTCACAGCTCTGACTGGGCAAGAAGAGAACACACATTTGGCCAACCCTGGAAGCAAGATGTTCTAGTCTTGGCTGAACTTGGAAAGACCTGGGCTGCTTAGTCCTAGGGAGGGACTCACCCCTCCCTAGGGCCTGTTAGGAGGAGGCCTGTCTCGTCCCAGCAGCCAATGCTGTTCTTCAGCATGGCTTCAGCTCAGCTTCCAGGACTTAACATTGAAAACAGACCTCTCTAAGCAGAGGGAAGGGAAGAATCATCTACAGACGCTGTATTGGCGCAATGTGTTTGAGTTTTGATGAGTGAAGAATCCTTTTTGAAAGATGACTGCCAACTGTAACCCTCTGGCTGTGCAAGTTGGTAGGATGTATACCTGTGTGCCCTGCCCCTTTTTTGTAGCCCCTTATGTCTTTTTCTGGCTGTATGCTCTCCTCACGTGTGTGTGTGTGTGTGTGTGTGTGTGTGTGTGTGTGTGTGTTGGTATTAGCTTATGGAGAAAGTGTTTCCCATTCTTCGAACGCTTCGAGAATGGTGTCAGATGCACCCCCAGCTGCCCGTGTTGCCACTGGTAACCGACTCGGAACTCAGGTGTGTAGTGAACCCAGCGGGAGGCATAGGGGAGCAAAGAGGGGAGACGAGCTGTGTTTGGGGGTGTGCATGCACCTGACAGACAACTCTGTGAAACCAAGGGGAAGAAGAAATGTTAAATTCTTGTTTTGTTATATTTATATGGAAAACTTGACTATCCTTTTGTTAGGTATGGAGTGTCGTCTGTTGGACCCATGACCGTCCTTCATGAGTCTTTGCCTGTGATTTATTTCAGTCAGCCTGTGGCTGCTGATGGGAAGGACCGAACTGTCATTGTGTGAGGTCCAGGAGGAAGAGTCCATTTTAGTTGTATGGTTTGGTCATAAGTAAGGACTATATTTATGTCACCATTATTGAATATATGTACTTTTATAATGGCTGTGAAATACACTTTTTCCTCACTATGGCTGCTTCTTTATTTATTGATACATCTTAAAACATGGAGTGTGTGCTACAGAGTACCAGTGTTTACTTAAAACTCTTGGCACAGATACCAATGGGTATGGAGAGGTGGAGGACTTGGGGGCATTTTCTATTCTAGCAGCCCCTGGTTAATTTCACCCGCAGTGAGTGTTTCCAAAGGTTGACGTGACTGATGGGCTGAGTGGCAGCTCAAGACAACTCAGCATGTTTTTCACATTGATGGGTCAGGATTTCCCAGGGAGAATCACAGAAGGATGGCCATGCATCTTGCTTCTGTTCTGGTCTCTGTTCTTTATTTAGGTCCCCAGTCAGGGAAAGAGGTGGATATGTGATGGGATAGGTGTACATTAGCTGTTTGGATTGTCCTGGTTGCGACACCGTTCATAACTGTTCACAGAATGTTTTTCAGTAGGTGCCACCGTCCTTAAATCGGTGTGTCCCTTTCCCACAGGAACTACAGGCTCAAAGGTTTGCATGGCTACAAAGCCAGTAGGACTTGTGTTCCTGCTGCACAGCTCACCCGGAAGTTAGAGATAAAGGAGCAGTTGTGTGGTGTGGACATTTTACTGTAAGAATCGCAGCGTTTCAGAGCGTGAAGGAACCTAAGATTCTCAGATCCAACCTTAGCCTCCTCCACTCCCTCCCTCCCCCCTTCCTCCTCCTCTCTCCTTCTGCTTCTACTGCCTCTTCTTTTTTCTTTTCTTCTTCTTCAAGAAGAAGCATGTAGTCCAGGCTTGCCATGAAGTCATAATCCTCCTGCCTCAGCCTTCTGAGAACACATACATGTACTGCCACCATACCCAACTATCTCCTTCTGTGTTTTTTTTTTTAGATTAAGTTCTTACCATATACAACCTAGACTGCCCTTGAAGTCACAGTCCTCCTGCCTCAACCTTCTGAGTGCTCAATTTACAGATATGCACCACCATACTCAGTTACCCCAATCTTCTTCACGAGGATACCCCAGAGTTCCCAGGTGAACTGGCTGCCATGTGCTTAGAGGAACATTGAGGGCAAATCAGGCTTTCATTGTGGCAGGCACTTCCAAGGTTCCTGGGAGGAACTGTCTGAGCATTCTTAAGTCATTCTCAAAACGGTGCGTTGTCTCAAGAACCTGCAGATCGTTAAGCATCGGACCTTTTCTGCTACCCTCCACCGATCAGTGAAGCTGGACAGACAGACCACTTCCTTTTTGGACTCTCTTGTTTTCTTCTGAGTCTGATGTAGATAGAAGCCCCTTGTTATCTGCTGGGGTTTGTGAGACTAAACCAATAGAACACTTACACAGAGACCTATCACAAAGTGAGACAGATTCGGAAAGAATGCAAGATGGACTGTTTTTTCTAGCAGGGTCTGGAAAGCCTCTTGGTTACTGCATTTGTTGTCTGTGTATGGTCCTCTGTGTGCCACAGACACACTGAGAATAATTCAGAGCAGTGCTGGGAGCTGGTTCAACTTAATGTCATCACTTTTCAATGAAAGGATTGTGTTTCCTGAGTGGTAAATGAGTGTATTATCTGTGGCAGCCCTTTGCTCAAGGGAGCGTCTCAGACATCTGGTTCCACAGACAAACGGGGTACATGTTTGTACTTCTTTGCTACAGACGTGTTTTCAGGGCACTGTGTTCTGGGATTGATATCTGTAGGTACGCAGGAATGATGGGGGAATGTGGCCCGGAGCCTTGGATCTGCCACCTGCCTTCCGCAGACACCCGCATCCGAGTTGGTGTACATTCAGTGAGATATCTGAGGGAATCCCATCCGGGAATGTGGACCAGCTAGACGTGGAGCAAACTGGGACCAACTGGAGTTAATCAGCTTATGATGAAAGGTGGCACATGACCGAGAAAACACCACCAGGAAACAGATTTACCAGTGAAGACATAAATAGGGCTGGCTTCCAGGCCGGAGCTACGTGCATTCCCTGCTTACAAGATGGCCTATGTTGAAAGCAAAAGCCCTAACTTATATTGAAGCCTGTAACATATATTTAAGCTTCATATAATAACAAAACTATTTTTGTAGATATCACACCACAGACAGCTGATATGGGGAAAGAGTGCAGTCTTGCATTGGGAACAAAGTTGTCGTCCAGAATTGAGCAGAGGTTTACTGGGGTCCTCCCCTCTAGCAGCCCATGTGTGGGAGCCTTCGGACTTCGCTTACATAACTTAGCACTCCCCAAATCCTAATGGCCTCTTCAGTAAAGATTTCTCTCCCCCACAGATTTTAGCGAAACTCACAGATCACCACAGAAGGAGGATAAATTACTGTAAGAGGCAGAGGTTGGGGAGGATGGCCCAAATCGATGTCTTCTCAGCATGACAGGACCACTTACTGGGGTTATAAACAGGAGCATGGGTGACTCATACCACCAAAAAGTTCCCTAAGTGACTTTGGACAGCTATCCCATGGGGAATTCCTACCATGGTTGTTTACCTCTCATAGTGCAGTGATTGGGACCTTGGGGAGGGTCCTCATGAGGATTTGCAAAAGTCTTGGGAGTCTCATGACCCTACCTTCTCCTTCTAGGAGGGTATGTTGACAGGCTCGATCTCATGAGGGTCCTAGGCAGATCAGCACAGCCGATCTGCTTCAAGATGGCAGTGGTCATGTCCAACCTGGAAGAAACAGTTACCTCATGGTCCCTGTGCTGAATTTGGTGGTATATGCCTGTAATCCCAGCACGGAGAGATGAAAGCAGGGAGAACTGCAAACGTGAGGCCAGGCTGGGCTACAGAGTGAGGAGGCTCCATGGATAAATAAATATCACTGAAATCGGACAGGCCTCACTCCACTGTTAGACAATAATGCCAGCTACCAGTAAGTGAGGGATTTATCTTCTCTTTGTGTCTGTATGTGCAGGAGCACACGTGTGTGCATGGAGGCCGGAGGGCAACCTAGACTATCACTCTTCAGCTGCTAGCCACCCTGTATTTTGAGACAGGATTGCTCACTGACCTGGAACTTTCCTAGTAGCTAGGCTGACTTGAGCGCCCCAGGAGCTCCCTGTTAGTGCGTCCCCAGTACTGGGATTGCAAGCGTGTGCCATCAAGGCCAGGCTTTTGTTTGTTGTTTCTGTTGTTTTCAACATGGGTTCTGGGGCATTGAACTGAGGTCTTTATGCTTACAAGGTAAGCAGTCTACCAAAGGAGCTGTCAGGCCAGCTCAACGGTTATTTTTTCTAAAGAAAGGGACCACATTGGTAAATTCTAATCTCATTTGTGGAGACCATGTTAGGGTCCTCTTCAAATTCCTATGTTGAAGCCTCTGCTACCTCCGAATGTGACACCTTTAGAGACAAATTAAAATGAGGTCGTTAGGGTGAGACCTGATCTACTCCCAGCAGGGACAGCAGACAGGAAAGGTCATGTGAGGACAGGGGAGAAGAAAGCAGCTGTCTGTGGCGAGGAGCCTGGCCTTGGAGCACCTCAGACCGGGCCTGTGGGACAATAGATGCTGTTGTGGAAACCACCGAGTCCAGGGTGGGGTGTGCGTGTGTTCGTTTGTTTTTAATGGGTGTCCTACAGACCAGCATGGAGAGAGGGCCAAAGAGGCTTAAATAATAATTTTCTACAAATCTTGTGACTTTCGTCCCATCTGCTGTACTCATTTACTCTTTCCCTTACCGTGAAATGACTTCCAGAAAGTTCCCTGGTTTGGGAATAAAACTTCTACCTTTTCCATGTGTTCCCTGTGTACTCAGCTAATTAAAAAAAAAATCCCCTTAAAGAGCGATCTGCCAACTTTCTCTACAAAGGACCACACAGGCAATATTTTCAGTTTATTTTGTTTGTTTTGGTCTGACTTTTAAACAACAACAACAAACTAACTAACTAACAAAAATGTCATTTAATTGTTGTTTTCACAAGGATCTAAACATGCAATCCATTTTATCTGGTGGATATACAAAACAGACCACAGCTGACTTCAGCCCTCAAGGTGTGGCTGGCTGAGCCCTGATTTTATTCCATGAGGTATCATGTTTTCCTTTTTCTTTCTTTTTTTATTTTTTAAGACAGGGTTTCTCTGTGTAGCTCTGGCTATCTTGGAACTCCCTTTGTAGACAGGCTGGCCTCAAACTCACAGAGATCCACCTGCCTCTGCCTCCCGAGTGCTGGGATTAAAGGCGTGCGCCACCACCGCCTGGCAAGGTGTCATGTTTTCTGTTTTGTAGATATGTTCAAGGTCCAGAGAAAGAAGGAAGGAGAGAGGAAAGAAAAGAGGGGGGCAGGAAGAGAGCAGGGAGACAGACAGACAGGCACAGAGAGACAGGCAGACAGAGTCAGACAAAGAGACAGAGAGAGAGGGTGAGTGTTCCATTTGCGATGCTTGGGCCAGTGGGTTTTGTATTCTCAGAAGGGTCAGAGTATGCGAACTTGTCAAGTGTTTGGAAAATGATTTAACCTAAAGGGAAGCAGAGGTCAGGAGAGGCCCTGACTTTTCACACTTTATCATCCTTTCTTGTTTTGATTTTGATATTAATCTACTTTTCATAACTGTCACCAAGTGCCTATGGCTGGGTAACCTTATAAATAAAGTTTATTTAGCTCAGGGTTCTGGTCCTCGATTGAGACGACCTTACTGGCAGCTGCAAAACATCACCTGCTGAGAGATGTGGAACAGATGTGTCTGCCCATCCTCCGGCCTCTCTTTCCTGTGGAGCCACTAGTATTCCATGGTTGGGCTCTGTCTTCATGACCTGATGGAGCCTCCATCAGCTCCCAGAGATGCCTCCTCTAAACATAGTGGGATTACATTCTCCTACCCTTAACACCTCACAATAGGGATCAAATGTCAGTGCGTGAATCACTTAGGACACATACCCAAGCCATATGCAAACCACAGCAGATGGGCAGGGTCCTTTGCCATCATGAATGCAGCGATGCTTGGGTGCAGGGATGCATGAATGATGTGATGCTTGGGTGGACTGTTGCCACTGAGTACCCCACACTGGGATCCCTTCCTGGCTCCTCTGTGGAGAGGGGAGCACTCCCCAGTCATCAAGCTACTTTCCATGTCAAGCCATTTCCCACTTCCCTTTTGCAAAGGGCCCCCAGATACGGGCTCTTGTTTGCATATCAAAAGGGGGTGCTTACTCAAAATCTAAGTGGAGGGCTGATGTGGAGCTGAATGATACTCCCTGACTAGTCACGACCGTTATTCACAACTGGATGACGCGGAGCTGGATAAGTATCCCTGCCACTGAAAGACAAACTGTGTCATCTGAGTCAGAGTTCCCAAATAGCCCATTCAAGTGTCCTTCCCACCCACAGCCACTTCAATTACGCGAGCCATTCTCTCTTTCCTCTTGGCCATCTGGGAGATTCACAACAACCTTGGAACTGACCCGGCTCCGGGGCTCCAATCCTTGGAAGTCTGAAGCGACACCAGGAAACACAGATTCTCAGGATGAACACAAAGCAGCTGCTTGGAGTGTAGTTTTTATAACTCACTGCTGATTCCTCAGCAAGCTTTAATGTGTCCTGTATTCAGATTCAAAAAAAAACCGGAGTGAATGTTCTCATATGACTGTCCTTGTCCTGTCTGTTTTGAGACGCTTCAGCAAATCATGGCCGGAAGCGGAAGTCAAGCTGCGCTTCTCTCTAAGGCCAGGATGGAGAAATGATGCCTCAAAGAACACCTGGCTGGGTGGCAGCATCTGTCTCAAGCCCAGTTCTGAAACCATTAACCCAGAAAAGGAGTCTAGAATTAAAAGGTACCCAGGGGCTTCTTTGGGAGACCATGGCTTCTGGAGTCTACTCATTCCTTTTTGCAAAACTTTAGGCTTCAGAAACGATGGACATGAGGATGAGCATGATAGGAAACTGACTTCTGGGGAGAGCTTAAAGGAAAAGGGTCTGTGTGGGCTGGATTTGCCCTGCCTTCCTCTTGGTAAGTTTACATTGCAGCCTTGATATAATGAATGACAGTCATTAAGTTATGAAGAGCTTGGAATAACCTCTTACTTATTCTTGTACCTACGTGCAGGGTCCGAACACATGATTATAGGTAGGTAGGTGGGCAGATGGAGGATGTACTAGTCACCTTTATCATCACCATAGCCAAATACCTGACCCAAAACGAATATTTAAAGACTTAAGGAAGTTTCGGTTCAGTTTTCATCATGGCAGAGAGGGTGTCATGGAGCAGAACAGAGCCATTCACACTCCTGCAGAGGGGACATAGAGAGAAAAGAGAACATCCACACTAGGCTGGCTTCCTCCTTCCTTTCCGTCCATTCTTTCTGAGCCCCCAGCCCACAGGGTGATACCGCCCACATTCAGGGTAGGTCCTCCTTGCTCAGTTAACCCTCTTCAGACATGCTGTCATAGACACACCCAGACATGTGCCTCACCAGTTCCCTAGATGATTCTAAATACAGTCAGGTTGACAGTAAGTTTAACCATCACGGATGGCGAGGTTAGTGAATGGATATTTGGATGGATGGATGCGAATACATTCAGAGGTAGGACCTTCAAAGGGGTGATTAAGATGAGTCCTTAGGACGGGCCCTTGTCTGGTCTCACTATTGTCCTAGTAAGAGGAAGAAATGTGGGCAGTCAGACGCTGGGAATTCAAGGACACGGTGTGAAGGCAGCCATCTGAGAGCCAAGTCCTCAGAAGAAACACAAGCAGCGATACTTTGCTCTTGGACCTCAGTCTCCAGAACTCTAGGACGTAGGCCTGTAACGGATCTTTCTTGGACCACCAGCTCCCAAATAATGACATGGAGACTTCTTATTAAGTACGAAAGCTTAGCCTTAGCTTAGGCTTGCTCCCACTAGCTCTTAAAACTTAAATCAACCCACTTAATCTACATCCTGCCATGTGGCCCATTACTTCTCCTTCATACTGTACGTCCATCTTCCTCCGCATGTTGCTGGTGAATCCCTGCCCCAGAGTCCCTATCTCTGCCCAGAAGTCCCGCCTATCCTCTCCTGCCTAGTTATTGGCTGTTTGGCTTTTTATTAAATTAATCAGAAGGTGCCTTAGGCGGGTGAGGAAGAGATACATCTTCACACAGTGTGTGATCAATTATCCTGCAACACAGGCTTGTTGTTTAAACCACCCAGTGTGTGGTATTTCATGATGCCTGCTCTGCACCAGTCAACCACTCACAAATACCAGACACAGGGCAGTGAAGCTCGCTCACCCAAGGAAAACAGCCTGCTTATTCAAACCTACTGTAGCAAGGTAGGTGGACACCAGGCCTGATTTGCGCTTGACAGATTCACAGGCAGGTAGAGGGTGGGGAAGCTGTGAGAGAAAAGAAGAAGTTGTGGGTGCTCTCTGGTTGGCAGTTGCTGACATGTGGAATGTGGAGGTGGCCTATCTAGATGTGCTGGCTAGTTTTATGTCAACTTGACACAAGCTAGAGTTATCTGAAGGAAAGGAGCCTCGGTTGAGAAAATGCTCCCATGAGATCCAGTTGTAAGGCATTTTTTGGATTAGTGATTATTGGAGAGGGACCAACCTATCGTGGGTCCCTGGGCTGGTGGTCCTGAGTTCTATAAGAAAATAGGCTGAGCAAGCCATGAGGAGCAAGCAGCACCCCTTCATGGCCTCTGCATCAGTTCCTGCCTCCAGGTTCCTGCCTGTTTGAGTTCCTGTCCTGGCTTCCTTCAGTGATGGATGAAAACGTAGAAGTAAAAATCCAATAATCCCTTTCCTCCCCAACTTGCATTTTGGTTATGGTGTTTTGTCACAGCAATAATAACCCTAACTAAGACATGAGATGTAGGACATCGTTTGTGTGGATTAAGGAGCTTATCTGGCTTCCTTCTGATTGGTTTGGAGTTGGAAGCAAAGTTAATACTTAGGGGAAGTATGAAGTCATTCAAAAAACCGTGGCCACGTGGATCCATTGCTATAAAAGTGTGGCTTCATGGGCCATTTACCCTAGAAGCTGAGGGTCTGAATTCTATTGTCAACCTAACCATTGCCTCATTGTATAATCAGTCTGTCATAGGTGGGCAGATGCCTCCTTACCCATGTTTCCCTGGCTGTACTAATTTCCTAGGTCTTTTTATAGAAAATTACCATGAACTCTATGGCTTGAAAGAGAAACATGTTCATCTACAAGTGTACGGAGGATGAAGTTGAGGTTCTAGCAAGGCCGTGCTCTGAGCCTCCAAGCCTTGGTTCTCCCCTCCTCTCCATGCTTTGGGTTGTTATCAGTAACCTTGGGTTTGTTTGGTCCATTCTCTACCTCTAGCTTCACGTGACAGCTTTCTATGTGTACAGGTCACCACACAACTTTCAAGTAAGGTTATCAGTAACTGGATTTAAGGCCCGCCTTACTCCACTATCCCCTCAACTATTCCTGCATTGACGCTACTCCAGGGAAGATTACTTTCTGAGGGATATGAATACTATCTAGCTGATTATATGGGTTAAGGGTCCTTCTATTGTTACTGTGGCTAAAAGGCTCCCTGGGTCTGGATCTTGCATGTGACTTTAGTCATGGTAGGATATTTAACTGTAAAGCAATGGTTATCAAACTGTGGGTCTTGACCTCTTTGGGGATCAAACTACCCTTTTCACAGGGGTCACCTGAGACCATTGGAAAGCACAGATATTTACACTGTGATTCATAACAGTAGCAAAATTACAGTTATGAAGAATAACAAAAATAATTTTATGGTTGGGGTTCACCACAACATGAGGACCGCATTAAAGGGGCTCAGCATTAGAAAGGTTGAGGATCACTTCTCTAAAATCTTAATATGTCCAGATCAATGACCATTAAGAGGTAACCTTTTGGATAGAAACTGTGAGGCCTTTACAAATCAGGGGAGAGAGACCTGAATCTAACTAAGGAGAGTGATAGGCCGGCTGTCTCCAAGGCAGGTAGACCCTGGGGCCAGGCTGACTTCCACACAGACTTTTTCAAACAAACCAGAGAGACAGTTGGGACACGCAGAGGCATGAGAGCTGTGTGGAAGACTTATGGAATCTTGATATAATTTGTTATTATATTCCAACTCCAAGGCACACAGATCAGCATATCTCTGACCCCACACTCTTAGAGTTTAAACAGAGAATACTCTGTCATATCAGCTGTGACACGCCAGTCAGGATGCCCCAAATTAGTGATCTCACAGCCCCCATTCCCGGCCCAGATCCTTCTGGGTTCCCTCTTATGATGAAGGGTGTCACAGATTTCATCTTGTCCAAATCCCAACCTGAGCACTAGCCTATCTCCCACATCCAGTCCATACATAATCCCCAACATGTCTGTCTCCTTCGCTAGCTCAACTGCTCCAAAGATGAAGGACTAACAAGGGCCACACAAACCCAAGATGTGGGCATGTGATACCCACTTTCTTTACAGTCGTGGCATTTGGCACAGTGCAAGAGATGGCACATCAAATTAGGGACCTCTGCAAAATAGGGGCTGATGGTAACAGCCTAAGAATGAGGATTAAATAGTATATATAGGTCAGTTAAACCAGGGGCAGGGCGAGTGCTCGAGAAACACAAGCAATCGTACCGTGGCTGTGTGGTTGTGTTACTGTAGAGTTTCCAGGTCTGAGTGCTCAATCTTGATCTTCACTGAAGAGCTGGAAGCAAGATGTCTACTTCTTAGGGAATACTTTCTACATCAAAACAACTTATAAACAAACAAAAAGAAGAAGAGGAGGAGGAGGAGGAGGAACAAAATTACATTGAGTTCATCTTGGAAGACTGGGCACCTATTTTACTGTTACCAATATTTTTCAAATGCTTTTGTGGGATTTCATTTTGCCCCAGAATGCACTCTACCTGAGATCTTGAGTATCCTGTTTAAAGGCTTGGTGTTCAGCCTGTGACTTTGCGAGGTGGTGGAACCTGTAAGAGGCGGTGAGAGCTAGTGAGAGCTCAGGTCACTGGAGGACTGCCTCGGAAGGAGCCTGAGGGTCCCGGAGTCTTCCTTCTTTCTCTTTCACTTCCTGGCCATGAGAAGAGTAGTTTTGTTGTGCCACATACTCCCAAATGTGACAGGCCTCCACATGTTCCAAACAACAGGGCCAGCTGGTCATCGACTGAAACCTCTCCAAACTGTGAGCCAAAATAAACTTTTGCTGTTCGTAGGTTGACCGTCCCAAGTGTGTGTGACAGGAACAAAACACTAACGCAGAAGTCTTCTTCTTTCTTTTGGAAAAAAAATCAAGTTTTTATTTTTGAATAATTCTAGATTTATAGAAAAGTTACAAAGATGATACAAACAATTCTTCAATGCCCCTCATCCTGTATTCTCACCTGCTTTACATCTCTTGCCACCGGTGTACGTTTGTCCAAACCCAGGCACTGGCATTGAGGCCTGTCTGTGAACAAAACTCCAAGCGTTTCTCCCTTCCAGGACTCTCT
This sequence comes from Peromyscus eremicus, assembly GCF_949786415.1. NCBI lineage: Eukaryota > Metazoa > Chordata > Mammalia > Rodentia > Cricetidae > Peromyscus > Peromyscus eremicus. The sequence goes on along the minus strand of NC_081428.1, from coordinate 8,134,146 downwards.
CCACTGCAGTTAGCTGTTGTGTTTTCCCCACATGCTGTGGTGTGTGACAACTGTTTCATCTTGTGCTGTTTTCGTGACCTGGAGAGTGTCGGGTGGGTGGGAGACTGGCTGGGGTCCTTCTGGGTATCCCTCACCTGAGAGTGTCTGTTTTCATCACGGTCAGATGGAGTTACAGGGTTCTCTAAAGAATGCCCTAAATGACGCCTGCCTCTCAGCACATCCTATCAGGCTGTGCGTGATCACAGACCATCCGAAGAGGTCCCTCTTCCCGAAGTACAGTTCAGCTTTCTCTATGGCGAAGTCTTGCTTCCCACCTTCTCTACTCACTAAGTCTAGTCCACCCTCAAAGTAAAAATGGACAGGATGGAGCCCACTTCCTAGAGAGGGAGTTTTTACACATGTTGCATGATGTCCTCCTCCAGGAAGATGGTTTCCTTCCCCTCATTATGTTATTCACATAATCATGTGCCGTCTGTCCACATGGAGTCACAGGTATGTATTTTATACTCTGGGTTATAATGTAATACTGCATCATCTGTTTTGTTGCCCAGCTTGTCCCAGTGTTGGCTTTTGGAACCCTTCTGGATGACTCCGGATCTCTTTGCCATGCTCCCCTCCCATTGCTTTTAGAGCACTTCCTTGCCTCCTGGCGCTGCCAGATGCACCAGGATCATCTAGAATATTCCTTGCCCCAAACCTAGAATCAGCTGATTTTGTCAAGGAGCCCTGGTTCAGTTTATGCTCTTTTGACTGTTAGCAATGGTGGCCAACCTGACTCTTGTGAGTGGACTTGAAAAGCAGATTAACAGTCAAAAGTCATTTAGACGCGTATGTACTGGAGCAGACCAGTAATCAAGTGCAGTACACAATCTCTCTCATCAGAAATTTCTTACAGAAAGTAAGCTGCCAGACAAAGCTTTTTTCCAGAGGAAAACCTGGCCAGCACTTACCTATCACCATAGTATTTGTGCATAAAAAAAAAAACCTGATCAACTCAGCCTTTCTGTGGAGAACAATGTCATTGATATTAAGGACCCAATCCTCTTGTCTTTCTGTTTTGAATGGGTTTCCCCCTAAGTCTTGGGATAAGGTTGAAGTGTTGCTTCAGGATTATAATAGAAACACCATGTTCCACGATCAGTTACTATTTTTCTCAAAAACATGTGTGTTCCAACCCCCCACCCCCCACCCCGCCTGCCTCTCAAACCTCCCTTGAAAAATCAGAGCAAATGCCAAGACTTCATAGTTTAAGTTCATGATTCAGAGTCCTTGGCAAAATTTCACAGCCGTTCCCCCTGGGTGGACAAAGTTCTCTTCCATCTGCACACAGCATGTCAGCCGCTGTGCTCACGGTGCATGTCCAGCAGAAGGACTCGGTCAACGTTTGTCGGTGACAAAGCAGCCCCTTTGTGGTCCACGGCTGACTTTCGTTTTTGCCATCTGCTTTAGCCTTTTCTCCAACTGTTCCCTGTCACACGGCAAGCGTCCCACTCGTCTAGCGTTTTGCTTTGTACGGAATTTGGGACTCTCTGATCCTGACACGCCTATCTTTTTCATGAAGTGTGAAGCTATGTGCTGTTCCAGTCTCCAGCACACGTTCCTGTTGAATTAAGTTTTTGATTTCCACAAGTCTCATAGGACAGGCTTTTAGGGCACATTGAAATCCATCTCGATGGATGGACAGAAAGTCACAGCACCAAGAGTTAGAAATGTTCATTCTGTCCATAAAGGGGCCGCAAATCCCTAGGCAAAGGAGACATATCAAGAAATTCCACGTGAAGTTTTTGTCCACCGTGCTCCCCCAAGTGAGGCGAGCACTTCAGCTCTGCCCTCACCTGACCCAACAGCACTCAGACTTGTATCACGCCTCACTCTTCTCCTTCTCGTCCAACTTATAAAACCTTACTGAAAATATCAAAATGAAACATCTTGAATGAAAAGCACTGCCTGCGTTTCTGAACATTGTTCAGTTCGTCTTGGACTGGATCCTTCTCTCTTGTCTGTCAAGTCCCAAGGTGGGAGGACAAACGCTAAGAAGTGTGCCGGCTTGTGGTTCCGGAGGCTGGAAGTCCAGCAAGCTGTGGGTAGGGTTGGCTCTTCCTGGATGCTGGAGGGAGGCTCTCCCATTTCTGATGGCCCTGGACATCCCTTTGGCTTGTAGATGGCATTCTCCCTGCAGCTTCCCTTCTCCTTGGCTCTGGGTGTGTCTGTCTCTGGGTCTACCTTTCCCTGTTTCCAAGGATATCAGTTATATTGGGTCAGGTTCCACTTTAAACACCTTCATCTTAACTTGGAGATGTCTGTAATAGGACACTGTTTGGGTCAGCTTGGCTTCCTGGACAAAATGTCCTCAATACAATGTAAATGTAAATAATGTAAAGAGTGCAACATTTATGATCAGCGTTCTGGCATGGTGAGCTCTGGTGAGCGGCCTCTTAAGTAGAGTGAGATTCGGCACCTTCCTCTTCTTATGAGCGCACTAATCCCACCATAAGGGGCCCCATCCTTCTCACATCTTTGGAACCTATTTCCTCCTGTATTAACCTTTTGATCACTGACAAATACCTAGTAACAAGTACCTCAGAGACCTAGTAACAAGTACCCAAGAGAAAGAATTTAAAAGGAAGAGAGATTCACGTTGGCTTATGGTTTGGGAGGTGTTAGATCCTGGCTCCGTTGCTTTTGGTTTGAGGTAAAGGAGAGATTCTGTGATAGTAGGAGCCCGGCAGAGCAAGGTAGCTCATTGCATCACAGACAGGAAGCAGAGAGAATCAGAGAGATGCTGGGACAGATAGAGTCTCCTGAAGACAACCCTCCCACCCTGCAGCAGGAACCTTAACAGTTCTTATTAATTAAATCAAACCTGAGGCCAGGTATTGGGGTGAATGCTGGAAGATCAGAGAAGCAGAACAGGCCACAGCCACCTCACCTCACCAGTTCCTCAGCTGATCCTGTTTCCTCAGACTGGAAGTTTCTGTGTCCTCATCCAGAATGAATCTCAGCTGAACTGCTGCTCCAAGGCCTGAAACCTTAACCAGCCAAATGCTTCTAGTTTCTGGTCTTCACGCCTTATATACCTTTCTGCTTTCTGCCATCACTTCTTGGGATTAAAGGCGTGTGTCACCATGCCTGGCTGTTTCCAATGTGGCCTTGAACTCACAGAGATCCAGAGGGATTTCTACCTCTGGAATGCTAGGATTAAAGGTGTGAGTGCCACCATTTTCTAGCCTTTGTATCTAGTAGCTGTTCTGTCTCTGACCCCAGATAAGTTTATTAGGGTACACAATATTTTGGGGAATACAATAGCACCACACCACCCAGTGACCTCAATCACTCATTCAGTTTTGAATTCATCTATGGCTTAAGTTCATCAATGTAATTAGTGCCCTCATCATCCAATCACTCCTTGATAGGGTACCACCTGGAGACATAAACTTCCAGGGGAAATACTTACATCCTAAGCATACCACCCCATAAAGGCCCCACTTCCTAATATAGTCACTTTGAGTTTGAAAATATGAGTTTTGGCAGGGAGAGACACGAGGCATTTGGTCTCTAGCTCCCACGAGGTAAGGTCTCATTCTAAGGTATTAGGGATTGGTATTCCAATATATATATATATATATAATAGTGAAGGCACAATCCAACCACAGACCACCAGGTAGCTGGGTAACGAACTTTGTGTTCAAAATATGCCATAGACCCTTTTACTCTAGAGAAACCATCTCTGCAGTTTGCGGGCAGGCTATGGGAGAGCATGGATAGGGTGCAGGAGTCTGAAGAAAGGTATCAGAGCCCCAGTGTCACCCAGGCTCTACGTCCTCTGCCGGCAGTTGACGGGGCTGGATTCCATCTCTGCTGACAGTATAGATGCTGATGATAATTGATTTGCATTTATAATTTTCTAGGTCCTGGGGAAGTTGTTGGAAATCTTAAGATGATTTTGATCTTCAAATGTGCAAAGGAGAGCCATAGCTCTTCATCACGAGAAATGTAGCAGGTGATGTCAGCAAAGCTAAGTTTTTCCCACAGTTATAATAAAGGTGTATTTTGCAAACCCAGCAGAGTAGAAAAAAGAGAGAAAGTCATTTACCCCTGAACTCGTGACCTAACATATTTAGAGCATCTTCATGTAATTTTTCTTATGTATTTATAAATATCTTTGTTGCCTTTTATATGATTTGTTCAGATACTTTTAATTTTTTTATTTAAAATATTTACTTATTTCATTTATTTGTATGTGTGCATATGCACCTGTATGTGTGTGTGTATGTGTGTGTGTACGCGCACGTGCGTGCACACCGACACCTATGTATGTGTAGGGCGGTGCATGCCACAGCACACAAATGTTAGAGAACAATGTGAAGCAGTCAGTTCTCTCCTTCCACCGTGTGGGTTCCAGGGCTGTAATTCAGGTCATCAGGCTTGGCAGCAAGTGCCTTTACCCACTGAGCCATCTCGTTGACCCAGATATTACTTACTTTTCAATTTCCGTTTGAAATAACATTAGATGCACATACAAGTTGTAAAATGTGTATAAAACACTCCACGCCCTTCTTCCCACTTCTTCAGTGATGGTTCCTTTTGAAGTTGTTAAAATATGCATAACGTTTTTGTGCGTGCAGAATTCACATTGTCCAGAGTGGCTATCACCGCACAGCATCTTCCGCATGGGGTGTGCCAGCGATGGCCTCTTCTGAAACTAGAGTGCAGTGCTTAAGAATATGTGCTTTTTACTTGATTTTTTTTTTAAATTGAGACAGGAATTCACATAACCCAGGCTGGCCTCAAACACACAATATAGCCAAGGATAACCCTGAACTTCCAAACTTCATGCTTCTGTCTCCTGAGTGCTGGATTGTTGGTGTGTGCTACTCTACCTAGTTTACACAGTGCTGAGGATCACCCCTGGGGCCCTGAGCATGCTAGGCAAGCGGTCTTCAGGGTGAGTCGTGGTCCCAGCTCAGGAATACGCTCATTCAAAATAACATTTATCTTTAAATAACGTATTTTTATTCTTTGAGAATTTCATACAACATGTATTTTTTTATCATATTCACTCTCTACTCTTCCCAACTCCTCCCAGATCCACCCCTTAAGAGATTTATTTTTTGTTTTGTATATGTATCTGCATGGCTATGTGGGAGTTGGAGTTACAGGCCGTTATGAGCCGCCTGACATGGGTGCTGGGATTCAAACTCTGCTCCTCTACAAGTCACTCTTAACCACTGAGCCATCTCCTAAGCTCCAGATGTGTGCATTTTGAATATTGTGTTTTCTTTTCTCTTTTTATGGCAATGCATTGCTGTTGGCGCCAGTTTTACTGAGTTAACAAAAGCCATATACACAGGAAAAAACATCTGGCACCAGGCACCAGACTCCACGAATATCATTTTATCTGGCATCCTCCTGTTCCCTGAAGGTACCATGGCTTCCCTGCAGGAGTGGCAGACCTATAAGGAGCAGGGAGGAGGTCTGAAATCGGTGGCACTCACTGTTCCTGGGCTGTCCAACGTATTACTGGGTTTGCTGTGCATTCAGAGACTCTCTGAGTCCAGTGACAGAAATGGGACGCCATCTTGGGGTCACTGACTTCCTGGAATGTGCTTGGCATCCAGGTCTCCTTTTCAGCTTCTTGGAACAAGTTTTGAGACTTGAAAGTGCCAAGAAGCGAGGCCACCAGGGAGGCTCAGAAGAGAAAGCAGCAATTAGGGAATGAGGTTGGCTCTAACAAGGCTTGATTGCAGAGTGGCTCTCAGAGGACTTGGCTTGGCCTTGGCATCAGGGAACCAAGATGGTTGGACCTCAGGACCTCATCAGCTGCCCTAACTGTCCCAACTGTCCAAATCTCCAAATAGTGGCCCCGTCATCCCCACCCCAACCCCAACCTGAAGTCCATAATCACAGGTGCCTCCAGCTAGTTTCCTGTGGCTCTCACATCAAAACTCCCCACACTGAGTGGTTTAGAACATCACATGCTTTCTCTCCCATAGTCAGAGGCTAGAAACTTGGCCCCAAGGTGTTCAAAACTGAACCTCTTGTGAGACACTGTGTGAGAGGTCTCAAAACATTTTGCACGGGGTCTCTGAGTGCCCTCAGCAACACTGGCTGGTAAGAGCCTATGGGGGTACTTGGTGCTTAGTCCAGACCTGCTGGAGTCTGTTTTCCATTCTGCAGCCCTTTTCAGAAGCCCCTGACGGGTCTGCTTCACCTGCACGAACATGGAGGGAAACGTGCTGGTGGTTCAAACATGCCGGGTGAGCCGTAGCAGGAGTGATCTGAGTGACGGCCTTCCTATGGTGGAAAAGGGTCTGTTGACACGTTGGACGTTGTATGTAGTGTGCTAGAGGGGCATGAGGCCCTCTGGGTAAGATAACCTCTTGGTCCCAGTGCAACCAGGACTACCCTACTTTTAGCACTGAAAGTCCGTAAGACCGTTGGTCACAGACACCTCAGCAGGACTCTGCTGCCGAGGAGGGAGCCTTCCTGGGCGCCCATCCTGCCTCTGGTTCTTGGGTTAGTCTTGTTGTACTTGCAGGGGGACTGGGGGAAGCAGGATGTTTGGAGTGGCTCCTACCAATGATCCTGGCACTGCTGTGGAAGGGCTCTGGGGTCTCCAGGGGCCCCAGGCTTTGCAGCCAGCCCCTCTTCGATACCATAGACTGCAGCCTGCAGTGAGTGTTTTGCCAGGAGTGTGGGTGGCAGGGCATCTCAGGCTTTGCCCCCCTCTTCAGTGTGCTGGTGTGTGTGTGGGGGATTCCTGGAGGGCTTCACACGGGCACCACTCAGGAGGCCTTGATGAAAGGCAGCCACGGAGACATCACAACCTGCAGCTGGGAACAGGCATCTGGAGCTGGCATCCTGCCTGTCCCCATCCGTGTGGTGCCAAATAGCTCCTGGATGTACACAAACGGCCTGTGTCTGGGGTCCTCCTTGTAGTCCATAAACCCTAGTGTTTATGTCTCAAAGGCTGGAAGCAATATATACCTCCGCAGTCAGGCGGTTTGGTGGTGTTTCTTTTTCACAGGGTCCTGCAGTCTGGTTTAGAAGTTTTGGTGAACTTTTCCCACAGGTACCGGACTGGGGGGGGGAGGGCAGTTAAAATCTACAGACCCTCCTGAACTCACCCCATCTAGAAAGTGATTAGAGAATGCCTGAATACAGACTACGAAACAGGATGTCTCCCCTTGACACTTGCTGCAGAGTGGCCGTGGGAACTGTCTGAGTCCTGGGGGGCGGGGGTGACCCATCCTTCAGCCTGCGCCTGACCTGTGAAGAGTTGTCATTTTCAGAGGTAGGACATGCATGGACTAGACACTAAAGTAATGTCTTAGTCTAGTTCTATAGTGCAGGAGGTTCAGGTCTCAACAAATACTTGCTTCCTAACGGAATCAAGGAAGTCCAGACAGGAAGGGAAAAAGGGAAATCCCTCCTGGCATATGGGATAAAATCTGTCCTTTGACAAGCACGGGGTAAGGGGTCGCATGAACATTCCATCTGGCATTTCCGTTCTGAGACGATGTGATGCTATTTCAGCTTCACTTCAGAGGGGTCCAGCCTTTCGGCTGCAGCTCCAAATCACTACTTTTTTTCTGGTGAGGGGCAAAGAGCTGTCAGTGATGAAAACACCTGGATGTGAATTTAGAGAAGTCATCATTGGTCCGGTTCAGTTGTGGGGGGCATGCTCATGGCAGGGCTGCGTGGGACCTGGGGTTTGGAGCAGGTGTCTGAGAGTGACATGGGAGTCTGGGTGACATGGGGGCTGGCTAAGCCCTGGCGGAACTCAATGCTGTAAGAGAAGCATGTGACACACACGTGTGGAGATGTCACAGTGAAGCCCATCACTTTGTACAAAGAAGATGCCAAGTTCACTTACAGCAAAAGGCACATAGAGGAGGTCTAATGTAGGACTCTAAGAGGTAATCTGGTAAGGAGATGAGGACAGAGACCTCAATGCTGGCTGTCAGTTACGACTCTCCGAATGACGCCTGAGGGGAAGGGAAGGACGGCAGCCTCATGGATGGCCCTGAGTTGGGCTGTTGTTGTTTTCCTGAATTCCCACAGCTGCAATGTTGTTGGTGTGACAACACTCTTCCACAATTACTTGTCGTCGTCGTGGAGACCAGAACCTTGGCGTCTATTCTCAGAGAGGACTAGGACAAAGGTCCTCTCTTTCTTTTTCTCCCCCAAGACAGGGTTTCTCTGTGTAAGCGCCTGGATGTCCTGGAACTCATGCTGTAGATCAGGTTAGCCTCGAACTCACAGAGATTCACCTGCCTCTGCCTCCTGAGTGCTGGGATTACAGGTGTGCGCCACCACTGCCTGGCAAGGTCTCCTCATTTGGTGGCCCTTGAGGTCATACCCCCAGCCATTTAACCCCCTTTGAGGAATGGCTCTGTTTCTGACTCTCATTTCTGGGGTAACTCGTGACTTTGAACATCTGATACTCACTGGTTATTGGAAAGTTTCCAAAGCCTTTAGCCCACATGGAGAATTACTAATGAAGAAAGGAGGGGTCTGTCCTAAAGAAAGGAGATTGTTTTCAAGAGCTCCCCACCCCCCACCCCAGGAAGCACCCTTTGTCCCAGGGCTGGGATTCCTTCACCTCACTCCCAGCTTTCCCTTAAGGCTGTGGTGGTTTAAATAGGAATGCCCCCCCCCCAGACTCATGTGTGTGAGGGCTTAGCCCACAGGGAGTGGCACCATTAGGAGGTGTGGCCTTGTTGGAGGAAGTGTGTCACCGTGGGGGTGGGCTTTGAGGTCTCACATGCTCAAGCCACACCCAGTGGTGCAGTCTCGCTCTGGTACCTGCAAATCAAGATGCAGAACTCTCAGCTCCTTCAGCACCATGTCTACCTACATGCTGTCATGCTTCTTGCCATGATGACAGTGGACTAAACCTCTGAACTGTAAGTGAGCCCCAATTAAATGTTTTCTTTATAAGAGTTGCGGTGGTCGCCGGGCGTTGGTGGCGCACGCCTTTAATCCCAGCACTCAGGAGGCAGAGGCAGGCGGATCTCTGTGAGTTCGAGGCCAGCCTGGGCTACAGAGTGAGTTCCAGGAAAGGCACAAAGCTACACAGAGAAACCCTGTCTCGAAAAACCAAAAAAAAAAAAAAAAGAGTTGCGGTGGTCATGGTGTCCCTTCACAGCAATAAACCCTTAACTAAGACGAAGGCTGTGTCTTCATAGCCTCTTAGCCTTTCCCCAAGGTCCTTCTTGCTCATCCACACAGAGAGAACTCAGTCCTTATCCCGCACCCCTTTTAGCTGGAATTACCCCTGAAGAAAAGGATAAATTGTTACCGTGGCCTTTGGCCACCATTTGTATTCTTATTTAATTATTTTCTTTCATTTGAAATGGAGCACATGGAATTTCCCAGTTGCGGCATTTTGGTCTTTTCTCCTGCATGGGAATCCCGGCAGGCCGTGGTTGTGGGCAGAGCAACATGCCTGTGAGTTTTCTCTGGAGGCTGCGAGGGAAAACCCTGCTCTGGCTGGAAGGGAAGTGCCACTTGCAGCAGCTGCGTCATAGGCTACTTTTTCGTTCTTTTTAAAAATCACGACGTGTGTGTGTGTGTGTGTAATGTATGTATGTATGCATGCATGTATGCATGTATGGGAGGGGCCTGCATGCCACTGCGTGAATGTGGAGGTCAGAAGACAGCTCTTGGGAGTCAGCTCTCTCCTTCCGGCATGTAGGTTCCAGGGACTAAACTCAGGTCTTCAGGCTCGGCAGCGAGTGCCTTCACCGGCTGAGCCGTCTCCCCAGCCCTCCGGTTTTCCTTTGCACCCCTTTGTGACACTCAGTCTTTGCTAGCATGTGGGAGATAGCTTGGTCCAGCCATAACCTCCAAGTTCATCCTGAAGACAATTCCAATAGTCCTGGAGCAGAAGGATGGAAGAGCAAATGAAGCTGCTCAAGTCTGGTGGCTTACTAAACCCACTTAAAACACACAGTAAGAAGCATCCGGTGAGGAGTGGAGAAGGTAGCCATACTCCCATAGCATCCGGGCTACGTGGAAAGACCATCCATCCACGGAGACCGAGGGGACATGACGCTCGCTCGTCCTCTCTCCACAGTGTCCCGTTAGGTTAAACAGAAGCTTAGTCAGTCAGTCATGTTTCCGGTGACGACTCCTCCTGGTGAGGCTTCGAGCCTCAGACTAGGGCCTCTGCCCCCTGAACTTTGCCCTTAGAGTCAGAGGTCGGGTCAGCCTGTAGGAAAATTTGGGGTTGGCAAGATGGCTTAGCAAGAGAAAGTGCTTGCCACCCAGTCTGGTGAGGTGAGTTCCCTCGCCGGGACCCACGTGGTGGAAGGAGAGAACTGACTTCTGTGACTTGTCACCTGATTTCCACAGGCACATGTGTACCCTCAAAATAACGACGTAACGTGAGAAAGGGTGGGTGGGACACACAGGCTACTGCATGTGGAGGTGAGAAGCAGGGGCGAGGGTAGGGGAGAAGGTTATGCTTTGGCTCAAACTGGACAGCAAGATTCTCAGAGCCTCTCTGGGACCACCGCTTCCTGGAGGCAGGCTTTCCTCGCCTGCCTGAGCTGGATTAACTCACCATCTCCTCACATCTCATTCAGCATGGAAACCCACTCAGCTCGGAACACCTGCACTGGGTGCCTATGAGCAAACCACGTGGTGCAGATGGGCTCGGCTAACCAGTGCTCAGGCTAACTGGTGCTCAGGCCTCTTAATCGGCTACTTTTCTCACTGTTGCAACAAAACATCCCACAAAAGCCGCTTAAGGAAGGGCTTATTTCTGCTCATAGTTTAGATGAAGTGGCGCCCAGGCTTCCCGATGCTGTGACCCTGTAATACAGTTCCTTATGTTGTGGTGACTGACCCCCAACCATAACATTATTTTGGCTGCTATTTTATAACTGCAGTTTTGCTACTGTTACGAATCGTAATGTAAATGTCTGTATTTTCCCATAGTCTTTGGGGGTCGTAACCCACAGGTTGAGAACCACTGGTTTAGAGAGACTGGGGAGGTAGGAATGTGATGTTGTCTCCACTGTCAGGAATCAGAGAGAGATGCGTGCTGTGGCTCTCGGTTCCCCTTTTTCCCTTTCACACAATCCAGGAGCACTGCCATGGAATGATGCAGTCCACTTAGGGTGAGTCTTCCCACTTCCGCAGGACAGCCTAGAACCTTCCTCACAAACAAGCTGAGAGGCCTGTCTCCTAGGTGGTTTGAGACCCTGTGGAGTTGACAATCAGTATTAATCACCACACCCTTTTCCAGCTATTCTTCTGAATAGCTTTTCTTCAGGGGAGCTCACTGGAGGTCCTTCTTACAGCTCACCGGAATGTCACACTTTTTCTGTGGCCCCGCTTAGAAGTAGACATTTGTATCTGGAGAGTTTCTCTCCAGCTCCCGCCAAACCCCGCCAGTCCCGGAGCCCACTTATAAAATAAACACACAGACTCTTATATTATTTAAACTGTTTGGCCTAATGGCTCAGGCTTCTAGCTATCTAGTTCTTACATCTTAAATTAACCCATTTCTATTAATCTATACTTTGCCACGTGGCTTGTGGCTTACCGGTACCTTACATCTTCCTTGTCCTGGCAGTAGCTGGCAGTGTCTCTCAGACTCAGCCTTCCACTTTCGAGCATTCTCTTCTCTGCTTGTCCTGCCTGTACTTCCTGCCTGGCTACTGGCCAATCAGCATTTTATTTATACAGAGCGATATTCACAGCACTTTCCCTTTTCTTTTTTTTCAAAAAGAGTGTTTTAACTTTCACATAGTAAAATTACATATAACAAAACAATTATCAAGCAAGAATTACAGTTACAATATTAAAGAAGATATCCTGTCTATCTTATATTTGTGAGTTTAAGGTTTCATATCTAACTTATCTCTTATCATAACTAAGGAAATTATAACTATGTAGTCCTCAACTACACCAAAGACCTCAGAAAGATATAATATTACCTGAGAAATGGGAAAAGGATGCAAGCAACTTTCGGGAGTCTTGCAGGGTTGGCTTTAGGGTGTATTTTTAAGGCCTGGGCCAAGGAGCTCTGGCACCACAAGTGGATGTTTACTTAAGTGTGGGATCCAGACTCCACTCCCCTCTCCCCAACTCAGACTCTCTGCAAGGTAGATCCTTGGGAATCCCCATTGTAAACAAGGCTCCCTCCCCCCACCACGTGACTAGAGATCTCAGAGCTTAAGGACTGAGAAGCTCTACCAGACAGCCTGGCCACAGTGTCAGGGACTTCCCATTTCCCGAAAGTCATATGGTTACTCTCTGCACAGACAGGACACACAGTGGAGACTGGCCCCCAGCTCTCAGGCCGTCTTAGTGAGAGGTGAGGCCCAAACACCTCTGTTCTTGCCTTGTTCTCGGGGCATGTTTTCCAAGACCTCTAGTGGATTGCTGAGATTTTCGATAGTGCTGGAGCCTACACGGACTGTGTTTGCGTCTGTGACAAAGGTTAGTGTTTGTAAATTAGGCACAGCGGGAGGACAGAGTGGGAACTTTATGAATCGGCATCTGTCATGGAAAAAGTCAAGAAAAACTTCGACATTTTCATAGTGTGGTTCATTTGGGGTAGCTGAAATAGACAAGGGGAGCTTGACTGTATTGTCAGTTCACCCTGTCTGTCTGTCTGTCTGTCTGCCTTCCTCTTCCATTCTTGCCCTGCCTCCAGCCATTCTCCTTCTTTCTCTCCTCCTTCCTGCTTTTTTCTTCCCTCCTTTCTCTTCCCTCCCCCCTTCCCTCTATCCCGTCCCCCTTCCCCTTCCTCCCTCCTTGATCACTGAAGCCTCTACACAATGCTGGCACTCTTCTAAACAATCAGGATGTGCAAATGAACAGCACAGCTGAACATCTTTGCCTTTGTGCACATTCCGTCCAATGAAGGAAAAAAAGTATTTTCTGCGGAAGCGATGGCATTAAGAATTGATAGGCAGATACGCTCCCTAAGAATGAAACAGATGTCTATGTGAGCATTGCCATCCTTTGTTTAAAAATCTTTCCCCTTTCTCTACAGTTGGGGAGCTGGCACAGAGGCTCCTTGCTACCCATGTGACAAGTTGGTCTCAGTCTTTTGTAGGGGACAAGGTAGGTGAGAAGAGGCTTCTGGACCATTCAGTATCAGGAGAGGGGTTTCTGAGGAGCAGAAGGTGACATTCAACCTTTAATTACAGTAATGGTTCACACCAGCCTCCACGGGCCCAGCCTGTGTCCTATGGCTTACTTGCTCTCTACACCCTGACTAGATTCTGGCAGGAAGCAGACAACATCACACTGGGTTGTTCAGGGGCCAATCTTTGCTAAAAGGACTACTTACAAAGGTGTGACCAAAGCTTGGAGTTAACAAGATAAAGGAGCTTTGCTCTATTACCACCTTACCTGAGAGGTAAGAGAGAGAGTGACCCCAAGCCAAAGAGCGCAGTGCATGTCAAGTTCCCTCTACGGGGACCCATGACATCTGTCTGATGGACACAGTCAAGTCAAGCAACTCATCAAAATAGGAAGCGAGGAAATAAATACCCAGAAAAGCAAGCACGCCCCTCCCCCCCTAAGGACACCAGTGCTTCCCACTGAGGTCAGACTGAGGGAGGCCGGCTTTCACTGCACAGCTGGTCTCCCCGGGTGCAGAGCCCACAGGAGGAGGACACAGACCAGATGGAAAGCATTCAGCTTGTCCTTCTATCCTGGAATATTCCAGAGGATCACATGTCCAGTGGAAGGGTTCTGAAAGCCCAAGTTTTCAGGTGCTGCCCAGGGTTTTGTGTGCATCCTCCTGCAGCTCAGGAGGACGGCAGATATCTCCTCCCGAAAATGTTCCATCTAGAGTACCCTTAAGAGAGGGCAGCCTAGGGAGCTGCCCTGGCTCTTTTGAATTGTTCATGCAGGCAGCCCTTCCCCCAACCCCCTCATGGACTGTAAGCGTGTGCTGTGTATTTTTGGTCCACAGTGAGTGGACAACAGCCACACAGGTCTTGCTCTCCCACCCTCTGGAGCGGATAGACCTGGGACACAGCCAGAGCTTCAGTGGCAGCAATTGGTGGCCCCTGAGTCCCACCGAGGGAATAAAGCAATTATTTTGAATTACAGAAGTGAGGCCCACTCGGGACCATGTGTAGTCAGACATCTCTTCAGAGATGTAAAAGTGAGACCTCTGTCCACCTCCCATGGCAGTCTGCTGCAGATCTGATAGACAGGCAGTCAGGGAAGGGAAAAGGTAAGGAAACGACATTCCCAGGAGTGAAAACAGGCAGGCCTCCCGTCTGAGAGCATGGTCTAGAATTTCACATTCAGTCCCCTGAGAAGGAAGCTCGACATCACTAATGCTGTAGTTTGGCTGGGTTTATTAGGTGCCTTGTCTCTCAGGGGGCAGGACTTGCAGCATGAAAGCCATAAAGCCTGAACAAAAGAGGCCTCTTGTACTCTGGATCCCAGCTGTGGTTCCTGGAATCATGAACTAAAATAAGAAGTCACCACAGGGCCCAAAAGCCCCTCAAGAGTGTGGATGATTCTTCCCAGGGTTGCTGTGACTGGCCAGGGAGTGTGACCTAGCTACCTTGGGCTGGGCTTCATCACTTGGAGACTCCATCACCCTACAAGGAGCATGCTTCTGACATGGAACTTTGTGGGACACACTCAACACCCAACCCAGACTATGCTGCAAATGTGTGTGACAACCAACCAGTCATATCCTGGAATCTGGTGGGCCATGACTAAGGAAATTGCCAAACATTCCAGAATGTACAGACCAGACCAAGAAACTGGAGAAAAGAAATACGGCTGAAATGTTGTCTTGTCCTTCAGAAGCTTGCAGCCTATGGATGGAAACGTCCTCCATGTGGCCACACAGAAGAGGGAGCCATGGTGCCTGACAGAGGCTCTTACCAAGCCCTGCTTTTGGTCTGAAATGGAATCGTGTCCTCAGAAAGTCTCATGCAGGTTCTTAAGTCTCCTTGTGGCACTGGGTCACACACATTTCCGGAATAATCACTAGCTAAAGGGAAAAGGGCCAACTGTGACTCGTCTTAAGGTTTGTTTTTTTTTTTAATACATGCTCACTCACACACCTGTTACTACTATTTTTTACAGAAGGAAATGGAATGACTACTTATGATTCAGCCAACATTGTCTGTCACACTGTGTCTCGGGATTGGGTCCTCCCGGCTCTCATCTCTTTATTGCAGCCTACAGGATATGCCCTGTTCTTTGTAGTCACAGAAACAACCTTTTTTTTCTTCTTCACTTTTTATGAATAAGTGAAGCCTGAGTTTCCTTTAATAATGTCATGGTAGAGTTTGGTGTATTGTGTTAAGAACAGAGTGATCAAGGGTTGAGTTGGTTCCACCTCAGGCTGTGAACAATTCATCGTGACTGCTAAGGGTTGATTCATCCCCTGACCAAAAGGCTTTACCAAAGAACATCAGCCACATCTGCATTACTGTGAAAAGACACACACACACACACACACACACACACACACACACACACACGAATACACACAGACACATACATAGACACATGCACACACACACACAAACACACACAGATATACACATGCATACACACAGACACACACACAGAGAGACACAAGTGCACACAGACACATATGCACACACAGACACAGACTGTAGGTGGACTTTTCTGTCCAGTCAGCCAGCTCCCAAACAACCACATGGAGACTGCTTATTAATTACAAAAGCTCGGCCAATAACTTAGACTTGTTTCTAACCAGCTCTTATAACTTTAATTAATCCATTTCTGTTAATTTACCTTCTGCCTCGTGGCTTTATTACCTCTATCCCATTTTGTGTGTTTACTTCTTTCCAAGTCTGCTGGCTTCTCCCTGTGTCTCCCGGTGACTCTGCCTTTTTTCATCCCCTCACTCTCTTCCTGTCTCCAAGTCCTGCCTAACCTCTTCCTGCCTAGCTATTGGCCACTTAGCTCTTTATTAAACCAGTGAGAGCAACACATATTCATATGTACAAAAGGATTATTGCACAACAACACACACACACACACACACACACACACACACACACACACACACACTGTAGAGACCCACAGAGGTTTCCTAGTGAGAACTTACTCAGGGTCTAAGAATCTGAGCTTGTTTTACCCAGCAGGGCTGCATAACGGATGAGTTGACCATGGGTGTGGTTACCAGGTGTTTGGAAGGGTCTACATTTGGCTGTGCAGTGTGCTTTGATCTAGCAAGGGGGAGGTCTTTTGCCTCGCCCCTTTGCATTGTTATAAATCAAGCCCTTTTGCATAAACAGAAAAGGCTGTTGGGTATTGACCCAGATTCTCCCGAAGCTATCCTGTGTTTCTCTTTCTCCTCTTCACTATCTTTCTATCTAATATTTTCTTATCCCCCTCTCCTCCTCATAATAACCCTTGAAAAGGTGGGAGCTGGCCTCCTACAACACACAGATACACATGCACATAGACACACACATGCACACACACAGAGACATTAAATTTTCTATTAGTCCATTTCTCTGTTGCTATAACAAAATACCCAAGACTAGGAACTTTATTTTAAAAGGTTTATTTCACTCATGCTTTGAGTCTGAGAATATAGACACCAGATTCTGCTCAGCTCTGCTGAGGGCCTTCCAGCTCCATTGTAACAGGGCAGATGGCATTATGGTGGAAATTCATGTAAGAGGAAGAGGTCACATGGTAAGACAAGAAGCTGGAGAGATTCAGGGTCCAGGCTGGCTCTCTTTTTTTGTAACGTACTTTCAAGGGAATAAACTGGGGTCTACAGAGACCTGCATCAATAATGTCACAGCAGAGTTTAGTGTTGTGTTAAGAACAGAAGGATCAAGGGTTGAGTTGGTTCCACCTCAGGCTGGAACCTGATGTTGACACATCCTTTTGTCACCTCCTGGAGTGACCTAACCTTGGGCTGGGCTCCAACACTTGGAGACTCCACCACCAGACAAGGAGCACGCTTCTGACATGTGAAACTTTGTTGGACACACCCAACACCCAACCCAGACCATGCTGCCAATGTGAGAGACAAGCAGCCATGACATTCATTTTAGGGGAACCACCCAGTGACAGCCACTGTCTGGTCGGTTGTGTGTTCGCTTGTTCTGCTCAGAGCTGTTGCAAGTCCAGCCATACGCACTCACAGCCACCATTTATTGTACAGTTACCATTAACCCTCACTACAGTCATATGAGGATTTGTGAATTCGGACTATCTCGTGAGGAAAGAGAGAGGTGTGTGTGTGTGTGTGGGGGGGTCATTCTCAAAGGCACCTGGCCAGTATGGACAGAACCAAGATGCCCACAGGCTGTGTAGTGCTCTGCCTGCACATCAAGCCATCACTCCAGATGTGGAATAGCCTGCACATCAAGCCATCACTCCAGATGTGGAATGGCTTCTGAAGGTATGGGAACACCCTCTGGTTTTTCTGGTTCAGGAAAACCATGGGCATGGAAGAAGATGGAGGTTGTTAGGTCTGCATCAGAGAGTGGAGGACCAGTGTCCTTACTCATCTTCTCCTGTGTCCACATGATACGCAAGAATTACTGGGCTGCTTGGACCCATCCTTTTTTCCTGCTCCCATTGCCTGACGAGTCTTCTCTTTTGTTCTCTCCCCATAGACAGCTGACCCTGAGTTCCCAGCCTGGGTGGCAGAGCCTGCATCAGCATAGGTCCGCCTTTGCAGGTGGTCCCCGCTCCGCTGTCTGCCACCTTACCCTACCTGTGCGTGTTCTCACTTCCTTCAAAGGCAGAGCGTAAGAGGTCCGCCTGGACCCTCTGTTGGCTTCTAGACATTTTAAATGACATCCTTTTGTTGTTTGGCTCTGTCTCACATGAGAGCTAACTGTGGCTTACTGTCTTCCTTTCCAGATTGTGAGTCACCACAGTGGAGCATCATGGGCTGCTGCTGTGGCTGGCTGAGTAGACTGAGTGAGAATCCTATCAAAGGCAGCACGATGGACTTGGAAGGAGAGAGAGGCATAGCCTTCACTTCTGGAGGGCAAAGAGGGCTCACAAGTCTTGTATGTTCCCAGGTGGGCGGGCAAGCTTCACACTGCACCGTCTAGTCTGGCCTAGCCTGCACGCTAGGAACTGCAAGGCAGATAAACATAGATAAAAGTGAAGTTACTAGATAAAAGTAAAGTTGTGATTTAAGATCCTCCTTGGTCTAGGGTTCTAGGGAACAGTGCTTGGCCTTGTTCACAGCTGCGAATAGGAGGTAGGGAACTTCTGTCCGAGCTGTGAGTCCTAGAACATTCGTATTCATATTCTCTCTTTCTCTCCCTCTCTCCATCCCTCCTGTGTGTGTGTGTGAGTGTGTGTGTGTGTGTGTGTGTGTGTAGGTTAAAGAACAGCCTTCGGGTGAGGCATCCTTCTCAACTTTCCACCGTGTTTGAGAAAGGATCTCTTCAAGCCGCTGCATAACGCAGGCTGGCTGGCTCCGGACCTTCCAGAGTCACCGTTGTTATCCTGTGGTCCCATAGGGATCACTCTGTGATGCATCCAGCTTCTACAAGGGAGCTGGGGACCTGGGGTCCGAACTCAGGCATCGGGCTTGCATGGCAACCGCTTTACCCACTGAGTCATCTTTCCAGCCACTCACGGCACATTTTCTCATCAGCTGTCTGGGGATGGACTGCATGGGGATCCCGTCTGGTTTCTGAGAGACAGAGAAAGGCAGCTACAGGGTCCATAACCTGAAACAAAGTGTCCTTTTTGTTTTTCCTTCTGGAGGAACAGACTGTAAGGAGTTGGGGGGTTGTATGCAGGGGTGGGGGAATGGGGGAGCTTCCTGATAGCCAGATCAGGACAAACAAGGCTGTGCTGATGGTGACACCGGTGGTGGTGGTGGTGACATCTTCTCTTCCCTGGTCTCCTTGCACCAGAAGGTGTGTGACTTAAACTGAGGGGCCACTGTTCTGAGGGCTCTCTCTGTCCCCTGCAGTCCCGTCTAGTCTTTACATAGTATTCTCAAATAAGACCCTTTGCTTGTTGACTCCTCTCTTCATATATAATATTGACAGTGGGAGAGCAAGGCCTTCCCAGCCTGCTTCTGTGAGATGTTATCTTGACACTCACTTCATACATGAGCTCACTTGGTCACCAGCCTCTTCTGTGTCCCAAAGGATGAGCTCATCCCGAGTGGCACTCGTTCTTTGCCCTACACGAAGGCTTCACGGGCTGGCCTTTCTCTCTGGACTCTCCACTCTTCTCCTCACATGGACCCGAGAAGGTTGTGTGCATGCACATATTTCATTTGGAGGAAAGGTGCTGTTGAAACCCAAGGTATCACACAATTCAAGGGTCTGTTTGTGAGTCTGGGCATTGACAGGATGGCTATGTGGTATTTGTGCTTGTGTTTCCAGGATCACCTAAAAACTGGTCTGGGACTCGTTCCCACGGAGGGGAAGATCTGTAGAGGCCAAAGGGGCTTTGATTTTTCTGGTTTGGGGTTCTCTGACATGGCTTGGGGGTGGGTTTTGGGAGAGGAAATTCCCACTTGGTTTCTGTAGGATCATTGTGAGAGTAAAGTCACGTGTGCGGGACTGTGGCTCTACATGCGGGCTTGCCTTCCCACCACGGAAAGCCAAAGACATAGAGGAAGTCTTGAAAGAACCTGGGGGAGGGGGAGTGGCGTCTCACCTGTAAAGGAAGAGGGATCAGGATTACATCTTCAGAAACCAAATGGTTTTAATCCATCCCCCAAATAGGAGACATTGACCCTCAATTTAAATAGTGATAGAATTTTGGAGGTGAGTGGATTGATCTACTCAAGGGCTATGGGCTTAGTGGGATTATGGGATTGCTATAAAAGTGAGAACTCTGACAATCTTGGGTTTTTGTTTTGTTTCGTTTTGTTTTTTTCATAAGATGACCTTGAACTTCCAGCTTCTCAAACTCTAAGTGTAGGAAACCTCTAATTAGGATTTGGATGTGAACTGTCTTGCTCAGGTTCATGTGTTCGCACATCTGTTCCCCAGGTGGTGATGCTGCTTGGAGAGGCTGTGGAACCTTGCTGAAGGAGGTGTGCTGTTGGGGCATGATCCTTCTGGGGTAGAGCCTATGTTTTCTCCTTCATGGTTGGCCTATAAGATGTGAACAAGCTGTGTGTCAAGTTCCTGATGCCGTGGACAGGAGGCCCTGCTACTGTTGTGCTTTCTCTGCCATGAGTTATGAGCCACAATGAATCCTTTCTACTTTAAGTTACTTCTTGTCTTATATTTAGCTACAGAGAGGAGAAAAGTAACTCATTCCTCTGTTCTCTATAACTTACCCAGTCTGTGGTATTCTGTGATAGCAACAGGAAGATATAGAGTGAGCAGGAAGAGAGGGCAGTGAAATATTTAACCTAGAATTCTCTACACAATAAAATTCTTCAAAAGTGAAGGAGAAGGCAAGACTTTCTCAGATAAACAAAAATAGAAGGAATTTGTCACCAGGAGACCTGCCTTGCAGAAATTGTTAAAAGAATACCTTCCACATGAAGGAAAATGATGTGCGTCAGAAGCTCAGACCTGTGACCCCGAGAGCAACCTTAGGTGGAAGTGACAGGTGGTTTGCAAGAACACATTCATCTCCAGCAAAGTCCAGAGCTGCTGGAGCAAGAAGCTGGAGGGAAACAGACAAGTCAAGACAAGGAGGGAAACAGAATGCTGAAACAGTTGAGCACATGGGTGAAATCAGCTGGGAATGGCTTACATCATGTAAGGACCATGTATATGTGTGAGCACTATAGAGATCACTTGGATGGTGGGGACTTGGAAGGAGAAAAAGACCACCTGGTCTTTTGATCTGAAGAACCATGCTGATGGTGTCAACTTAAATGTGCCCCTTTCAAAGGCCTGAAGGAAAAATAGAATTGTACAGGAAATGGGGTGAACAAAAATCAAAGGAATGAAGACATCACAAGGAGAACAAAAAATCTCCAAACTACACAGTGTTTTTGCAATAGAAACACTCCCAGCGGAAGCCTGAGATCTAGAACCATCCCCTGAAGCTGATTCTTCCTCAGATGCATCAGGAACTTGGACCATGCCTTCAGAGAGCTCAGAGCCGCTGTAAGGAGGCCCAGATTGATCGATGTCCATCCATGAGTGTGGGGACCAGTTCCCTTCCAAGAGAACAGTACTGGCTGGTTTTGTGTGTCAACTTGACATAAGCTAGAGTCATCAGAGAGGAAGGAGCCTCAGTTGAGGAAATGCCTCCATGAGATCCAGCTGTAAGGCATTTTCTCAATTAGTGATCCATGGGGGCGGGTCCAGCCGACTGTGAGTGGTGCCATACCTGGGCTGGTGGTCCTGGATTCTATAAGAAAGCTGGCTGAGAAGACATGGGAAGCAAGCCAGGGAGCAGCACCCCTCCATGGCCTCTGCATCAGCTCCTGCCTCCAGGTTCCTGCCCTGTTTGAGTTCCTGTCCTGACTTCCTTCAGTGTTGGACTACAATGTGGAAGCGTAAGCCAAATAAACCTTTCCTCCCTAACTTGCTTTTGGTCATGGGCTTTTGTCACAGCAATAGAACCCTAACAAGACAAATTGGTACCAGCATAGCTGGGTATTCCTGTGACAGACTTGACCACGTTTTGGGGACGATTGTGGAAAGACTTTAAAACTTAGGGCTAGAAGGGCCATTGAGTATTGAGTTCTGTGAGACACTCTTCACCCTCAGGTTTCCATGCCTCTCCTTTACTCTCTTGTTGATTTTTTTGGTGACTGCAAGTTCTTCATTTGGTAAAAATCAGTAAGTCGAAGTTTTCCACAATGTTTATTGACTCACGTGTGTTCTTTAAGAAATCTTCATTCTTAGGTCAGGAAAACATGTCCCTGCTTTTGTCTAGACGGCTGTTTTACTAATCCCATTTAGATTACAACGGGTAGGGAGCTGGTTTCTGAGTATGTCCTCGGGTGCTAGCAAGAGAAACACTTTTCAGTATGAAGCGTTCATTGGCCCAGACTCTGTCTTAATCTGTATTTCTATTACTATAACAGGATACTCCCAAAGAGTCCCTTACCATGAGGAGAGGTTTGCTTTGGCTCGTGGTTCCAGAGGCCAGGAGATTCATCATCAGGCTGCTGTGTCTGGTAAAGGTCTTGTGCTGGGTCATCTCACAAAATAGAGAGACACATGGGCTGATCTGCAAGAGGCAAAACCCGGAGAGCAACATTGCTTTGTAAAACAGCACAGTCCCATACTATCTGTCCAGCCCCATGAGAATTTACCCAGTCCTGCAAGAAACATCACAAATCCATCTTCAAACTGTAATCACTTCTGAAAGGCCCCACCTCCCAGCCCTGTCACCATGGCAATCAACTTCAACATGTCAGAGAGGCCCAACCACTCTCAAACAATAGCTGAATGGTTTCTTACAAATGTTGCCATTTCTCCTCTGCTCTGTGGTGGAAGTCTTTCATACACATCAAAACCAAGTGTCAATACATGGCTCCATGCTTGGACTCATGATTCTGTTCCACTGGCCGGTCTGTGGTTGTGTTGGTCTCACACTGTCTTGGCTGCTGTGGCTTTCCAAGTCTCAATAGCCAGCAGGGTGGACCCCTGTCTACAGAGCTCTTCAGGTGCCTCAGCTGTACTTGAACTTGAGAATCGCCGTGCACACTTCAGGACTTCCCTGTCTTCTCCAGCAGCACCTAGCTTTTTACTGTAATCACATCTACTCTATGACACAACTGCACTGATCTATTAGTGGGAATAGACAAACCTTCACACCCTAGACCAGCGCTTCTCAACCTTCCTAATGCTGTGATCCTTTAATACAGTTCCTCATGCTGTGGTGACCCCCAACCATAAAATTATTTTCTTGATACTTCATAACTGTAGTTTATAAAGTTATGTATCATAATGTGAATATCTGATATGGAACCCCTGTGAAAAGGCCATTTGACCCTCCAAGGGGTTGTGACCCACAGGTTGAGAACCACTGACCTAGAAGCTTCTACTTTATAAACCAATGCAAATTTCATTTTGTAATAATATTTTCTATCTTTCCATATAGAGGTCTTATGTATTTTTTTTTAACAGTTGTTTCTAAGATTTGGGATTCTCAGTGCTGTGAAGGTCTGACCTTCTTTCTGATTTGATCCTCTGATGAAGAATGACGTCTGAATCCTTAAGCTAGTGCAGGCATACATGAATACTTTTGATTGTTGGTTTTATACATATCTTGAGCTTGTCCAGAAGCCACCAAACTAAATATTGGCTCAGTCACATCCCTCTGGAGGTCCAGGGAAGGAACCTTCTTTTATTCTTCCAGATTCTGGAACCTCCAGGAGTCCCTCAGCCTGTAACATCACACCCACAATCTCTACATATTTGTATAATGCCTTCTGTGTGTCTGCTTCTCAAATGTTCCCTCTTTCTCCTATAAAGGTACTTATCATTGGATTCCCCCCCCCCAACCCTAGGATGATCTTATTTCAAGATCCTGAACTTGCTTACATCTACAAAGACCTTATTTCTGTGTGAGGTCACATTCCAGGTATTGGGAATTAGGAATTGGACATTAATTTTGTGAATGGTGACAGTAGCATTCAAACACATATGAAGATATGTGTACATATGTTTATGCACATATTCCATTATTCACTGCTATAACTTGGATCTGGATTACTCCCAAAGGCTTAGTCCTTGGGGTGATGTTGTGAAGAGGTAGTGAAGTCTTTTGGGAAGTTCTTGGTCACCAGGGCCATGCCTTTAAAGAGGATTTTGTGACCCTAGTCTTTTTTATCTACTTCTCCATTTCAAAAGATTTGTTTATTTATGCCCATGTTACTTACTTTTCTGTTGCTATGATAGAACCTCACAACTGAGGCAGACAACAAGGGTTTATTTGGGCTTACGGTTCCAGAGGGATAAGTGTCCATCACATCAACAAGCAGTGGGCATGGTTGCTAGAACAGAACCACACGAAGCAGAGACAGTGAACCGGAGGTGGCTCCAGGATTTAAGCTCTCAAATCCCATCCCAAGTGATGCACTTCCTCCAGCAAGGCCACAGTTCCTAAACCTTCCCAGTCAGTGCCACCAACTGGGAATCAAGTATTCAAAAGCCTGGGGCAATGGGGGCCATTTTTCATCCAAGCCACCACAATGTGTGTGTGTGTGTGAGAGTGTGCATCAGTGTATACATGTATGTATATGTGCACGGGCATGTGTTTGTGTATCTCTGTGTGTGTGTGTGTGTGTGTGTGCCTGTATGTGCCTGTATGTGCATGCCAAGGCAAGAAGAGAATACTGATTATTCTCTGTCTTTTTCTACCCTTTCCCTTTGAAGCAGGATCTCTCCCTGAACCTGGAGCTTATATCTGTCCATCTAGGCTGGAAACCAGTGAGTCCCAGGGATCCTGCTATTTCTGCCTCCTCAGGCTAATAGCTGGGGTTATAGACATGCATGGACACTGGGCTCTCTCACTGGCCCCCTCCCTTCTGTTTTCTGGTTGTGTTGGTCAATGTTATCAACTTAAGAGGATCTAGAATCTAGAAGACAAGCTTCTGGGCATGCCTGTGAAGGATTATCTTGATAAGTTAAAGGCCTTTAACTGTGGTCTGCACCATTCTACAGGCTGGGATCCTGGAGTGAATAAAAAGGGAGACAATAATGGGACTTGAGAGATCATCCTTTCAGAATACCCAAGTTCCCTACCCAGAACCCACATTTCAGCTCATAATCTCCTGTGACTCCAGTTCCAGGGACCCCAGTGCCCTCTTCTGGCTTCTGCAAACATGTGCAATGAATGCACATGGTGCATGCACACACACTCAGGTGCACACACACATATACATATAAAGTGATTTTAAAAAAGAGAAAACTGAATGGTCACAAGCATTCATCATTCTCTGATTCATGAATGTAGATTCAACGTGACCAGTTCCTCAAGTGTTGTGATTTCTCTTACCATTTATTATAATATAAAAGTCGGGGACAAATACAACAATAAGAACCTGAGACAATCACCGCAGCTGCCACGCCACACCCGCC
Source organism: Peromyscus eremicus (assembly GCF_949786415.1). Lineage (NCBI taxonomy): Eukaryota > Metazoa > Chordata > Mammalia > Rodentia > Cricetidae > Peromyscus > Peromyscus eremicus. Next base: position 8,109,163 of record NC_081428.1, on the reverse strand, counting down.
ATGCCACCGTTTGCTTCCCTGCTTAAAAGAGGGCCCAAGCAACTTCCTGTCCGCCTCCCCTTCTGAGGGGAGACATTCTTTCTTCCATCCCGACCAGCTGAATGTAAACCCCGCCCCTGAACCAATGCCTGACTCTAACTGGACATCAAGCCACAGCATAGATAAGATTCCAGTAACACTCATGCTCCTGCCTCATGACCTCCCTCCCATGATGTGAACCAGACTGTAAACCCTCCAACCCTGTACCCCCCTTAAGTTGTCTTCGTCAGAGTATTTTTATCACAGCAACAGAAAAGTAGCTTCACCACACGCTCCCACCATGATGTGCCGCTACGGCTCCCCAAACAATGGGACCGGTCCTATACTGGAACCTCTCGAACTGAGACAAATCAACCTCTTTCTCTGTATAAGTGGGTTGTTTCAAGTGTTCTGGTTCAGTGGTGGAAAGCTGACTCACACGTTCACCTGTAAGGTTCTGCACCTTGCTCTTGTTCACTTAGCAAAATGTCTGAAATGGTTCCCTCTCAGCCCTTCGGGAGTCCCTGCACTCTGAGTGAGTGTGAAATATTGTCTAGTGGGGGAAATGCCACTGCAGAGGGTCTACCTATTGCTAGGCATTTGAGAGCCTGCTGAGTCCTGTTGAGGCAGGTGGCCCTTCTGGGCAGGCTATGTCAATGCTGACCTTCAGCTTCTCCTCTGTAAAGTGGGTGGTAAAGAGATGATCACAGGCCGCCTTCGGGACCTGCTGTTCTTCCGTCCACTTCCTGTCTGCTCTCTGAGTTCTGTGGCCATGGTGTCCCTGATTTGCTTTGCTCCTTGACTGGGTCATAGATCAACAGTAAGATTTATGGGGGAGGAAGAGGGAAGTGATGGGAGTGACAAAGGATCCAGATTCACTTTATTGAAGCCAGAGAAGAGGGCAGAGGAAGGTTCCGGAATGAAGTCCAGATGGTTGGATGCTCCTGTGAACGCCGGGGCTGTCAGAGGAGTGAGACTTCCAGATGCCCTCCGCCTGCAGCACCGAGTCCCCATGGAAGCGAAGCAAGGCCATCCCCAGCCTTCATGGGGCCCCATTTACTTTCCCACATCTTGCCTTTGTTTTCACAATCCTCTCAGTGACCTCCACGCTTCAAATAAAAACCAGATGTTCCCCGGCTCAGTCCTGTGAGTGCTTTTCTGAAACTCCTCTGAGCCTCTCAAACCTCAGGTGGCTGCCAGCAGGGTGAAGGTGCTCAAACCCCACTGCAAAATCAAGTGTCACAATATTATGGTCCAGCATGAGGTAATCACAGTAATTTCCCTTTCCTCCAGGCAGCCGGATCATCCTCCGGCATTTTGGTATTCAGGTTGTTGGGGATCTGGGTGCATCTTCCGTTCCATGCTTTGCCCTTGGTTTGGCAGTCTTCTGGTGAGAACCTGTCTTTATTCCCTTAGGTCACTGGGCATGGATTTGTTGTGCTCTGTAAGCCAGCCAGTCCCCATCTGCTGCCCAGCTAATATATTCTGGAGCTTTAATAGGTGTCTTAGAGTTCCTATTGCTATGCTGGAACACCATGTCCAAAAGTAAGTTGGGGAGAAAAGGATTTATTTGGCTTACACTTCTACATCATAGTTCATCACTGAAGGAAGTCAGGGTAGAAAGGAACTCAAACAGGGCGGGAACCTAGAGGTAGGAGCTGATGCAGAGGCCATGGAGAGGTGCTGCTTGCCCACTTGCTCCCTATGGCTTGCTCAGCCAGCTTTCTTATAGAACCCAGGACCACCTGCCCAGGGATGGCACCACCCACAAAGAGCTGGGTCCTCCCCTACCAATCACTAATTAAGAAAATGCCTTATGACCTTGTCTACAGCCCTATTTTTTTGTTTGTTTTTTTGAGACAGGGTTTCTCCGTGTAGTTTTGGAGCCTGTCCTGGATCTTGCTCTGTAGACCAGGCTGGCCTTGAATCCACAGAGATCCATCTGGCTCTGCCTCCCTAGTGCTGGGATTAAAGGCGTGCACCACTGCCGCCCGGTATTTACAGCCGTATCTTATGGAGGCATTTTCTTAACTGAGGTTCCCTCCTCTCAGATGACTTTAGCTTGTGTCAAGTTGACATAAAACTATCGAGCAGAATAAGAGAACAGTGTACCTAGGACGGGGCAATGCATATCAAAACTGTGTCCCCCCTGCTGACCTTCCTCTCCAGAAATGCTATTTTGTTTGTAAACTTTTTAGACAGCAGAGAAAAAATCAGGGCCAGGTACAGGTGTAAAAGGGATAACAGAGGTTTGGAGTCAGGAGACTTCCTGCTAGCTCTAGCATCTCCATCTCGAGCTGTACCTTCATAGACATTGACTTTCTGGGTCTCAGTTTGATTGCTCAGGCTATGGAAGGCATCGGGAGTAGCCTGAGTTCTCTGGAGGCTTATGGACTAAAATGGACGCAGGCATGGAAGCAGTTGAAAAGGAACTTTAGGTGTTTGGATAGATCTGTAGGGGTGGTTGGGAGGGTGCCTTGGGGGAAGCTCAGTTCTCCGATCACTGCGGAGACAGAGTGGGATGCACCGAGTGCTGAGAGGTGTGTGCCTATTTACTCGGTGGACAGAATGGAAGGGTGTTCTTGGAGGAAGCAAAGGAGAAGGACACGGAAGTCTGTCAATCTTGGTGTGCTGGGGAATGGCCAGTAATGTAATGTGACTTGAAGATGAGGAGCAGGAGGCAAGGGGAGGAGACGGGGCGGGGAGAGTGTGCTGTTTGAGCTTGGATTCTACTCCTAGGATGTTGGTTGTCCACGGACATTTTTAAAACTGTAACCACGCAGAAGACAGAGTTGTTAGCGGTACCTTTCAGGCAGAGGCCAGGCACACTGCTGAACACTGTAAGTCCACAAGATATCCTGTGTCAACGAAGAGTCATCCGGTCCCGAATATCAGTAGTGCCCATTTGAGATCCCTAATTCTAAGAAAACAAGGACTGCTGGAGCGTTCTAAGTGATGGAGGGAGCAGCCACAGCTTCCTTCTGAGGAAAGAGTGAAACGGTGCATTGAAGAGGAAGGAGAGCTGGGGTGTCGAAGGCTGCCCATCGCCCCAGGGCCTCCCACCCGAATCTAGCTTGTCACGTGCTTTCTGATGGCCTACAGGCTAAAACTACGTTTTATGTTCTTCAATAGTTGAAAAAACAAAAGAAGAACAATATCCTGTGATGTACACAAATAACTAATAGGTAAGACTGAAATGGCAACATCCACAAATAGTCCAGTTGGAACGCAGTCACATTTATTTGCAGTCTATCTAGGGCTGTTTTGAGCTATTACAGTGAAGCTACTAAGACTATATGGTCTGTAAAAATCCTAAATATTTTTTCTATTTCACCCTTTATAAAAATATTTTGCCAAACCCTGACTTAACACAAGACAACAGAAGAAGGGGTAGAAGAAAGCCATGGGGCTGTGAACTATATACAAGAATAGGATTAATTAGTCTCATCAATTAATTAATTGTCCACTATCTGGGTATGGGTGAGAGGAAGAAAGTAATTCTCTAGTTTGAGGAAACTGGTGAGAGAAAAAAAAGGTGGAGTTAATCATTTGGGATCTGGACATGTATGAGTTTAAGTAGTTGAGGTGTTTAGGCTGGATTCACAGGACAGGCTGAGGATAAATATTCACACATCAGGCTGGAAAGATGAATGAAGTCAGTCCCATGATGAAATGGTCCAAGACAATGGCTTGTCATCCATTATGTGTGACAGTATTCTCAGGGGATTCAGTAAAAGCTCTGGCGGTCCCTTTGGGAAGGCAATCTTCACATGGAGAGGGAGAGAGAGACAGCTCAGGGAGTGAGAACATTTGGGCTCCTGCAGAGGATGGGGTTGGGTTTTCAGTCCTCACGCTGAGTGGCTCACAGCTCCCTATAACTCCAGATCCAGGGACTTTGCCACCCTCTCTGGCCTGTTTGCACACCTGCACACATGTGTACATACACATACACACACAAACACAAAACAAAAATCTTTAAAACAAACAAAAAACCCTTTATATGAGGCTGGGTGTGGTGGCGCACACCTTTAATCCCAGGACTCGGGAGGCAGTGGCAGGTGGCACTCCATAAGTGTGAGGCCAGCTTGGTCTGCACAGTGAGCTCCAGGCCAGCCAGAGCTACACAGTGAGACCCTGTCTCAAAAACAAAATTTCACATGGCTTCTGGGCTCCTATGCATTCCTAGAGACACAAAAAAGCACATGACCTAGAATGGAACTCGAGAGCAAAAGCGGGACTCCGCATAGCATTGGGGAGCCTCAGCCTGCCAGCATGGTTAGAAATGCGGGATCCTGTGCTCTGCAGCCAGAGAGCTGGGGTGCTCTGTGAACTGAGACCAGGTGGAGAATGCGCACGAATGGATGGGAGGTCCGACAGCACTCTGTGCTACAGGGCAGATGGCCACAGAGGTGGAAGGTGCTTCCTGGGGGTGTTGGTGGTCATTGTGAGTGAGATTTCCTGGACTTCAGGGATGCTGTTTTGGATAAATATCTCAAAGCCAGTGTGTGAAGGCCTTGGGTCCCAGATCATGGCATTATTGGGAGGTGGTGGAAGCTTCAGGAGGTAATGCCCAGTGGAAGAGGTTAGGGCACAGCAGACACACCCTTGAAGGGCGTATTGGGACCCTAGCACCTTCCTCTTTCACGTCCTCACACTTGGCCATGGGTTGAGTGTAGCATGAATCTTAAAAGGTCTTATTAATTAAATCAAACCTAAGGCCAGTTATTGGGGTGAATGCTGAAAGATCAGAGAAGCAGAACAAGCCACAGCTACCTCACCTTGCCAGTTCCTCAGCTGATCCTGTTTCCTCAGGCTGGAAACCTCTGAGTCCTCATATCCGAATGGATCTCAGCTGAACTGCTGCTAGAAGCCTAAAAGCTTAACCAGCCAAATGCTTCTAGTTTCTGGTCTTCACGCCTTATATACCTTTCTGCTTTCTACCATCACTCCCTGGGATTAAAGGCTCACTTTCTGGGATTAAAGGTGTGTGTCACCATGCTTGGCTGTATCCTTGAACACACAGAGATCCAGGTAGATCTCTGCCTCTGGAAAGCTAGGATTAAAGGTGTGTGTCACCATGCTTGGCTTTATCCTTGAACACACAGAGATGCAGGTAGATCTCTGCTTCTGGAAAGCTAGGATTAAAGGTGTGTGCTACCACTGCCTAACCTCTATGTTTAATATTGTGGCTGTTCTGTCTCTGACCCCAGATAAGTTTATTAGCATGCACAATATTTTGGGGAACACAATACCACCACAGGTGAGCAAGCTGCTTCTACCACACCTCCTACCATGCTGTCCTGTGCTGACATAGGCCAAAGCCAAAGGAAGTTATCAGTCATGGCCTGAAACATCCAAAACTGTGAGTCAAGTCCAACCTTCCTTCCTGTCTTAGTTAGGGTTTCTATTGCTGTGAAGAGATACCATGACCACAGCAATTCTTAGGAAGGAAAAACATTTAATTTGGGTGGCTTACAGTTTCAGAGGTTGAGTTCATTATCATCATGTTGGGACATATAGGTAGCATGTAGACAGACATGGTGCTGGAAAAGGATCTGAGAGTTCTACATCTTGATCCACAGGCCAGAGGAAGTGAACCGTCTACCACACTGAGTATAGCTTGAGCAAAGGAGACCTCAAAGCCTCCCCCCCACACACACACTTCCTCCAACAAGGGCACACTTATTCCAAAAAAGGCACACCTCCTAACAGTGCCCCTCCCTTTGGGGGCCATTTTCTTTCAAACCACCATACTTCCCTTAAAGCTGATGGAGCTGAGGTATTTGATACAGAAAGCTGATCTATAGAAGGGGAAGGAAAAGACAGAGATACGCTGATGACTACACCCGAGTGGGAATGAGGAAGAGCAGACAACTAGCACAGGACCTTCTTTGGAGGCATTTGGGTGCAGGGAAAAAGGAAATCTCTGGCCACAGCTGTGGAGTGAGTACACGGAGCAAGGACAGTCAGTGTGCATTGCTAGGATTGTCTCTCAGGGACAGACGAGTTCTGCAGTATGCTGGAGACACTGAAAAGAGAGAGGAGGGAAGAGGAAAAGAGCGACCAGATTAGGTACCAGGAACAACAGTGCAGAGCAACAGGGGGCGTGTGAGCAGGGCAATGGGGAGATCTGGAGCTTCCATGCCCACCCTCAACTTTCTACACCCCCTTCTCCTTAACGAACAATGCCTCATGCACTCACTACAACCCACGCCACTTCTGCCCAGTATCTATGGTTCCTCTAGCAATTCCTGCAAAGCTGTGCTAGACACTGATCCGCCTGGAAAGTGTTTTGAACTGTAGTCAAAATACTTTCACATAACTCTAGTCTCATCAGAGAAGCCTGAAGCCTGAGCAGTCTTGGAGCTGACACAGAATGATGTTACTAGCTGCACTTAAGGGAATGATAAGTTCAGCGTTGATATTTTAATTGGGGTCTTCTCATTGAGTGTCAGGTAGTAAAATTTTAAGGTATTTGGACAGATTGTCTATGCACTGTGTCAACTGAGAAGTATAAATTCATAGGTATTGCTGAATTTAATTACTCTATAGCAGAGAAATACAAAGGTCTGTGATGACTATACAAGTTGTCAGTCTGCCTACATTTCCAGATTACTTGCTAAAATACTCCTGCAAGTTCTGGGTATAAGAATTTTTTTTAGTCCCCAATCAATGCACCTCCCAGCTTTCGCACGCACCCTTTGAACCTGGGCAGTCTATGCCTCCCTGTCCATCAATCAAGTGTGGCTGAACCAACACTATCCCTGTTCTGAACTTGTATTGTTAAAAGGCCCAACAGCTTATGCTTTTGAGATCTTGGAGAAATCAACTGATATATTTGAAGGCCAAGTTCCCTGAAATGAACTCACTAGGAGGAAACCCAGGCTAATCATGAAAAGAAGGCACAAGGACAAGAACCAAGGGCCTGCCTCATCCCTCCAACAGTGCCAGCCACGGGCCCAGGCCCATGACCCAAGTTGAACTATTCCAGCCACTCCAGCTGTTCAAGTTAGCCAAGATGACTCCTGGTGGAGGGCAGGCAGGCTGTCCCCACAGCACACATTGATGCAAACACTAACGCTGCAGCTGCTTAAAGACACTGGGCTTGGAGAGCATCGTTTTGCAGCAACAGACTGCAAAGGATGGGAATGGAGGGAACTCACGCAGAGGGAATGGTTGGGTCAGCTGGTTCGCTATGGGTGGGGGACAGAGGGCAAACTTAGAGCCTTGGCTTTAATGCGAAGAAAGATTAATTCTGAAGATTATTCATAGAACATTTCTGTTGGATGCAAGATGCACCATTCAAACTCTTTCATCATCGGATTTGGATCTACTTGGCTATAACAATGAAGATGGAGTAGGACATACATATTGTATTTAAATGTACACTTTATATATAGTATACATTTTAATATATAAATGCTATACAATATAATTACATAAAAAAGAGAAAACAAAAGTTACCCACAGTTCCACCATATGGGTTACCATTTTTATTCTTCTCGGGTGTCTGCGATGTCCTATGTCTGCTGATAATCATAAAATGGGCTGATATTGTTTGATTTCTGTACAATTTTGCTTTACTCAACACTTTATGATGACTGTTTTTCATGTCTATCAAAACGCATGGATTGTGGCTGCTCAAGCTGACATGAACTGATGCATTATTATTTGTCCAACAAATTCATTATTATTAGGTACTGAGGCTGTTTCCAACATGTCAGCTCCATAATGAATGCTTCAGTGAACATCTTTGCAGCCAAATCATCATGCACATATTTAAAAAGTAGAACGTACTTATTTGAAAAGAACTGCTTGGTAAGTAAGTTCACATGTAGGCAGACTTTTTGATATGAAATTTCAAATTACTCTCAAGAAAGGAAATGAAATTCTCCTCCTCCTCAGAGGCATGAGAACATCTTCCACTGTTTGTGGTTCTCTGTGACTATAGATTCTGGTTTTTGTTTTCAAAGAAGGCCCTGTTTTGTGCAGATTATTTTAAAGAACAGCTTGGCTGGAGGGATGGCTTGGCAGTTAAGAACACTGGCTGCTGTTCCAGAGGACCTGGGTTCAATTCTCAGCACCCACGTGGTGTCTCACAGCCATCTGTAACTCCAGTTCCAGGGAACCGATTGCCTTCTTCTGGCCCCCATGGATGCTACACTTACATTGTGCATAAACATACATGCAGTCAAGGCACCTGTGCACATGGAACTTAAACACTGAAGGAGTGAGAGAGAAAGTGGGGGAGGGAGAACATTAAGTTGGAGGGACATAGGGTAGGGCAGCTAGTAAATGTTTTAGGCTTTGGTGTACAACAGTCAAAGTCAAGAATATTGTGCACAAATAAACACAGCCCTATGAGAATGTGAAAACTATTTGTAGGGGCAGGACTTGGCGCGTTAGCAGTAGGGACAGGACTTGGCACAGTAGCTGTAGGGACAGGACTTGGCACAGTAGCTGTAGGGTCAGGACTTGGTACATTAGCTGTAGTTTGCTGACTCACTGTTCTGAATCCTGGTCTGTCTGTGGGCACTTCATGGGGTCATCTCTGAGGATCCATCATGGTGAGGTCATTCTTATGGAGGAACTTTGAAAAAAAGTCCCCAGTGGGAGAATTTACTCAGATCCTAGGTTACTGTCAGTCTGTGTGATCTACTGAAAAACACTTCAATCAGAAATCAGTGTGGAGGGTCTCCAAAAAGCTGGAAATAGTCTTATGGTCTACCTTATGACCCATCTAAACCATTCTGGGCATAAACCCTAAGGAATCTATATTCTGTTATAGAGAAACCTGTTTATCCGTGTTAATTACTGCTGTATTCATAATATACAGGAAATGGAAACAACCTAGATATCCATCAACTGATGAATGAATAATGAAAATGTGGTACATTTACACAATGGAATATTATACACCTGTTAAGGAAAACAAAATTATGAAAACTTCTGGTAAATGGATGGAGCTGGAAACAATCATTCTGAGTGAGGTAACACAGACCAATAAAGACAAACATCTCTGTTTTTTTTTTTTTTTAATTTGTGGATGTTAACATTGAATCTTCAGATAGGTGTAACCCATTTGGAATGCTCATGGAGGTCAGGGAATCAGTAAGAGGCCATGGTGGGGCACAGGACTTAAAGGAAGGAAGACAGAATACAGCGATATAAGGAGGGAAAAAAGTATAATGGGACAGGAAGGGTTAAGCTGGTTGAGGGGTTGGGAGGACAGGGTAAAGGAGGAAATAGGAGGAGGAATAAATAACACTAAAGACCTTTCCAAAATGTCATGTGAAAACCTACTACTGTAGAGACTTCCTAATATATATACATACACACATATAAAAAGAATTTAAATGGAGTCACCCTAGAAAGGGATGACAGTGATAACAGTGTCCCAACTAGACACCACAGACCAACACATGTCAGGAAAGGGTTACCCCTTTTGTAGTTGCTGGCCTGTGAGTCCTCATACACCCCTAAACATTACAGGCCATTGCCAATGCTTTTGGTTACCATCCGGAACTTGACATTAAGACTGTTGTTGAAGACACCACATTCTTGAGTCATAGAACATGGAGAAATCAAGCGGGTACTCACTTGGAAGCTTCCTGCCTACTGGATAGCTGTCACAGTGCAGGAAGGTGCTGCACATACTGCCAGAGGAGGAAAGTGATCAATTTTAACCAGCTGTGAACCCTGCAAGATACAATAACAGCTGGCCTGACAACACATACCCACTGGGGCAAGAGTGGCATGGTTGTCATAGGAGTAACCAACCATTTTCTGCTTGACTTTAGGGCCAACTCCACAAGATGAAACTTTTGGTTGACACAGTTATTTGGGCTGAGAATGTGTAGCTAGACAGGTCATGGGTCCCAGAGGAGAATCTCCTACTATTATTCTTCTAACTGGGCATAGTATTAAACCACAAGTACTGATGACTTATCATTACATCCTGTCTTAGTTAGGTTTTTTTTTTTGTTGTTGTTGTTTTAAAGAGACATTATGACCAAAGAAACTTAAAAAAGAAAGCATTTAGTTGAGGGTTTACAGTTTAAGAGGGTGAGTCCATAACCATTATGGTATGGCAACAGGCAAGCATGTTATTGGAGTAGTATCTGAAAGATCCACAAGCAGGAGGTGCACACACACACACACACACACACACACACACACAGAGACACACAGAGAGACAGAGAGACAGAGAGAGAGAGAGAGAGAGAGAGAGAGACATAGGGAGAGAGAGAGAGAGAGAGAGAGAGAGAGAGAGAGAGAGAGAGAGAGAGAGAGAGAAACTGGGCCTGGTGTTGCATTTTGAAACCTGAAAGCTGACCCGCATTGAAGCACCTCCTCCAACAAGGCCACGCCTCCAAATCCTTCCTAAACAGTTCACCAACTGTTCCAATATGAACCAAACATTCAAGTGTGAGCCTACAAAGTTCATTCTCATTCAAACCACCACACACCCATAGATTAGTGAATGAATGCCTCAGCCCTCAGCAGAGACGCTCCCTTTTGCAGCAGATGGCAATAAAACACCGAGATCTACAACTAGTCAAGGAGCAGTGAACAAGAAATTGCAGAACACTCAGCCCTAAATGGGACATCTACATCACATCCCCTCCTTCAAGGCTCACGGCTCACTGAGGGAAAGGGGGCAGAAAGATTGAGTCAGAAGTGGTGGATGGCCACACTGCAAGGTGTTTTTCTGCACCCAACAGGGTAGTTACATGTTTGAACTAACAGCAATTGTGACAAGAACTGTATGAGCTCAAGCAAAACAAAATCCCAGCATGGAGAGAGGAGGTGGGCTTAGAGTCCCACGCCTAGCTGAGGAACTATGGGCAGTTGATAGACACTGAGGGAAGAAGCATGCGTCCGTGCTCCAGTGTAAGCCACACATCCAAGAGTTATGAGCCACACAAAGCAGACTCATGGGTTTAAAAGAAAAAGAGTACATGAAGTGGGGTGGGTTGGGAAGCAGGAGCTGCATTGCAAGGCCTGGGCAGGGGAGGGGATGAATACGATCAAAACCCATTGTATGAGATCCTCAAAGACCTAATTAGAAAACACAACCCTGGCTCAGACTAAAGCAGGCTGTTTGCGGGAGTGTTATGTAAATTTGTTCTCAGGGCTAAGGAGAACTTTGTCAATGGGAGCCTGCACATGTCGCCTGTCATGTTACCGGGGCTCATTCTGTTTATTTTATAAGACGAAGGATTTTTTTCTCTTTCCATGTAAGTATTACATAGTCATAAAAATAATTAGAGGCACTAATATGTTCACCCAGAAGAACCACCTGTATTAATATTTTGGTTAAATTTCTTGTAGAAGTTGGGGTTGGGGGAGAAGGAAGGGGAAGAAAGACCCTCCCAAACTGGGAGAAACTATGTATAACGGGGCGGGGCTTTCTCTATCGTTAGTTCCAAGCGTGATTGCTGACTCTCTGGCACAAGGATGTGTGCTTTTTCAAGTCAAGTCCAGGGAATGGACATTTGAGCCTTTCTCAATTCCCCAGTGTTATAAATAACAATACGAGTGTCTGTGGGACTTTATCGATGTTTTCACATCTTTTATTACTTCCTTTCTAAGGCTCCAAGGGTGGGAGCCGCTGTTGAAAGGGCATTTCCTATCTCCCAGAGGCGTGTCTGTGTGTTTCCAGAAAGCCTGCGTCTGCTCACTGCACTGTGCTGGTGTGATTACGATCACAGCCCTAGGAAAACCCTGTTATCTAAAAGTATTAGCTCATTTTGATAAGTAAAATGATATTGTTGCTTGACACACTATGGATTTAATTTCCAGCTGTTTCCATCTTTGTATACGTGCACTTTCCACTTGATTTACTTTATGAGACACACATTTGCCCTCCTGGCTCATTTTGTTGTTAGCTCCATTTCCTTCTAAGGATCCTTTAAACATTAACAGTGTGAACTACTGCACAGATACGTACTGCCTCTGGTGCCAACCTTTGTGATCCACCTCTTAGGTGTGTCTTTCCGGCATGAAGAAGTTCTTAGTTTTATCTCACCAGTCCCAGGAGGCTTTTCTCTGTGGCTCCTTCCCTGGCTTTCATGTTTGGGAAGCTCGTCGGGGGGATCATCCCCTAACCCATAGCACCTTTGAAGTTTCCTTTTGAATGGCTTCCTGTTTTATGTTTAATTCTTTAAGTCATCTGGAATTAATTTTGGTCTAGGTTGAAGTCAAAGATCTGACTTGATCCCCCTGCCCTGCAAAGCCAACCATTTGATCTGGTTCTACTCACTAATTCTCCCCACACGCTTAATGTGTGTGACTTTCTCTTACTCTGAAAGCTGGAATGGAGGAAGGAGAGAGGAGGAGGGGGTTGGGGAAAGTAGGGGGAGATTGGCCAGCCACACAGCAAAGCGATACAGCAGTAGACGTTGCACAGATTGTTGTCCTTGCTGATGTGACCTACACACGTGATCTCCCATGAGGCACCAAACTCTCCATCTACATTGCCAATCCCAGAACTGCAGTTCTCAACCAAGAACTGAAGAATTGGCCAGAGCCATTTCTGGCTCCAACTCTGAGACTTCTGATTCTGCTGGCAGTAATGACCAGCTTGGAGGTGAGTGGCATGCCTCATTCTCAGCCGTTCACACAGGCTCTGAAGACATCACTGGTGAAGAGTGCCCTCTAGCCCCCTGCCATGGGCATGAAACACACCCACACTGGGGATGTTCATGCATAGGCTGCATCATGCACGTTTCTTGTCATCTGGAGTTCAGACCCTTGGCCACCATATTAGCAGACTCTGACCTCCCTCGGTGGTTTTTGCTCAACTGTGTTATTCATTTGCGTATCTACAGTGTGGACAGAGGAAAATCCCAGCCAGAACATGCAATACCCCTCTTAGCTGTGCAGGAACGCATAATCAAAAACTTCTGTATAGGTCCAGATGCCGCTATTGTGGTTTGCCTTTGCCGCTGTGATAAAATACGCTACCAAAAGCAACTTAGGAGAGGAAGGGGCTTGTCTTACCGTGGATCCAGAGGGATAGGGTCCATCATGGCGAGGGAGGCATGGCAACCGTGAAGCATGGTGTCAAAAGCAGGAAACTAGCAGCTCATGTTTTCACCCACACACAGGAAGTAGAGAGAGGAAACAGGAAGTGAGGTGAGACTAAAAACTCTCAAAGCCCACCCCCTAGTAATGTACTTCCTTCAGCAAGGCTCTACCCTCTAAAGGTTCCATAACCTCCCCAAACAGTAACACCAACTGGGGCCCAAGTGTTCAGTACACGAGCTGATGAGCAAACATGTCTAATTCAAACCAAAACGGGCTTCCAAAGCTTGTGTTAGAGGCTTGCTTCCCAGCATTATGCCCTTGGAAGGCTGGGGGAACTTTTCAGAGGCGGGGACTATCAGGAGGTCTTTAGGCATGCCCTCAAAGGGGATAGACGGACCCCAGTGCCTTCCTTTCTCTTTCTAGCCATAAGGTGAGTGGCTCTGCTCCGTCACAGCCTCCTTGATCTCAATGTCAGCACCTCCCACAGAGGCCCAAAGCAGAATGGGCATAAGTGGCAAAAACTTCTAGAACTGTTAACCCTTGGAAGCCTTTTCTTCTGGTGCACTGATTACCTTATTTACCTTAGTTATTTGTTATAGTAACAGAAAGATGACAGGCCCATATGTTTCACTGTTATTCTAAACCACAAGGACCATTAAGGGGTCTGTGCTTGAGACTATGGCCTTGCACTCATTCATTTAGCCTGTGAACATTTACTAAACTAGATTTTTTTTTTTTAGGTTCCATAATATAAGTGAACATGAGGCATTGAGGTGAGGGGAATAGTTCAGGCACTTTATAAATATGTGAATTTTAAATATGTTAATTTATAAAATTTGCTATAATTACACTTGTTTTTATTTTATTATAGGCAAACAGAAAAAAAATTACAAAATGTGTCTTGGCTAGGTTTCTGGTTAAACTGCTAACCTGTTCTAAGTCTTACCCAAGGAATGTCAGCCCTGAGAGTCCTGTCAGTCCATCGTGCCTCAGTTTCCTATCCACGTTCACAGCCCTTCACAGTCAGTGCATTCTGCCCCCTTTGGTCCCATTCTCCAAAGCATTGATCCATGCATCACGGATTGACATTTCTTGTGCATGCTATTGGCATTGCCTTAGTTCATTTTGTGTGACTATAACAGAACGCTAGAGGCTTGTGAATTTAGAAGGAAAAGAACTTTATTCCTTACAGATTTGAAAATTGAGGAATCTGATGTCAAGGGGTTGGCAGCTAATGAGGGTCTTCTTGCATCATACCCTGGTAGTTGTGGTTTACATGAGAATGGCCCCATAGGCATGTGTTTGAATGCTTGATCCCCGTTGGTGGCACTGTTTGGGAAGGATTAGGAGGTGTGGCCTTGTTGGAGGAGAGGTGTCACTGTGCAGGGGTGGGGGTTGGATGGGAGGGACCGAGCTTTCAGAAGACATTCCCGGGGTGCTTCTGCCTCCTTCTTGCAGTTTGGCACGCCCTCCCTCCACCATCATAGACTCCAACCCTCTGAACTTGTAAGCCCAATTAAATGCTTTCTTTTATGAGTTTCCTTGACCATGGTGTTTTATCACAGCAATAGAAAAGCAACTAAGAGGGGTAGAGGATGTTATATGATGAGGAAGAATACATAGGGGGGAAAATTAAGCCAAAATGATCCTTTTATCAAGAGCCAACACACTCCCTAGAAACCAGCTGAGGAAGACCAGCAGGGAGCTAAAGATAACCGCTTAATTGGTTCACGAAGGTGGCGCGTCGCGACTGAGTCACCTCTTGATACTGTTCCAGTGCCTGATGTCAACAAGAGTTTTGGCAGAGACCATATTCAGGGGTCTCACCCTTTCAGTCACTCTCCACCTGCTCCTTCCACACTTCCAGTTGCACAGTTACGAAACTGGCACAAGATGCTCTTTGCCCTCATCCCCGAGGGGCACGAGCATGCGGTGTGTATAACTGGGAGTAGGGGATATTTACCTGAGAGCAGCCTTTGATAGAGAGGCCACAGCTGCAGAGAGATGACATTAGAATCATAATAAGCCATCAGAGCTCACCTGGCCCCACAGGGAAAGGCAGAGAGACAGAGAGGGAGACAGTAGATCAGACCAGTGGGACCCAAGCCCACTAACAAGAAAACACTTTCTGAGACGTCTCGTGTTTCCCTCTGCCAACTGCCTTCCCCATAACCTTAGAGATGCAGATAGACCTTCTGGTGGTAGACATCCAGGACCCTCCTTGCACAGTCTTGAGGGAAAAATGTCTGCAGAAAGCATGGGCTTTTGGGTGGGGTGGGGTGGGGTGGTTAGGAAATAAATCTTTTGTTCAGAACATCAATAATTGTATTGAGTCTATGTGGAGATGAGGAGAAACACAAATGGAGTCGCAAGGCTAATCCATTACACCCCCAGGCTAATTAATCCATCACACCCCAAATCTGAGGACTCCCAACTTTGCGCTGAAGGTTGCAGGACGTTCTTCCCATGTGTTAACTCATTGAGATCTCCAAGTCCTAAGGGGCAGACACCACTATCATCCTCACTTCACAGAAATGAAAACCAGCAGAGAGGATGTAACGGCTCTCAAGCTGCGGAGCCAGGATTTGAACCCAGGTTGAGTCGCCCCAGAATGCTCTGTCATGCCAGTGAGAGTACCTATTGTCTCAGACAGGGAAGCCTGACCATTCTCAGGAATGGCTTTTCAACTCAGCAGGCAAAGGCATAGACGTAAAGGAAATATCACTGCTCTATCAGACTTGTATCACGGGGGTTCCTGGTCAGTGACCACACTATTGGACTCTAAACGACAGTACTGTTTTCCAAAATCCTATAAGACAGCTTGTGTGTTGTAGGGTGGAAGGTGCTGCATGCCTGTGTGTGTGTCAGCACGTATGCACATGTGTGTGTACGAGTGCAACTGAAGGCCAGAGGTTGACATAGAATGTCTTCCTCAATTGCGCTCCACTGTTTTCTTTTTCTGAGACAGGGTTTCCCACTGGAGAGCTCTGACTTGTCAGGATTAACTAGCCAGCACACCAGTTACTTTCCTATCTTCCCCCCATCCCAGCACCCCACGTGCTAGGAATACAAATCTGCACTATCACGTGTGTGGATGCTGGGGATCTGAATTCAGATCCTCATGTTGCTCTACAAGCACTTTCCTGGCTGAGCCCTTCACCAAGCCCCTGAAAGAAGGTTTCTTAACCTACCTACTAGTCAGCAGTGCCTTGGAAGACCTGGTGGAGGTTACGGACTCTTTGCACAGAGCAAAATGCACTCGACATTTTACATGTAACAACAGGAGCTCCTAGGAACCCTGTGGACATTGAGTCAAGAATCCCAACCTACAGAACACATTCTGTCCTTAACCACACACCACCTTCTGCTTGCTTCTTTTTAAAATTCTCAGTAAGAAAGCGTACCTGGGAAAATTACTTGATTGGAGTCAGCCATTAAGGCGCAGATTTCCTGTACTTTGATAAACATCGTCTTAATTAGCAGGCTCACTGTGGAACTGGGACTCAGGGCTGCCAGGAAACAGGGGAGACAGAAAACCCTCAGGATTAGGCAAGGGCATCCATTTTTGAACCAAGGATACTTACTGATGGAGTGACCCTCTGCCTTGAGTAGCTGAAAGAATATTCCAACCAGCAGCAGCTCCGAGCTTCACGGTTTTCAATGTTTCTTTGCAGCCAGGTTTTGCTGTTACCTGCACAATTGACTCACTGTGAAATATTTCTCTCCCCATGATTCCGCCCTGGGAATAAGGACATTAAGTAGTTAAGAGATGGCGTGTGATGGTTAGTGTTATATGCAAACGTGGCAAGCCTAAATACTCAGTTATTTAATCAAACACAAATCTGGGGCTCCTGTGATGGCATTTTTTGGATGTCACTGACATCTATAATCAGTAGATTTTAAGCAAAGGAAACTAGCTTTGATAATACGAGTAGTAGCCCTGATCCAGTCCTTGAAGGCCTTGAGCAAATAGGTTGTCTGAACAAGAGGCAGTTCTTCCTCAAAATTGTGTCGTATTTTTGGCCGAATTCCAAGCCTCCTGGGTGGATCTACAGATTTTGGAGCTGGCATGCCCCACTATTATACAATGATAGGTATAAACACATGATTTATGTACTTAGATTGATAACTGCTAAATATATGATTGCTGAATAGAAACATGTAAAGTATAGATCTTTCATTTATCTGTCATCTATCTGTCTACCTACCCATCAATCATCTATCTATCTATCTATCTATCTATCTATCTATCTATCTATCTATCTATCTATCTTCTGTTTATCTATTTGTGATCTAGCTATCATCTATCTATTATCTATTTATCTATCTATCTATCATCTACCATCTATCTATCTATCTATCATCTTCCTATCTATCCATCCATCTTAGTTACTTTTTCACATTGCTATGACAACATGTCTGGCAGAAGCAGCTGAAGTGGAGAGAGGCTTGCTTTAGCTCCTGGTTCATGGGACATAGTCAGTCCATCATGGTGAGCAAGGCCTGGTGGTTGGGGTGACAGAATCCATGGGAGTGGGAGCTGCAGCATAGCTTACTAAATATTGACAGGTCAGGAAATGGGGAGAGAGTAGGACCAGAAGCAGGACTCAGGATCCAGTGTCTTCCAACATGGTCATGTGTCCCAAACCAGCATCGCCAGCTGAGACCAAGTATTCAAAGACACACGCCTATGGTGACATGTCAGAGCTAAACCACAACACTAAATCATCTTGCTGTGGTGATCTCTCTGCCTGTAGAGCTTTCCATCAAAGAGGCTCCCTTATCTTCTTACACTTTCCAGCTTGCCCTCTTTTCTCACTCCTGGCCTTCCCTGGACCTGGAAACAGACACCTGGCCTCTCAAACGAGGCTTTGCAGAGTCTTAGTTTTAAAGTTCTGATCTTGCTTATAAAAAACCATATGGAGAGAGAAGGAAAGGGCAAATGCTGGGAGCAGAGAACCTCAGGTACCACAGGTTCATTTTTTTTTCCCAGGTGGCATCTCTTCCGGGTCTGGGGTTTTGCTCTCAGTGGTCCTTCAGTCATAACTGCTCAGGGTCAACCTGTCTGCTTGTTTGTGAGTAAAGAACAGACAGTGGGTAGAGGAGGAAGTTGAAACCCAGGATCAAACGTCAATATTGATATACCTCTGATTTCCTTCCCCAGCTCAGCTTCTCCCATCAATCAAAGAGAGGTCATACCTAGCCTGGACGAGGGCTTGGGAGACCTGTCGTAGCGCTGTTCCCACTGCCGTATGGCCTTGTGACACAAGGAGTCCCAGCCTTCCCTTCTGGCAAGGAGCAGCAATGCCTGCAGCAAGGCTTGTGAGGGCCAGGCAAAGAGCAAGAGCACAAAAGACCTTCGATGTCTGGTGACTCTGCACAAACGGCTTCATCTTGGAAGTCCCAGGCTGTCTTCTCCAGCTCCGATCTTATGGAGTTGCTGAAGAATTCATCGCAGTTAGGTTGTGAACACACACTGTCAGTGTGATCCACATTCCACATTAGTGCCAGGGCCATTATAGTAAGGGCTTGTCTGCCCTACACTGTGCTTCTGTTCATCCCTGCTTCTTTGTCTGGAATACCCTTTCTAATAGTTTCTGTGTAATTTTTTTTTTATTCAAGTAAAAGTCACAGCCTACAGAAGCTGTCCCCAACTTCTCAGAGCTTTGGAGATTTCCATTACAGAGTGTAGGGAGTTGTGGATAGAGGTCGCCATTCTGATTCTACGATCTGAATCTGAGTTCTTCTATAAGAGGTTTTGTCATACACTTTCCAGAGTTTAGGAGAATACTTTGTAGTGGTGGCCAGTGAATAAAGGCTACCTGGCTAGAAGATAGAGAGTAGATGGGTGGGAAATTAGTTTTAATGTGCAGTCATAGTAGTATTAAGAAGCTGAGTGAGTGCAAGAATTTTGTAGACATGTCTTAAGAATGATTGACATTTGATATTTGTTTTCTCAACGTCTCAAAACACTGCCAAGATAATACCCTCGCTTTCATCTACGTGTATCAGCGGCTGGTACAATAAGCAGAGGAAAGTGGATAGCTTTTTAGCAATAGATTAGTTCCTATAACAGCACACCTAACACGTGTGAGATTTCAGCCTGCATTTAGTCAACCTCAGAGGACTGGCCTGTGGCAGTTGCAAGCTCTCCTTGGTTGGAAGTCACAATATCCAGGCTAATTTTTACACTCCTAGGGAAAATGGCTGTGGTTAAAGACAGGCAACTGTACCACAGCCTCAGTGATCACAAAAGACCCCCTGGCATCTGTGGGGAATCTCCAGAGGTGCGAGAGGACTCGGTCCCTCTTGTCAGTATAGAACATGGCATTTAGCAAGGATGGCTGGGTTAGAAGGTAGGCCATCTGCTCCTGGCCTAGTTATGCTACTAATTTGCTCTGGGGCTTGGGTAACCCTCATCACTTGACCAGATCTCACCTTCCTTGTGAGAGAAAGAGAGAACTGTGTAAAGATCAATGCCCCAGTTAGCTCTGCACGGCCAGCAGGCTCCCAGCCCTTGACTGTGTCCATTACGACTTCAGAGGCATCTCTCTTCTAGGCCTCTTGCTTTGCCTCGCTGTTTTCCCAGGGACTTCCCATGGGGAGGAGAACCCATTCTGGTGGAAGCTGTCTAGCATGGTGGTCAGCAGTAAAGAGCTTGGCTCTGGACCAACAAGATGGCTCAGTGAGAAAAAACACTTGTCACCAAGCCTGATGACCTGAGCTCCATCCCTGGGACCTACACAATGGAATCGGAATGAAGTGACTCCCATAAGTTGTCCTCTGAACTCCATGTATGCACTATAGCATGAACACACACACACACACACACACACACACACACACACACACACACACACACAGAGAGAGAGAGAGAGAGAGAGAGAGACAGACAGACAGACAGACAGACAGAGACAGAGACAGAGACAGAGAGTATATACATCTTGAACACTGATGGTTAATCCTGATTGTCACCTTGATTGGATTGAGGTACACCAAGACATTAGTGAGGTGTACCTCTGTGTACACTGTGAATGCATTGGGAAAGATCAGCTGAGGGATGAGGACCACCCCTGAATTCTAGTAGCACCATCTTGTAGACTGGGGACCCTGTTGGAATAAAAGGGGAAGAAGAAGCCCAGTGGTCATGAATGTTCTCTCTCTGTTTCCTGGCTGTTGCGTTGTGAGCTGCCTTGCTCTGCCACACCATCCTTGACATGATGGACTGACAACTTTGAAACCGTGATCCAAAATAAATCGTCCCTCCTCTAAGTTATTCTCTTGGATATTTTCCTGCACAGCAAAAGACACGTAACAAGAGCCTTAGCCTCCCTGGGTGTCATGTCTCTCCTGTGGGACAATGGGACAACCAAAGGACTGACTTGTTGGTCAGTTAGATAAGAAAGGTGCCTCATCAACATAAAGTGCCCGTCATGGAGTCTACTGCAGAGTAGGAGATGGAGTCAGGACCATGGTGCTCCTGATGGGACTGCTGATGGTAGAGGCCACTCCTTAGCTTGGCCCCTCATCCTTTATTGTCTTCCAGAGCCATTTCAGCACCAGGACGCTTCTACCAAAGGTTCTAGATTTTAAAGGCACCTCCAGCCTATGTGCTCCTGGCAAGTGCTCGGGGCAAGGACAGAGAGCCGTAGCGTTCTGAAGTCAGTCATTGTCTAGGTAAGAGTGGACTTGTTCTCAAAGCCCACAAGAGGCCGTGGAGCAGTGGCCTTCCCAGCTTTCTGCTGGCTCATGCCTCTTCCTCTGTTTCTCCTCTTTGTCCTTAGAGTTCTGCGGACTTCTGTCTGAGCAGAGGGCTCTGAGCACTCCATCACTGAAAATGCTAGATGGTAGTCTAAGATCTCGGTAGAGGCTGAGCTTCCAGAGACCAGGGGTGCTGTTGGGCACAAGGAGACATGGAGTAGGTAGGTGATGGCTCCCCATCTGAACATTCTGAAACAGCTTAGTCTCCAGCAAGCAAGCCTCAGGCCACCAAGCTCCCATCTTGACTCCACCAGAAAGGTAGCGAGCAGAGTGGGCTGTCCACCCACAGAGGAAGACAAGCTGTCGTCCTGCCGTGAGCAGAGGCACTGTGAATGCCATTGCACTCTGCCGGAGCTGCCGGAGCATAGCGCCCATGGGAGCCTTAAGCTCTGGAAGCGCGTCGCCTCAGCTCAGGAAGGTGCCTACAGGGCTGAGAGGGGAACCTGCTCCTAATCTTGCCTGTGGCTCTGGTGATGGCCTGTGGCTTAAAGAAACATCCTCATGATCTCTGCATCCTCATCATCACATTTGCATATCTGCATCCATAGACATCTCCCTTTGAGAGGACACTGGTCCTGTTAGATGAGACTCATCCAACTCCAGTACGACTTTCTGCTAACTACTTATATCTACAGTAGTCGTATTGCCATGTAAGGTTGTACTATGAGGTGCTGGGCATTGCAATGTTTTATTGGGAAGGTACACAGTTTAACCCACAACAGTCAGTCCATAAGGGACTGGGCAGAAATGAGTCCACCCATGCCTGTTTTAACCCTCATGGGAGATCATCACCAAATGCCCCCAAGCCTCTGGATAGCGCCTTGGAGAAGCTGACCTATTTTCTGTGGATGGTGGCATCTCCAGGATCCCACCACAAGTTTAATGTTAGCAGCAAGAGGAAACCTCTGGCTTCATTTCACTTCTTTGGCCAGCTTATCCACAGAGCCCATGTCTTTTGGAGAGCATCTCCAAGCAGGTTATTCCCATTCTTTGAGTCACAGAGAGAAAACATAAGACCTTTAGTCATAATCAGTGTTTTCTGGGAGCTTGCCATGTGTGAGCTGCAGTTACAAACAGTTCACATGTACTTTCACGGTGAATCCTTGTGACCATCTGACAAAGACAGTATTATTATTATTCCCATTACACAGACATGGAAGCTGAGTCACAGTGAGGGCCTGCCATTGGTTCCCAGTGGCACAGTTGGAGGGAAGAGAGCTGTACAAACCTAGAGATGACATTCTTACTCAGCACCAGGCTGCTGTCTAAGCCCTGGGCATGGACAGGCCCGCTCACCTTCCAGCAGGCAGGAACAGTGACTGGCCGCGTTCAGAGGGTCGCTCTGCTCAGAGGACCTTCTCCACTGTCTGTGACAAACATCAAGAACCCCTGAGTGACTGGCCGCGTTCAGAGGGTCGCTCTGCTCAGAGGACCTTCTCCACTGTCTGTGACAAACATCAAGAACCCCTGAGTGACTGGCCGCGTTCAGAGGGTCGCTCTGCTCAGAGGACCTTCTCCACTGTCTGTGACAAACATCAAGAACCCCTTAGACTTCAGGAAGTTCCATGGGCAGGACATCTCACTGCACATATTCCCAGAGCATGGGCACTTCTCCTCCAGTAGGCTGCAGCTGGGTACTCCTCTGCCAGGAGACAGTAGAAGGCCAGAGCTCTGCTGGGACTAAGAAAAGCAACATCAGAAAGGCATGAATCAGAAGCGGGGAGGAGAGGAACAGATAAAAGAAACTGTAGAGATGAACATCTCTAGAGTGTGTTCTTCCTCGAGTTCTAATGGCCTCACCGTGTAGCATGAACCGGAGGCCAGGAGGTGTGAGAGTGGTCCACAGGGGAGGAAGATGCATGGCCTGAGTCTGTTTTTCTTTTGCTTCGGAGCTGCCCAGAGGCTTGCAAATTCTGCTACACAGCATCATGCTATCCAGTTTTACTATAGACTCAGAAGCAATGGGGCAAACCAGCCTGTAGATGGTAACCTCCAAAACTGTGAGCCAAAATAGACCTTGTTTCTTTTTAAGCTGATTGTCTTGGGCATTTTGTTACAGCAATGGAAAGCTGACAAATGTAGTGTTCTCCATCCTTTTTCTTTCAATTCATCTGTGATCATTACAACGACAGGTACTGGAGGAATCTGCAAGATTAACCAAAGACTAAAGATATTATCAGACTTGGGAGACAAACTTGCAACCCAGCCACCTGTCCTCAATAAGTCAATTAAAAGAGCCAAATTAAAAGTGGAAAATAGAAAGGAGGATTTATTCAATAGCCACATTGGGAAGAGGAACAAAGAGACCAGCAAACCCTCAAGTCTGTCCTTGGGGTCTCGAAGTGAGATTAAAGTTTACATACAAGGCCAAGGACATTCACATCTAAGCAGTCCCACTCAGGATGTGGCCCTGCCCACCACTGACCCACCATTGTCTGGGCTTCAGTCTCACCCTGTAAGGTGGTCAGACAAGTTGTTAGAACTATTTGAAGTCTTTGTGTAGGAGACAAGTCCCCTACACACACACACACACACACACACACACACACACACACACACACACACACGCTGGTGCTCTTTCCTTCTCTCAGAATGAGATTCCTGGGGGAAATTCCCATTTCTTTCGGGTTCATTGTTCTGACAGGTTGAGAGATACAAATGTCTCTTTAGAGTATCTTCATTTCTTCCAGTCCAGTTACAAAGAGACCTCTAACTCCTCCACCCACTCCCTTTTGGATAACCCTAGAGAGCTGATTTCAGTTTTCTAGCTACTTCTAAAACTTGAGTGTTTCTTCCACCTGGGTAGTCTGTGAGGCTCCAAACATGGGAGATGGTGGGGAGATGTGTCCCCACAGTTGATGTCATCTCGGTACACACAAGGTACAAGGGACAGAATCAGGGACATGAGCACTGCACTAGGGTCAGAAGGTCGGGGTAGGATCTTATAATCCACAGCAGTATCCTGTGATTAGAGGCCACCAAGAAGCTTGGGGACAGGGCTGTGAGAACCCCCAAGAGGCTAATGAGGCCCCTGGAAACACCTTCATGGTCCAAAGAAGCCTGCGGTCCTATTTCATCTCCAGGTCTCCTCTCTTCCCATTTGGCTTCCTCCTTCCATCACCTTGAGGAAACCCTGGGAAACTCTCAAGGGCGATGGTCACACCCTAAGGTCTGTATTTCAGGCTTCCAGCACCTCTTTCTTAGGCATCAAGACTTGTTTACCTCACCCTGTTCATGGGACTGGGCTCCTGAGGATGGGAGTGTGCTTTCCATGACACTTGCCACCTCGGATCAGCCATCTGTCTTACATAGATACCCCACCCCCAGCATCTATGGGTTAAAGGTTTGGTCTCCAAGGTTGTGCTACGGTGATGTGGTAAAGTTTAGCAGGCAGTCTTATAGGAGATCCTTGGGCCCCTGGAACAACATCTTGAAGCACTGTGCAACTCCAGCATCTCTGTTTTTCTCTTCATTTGTTTTTCAGTGAAGAGATGGATGGTTTTGCTCCACTAGGTGCCCCTTCTATGATATGCTGCCTCATCACAGACTCAAAGTAGCAGGGTCAACCAACTGCACTCAGGAACTCCCCCAAACTGAGCAAAAACAAAAACTCTTTTCTTCATAAGTTAGCTCATGTATCTGTTAAAGCAACAGAAACCTAACACAAGGGTATTGTGAGCAGTTAAGAAAATGTGCATATGAAAAATAGGCCGGCCCTAGCTGACACTGAGAAGAGCAAGACGAACAGAAGCAGAGCTAAGGCAGGTGGGGTACGGGGTTCCCATTAACTAGCTATGTAGTGTAAGCAGCTAGTCCACGTGAGTGACTAGCACCCACCAGAGGGATTCTGTATCAACGGTTCCTGAACTGCATGGTGGCCAGCGCTTGGAGGTGTGGGCAGTTAGGGGATGCCTACGTGGGCCCTGTCCAGATTCTGCTACCTGGGAAGGTCCTCACCTCCTTCCCAGCCTCTCTTCTTCCTTGAAGTGGAGGTAAACGGAGTGGGTTCTGGTGAGGGATGTGATATGGAAGCTGTGGGAGACTGGTTTCCTCCCTTTCTCTGTCAGCAGTGACCGGCCTTCTCACTCTACTTCCGGGTTGTCTATAAGGAGTTGGGCATCACCGGAAGAAGCCAAGAGGTGGGAGGAGGCACTTTGACTGTCTCTGCTCTGACTCCTGACTCCAGTCGTGAGTTTCTGCTCTGGTTTGTCCCTCTCTGCCTGCATACTTCAAGCTCAGAGCATCACAGGGAGCCTCACCTCCTGCATAGGGGACCTTCCTTCCCCATCCTTTGACATAGAGAATGCCTCCTGACAGCTTGCTGGCCAGCCACTAAGAGACTTCGGTGTCCAACCTTGATTTCACCCTTGAGGTTTCTGTAGCCTAACAGAGTTAAGTCAAAACAAGATGCTCCCAGGCTAGTTGAAAGGCCAAAGAGGAAAAAAACAAAGGTAATATTAGCTTTACAGCCATCTTGTTGCACTAAATTTGCTTTAAACTGAGTAATAAATCGTTTACAAGGTCCTTCAATAATGACATATCCTTTATTTCACTACGGAAGGCCAACAGTTGGAATGATATTCTTTCAATCGAGAATAAAAGAACAATATCATGTGCCAGAATACAATACTATTTTTTCTATAAAGACAAAAGATAGCAGTCTATTTATAGTATATAATGGATATGAAAATCCTCTCAGGAAAATTAACGACAATGCATCTTCCTTTGGGGTACTTGGTGCGTTCTGTAAGGGATGGAGGCTGTCACGCTTTGACTCACAGAGAGCTCCACTGGCTGACACCACCAATGCTCTCCCATAAACCTTGGAATTTTCCAGAAGAGACTGTGTTTTCAGTGGTGACTGGCAGTTGCTGAGAGCCTCCTGCCTTCTGGGTCTTTGATGTGATTGAGTTCATTTAGTTCTCGAGGGCTCTGCCAACAGGTCTCCCTGCTGTAGAGACAGAAGACAGCAAATAGTCAGGAGCTGGGGCCACTGAGCCTCACCTGTGTGTCTCCGCAGTTTACACATGCCAGTTAGGGCTCTAGGTGGCCACCGTCCCCTCATGGACTGCTTGCCCCAGGAACCATGGGTTCAGCCTGCCACCACCCTGTAAGACACATGCCCCGTTGAAGAGCGAGGAGCCCAAGTAGGCACACGAGAGAACAGGAGGACTGGGGATTGGGATCAGCCCCCTGGGTTATTCCAACTTCCCTGCCATGGTCAGGAGGCTTGGGGACAATCTGTGAGTCTCCCTGGAGGAGCCGATGAGGCCACACAAAGCACTGGGCTTTGTGGTTCAAAGAAGCCTCTAGATTTCCACCTCACCTGTAGCCTGGTTCCTCCATCACTTCACGCTCCCAGGGACAACCATTCCCAAAGGAATACCTTTCAGGCCTCTAAGATCTCCTCAGGCAGCGTTAAGGATTGGTCACCTCTCCCTGGGGCACTGTGGATCCCTAGTCACCCCTCTGTCGCTTGTAACCAAATTCCCCGTGTAGCCAAGGGCAACCCTGATTCTCCCGCCTCTACCTCCCGAGTGCTGAGATTACAGGCATGCACCACCACACCCTGTTTATGAGGTTCAGGGGCTCAGTCTCAGGGCCTCGTGCATACTGGGCAAGCATTCTACCAATTCTACCATTCTACCAATTGACAATTTCTGTCCCCCAGCCCTAGAAACTGTTACTTCTTAGGAGAACTCCCACAGAAGAGGTTGGCTGGATTCAAGGATATGCATCTTTGCAGTCTTGTAAAGATTCATTGCCAGACTGTTGCAGAAATGACCCATCGGTTTATACTGCTGGAGGTAAACTGGTTTCCTACTTCGCTCCTGTGTTCAGTGAAAATCTGTCTTCTTTTTGTTTCGTGTGTTTTCTGTGAACTGGAGAGGCTGGAGACTTTTCCTCATGCATTGGTTGGCTGTTTGCACATGTTAGAAGAATACCTGATTCTTACTCTGTCCCATTTGTTTTACGCTGGGCTATTTGTCTTCTAACTGCTTTTCCAATTTCTTCGTATTTTACGGAGAATACTTGTGTTTAGAAGACATGTCACAGCCATTTCCCAGATGCAATCTACCTTTCATGTTTTTATTCACATTTTTAAAATTTACGAGTAAAACATTTTTATCATCTTAGATTCCCATATGTCACTTTATTGATTTTTCCTTTGGGGTTATACTTAGCAAATTTTTCCTTCTACAAGTTTATATAAAAATTTACCTCTCTTTCCTCTCAATGCTTTTATGTTTTTGACTATATCTAAACCATATGCACATTATTGCCATGGCTGTGATGGGAGAGAACTCAACTTCTTTTTTTTCTGAACCTTTTTCCAAATGTTTAGACAGTTATCTCAAAATCATAGATGGAGATAATTCTTCCCCGCATCAGCACCACCATGAGCATGTCTGATCGCCGAGATGCGGCTGGAGCTGGGCGTCTTACCCTGCACCTTCTCTCTGAGCTGGCCTTTCTTTTGTCGGAGTTTGATCCATTGAAAATGTATTTTAATACAGAGAAAAACACAGATGTCCCTCTTCGCTCTTAAAAAAAACAAACAACAAGCAAACAAAACTGACCAGTAGCTCACATTCTATGGAGCCAACTTTAAAACCATCACCCTGTTCCAAAAATAACTTTATTGGAATAAAGACTGAAAACGGACCGGGCACACATGGTCAGCTCAAGATGAGTACACATACTTGTGGTCTTAAACTCAGCTTGGTTCTTCCGGCTTTGTAAAGCGAGTTTTAAAACACTTGTTCAGTAGTGTTTGAAGGTTCTGGTTGGGGACCCCATACACATTGTTCCTCCTTTACACCTTAGTATTTTATACTTTTGTTGTCAATGTGAGAGGAATCTCTCCCACCCCACCCCCTCCACCTCCACCTCCACCCCTGTCTGACACCAGGGTTGTCAGTCCATCTGTCCTCCTCCATCCATCTGTCCTCCTCCATCCATCTGTCCTCCTCCGGGAGAGCAGAGATGCCTGACTTGTAGGCCTCTTAGGATCACTGTCAAGTGAGGATTTTGCTAGGTTCTTCATAGACTCAACTTGGTTGGAAACTTCTGAGAATTCATCTAACTCTTCAGACCTCTCAACATCTCTAGAAATGATGAAACCAAAGCCAGCCCCCTTGGATGTCCTTGGTGACGTTAGACACTTCTTGCCCATCGTTCCCACTGGCTCTTCCTTAGAGGAAAATATGGCCATCCCTGTCCCAGTCCACAGTGCTCAGACCTTTCAGTTACTGTCTACGTGGATTGTGGACCAACTTTCTATTACTGTGACAAAACTCTCTGAGATGATCAGCTTCACAGAGGAAATCTTACTCTGGCTAAAGGCTTTGGAGGTGTCACCGGGGTCTGCTGATTTGGGGTTGTGGAAGAACATCATGAAGGGACATGATCTTCTCATTTAACAGCATCTGGGAAGTGAAAGAGAGAGGGGAAGGGGTTAGGATCCCAGCATTGAAGCAGGATCTCCTTCTAAGAATACCTCAGGAAACCCCGCTTTCTCCCACTAGCTCTCATCTCTTTAAGATTTTGCTGCCTCCCAATAACACTCTTGGCTGGGGACTGAGCATAAAGGCCTTTGGGAGCACTGGAGATCCAAACGATAGCAGATCACCTGTGAACCAGACTCTCCAGTGACTCTTAGCCCAGTCTGAATATTAGAATTACCTGGGGATTAGATAATTGTTAGATATAAATGATGCCTAAGTCCTACCCTTGGAGATGTTGGTCTTAGCTGTTTGGGATTGGATGTCAGAATATTTCAACCCTCTACCTCCTCCACTTCCTCAAGTGCACAGCTTAAATAATATTTAAGGTCTTCATCAAATTCTTGCTGATAAGCAGTAGTAGCAAACTAGGAATGATTTAAGAAGATTAATTATAATGATATTCAAAGACATGTCTCTGGTCACTGAGGGGGCCAGTCAGCCAGGTTTGATAGCTTTGTGCCAATATCAACGGGCAGTAGACGTGGCTTCAGGATGTCACTGGCTGCTCTTGGGCACTGACACTTAGAGATGGGTCTGGGTCATAGGGGCCATTTTAAAGAAAAAGAAAGAAAAATCATGGACAGAAGATTAGTAAAATTTTTGAACCAGGGTGAAAAATCACAATAATTTGAGTCCTTTATAAGCTGGTAAATACCAAAAAACACTACAAAACTTAGAAATACTCAATGCTTTACCTGACTCACTTGGGTTTTTTGTTTTTTTCATTTCATTTTTGTCTGTCAGTCACCTTGAGCTGCGGTATTAAAAGACAACAAGCCGGGTTACTTAAACAACAAATATTTATAGCTCACAGTTCTGGAAGCTGGGCATTGAGATCAGGGTGTCAGCTTGGTTGGTCTTTATTGAAGGGTGCCCCGATAGCTTTAATTATCGACTTGACATGGCCTAGAGTCACATGGAAAAAAGCCTCAATTGAGGAATTGCCTAGGTAAGATTGGTCTGTGGGAATGTCTGGTTTTTTTGGGGGGGGGTTGAATATATTGATAATTTGATGTAAGAGGGCCCAGTGCATTATGGGGAGCTCCCTTTTTTCTTTTTTCCAAGACAGGGTCTCTGTGTAGCGTTGCCTGTCCTGGAACTCACTCTGTAGACCAGGCTGG
Source organism: Peromyscus eremicus (assembly GCF_949786415.1). Lineage (NCBI taxonomy): Eukaryota > Metazoa > Chordata > Mammalia > Rodentia > Cricetidae > Peromyscus > Peromyscus eremicus. The sequence continues at coordinate 8,079,723 of NC_081428.1, read as the reverse complement.
CCTCGAACTCACAGAGACCCACCTGCCTCTGCCTCCTGAATGCAGAGATTAAAGACACATACCCTGACTGCCTGGCAGGGAGCACCATTCTTGAGCAGGTGGACATGGTCTGTATACAAAAGCTGACTAAACAGGAACCTGTGAGGTAGGTGAGCCAGCAAACAGTGTCTACTTGTTTCCTGCCACAAGGTGCCTTCCTTGAATTCCTGCCCTGACTTGTCTTGATGGTGAGGATGGTGGGCTGGAAGTGTAAGATGAGGTAAGCCCTCCTTCTCCTCAGTCCCTCTAGGACAGACTGGTTTATCACAGCCCAGACTGGAACTAGAACAAGGGACTATTCTTGGCTTCAGGTGGCTACTTTCTGGCTATGTCCGCATACAGTAAAGAGTGTATGTCCGCACACAGTAGAGAGCGTGTGTCCGCACACGATAGAGAATGTGTGTCTGCACACAGTAGAGAGAGTGTGTCCACATACAGTAGAGTGTGTGTGTCCACACACGGTAGAGAGCTTGTATACTCTGGACTTCTAAGTACACTAATCACCTTGTGGAGAACCTGGAATTGAAGTGAGGTTTGTTTCACATGGGGTACAGGCTCCTCAGTGTCTCTGTCACCTGCCTGACCCTGAACACAGGATGTCTCAGCTTGAATCACCTCACCATGGTGTTTGGGATCAGAGGCTGGAAAGGTACTTCCCTGTTCACTCCTGAGTCTCAGCACCTTTCCAACCAAAGCCTGCAGGGGGGGTTGATGGCTGAACCTATGACAGGTCTCTGCCCCCTTGGAGTGTCAGGATTATAGAAATGTTTCTCTTCTTTTGAGCTTGTAGGATAGGGAGCTGTTCTTCACTGTGGTATGGGACCCCTCAAACCAAAGAGGGGAGTTTGTTGCTTGTACTTAAATAAGGAAGAAAGAGAGGGAGGGAAGGAGGGGGAGAAAAGAGAGAGAAGAAGAAAGGGCAGGGGGGAGAGATCAGATTTCCCCATGTGAATGTTTTCTTACCATTTTTAGTTGTAAATGTGTACATGAATTATCAAACCAAAACTAAAATTTTCAAGAGAACTATAATCATATTATTGTCAAAAATACAGATAAAGTCCCTCTTTAATGAGCCTTCCCAGCAAGGATTACTAAATGTGACACCAGGGAGGGCATCATATTTAAAACTGTCATTTGATGCCACCCCATCCACAGGCCACTCTGATTCCCCCTTTGTTGGCCTGTGCTGGCACCCTCCCAAATGACTCATATACACAATAGCGTCCTGAATGGGCAGTGATTGCGTCCTGTCCCGAGGCAGGGAAGGAGTGGTGTGGATTTCCCATACAATGCTATGCAGTACAGCTGGGTTTCTGGTTGGGAGGTTTCAGAATACTTCTCACTCACGAAGGAACCCTTTCAGGACCAAACACCACACTGGGTCCTGGGGGCCAGAAAAACCAGAGACCTGTTCTAGAGATTTACTTATTGCCCTAAGTGGACTCCTTGGAGCTTTTGAAGCCCCGAAGGGCTGAGGGAGGCGACTCTCGGCCAAAGAAGAGGTATGGAAGGTTCTGTCGAGTATCTTCTGAAATCATCCTCCCTCACGGGGCAGCCAAAGGTTTCTCTTGAGGGGAAATAGCCCTTGATGGGGAAGACAAGAAACTTCCCAGGGGTGACAGTCAAAATTTTTAACAACCTGAATGGACGGACTTGAACACCAGAGCAGACCTCAATAGCTCCCTTAGTGTCTCAAGTGCGTCTGACTCTCTCAGCTCTGTCCCAATCACTTTTCCTGGCCACCCAGACTGCTATGGCTTCTCCAGTGTTCTGAAGGCCGTGGTGTCCAAGAAGAGGAGATGGATCCCATTGCCTGCTTTTCATGGCACAACTAGACGCCACCATCTAGGACTTGGTGCTTGTTGGTTGTTTAATTGGAACTGGGGTCTGAATCGTCACCCCCAAACTCATATGATCAAATCCTGCCATTGCAGGTGACAATGAGAAGTAGGGCTTTGGGCTGTGAGTTTTTCAGGGTTAAAAACAGACTCCCGGGGGCTGGAGAGATGGCTCAGTGGTTAAGAGCACTGATTGCTCTTCCAGAGGATCTGGGTTCAATTCCCAGCACCCACATGGCAGCTCACAACTGTCTGTAATTCCAGTTCCAGGGGACCTGACGCCCATGGTAGAACACCAATGCACATTAAAGATTTAAAAAAAAAAAGACTCCCTAGAAATATCTATTTTGTCATAGTGAAAGCCATCTAGGAAGTGGGCTCCCGTGAGACTCTGAATTTGCTAGAACCCTGATCTTGAATGTCTCATCCCCTAGAACTGTATCTCTCTTATATCAACCCTAATGGACAATGAACACATTTCACCGGGAGTAGAATGCATGATTCTTGAGAGTGTTACAATGCTGTCTCTAGAACTTTCTCCATCATCAAGAACACATAAAACATTCAGTGATGATTAAATAAGGTCTTGGCTACAGGCATTCTCAAAACCTATGTGTAAGGGTCTTCCACCTTTATTTTTCCTTAAAGACCCTCAGTACGCAGCAGTCCTATAGCTAATTACATCCTAATGTAATACGTACGACTCAGCTGGAGGAACGAGAGGGAGAGCAGCTTTGAATGCAGCTCTCCTCCAGGCAAGGCAGGAATGGGAACAGATCCTGTTACTCATGAGCATGCGAGACATCTTCATGAGCAACATTGACTTCACCCTTGGCTGCTCCCGTTTCCCGCCTCGAGGAGAAGGAGAGCTTGTCCCCTCGGGATGTTATCTGCTCAAGCACCCAGCCCCTGTGAGTTTCCATCACCACAGGAAGAGCATCAGTTATTCTAGATGTGATTAGCTTCTCTACAACCAGGCCAAACTATATATAACCTGGCAACTTTCAGGTGTCCCTGTTACTCATCATAACCAATGTGACTCAAATACCAATTTTGGCTGAGTTTTTTTTTTTAAGTGTTTTTAGTTGGATCACGCAGACCTAGATTTGTTGTTGTTGTTGTTGTTGTTAACCTAAGAGGAAAAGCACAGACTAAAACAAGCTCCTGGAGTCACAGGCCCTGGTCACGACATCTTTCTTCATTTGTTGTCCATCTGCTGCCCAGATTTTGGGCCCTTGTCTGTTTTTATGGTTTTGAGCCTGTTACTTGGATGTAAGAAGAGCCTCATTTCTGTGTGATCTTCCACCAAGGATTCAAACCTCTGATCTACCTTAGAGTGAGATTCCTGTGATGCAGAAGGACCCCTATGCTGGAAATGACTGACTCAATGAAGAGTTTCGACCATTACCCTTGGCTCATGAGAAGTTACCCCTAAGATACATGAGATAACACTGTACTTGGTTCCACAGGGGCCTTGGACTGTCTGTGCCAAAGAGTCCATGCTAGCAATGTGACTTAGGGTGGGAGCATATTGTGTAGCAGTTTCTTTCAAGATTGAAATACTCTATCCCACAGGGAAACTTCTTAAACCAGAAGATAAACAGTCAAAGTAGCTTCAGGAAGTCCCTGAAACTGGCCAGATTCACTAGGCCCCTCCCTCCCAGGAGTGAACAATAAAGGCTGCTGAGAATCCCTCTCAGACAAGCCAAGCAACGAAGACTCCAAGAGCAGACCAACGGCTGGGAAGAAGCAGAAACCAGCCAAGCTGCCTGGAAGAGGTTTAGACCAGAGTCACTTGGAAAGCACACTCTCCAATCTGTCAAGCTGCCTGCAGGCTGTGCAGTGTGCTCCAGGTTCCCAGCTTTGTGAGCTGTCACCCATGCTGGGGTGGGCTTTGGTGATGTGGCTATTTTTGAGTCATTTCTGCTCCTATGAGTAACCCCTCACCCATATTCCTGTAAGTAACCCCCAGCAAAATGTATAGGTTCACCAAGTTGGACTTCAGTGGTATCCATACTTTGGACTGTCATGGGACCCCTATCTGGACCCCTATCACACACATGTACATATGTGTGTGTGAGAGAGTGTACGTGTGTGTGTGTGTGAGTGTATGTATGTGTGTATGTGTGTGTGTGTGTGTGTGTGTGTGTGTGTGTGTGTGTATTGCATCTCCTCCCTAGGAAAATTCTTGTCATACAACAGAGCCCTAGATAGCTCAAGATCAGCCTGGCCTCTGGGGACAAGGCATTCTTTCCCTTTCACAAATGGTCAATCATATGGATAAGACATGTCTACATGACTGGAAAGCGTCAAGATGGCAGTGAGTTTCTTGGTTAACCACACTCTGGGACACACAATGTACTGGGGGAGAAACAGGTGTTTTCCCATCTCACACTTGAGGACATTGCATCCCTTGCTTGATCTGTACCCTTTTGCTGTAAAAACTCTGTGACCACATTGACTTTCCTGAGCTCCATGAATCTTCTGACAAACTATGGAACCTAAGGGTGATCCTGGGGACGTCTGAATTGTTTTCAGTATCAGAAGTGAAGATGGTCATGAGGATGCTGAACTTTGCCAACTTCTAAGCAGAACCTCGACATTGACTCGTCTGGTCAGTAATCCCATGAGAAACAAAAGGAATCTCATCCCAGCCTTTTCAGGCATTTGTTCATGCTCCTTTCCTGGTTGATGGATCTCTTCATGACCTCTGAGGCTTCAAACAACCTCTTTCACACTTTCCCTCCTGGCTGCCCTGGGTAATCTTCCCTGCCTTGCTGTGGGCCGGGTGAATGTGTGCCCCTACTTTCCTATTTATCTTCTTATAGAAATGTCTGCCTCATATGTTCTCTTCTCGGGTACCTACCACAGCTCATCCCTATTCCAGGGAGCTCCTCCTTCTGTCTGTTTCTGAATCATCAGAAATCACCCCCTCTGGCTAGCATTGCCATGCCATTCCAGCCTACTGAAGCTAAGTTCTTTTACATAAACACAAGAGAATTCAGGAAACAGACCCAGAGAAATCCACTATTTACCGGAGGAGTTCAAGGGGGGTTGAGGGGGTCCTGGTAGAGGCTAAGAAAGGCAGGAAGCCCTTCTACACAGGAAGAAATGATATGAGAACCAGAAAGGACAGTTCTGCAGCCTCCATGAGAACAACCCGTGGAACACAAGAAAGAAAATTAGATCTAGTTTTCATTATGATCTACTACTGCTTGAACTGAATACCATCTAGAATAGCATCATGTTTCTTTAAATTCCAAGTTACATGTTAGAGAAATGCAGGGAAGGACAGCAATTTGAATCAATTGGTAAAAGGCTAAATATGGGTTAATAAAATTAGACTTGCAGAATATACTGGAAGAAATACAATTATCTGACTTCCAAATATTTATGCAGGTTTAAAAGATAAAAGAAACAAATGCAAGTCTTGTGGGCCAGTGGTAATCAGTAGACAATTTAATAGTATTTTAATCCAAATTGGTGCTACTTGATCGCTTTAACAAAGAGCAAAAGAATTTCCATTATTAACCAGGCTAAGTGTTTTCCTTCTGAGATATCTAAGATTGTTTAATAAAATTTGTGAAATAGTAGAGTTTGATGTTAATGAAGTCAAGATTCAAGAGAAGAAAGTTGGAAGAGAGACCTAAACTCTAGTGAATTGCTCAGTTTGTTACTCCACAGCATGAGTTGACATGCTGAGATATGTAAGTTCATGATGTGACTTGTTTTCTATGCCTAAAAGTAGATAGATAATGAGAAGTATGCAGTCTAAAAAGTACTATTAATTCTAACCATTCCTTTGTGTATTTGCTCATTCGCCCATTCATTCATTCATTCATTCATTCATTTATTCATTCAGCAAATCTTCCTTTAAGACAGACATTTCATTTCAGAGCCCATATTTTGTTTCAACAGTTCAAAGATTCGTAAAATGCTCCTACTGCCTACACAGACTTTAGGATCACCGAGGGCATCCAGATTTCATGAGGTAGATGGTGTTCCAATATGTTTGGGGCAGGGGTGGAGGACACTCTTGTTAATTCTGAGCATGAGGTTACTTATTCCTCAGGTTCCCTTGAGGTCACATGTGGTGCCATGACTCAGCTCCTCCAATATAATATAGAACATCGACATATACCCGATGTGTTGCTGGGTCTGGACCTTGGGAGATGCGCATCTTTCCTGCCTCCTTCCAAACTCACCACACCTTCTGGGGTTAGTATTTCTGTATCATTCCAGCCTACTGAAAGTAAGTTCTCATATACAGATGCAGGAAAAGCCAGCTAAAAACCACAGGAAACTTACTCTGTACTGCAGGACTTCAAGTGGAGGGCTGATGTAGAGTCAGAGAACCAGGAAGCCCTGGGATTACATGGGAAGAATTGTGTGACTATCGGGAAGGACGGTTTTGCGGTCTTCAGGAGACCCATCTGTCAATCACAAGACAGTGGTTCAAATTTGGTTTTAGACAAAAACAAGGCCATTGAGCCTTGGGAATGATGGAGCGATGATCTCACAACCTGGAAGCAGCAGAGTCCTTGCCCACAGGCCTGGCATCCTTGAATGGACAGATGGGACAGAACTGCCCACAGGCCTGGCACAATCTCTTTGAGTTGTTTTTTCTGAGGTTAAAAAAAACCAACTATAATTTTAAAGCCACTTTATGATGAGATCTTTTTATTCATATTTACTGTGAAAATTTTGAACATACAGTAATGCTAAAAGAATTATACAGTGTATATCCACATATCCACAGGCGGAGTTACACTGTTCATGGTACTTCCTGTTCAAAATCACATACCCATCCCTCTTTGTGCCCATCTATCCACCCATCAGTTCTTCTTCCATTTTAGGGAGAATTCCAAGAGGATGGCAGGTGTCCCTGCATCTTATCCCGAACACTTCATCATGGAATCTATTAAATGGACTCAATAATTATTTCTCATTGAGTTCATGATGCAATACACAAATCCAGGTGCGCGTTTGTTGAGTTTTGACCAATATTGTGTCCATATAACACACACGTCTATCCAAGCAGAGCTCACTCCATGTCTCCAGATCGATTAGGCTGCTTCTGCTATAGAAACTTATCTTTACCCTAATTTGTGTACAGAGAAAGAATTTTAAGATTAGTTTAGGAGATAAACACTTTTGTTTGTTTGAAACAGGGTTTCGCTATGTATGCCAATCTGGCCTCAAACTTTCTACATAGCCCAGGCCAGCCCTGAACTCAGGAACTTCCTGATTATATATATATATATATATATATATATATATATATATATATATATATATATATATATATATATATATATTTACTATGGTTTGGTTACGGTCTGCCTCTAAGCAGGTCACATGCTTCTAGCTGGGCATCACTGAGGTCATGGAACCTTTAAAAAGTGGGGCGTAGGGAAGGTAATTAGGTCATGGAGCAGCCACCCTCATGAAAGCATTCATATTGTCTCGTAGGAGAGTGTAAGTACTGGAGGATTGGGTTGGTTCCTGAGAGAATAAGTTGTGTAAGCCAGCCCGGCCCCTCCCCTGAATCTGTCTTCATCCGCTCCCCCGCGTTCTCTCGTGAGTTTCACTGCAGCAATGACATGCTCTGACAACCTCACCGTACATGAGTTCTCATTGCTGCAGTATTGTCCACCACACAACCCTAACCAAAGCTAAGCCAATGCAGGTCCTGTGCTTTGCTTCAGAACTGCACAAACTGTGCATTAAATAATCATCTTTTCTTTTTTTGTTGTTGTTTGGTAAAACTGAGGGAAATATATTTGGTACAGCTCATATGAAAATAAAATTACTTTTATAGATTTGAGCTAAAGATATAAATTTCTATAGAGCAATCCCACTCTGAGGAGGTGTCCTAGAATACAGAAAGCATGCTTATATATAACAAATTCAAATGGAAAAGATTGCAGTATATTGTTATGATAGGAATAGAAAGATACCAGAAATGTCAGTGCTATATAGAGTAGGCATTACATAAACACTGCTTTATATCTGTATATAAGATGTGTGGTACACTGGGAAGGTGAAATGTTTGGTTTATTTATTTTTAAATTAGCATAGAAAGTAATGGGTTTCATAATGGCATTTTCATAAATATATGTAATTTTATTTTGTTCTTATCTATCACAGCTGAGTAAAATTACATTATCTGCAGTATCATAATTCCTTTATCCATTCATCTGTTGATACTTGCCTAGAGTGGTTCCAAAACTTGGATATAGTGAATGGTGTTGCAATAAACATGAATATGCAGGTATATGTGATATGTGGATTTGGAGTCCTTTGAGTATATAGGACAGGATTGAGTATAACAGGATTGTTATAGATGGGTCATGTGGTAGCTCTGAGCTTGATTTGTCTGTCTTTATGTGTGTGTGTGGGGGGGTGGTGGTGTTCAAATGAACTTATCCAGGAAGTAAAAAATGTTTTAGTTATGCCTTGAGCCTCAGTCTTTGAAGATTGAACTATATCTACTCATAAAAGGCAAAGCCTCCCACCTCCTAAAACCATTGCTCACAAAGTCAGAGAAGTGTGATGTAGCGTTTGGAGGAGCTCAGTCTTTAGAGTAGTGATGCAACAGTAGGGAAGGAGTTAAATATTTCCCGAGGTTCTAAGGATTTGATAAACAGAGTAGATTTGGCTCTCTATAGACAATGAATCACCAACAAAGGAATGTAAGCAGGGAAGTGACATAATTAGATTTATATTTTATAATACAACTCTAAATGTTACTGTTGATACAGAAAATGGCATGAAGGAGCAATAGTTACTATAGAGGTCATTAAGTGAAATCTGGAAGAGAGTTCTCACTCTGTTTTTCACATTCCCCAGACTTCCAGCTTATGCTGTAAGTAGATCTCTATTTATTTCATGGTGGGAACCGCTATCATCTCTCACAACATCTTGCACTCTTTGCCATGGTAATAGAAAATTCGGTATCGGAGGGATTCTATGAGCAAGAGATACTGGGACCATGATTGGAAAAAGTGCAGAGACTAGCCAAACTAATGGGAACACATGATCTGTGAACCAATAGCTGAGGAGCCCACATGGTACTGGACTAGGCCCTCTGGATAAGCGAGACAGTTGTTTAGCTTGAACTATTTAGGAGGCCCCCAGGCAGTGGGACCCAGACCTGTTCTTAGTGCGTGAGCCGGCTGTTTGGAGCCTGGGCCTATGCTGGGACACTTTGCGCAGCCTTGGTGAAGGGAGGAGGGGCTTGGACCTGCCTTAACTGAATGTGCCAAGGGAGACCTTGCCTTGGAGGAGGTAGGAATGAGGGGTGGGTTGGTGGGGAAGGCTGGGGGGTGGGAGGAGGGAGGACAGGGGAATCTGTGGTTGTTATGTAAAATGAATAGAAAATCTCTTAATAAAAAAAAGAAAATTCGGTATCATCAATTCAGTTCAAGAATATAGCATTCAGTTTCCCTTGTAGCTATGTGTGACCACTGTCAGGTTCAGGTACCTGGGGTGTTAGCAGAAATAGTGTGTGCCTCTTCTGTGGATATTTTCTTCCTTTCCCCTTTCTTCTGGTCTGGAATGTAGAGGTGCTGGAGAGCTCTCCTTAGCCAATCATTTAGGAAAACTCTACAGTGCCAAAATGACAAGAAAAAAATCCTTGCTCCACACACAGTTAAGCTCTGACCTGGATCACGGGCCCGGACTGTGCCATGACAAAGAAAAAGGTCTTTTGTCTCATTTAAGCCATTGTATTTTGGGAAATCTTGCTATGGAAGCCCAGTGCATGATAATGAAATGTTCTAGAGAGGACTAAGGTTGATTCTCCCATATACCCCCTGACATGTAAAACACAAGAATGTTATTCTTAATAGTAGAAGGTTTGGAGTTTGAACATAAGCACGCCATCTGTTACATGGACTTTAGTAAGCTTTTTGTCTTCCTTGGACCTACATTTTCATTGTCATTCTTGTTTCCTTTGTTTCCCTCTGTAGAAAAGGAGATAAGGTAGTGATAGTGTGGAGGACAGGAGTGGAGGCAGGAGAATCAGGAGTTCAAGGCCTCCTGTGTAACTCTATGGTTATATAGAGTTTGAGGCCGACCTATCTCAAAAGGTGGAGGCTGGGTATTTGTAAATGTCTGCACTCAGTTTATCTGGCACGCGGTGGGCCTCCGTGACAGTGGTTAGTGTCATCCTGAAGGACCTAGGATGAAGAAAGCTGGAGCTCCCAGCCCACTCATGTGTCCTGGAAACTGGAGCTGGCTGCATTCATCTCTCCAGTTTGCATTATACTGTTGGATTTTTCAGTGTCATTTCCCCCTCTTGAAAAACCTGTATGAAAGGAATTCCTCCCTCCCCTCACTCTTGCCCCCCATGTTCCCCTCTCTCCCATTTGTCTGTCTCCTCAGGCGGCTCCTACTGAGCTGCGGATGAGGACTGTCAGACTTTCCGGATGGTACCATCAGGGTGGCTGCTTGCCGACAGCTCCTGGGCCCTAGAGAGGGGGAGGAGATGGCCTGCTCCATCTGAATGTCCTTCTGCTTTGCAGGTCCTGTCTCCACTGCTGCTTTTAGCAGTGGCTGAGCTGGCAGGGACACCACCTCGGCCCTCCCGGTGTCATCCAGACTGCAGATGATGCTGAGGCTCTCCCTCCCCGCCACCACGGGACACTCTCTGCCCTGCTTTCCTGACATTGTAAGGAGTCTCGTTGGACTGCTAAGGACAGTGCTGCAGTTTTTTCGGAAACCTGAGTGTCTATGGGGGCCCTAAAGCGGATGCTGATTCCAATGGATAGGCCCTGCCGAGGTGTCAGGAGGGGACAGTAATCAGTCTTCTAGGATGAGTCTTGTCTGTGGCCTGAGGGACATCACTCACTCACTTCCTGGGTCTCCATCGGCTTCCCTAGCCTAGCACCTTTCGGAAATGGAGATAAGTGCACACATGAGGCCCACAAACAGCTGACCTTGGAATGGATTGTCTTACCAACTCTATGGGGGCTTTTACCACTGTGGGATATGAGAACTGGGGTGATGGAGGAATCATGGAGGGAACAGTGCCTGCTTGAGTCCTCCACAGACAGAGGTACAGAGGGGGAGCAGAATGCTCAGTTTGGATGAGATGTGTTTTAAGGTGCCCCAAGTGGCATCATGATACCACCCAGAACTAAAATAATGCAATGGATGGGAGCCTGCCTAGCTCCCACTTCCCCTTAATTCTGCCCTGGGCCACAGCACATCTCAGGACCTCTGTAGACTTTGACTTCAGAGGACTTTAGGAGCAGGCAGCATGGACAATGGGCAAGTTCTCCCTCCCTGCTGGGCTGAGTGAGTAGTTACAAAGCCCTTAGAGACGTTGCACAGAGATCCCAGGACTGTGAAAAAGGATTGCAGTTGCAGCTATTAGCTATCTCATTTGGTTTAGAGATCTTGATCTGAGCTCTGTTTACTGATTTTGGGGAATGAAGACCACTACTGTTTGCTGAATGTAGTTCCCCAATATCCTTGCTCCCTTTCCACTTCCTCCTGCTGATTATAGACCTGGTCAACCAAATACTGCATTTCCCAGTGCCCTCTGCACCCAGCCATGGACATGCTACTAAGTTAAGGAAAATGGGACTTTATGGAGGAGCTGTGTGAGCAATGCCAGGGAAGCTGCTGCCCTGTACACCCCTTACCACAACTACAAGATAGTTGAAGTTTCTATTGCTGCGAAGAGACGCCATGACCACAGCAACTCTTATAAAGGAAAGCATTTCATTGGGGCTGGCTTACACTTCAGAGGTTTACTCCATTATCCTTCTAGTAAGAAGCATGGTGGCATGCAGGCAGACATGGTGCTAGATGGATTGGCAGGCAGTAGGAAGAGACATTGACACTGGGCTTGGCTTGAGCATCTGAGACCCCAAAGCCTGCCCCCAATGACACATCTCCTAATAGTGCCACTCCCTATGAGCCTATGGGGGCCATTTTCATTCAAACCATTGAAGGAGACTTGGGGGTTTTGACAGTTAGTTTTGATTGGCAACATAAGTAGACTAAGAAATACCTAGTGTATTAGTAGGATATACCTTTGGGTGCATCTGGGAGAGTGCTTCCCCAACTGTGGGTAACAATATCCCGCAGACTGGGGCCCTGAACTGAATAAAAGGAGAAGAGGAGAAAGCTGAGAGCCAGCATCCCCTTTCTCAGTCCCCTGATCTGTTGAGATGTGAGCAAACGGCCCCTTGCTGCAACAGAACAGGAGCTCCTTCCACCCCACCCACCCTCCTGAGAGCCAAGGAAACATTTCTTTCCTCTAGTTGCTTATTGTCCTGCATTTGGCTACAGCAATGAGAAAGGTGACCAGTATAGGAATTTGGTACCAGACATGTTGTGGTTAATACGACCACATGGCTCACAGGCCCTTGGAGTTGGTTTATGGAAGAAATGTAGAAGAGTTTGGCCTGTAGGCTAGAAAAGGCCTCTTATGCCATAGCAGAGCTTGATATGGGCTGTTCTGGTGGGAAATGAGAAGAGCAGGAGACCGAAAGAAATGCAGACACAGTTGGGGCTCAGCTCATGATGTTTCAGAGAGGAATGAAGACCTGTTAGAAACCAGACTAGAGGCCAGGCATGCTACATTCTAGCAAAGACTGAGGCTGCGTTCTGGCCGTGTCCTGAAAACCTAAATGAGGTTGAATGCAAAGGAAATGGACTAACTTGTTCTCCAGAAGTAGTTCCAAGGTAGTCAATATCCATGCAATGGTGTGATTGCTACTTCCTGTTCTTAGTCGGATCTATAGGAAGAGAGTATGAATGTGCAGCATGGCAGGGAAAGGAATGCAAACAAGTTTAAAATTGCAAAGGGGTACAAAGAGAGCAGCTACAATGGCTAGAGTGTAAGCACTATCAAACAGAAACCTAGTGTTCTACCTGGGACAATAAGAAAAGCACCCCAAGGGCAAGACACCATTCCTGGTACCCAAGTCTACATTAGACAAGGTTCTCTAATGGACTAGAACCAATAGACTATGTATATATTTGTAATAAAAGTGAGTTTATTAGATTTGCCTACACAATAGAGAATGGGTAGTCCAACAGTAGCTGTGTGCACCCTAGAAATGCAGGGAACCCAGCAGCTGCTCAATTCAAGAAGAGGAACAACTCATTCAATGCTAAAGGCCTGGAAGCTTCCTGGAGAGTCACTGGTCCACACTGGAAGGCAGAAGAAGTAGGAGACTGATATCACAGAGGAGCTCAGGAGCAGTGATAGACACACCCATTCTGGAAGTAGAAGTGAAGGCAAGTGTGTATATGTTGCTTTCCCCCTAGATCTCTATATCATGGCTACCTTTTGGAAGATGCCGCAGACATTGAGGGTGTGTCTTCCCATCCTTTCTGGAAATTCCCTCATAACCATACCCAAAGGTATATCTCCCAGGTGATTTTAAACCCAACCAACTATCATAAGGGGAATGGATTGGCTGCATGAAGGATGAAACAGCAAGGGACCATGGAATGGTGAGGAACCAAAGAACCATGGAAAGGAGCTGTATCCTTTCATGACCTGGTGGATCAGACCTGCTGAAAACCATTCCTTTCTTAAAACTGTCCTAGATAACTTGAAGTTTAAATGACAGAAGAAAAGAAAAAGCTTTGGTTTGTTTGTTTGTTTGTTTGTTTTTTGTTTTTTGTTTTTTGGTTTTTTTTGCTTAAGTCACTCACATCTTTAGCTATGTTAAAGCAACTGAACAAATATATCCAAGGCAGTCAATAACTAATCTGTGCCATGGCCTGGCTTTTTGTCATACCTGTGTATCAGACCCAAGACACTGAAACTTACTCTTGGCTATTCTCACAGGTTACCTGTTCCATGTCCCACCCCACCCCCCACTGCTAATTGTACTACCACCTATCACTTCTACCCCAAAGATTTCTTATATTCCAACAAGTGAGTTGTGATAGTTTGCATGAAAATGGCCCCCAGAGGCTCAAAGGGAGTGGCATTATTTGAAAAGATTAGGACATGTGGCCTTATTGGAGGAAGTGTGGCCTTGTTGGAGGAAGTGTGTCATTGTGGATGAGCTTTGAGGTTTCATAAATTCAAGTCAGGCCCAGTGGCTCACTCTCTCTTCCTGCTGCTTGCCAATCCAGATGTAGAACTCTTGGCTCCTTCTCCAGTACCATGTCTGCCTTCATAATGCCATGCTTCCCATCACGACAATAATAGACTAAGCTTCCAAACTTGTAAGCCAGCCTCAATGAAATGTTTTCCTTTATAAGAGTTGTCATGGCCATGGTGTCTCCTCACTGCAATAGGAACCCTAACTAAGACAGCAGTTGGTACCAGGAGTGGGACATTGCTGTGACAGGCTGGACCATGGTTTTGTTTGGAGGAATGTGGTCTTTGGGACTTTGTATTAGAAAAGCAATTGAATGCTTTAAGTAGGACTTCATGGGCCATATCGGTAGGAGTTTGGAAGACTGTGTTACTGAGGATGAGTTGAACTGTGGAGGCCTGGCTCTAGAGGCTTCATAGGAGAAGAATATTAGTATATAGTCTAGAGACCATTCTTATGATATTTTGGCACAAAGAGCTTTTTGGCCTTGTCCAAAAAGTCTGCCTCTGCCTGAAGCTAAGTTGAAGAGTTTTAGATTAACAACATTGGTAAAGAAGATTTCAAAATAGCCTAGTATTGACTGTGTTGTGTGGTTATTAGTGGCCAGTCTTATGCAGTTCTATAAAAAGGAGCAAACTGAGAAAGGAAAAAACAAAATGTACAATTTGAGGAGAAAAGGGGCACCAGGAAGTAGAATGGAACTAAGTCCCATGTTCAAGGAGATAAACAGATTAAAGAAAAGCCTGATCCTAAATGGAATAAAGGGAGAGGTGACCTCAGGGCAAGATCCAACCAGCTAAGCTTTCAACTTGTGAAAAGGAATTAAAGAAAAGCTTAAGGCCTGGTACGGTGGTGCACACTTTTAATCCCAGCACTTGGGAGGCAGAAGCAGGCAGATTTCTGAATTTAAGGCCAGCCTGGTTTACAGAGTAACTTCCATGACAGCCAAACTTAGGCAGTGAAGGAAACCATTGACAACAGAAAGTTGGTCAAGATGTAATTGAACGTGAGGGCCCAGCAAGAAGCAGAACTTGTCAGCTTTAGCCATGTAGGTCTGGCTGTAGAGCCAAGAACACAAGAAAGGGGTTATGGAGTCTCTGAGGTTAGGCGTGTGTCAGGGGCTCCTTGCATGCAGGCCTAGAAAGGCCATTGCATGGAGCTGTGAAGGAGAAGCCTGGATTGCCTTGGAGACTCCAGAGCCATGGGATACCTGCTGAGGAGAGCTGCTGACAGGGAGTGGAACCAGCCCAAGAAAGAGAAGTACATTGCAGTCAACAAAGCTGAAAAGAGTTGGAGATCTGAAGAGCGTTTTGATATCAGACATGGAGATGCAGAGTTTGGGGTTTGCCCAGCTGGCTTTTGGTCTTGCTTTGCTCCAGTATTTTCTCACTATTCTCCCTTTTTGGTTTGATAAGTTCAAGGCAGGCCCAGTGACTCATTCTCTCTTCTGCCTATACAGATGTAGAACTTTTAGCTACCTTCCAACACCATGTTAAGAGATCACCTTGAGTCTCAGAAGAGACTTGGAACTTTGGACTTTTAAACAGTTTTGAGACTGTGATAGATTATGGAGATGTTTGAAGTTTTGCACTAAATGCGTTTTGCATCATGCTATGGCCACAAGCCTATGGGAGCCAGGGAGTGGAATGCAGTGGTTTGAATAAGAATGGCCCCCTTAGGCTCATACACTTGAAAGCTTGGTCATCAGGGAGTGGCACTATTAGGAGGTGTGTCTTTGTTGGAGGAAGTGTGTCACTGGGGTGGGCTTTGGGGTGGTTTGATAAGTTCAAGGCAGGCCCAGTGACTCATTCTCTCTTCTGCCTATACAGATGTAGAACTTTTAGCTACCTTCCAACACCATGTCTGCCTGTATGCCACCATGCTTCCTGCCATGATGATAACGGAGAACCCTTTAAATTTTTCTGGTTTTAAAACAGCTAATAGGAAGGTCCACTCAGGGTGAGTCATCTCCAGAGAGAGAGACTCTCCTCAGAGAGAACTTTGGTTTAGGCAGTTGAAAGAATCCCTGTAGACTCTTTGATGTTATATCTCAGACTTTTAGTGCCAATTTACTTTAAAATATTCTGGCCCAGGTCCTGTACAGATATGCCATGATTTTTGCTGAGAAATGTACTTATAACCCCATTGGACCCCTAAGCTGTATGTCATCACTGCTGGTTCCAAGTATCAACCCAGACAGGTCTAAACTCAGAGGGACCACTTCCTCTGAGCCCCTCTCTGTGGTCCGCTCACTGACTTGCTGTTTCTGGTCTGGGACATGCTCTGAACTGCATTCATCCACAGTGATGCCTCTTCATCTCCTTTTCTAAAAAAGAAATTAAGCTCCTTTGCAGATTAGAGTTTGGTTCCCCCAGCTTCCTGACAAATGTGCAGAATTAAAACTGGGTCACGGAGACATGACTGCTCCATCTTCTAACCAGACAATAGCTTCAGGCAGTGCCAGAGTTCTGCTCATCTCTGCTCCCTCTTGGAGTCTGGGGAACTGCTGATCCAGGTGACCCTGGTGGACCTTGCACCCCCTTCCTCCCTGGGCCAAGGGCACTGGCCCTTGTCACTTTCCAGCTGGAGCTTTGCTATCCCCCTTTCCTTTCCTGGCTAATTTATGCTACCAGCCTCCAAGGGTTTCCTCTCTGCTCCCACTTCCCCCCTGCTCCTCCTTCCTCCCTCCTCCCCTTAGGATGCTTCAGGATCAAGGGCAAGGACATTTTATTAGGTCGTCATGCTAGAGTCAGAACTCCTGGTCTGTCCTCCAGGGCTTAGTGCTTCCAGACTGCTGGGGGTGGTATTATTATGCTCAAGTATTTACTGACCCCTCCTGAAGAGAATGATAATCCCTCACTTGTCTTTACCCATAGGCACTAGATTTGACTTTGTGGCTTGCTCTGGTCAACAAATGCAAGCAAAAGTCACGTGACATGTACCACTCTCAAGTAAAGCTTTAAAAGCCAGTGTAGGGTCCTCAGCAGTTCAGCATCATACAGGGAGACATGTTGGAACCCAAAAGCTCAGATTCACTGCTAGATCAGCCACTTCTCTGTCTTTTAAAAGTCGATTCAGTGCTTTGCCTGAGTTCTCTCTGTAAATGGAGGACGACGACACTTCCTGCTTATTGGAGTAGTCGTTGCTGGCCTCTGAAAAGCATGAGTTGGATGCCAGGTGGCCTCTCCTTGGTGAACATCTGCTCATCTCGTATCCTTTTTCTCCTGCATGGAATGAGGAGCAGAAAATCTGACTCGGACATCTCTGAGGTTGTCACCATTCTTCTTGTTAGTGGAAATCTTCATCAGATAAGCTCATGTCCCAGGTCCTGTCCCCACCAAGCTGTCACTGAGGAGACTTTCCTTGGGCCCTCCCTTGCATAGTGTCATTTTTACTATTACTTTACTTTAAAATACATGGCTCTCACAGCCCAAGAGCTTGTTTGTATATTTTGCATCCTGCCCACCCTTCTCTGGAGCCTGCCGCGATGGTCCCCCGCAATGGGAAGAGTTGGTTTCCAGGGATTACATCACGAGGGCTCCAATCTGCTATGACGACGACGCTTTCCTCCTTTGTTCTGCAAGTGGCCAGATACTGGTGTGGATGAGTTCCCTCCCAGGAGAGATGTGACAATAAGTTCTCAGCATCAGCAAGCTCAAGTCAGGGCACCATCCAGACCAGGGGTGTTCATGGCAAGGCTATTGCTCTAGAAGGGAACTCTGATTAATGTTCTTCCAGGACAAATGGAAATTTCAGTTAACCCGGGTCAACTAAGTGTGGCTGTGTTCAAACATTCAGGCACTAGTCCATGAGTTCATCGCTATTATTCCCATTTCATGGATGAGGGGGCTCAGGGAAGCTGAAACACTGCCTCAAAGCCACATGTTAATATACCGGTAAAGCTGGGATAAAATACGGAGTCTGCCTGCGATGGGTTGCCTGTGGTGTTGCACTGTGGCCTGTGGCATGATTTCTTTGCAAGCACTGACTCACTTCCTCCATCTCAGACCCTGAGAGGTAGGTGCTGATGCCAATCCTCCTGCGGCCGAGGAGGCAAGAGAGCTTTGCACAAGTGCCTGTGGGTTTTAGCAACAGAGACAGACTCTCGCCCACAGCCTGACCCAGGCACTCGGGGGCCTCTTCTCCCCTGTGTGTTTCTCCACCTCCCACTGGGCTCTGAGTTTTTGTCAGTGGGTACATTACTTACCTTTGCTGCTGTGATCAAAGTACTTGATGGAGATAACTTAAGGGAGGAAGGATCTATCTTGCCTCACGGTTTTGGAGGGTTCAATCTGCCTGATGGGGCAGATGTGGTACAGCACAGCAGCTGATATCATGGCAGCCAAGAAGCAAAGAGAGAGAATACGGGAAGAGGCCAGGACAAGGTGTGGCCTATAAGATACCCCTAGGGGCTGGAGAAGTGGCTCAGCAGCTCAGAGCACTGGCTGCTCTTACAGAGACTTGATTTTAGTTCTCAGCATCCACATGTGTACCACAAACATTTGTAACTCCAGTTCCAGGAGATCCAGTGCCTTCTTCTGACCACTTATGGCACAAGGCTTACATGTGGGGCAGGCAAAGCACTCATACACATGTAATAAATACATCTAAAAAAATTTTTTTAAAGAGAAACCTGTTTCTTCCAACTAGGTCCCAACCCTACCTTCTGCCAGCAATGCATAATATTACAAATTAAATATTCCTCTGGTAGGTCAGGGTGCTCATCATCTAAGTGTGTCTGGAAATGGCCTCACAAACACATCCAGGACATGCTTCTGGATTTACTAACTAACTCCTTCTGTGTTTACTAATCTAAGTAAGCTGACAATGAAAATTAACCATCATAGTAGGCAAGTTGCTATCTCCCTGGAATGGTCACAGTTCCTCTTCCGTCATTCTCCAAGCCACTTAGAGAAGGAGCCACTGCGTTCATGCCACCATGGCTGGTTTAGCAAACTGCAATAGCCCACATGGGAGGGGTACTTGTTCATCAACTACTCAATCAGAGCTGGTGCCCAGTGACCTGTTTCCAATCCAGCCCAAAGGGGAAACCCACTTTGAGTAGGAAAACTCCTGACCCCACGTTTTCTGTTGCCAGAACAGATTATCAGAGACCAGATAATTTATAAATAATCAGAGTTTGTGTACTGTAGCACAAATCCTAATTGGTCTTAATAATAAAAACCTGGAGTCAGACATCAGGGTAAATGCTGAAAAATCCGAGAATTAAAGGAGCCAGCCACTAGAGAGACTTCTTACCTCTACTGAATCCTCAGGCCAAAGAGGGCTGAGCTCCTGCCTCCTGCCTTATATTTCTCTCTCCGCCCAGCCATGTCACTTCCTGTCTCTACCTCCCTAGTGCTGGGATTAAAAGCATGTACCACCACTGCCTGACTCTGTTTCTCTTTTAGACTAGATCAATCTTGTGTAGCTCAGGGTTGCCCTGAACTCCTGATCTTCCTGCTTCCTCCTCCCAAGTGCTGAGATTAAAGGTGTGCCGCCACCACTGCCTGGCCTCTAGTGGCCAGCTCCGCAATCGGATCTCCAGGCAAGCTTTATTTGTTAGAGCGCAAACAAAGTATCACTACAGTGTACTTCATGGTTTGGGAGACTGGGACATCCAAGAGCATGGTGCTGGCCTCTGCCTGGTACCTGCTGAAGGTTTTATGGTCCATCCTGACAAGGAGGAGGGCATTACACAGTAAGAGACATCAAGTGTGTCAGCTCAGTTCACTTTTTTCCTTATAAAACCACTAATGGCATCATCAGGGCCCCTACCTCATTTAATCCCTGACTACCTTCCAAAGGCCACACCTCCAAACACAAGCAGGTAGAAGACCAAGCTTACAACATATTGACTTTAGGGGTTGCATTCAGGCTACACCAACTTTCTCGACCAGCAGCCAACAGCATCCAAAACAAATCACACCAGGCTGTGCCAGGCAACCCCTCTGTTTAGCACTGTGAAACTCAGCTCCTAATAGACTGCATCCAGAAGCACTCCCCATACCCCTTAGCAAAATCCCACGGGTGTGTGAGAAGAGGAGGCTTGCCTCAACTCTGTCCTTCACTGGTCCCCAGGAGCATGTGGAGGGATGCACTCACCAGCCAAGAAACAGGCCCACCCTACACCCTGACCTACCATCCAGAGGCTGCACTCTGGACACAGGACCGAAAAGGACTGTAATCAGCTTGTTGGATCTCTCTAGTTTCTACAGATGTCTAGGGACTCCTAAAAGACTCCTAAAAGTCTTCTAATATCTTATGGAACAGTGCATCCAGAAAGAGGAGGGTCACTCCTCTTTTAGCAGTGTGTCTCTTGAGAAGCGTCCTCTCACCCTGAGTCAAATCTCCCCTCGCAAGAGCGCATCTCCGTCACTGCGATGCCTTTTACTATCTGAGAGCGACTGTCTGGGTCTCTTTGTTGCCGGTTCTCCTTGGGCTGAAGGCATCTTGTTCTCCCCAGCCTTTCCTTCTGGATGGTCTGAAATGCCTTGCCCTTCAAAGAACCTTGACTGCAGAACTACTGAGATGGCCCATGCCCCTCTTTAAATGTGTCCCCAGCGACTGAAGCCCCAGTTGGGGGATGGAGCGGTCCTTCCGTGGTCAGGCTCATCCAGGCGTGGGATGGTGATACTTTCTTGGGATCTGAGAAGCCGTTGGCTCCATTGGATCTTGTCTTCCTCACATGAGCTGCTGCCGCGTATCTTCTCTCACATCCTAAACTTAGACAAGAGCTCCCTTCTCACCTAAATGTAGACTCTCATGTTGAATACCATCCAAACCCATCATAATCCTTTCAAAAGAAAACGTGTTCCCCCATCAATAGCAATCATAGCCATTTCAAAATATCTCCAAATCTGAAAAAGGAAAAAACCTTACATGTTTGCCCAAGAGAAATGCTGAAAAGAAATCCCATGGAGGAGGAGGAAGAAGAGGAGGACAAGGGAGGGAGGGGGAGGGGGACCTACCCTGAGAGCTTAAAAAGAATTCTCCAGAAAAACACTCACTAAAGAGATATCCTACCAAGCTGGTCAGCGATAAATTCTAAGCAGATGGTCTGAAAGCAGTTACAATAAAATAAAATGAGAGACAGTGATCATTAGTCAACAAGCTGGTTAACAGCCAGCTATAAAACGCACTAAGACTCTGTCTCATTCACAAAGACTATCATGGTGGACTTTGCCAAATGCTTTGTGGAAATGAGATCAAAGATTAGTCTCCTGGTTTTTAAAATTAAAACTTTTAAAAGATAACAATAAATGAAGTGAGTTTGTTTTTAAGAATGTACACTGCTTCCTAGTTATCACTAAATCAAAATGTTCTTCAAAGCACGGTTTTGAAAAGTATTATTTGTGTTTGTGTGTGCTCCCATGACTGTGGCCTACATGCCAAGGTGCACATGTGGAGGTCAGAGAACAACTTTTTGAAGTCAGTTCCCTCCTTCCACCTTTACATAGGATCAAACTCAGGTCCTCAGGCTTGTGTCTTTATCCCCTGAGCCAATGACACTGGTCCCATAAATGTGTCCACAGAGAATCTACTTTATCTAGGTCAGTTGAAAGAATCTCTTCCCTAAATCTATTCATTAATTCAGTGGTGGGTATGAGAACCAAGCTGGAAGAATAGGTTCAGAAAGCTTCACTGGAACACTTTAGGGAGAATTCTCTTTGCTCTGAAGTGAGTGATTGGAGGAGAGAATCCTAGGAGCTTCAGAAAGCTTCCTTGTGAGGGGACCGGCCTGAGAGTGAAGACCATAGAGAGATTAGCAGAGAACCAGCATGGGTGACTACTCAGCCCTCTGACATTGTTTCAAAACAAAACCTCACTTGGAACTTTCAGTTATAAGAGCCACAAATTCTCCCAGTTCTTAAGCCTCTAACTTTTTAAAATTTATCTGTGTTAATTAGCTCTCTGTCACCATACAAAGTACTTAAGGCAACTAACTTACCAAGAGAAAACATTTGTCTCATGATTCTGGGAGCTCCAATGCAAGGTCAAATAGGACTATTGCTTTGAGCTTCTGTTGAGGGCAGCACATTAGGAGTCAGGAACTGAGAGAGAGGAAGACACAGTGGTCCCAGAATTCCCTTCAAAGGTAAGCTCTCCACGACTTAAGAACCCACAATAGTCAATACCCTAAGGGTCCTACTTTCCAACAGTGTCACCCTGGGAACCAAGCCTTTAAAACAAGGTCCTTTAGGGGACATTCAGTATCTAAAGTTGTCTTAGTTAGGATTTCTATTGCTGTGAAGAGACACCATGACCATGGCAACTCTTATAAAGAAAAACATTTAATTGGGGCTGGCTTACACATCAGTGGTTTTGTCCATTATTGTCATGGTGGGAAGAATGGCAGCATGCAGGCAGATATGATGTTGGAGAAGGGCTGAGAGTTCTACATCTGGATCAGCAGGCAGCAGGAAGTGACTGAAACACACTTCCTCCAACAAGGCCACACCTTCTCCAAAAAGGCCACACCTCCTAATAGTGCCATTCCTGTTAGCCTATGGTGGCCATTCTCATTCAAACCACCACATCCACTCCCTGGTTCCCATAGGCTTGTATCCATATCACAATACAAAATGCATTTAGTCCAACTTCAAAAGTCCCCATAGTCTATCAAACTTGTTTCAAAGTCCAAAGTTCAAAGTCTCATCTGAGACTCAAGGCAATCTCTTAACTATAACTCCTTAGAAATCAAAATAAAAAAAATCACTTATTCTAACAAATAATGGCACAGGATATGCATTTCTGTTCCAAAACATAAAAAAGGGAGCATAGTGAGGAAATACTGGACCAAAGCTAGACTGGAAACCAGCTGGGTAATCTCAAAACTCTGCATCTCCATGCCTGATGTCAAAACACCCTCCATAACTCCAACTTCTTTCAGCTTTGTTGAATGCAACACACTTCTTTCTCTTGGGCTGGCTCCACTCCCTGTTAGCAGCTTTCCTCTGCAGGTATCCCATGACTCTGACATCTCCAATATTCTGGGGTCTCCAAGGCAATCTAGGATTTGCCTTCACAGCTTCAAGCAGTTGCCTCTCTAGGCCTCTATACAGGGACACCCCTGACACATACCTAGCCTCAGCAGCTTTCCTTAGTTATGGAGGGAGATTCTATAACCCCTTTCTTCTATCCTTGGCTCTAAAGACAAAACTACCACGTGACTGAAGCTGACAAGTTCTGCTGCCTGCTGGGGCTGGAACATGGCCCCCTCATTCAATTACATCTTCACTATCTTTCTGTTTTCAATGGTTTCCTTCACTGCCTAAGCTTAGCTCTCCTGGAACTTGCTCTGTAGACTAGGCTGGACTTGAACTTAAAGATCCACCTGCCTCTGCCTCTGGAGTGCTGGGATTAAAGGCATGTACCACCACACCTGACTCTGAGCTTTTCTTTAATTTCTTTTCACAAGTTGGAAGCTTAGCTGGGTAAGATCTTGCCCTGAGGTCACCACTCCCTTTATTCCATTTCTTAATAAAACACACTGTTTATCTCCTTGAACACAGGATTTAGCTCCATTCCACTTCCTGATGTCCCTTTTCTCCCCAAATTGTACATTTTGTATTTTTCCTTTCTCAGCTTGCTGCTTTTTATTATAGATATGCATAAGACTGGCCACTAACAACTACACAGTACAGTCAATACTAGGCTATTTTGAAATCTCCTTTGCCAATGCTGTTAATCCAAAACTATTCAATTTAGCCTCAGGCAGACTTTTTTGGACAAGGCCAAAAAGCTCTTGGCCAAAATATTGTAAGAATGGTCTCTAGGCCACATCCTAATATTCTTCTCCTCTGAACCCTCTAGAGCCAGGCCTCCACAGCACTACTGTCTTCCATATCCCTACTGGCATGGCCCACAAAATCCCATTTACTTAAAGCATTCAACTGATTTTTTAGTACAAAGTCCCAAAGTTCACATTCCTCCTAACAACAGTCTGGCTTATCACAGCAATGTCCCACTCCTGGTACCAACTGCTATCTTAGTTAGGGTTCCTATTGCAGTGAGGAGACACCATGACCATGGCAACTCTTATAAAGGAAAACATTTCATTGAGGCTGGCTTACAAGTTCAGAATTTTAGTCTATTATTGTCATGACGGGAATCATGGCAGCATGATACTGGAGAAGGAGCTGAGAGTTCTACATCTAGACCAGCAGGCAGCAGGAAGTGACTGAAAAACACCTCCTCCAACAAGGCCACACCTCCTCCAACAAGGCCACACCTCCTCCAACAAGGCCACACCTCCTAACAGTGCCACTCCCTATGGAGGCCATTTTACTCAAACCATCATAAAAGTATAGTCATTTCTGTGCCGTTTTCAGCTCTTCCACCTGGTCTATGTAATTCGGGTTCTAAATGCCCCTTTAGCCAGGCGGTGGTGGCGCACGCCTTTAATCCCAGCACTCAGGAGGCAGAGCCAGGCGGATCTCTGTGAGTTCGAGGCCAGCCTGGGCTACCAAGTGAGTTCCAGGAAAAGGCTCAAAGCTACACAGAGAAACCCTGTCTCGAAAAACCAAAATAAATAAATAAATAAATAAATAAATAAATAAATAAATAAATAAATAAATGCCCCTTTAAGCATGGCTTCAGCTGCATCCTCACAAGCTTCAATACGCACCAATTTATTCAGCCTTCAGTTTAAAGTATTTTCTAACATCTATTAATTGCTTGTTGAATTAATATATTATTTAGAAGTATGCTGCTTTGTTTTTAAGTACTTGAGGCACTTCTGGACTTTTTTTTGCCACCATCTCTGGGTCTTACTAGCAGGTAAATATGCATGAAGGATCTGGTCTCTCACAAGGTCTTCCTCAACAGATATTTTGGGAACTCTTTATAGGTGTCTCCCTAGCATGTGGTTGGTAGTTAGCTCTTCCTTTTCACCTCATGCAGTTCAAAGCATATCCCCCTGTAAAGTTTCAGTGTGGTGTGTTCTCTGCTCAGTATCTCTGATAGAGTCAGGAGTGCTGGAGTCCTCTAGACAGAAGGCTGTGTATTCTTAGTAATGGGGAGACAAGAACGTATTTCAGTAGCATATTTAGTTTGTCCCCCTGGGATCTCATGCTTCTGCTCCTCCCTCTTGTGGGGCCATCAGTCACTGTCAAGTCTTCCCACAGAAATCTGTAGAAATGGACATGTGACCCAGGTTGGCCAATCTGAGACTTCCTTGGGAATTTACTATGGAGCTCTGAAAGAGGAATACCTCTTTCAACAATAAAGTTAGTGTGTGAGATTTCCTGGAACTATTTCACAGGAAAAACAAGAATTCAGAAAAAGCAAAAAATAAAACTGAAACCAGCAAAGGTGAGAAAAAGAATAAAAGAAGACCCCTGCCAACAACATAAGCTCTTAGATCTTTGGATGTAAACTTCCTCACTAGGCATGATGGCACAGGCCTGTAATAGCACTTAGGAGACAGATGCAGGAAGATTATGAGTTTGGAGACCAATTCAAGCTACATGTGAGCTCCAGACCAGCCTAGACTACATAGTGAAACTCTGTTGAGATAGATAGATAGATAGATAGATAGATAGATAGATAGATAGATAGATTATAGATAGATGATAGGTATATTATAGATAGATGATAGGTATATTATAGATAGATGATAGGTAGATAATAGAGACATGATTGATGAATAGATAGATAGATAGATAGATAGATAGATAGATAGATAGATAGATAGATAGATGTTAAACTTTATTTTGCTTTTTTTTTTTTCTATTTCAATTTGGATACTAGTCTGAGATCTGTGGCTCTTAACAATGAGTTGAACTGTGGCCAAGCTGTGCACCTCTGACTTGACCTCTGGGTAAAGGGTCTTTTTAAACATACTCAACTTAGGACCTTGGGATGAAATCATGGATTGCTGGGTTAGCCCTAGTCTCAAGGTGACTACCCTTGTCAATCCACTTGGAAGAAAAGGAGAGAGTGGCCATACAAAGGTAGCCGCAGAAGTTAGATCCATGCTACACAGCCCAGGGATGCCACCATCCAGCAGAAGCTGGAATGGGCAGGACTAGACCCTTCCCTGAACTCTGCAGCTCTAGCCACACCTTGACCTTTGGCCTCAAGAGCTGCAAGGGGACAGATTGCCATTGTTTGGAAGTTCTGGGCTTGTGGAGGTTTGTTATGGCAGCCTTGGGGAGTGAGTACATTGCTCTGTTTTTGAGTCAATAGAGAGAACTAAGGAGTGGCATGTGGGTCCTCATGCCTTATATTATTTCAGGCAGTTGGGACTGTGCCAAGAGATGCCACCATCACAAGATGTTCCAGGTTGACTGTCCCCTCAGACAAGCATGGTTTCTAACTGGCCTAGTCCAGTCATGCCTGCCTCATGCTTCACTTAGAATAAATCATCTGTGTGACTTTAAAAATAGCCTTGTAAGTTCATTGTTCCTGCCACCCTCACATACAAACAAAATACGTATTTCACACACATTGTCGTATGATAGTGCCAATAGTTCAAGCACTAGTCAGTTAGACCAAGATTTTACTTCAACATTAGCTACTTTCTGTATTCAAGTCTCAGTCTTTCTATCTTCAAATGAGGGGTTTCCATCTCACAGTCTCTAAAGACAGAAAAACTACTTCAAGCACTAATCAGTGGCAGAGTCCATAGCCTGTTTTCTCAAAAATATAAACCATGGCATGTTGCCAGAGAGGTCTAAAGTCTGACTTTGGACTTGAGTGGGATATTGAACTGTAAGACAGTGAGGGCGGAAAGTATTAGCTACTTCTGATGTCCCTGTGACCGAATAACTGACTGCAGCTTATGACATGAGCTAGAGTCATCTGGGAAGAGAGAACCTCAACTGAGAAAATGCTTCCATCAGATAGGCCTTTCGGCAAGCCTGTGAGACATTTTCTTGATTTATGACCAGTATGAGAAGGTCCAGCTCACTGTGGATGATGCTACTCCTAGAATGGTAGTCCTGGAGTCTATAAGAAAGCAGATTGAACAAGTCATGGAAAACAAGCCACTAAGCAGCATTCTTCCCTGGCTTCTGCTTCGGTTCCTACCTCCAGATTCCCACCTTAAGTTCCTGCCTTGATTTCCCTTTGTGATGGATTGTGACTGGGACATGCAGGCAGGTGAACCCTCTCCTTCCCACGTTGTTTTTGGTCATAGGGTTTCATCACAGCAAAGGAAAAAGGATTTGCTTTGCTCATGGTTTAGTGGACACTGTTCCTCATGGCAGGGAGGATACAGTGGCTGGGCTGGATTTCATCTGTGGTGGCAGCTCTTCAATGTAGCTTGTTACATCTATAAAATTTAGGACACAGAGGGAGGGGTGGCCTGAACTCTCCAGATTTACCCATAGCCCTACATCCATGAGTTAGGACCCATGCCCTAAAGATGTCACAACCTCCCTAAACAATGCCACCAACTAGAGACCAAGTGTTCAAACAAATGAACGTGCAGCGAACATCTCATGCCCAAACCACAAGATCCCAGCGTAAATGTCAATGTACAAAGAATGGCTTAGGATTGAGCATAAAACCTAATTTTGGCCAAAGGGGTGAAAGCCAAACTTACTAGTTCTTTAAGAAAGAAACCTGATAAAACTAGGCCGTCAGACTCTGCTTTGGGGCTGTGTGGTGTGCCAACACAATAGAGTACTGACTACCATTATGGAACCAGCCAGTCACTGAATAGGGATGACTCCCTGATGTCAACAAGTCGCTGGAGGGACCAACTCATCAATTGCCAACCCAAGGTGACCAGTTCCAATTGTCTCTGCCACTCTTGTAGTTGGAAACATCCTTAAATGTTATCCAAACACTGTTGACTTGTCTACAGTTGTCCCTGTCAGCGATGCTGGGACTTTAAAGGTTATAAACAACATCTTAAAGTGGTTCCGAGTTAGGGAACCACTCTCTTCACAAGGGCCTAAACTCAGTCAAGTTTCCACTCGAGGGTCCTGTCGTCTAGTGCGACATTCTCATGTGCCTTAGGAAACATCATTTTAACCAAATCATTCTCCCCACAAATCTCCATGCACAGGGAATCATTTTCCACCGTGGAAATAGTTTTCACATTAAATTCCAAGCACAACATATGTTCCAGCTGGGGACTCAGTGAACAAGGGAGAGATTTTCTCAACTGTGTGCTGAGTCAGACACAGTTAGGGTCCTGGTTATCTGGCCCTGGAACCCTGTTCAGCTCCAGAGGGGAGCTTGTTTCTTTCCTTTTTATCCTCCCCCACATCAGTTCTTTTGAACAGGGGCCAAATTCCCCCATCTTTCTCTCTTGGCAGCCAGACAGGCCTCCCCAAAGGAAGTCCATGCTACAGGATGATGAATAGTCTTCAATTTAAAGTGGGCTGAGGAGAAAGTCCTGTTCTTTGGTGTATAAATACACTCTACTGTCTAATGCCATCACTACAGTATCCCTCTCTGAGCTGAAGGACAGCCCAAGAGAATATATTCTACCAGACCAGGTAGGCTATAAAGAAGGTGTAGATTACACAGATGTTCAGTTCTCATCTTTGTCCTCTGATTTCCCATCTCACTGGCTGGTCCCTCCTCCATCCTTATCTATGGATCTGTTGCCATGGCCTTCTAACTGGTCTCTGTATTTCCACTCTTGTCCCCCTCCAGGCCATTCTCCACACAGAAAACAGGGAAAAATCTTTAAAATCAGAAATTATCCAAAACCAACCCTATCATTCCCTTGTTCATTGTATTCTCATGGTCCTTCTCTTATCTTGAATAAAAACAAAGATAAAGTGCACGAGTCCGGCCTCTTGGAGATTCTTCAAACCCTCCAAACCCACAACCCACGTGCAAGGCACTTGCTGTCCCAGGTGGACACAGCTGGCTCTTCTGCCTCATCAGTTTGTGTAAACTGCTGACGAGCTAATTGAAGATGTACCCTTGGTCCTTTTTCTGGATCCGTCTCTTCAATTAAAAAAAAAAGACTTATTTATATTTATATGTGTCTCTGTGTGTGGATGCCACTCATGTTCAGCTGAGAACTGAGGCCAGAAGAAAGCACTGGGTACCCTCTGTCCTCCAGCTCCGGGTACCCTCTGTCCTCCAGCTCTGGGTACCCTCTGTCCTCCAGCTCCGGGTACCCTCTGTCCTCCAGCTCTGGGTACCCTCTGTCCTCCAGCTCCGGGCACCCTCTGTGTCCTCCAGCTCCAGGAGCTTGTGAGCCTCCTGAATGGGTGTTAGGAGCTTGGGTCCTCTCTAAGAGAAGCCAGTGCTCTTACCCACCAAGCCAGCTTCTTTCATGTGGCTTCACGCTTTTGAGACTCGTGGGGCTGTGCCTTTCATTAAGTCTGGCTAGTGGTCCACAGTGGGAGGTCGCACCATGGGGCTCGCCACTCCCTTATTCAAAAATGTCTCAGGGTTTTGAAATTAGGGTTTTGTTTCCAATAAACCTGTTAATGAAAAACACAGGTTATGTGTGGTCATGCATTTTTCATTTCTTTGGCAGCCATGCCCAGACGTGCAAATGGCAGCTAACAGGGTACATCAGCTTAATTCTTTAAAAAAGAAAAAAGCCAAATTATATTCCAGATAGTTGTACCATCTGATATGTTAATTTTGATGAAGGCAGATTTATTCATATTTTCAATAGACCACGCTTTTGACATTCTGTCTATGAGCTATACCTTACCCCAGGTTATGAGGTTTTCTTCTACATCTTCTAAAGGCTTTCCAAGTTTGCATTTTCCCCTGAAGTCTCTGATCCAGTTGGGGTTGGGTTTTGTATATGATATTATGTTCTTTTCATCCTTTCTGGTTTATTGATGTCCAGTTGTAACAGCACCGTTTGTTCTCAGTTCTCCATTGAATTATCTGTGTGTCTTTGTCAAAAATCAATTGGCCCTCCCAGCAGGCTATTCTGAGGCTATTGATAAATTGTTTCTAAAGCTTACATGGGGAGATAAAAGATGCAGAGTATCCAACCCAACACTGGAGGACAAAAAGAGAGCTGGAAGACAAAGCCAACCAACTCCTGACTTCCCATAAAGCCGTGAGAATCCAGATAGTGTGGAATTGGTGAGAAGACAGAGAAGTAGATGAATAGAACAGGACAGGAGCCCAGAAGGAAACTGTGTAGTCAACTGATCCTCCACAAAGGAGTGAAGACTTCTCAATGAATGTACTGGAAAGTCTGGACTTCCTTGTGCAGGGAAATTAATCTGGACACAGACTTCACACCCTCCAAAAACATTAAGTCAGTGAAGTCGCAGAACTAAATATAAAATGCAGAACTGTAAGATCCTGGAGGGTGGCTACTGGATGGATCCTCCCTCTGCCACTTAGTGGTTACATCACCTGTAACTGTTGAGCCTCTTGGGGGTGTCATTGCCTCATCATCAGAGTGAAGAAGACAGAAGGCCTACAGGGTAGATAGAGGGTAGAGTAGACACAGGGGATGATGTATGCAAGGCCCTGGGAGGTGGAAGGCAGATATGAGCAATGACAGCAGGTTCTTGTCTAAATGGCTGGTAGGAGTTTCTGCAGCCATAAATGAGTTCACGTTGACGATAAAGCACAGGCTACTACGGGAAACTGGGACAAACTGCTCAGACTGCATACCTTAAAAACAAGATGCCATTCTTCAGTTGACCCCATGTAAGAGATGACACAACCTCTGTAGCAGGAATCTTAGCTGGTTAAGCATTTGGCTGGTTAAGCTTTCAAGCTTTGGAGCAACACAGTTCAGCTGAGATTCATTCTGGATGAGGACTCAGGGACTTCCAGTCTGAGGAAACAGGACCAGCTGAGGAAATGGCAAGGTGAGATAGCTGTGGCTTGTTCTGTCTCTCTGATCTTCCAGTTCACCCCAATCCCTGGCTCAGGTTTGATTTTATTAATAAGACTCTTTAAGATTCAAGCCACTAGATACTTAGGCTAGAAAATGATGGCACTCATGCCTTTAATCCTAGCATTCCAGAGGCAGAAATTCATCTGGGATCTGTGAGTTCAAGGCCACATTGGAAACAGCTAGGCATGGTGACACACACCTTTAATCCCAGAAAGTGAGCCTTTAATCTCAGGGAGTGGTGGTAGAAAGCAGAAAGGTATATAAGGCGTGAGGACCAGAAACTAGAAGCATTTGGCTGGTTAAGCATTTGGCTGGTTAAGCTTTTAGCTGGTTAAGCTTCAGGCTTTAGAGCAGCAGTTCAGCTGAGAGACATTGGGATGAAGACACAGAAGCTTCCAGTCTGAGGAAACAGGATCAGCTGAGAAGTTGGCCAGGTGAGATAGCTGTGGCTTGTTCTTTCTCTCTGATCTACCAGCATTGACCCCAATAACTGGCCTCAGGTTTGATTTTATTAATAAGACTCTCTAAGATTCCTGCTACAAACCTCATCTTCTGTCAGGACCTTTCCGTGTTTGCTGAGCCGTATTCTAGCATCTTGGTCCTCTCCCAGATCTGCCTCTACACAGAGATTCAGGCAACTGCCAGATGCTCTCTGCTGCCTTCCTTCAGAAGCAGGGACCTTTAGATTTGGAGATAGGGTGCTAATTCCCATGCCCAGAGACTGTCATCATGGAGGAATGTTTCTCTCAGGGGAGACATGGAAGAAGAATTTGAAAACTGGGAAGCATGAGCCAAATACTCGATCATATGCAGCTTTGGGATTGACAGAACTACAGCATCTGTGAGAAAAGACCAGAATATTCCAAACAGAGCGAAGGCAAGAACATTCTTCTACCCCAAGGCCTGAAATGAATGTAAATGAGAGAAGACTGTGGTCTTGGTTCCTCTCCTGTTGCTGGGATAAAAACTTTAGAGAGAAAGGGTTTATTGGGGTTCACAGTCCAAGGGTACAGTCCATTCTGGAAGACAGGAGGAGTTTAAAACAGCCGGTCACAATGTATCCACAGCCAGAAAACAGAGATGGAGTTACTACTCAACCCCCTTTCTTCATTCACACAGGACAGGATCCCAGCTAGGGGATGGTGCCACCCACGGTGGGCAGATCTTCCCACCTCAATTAATGCTAACAAGATCATTTCCCCACAGATACATCCAGAGGTTCATCTCCCAAGTGATTCTAGATTCTGTCAAGCTGACAATCCAGACTAACCATCACTGTGTTGTAGCTAGAATTTTTCTCTATGGGTCCCACCAAGCACCAGCAGTCCCGTAGCCCACTTATAAAATAAACAAACAGACACTTATATTATTTAAACTGCTCGGCCCTTAGCTCAGGCCTACCATTGTCTAGTTCTTACTCTTATACTCAGCCCATTTCTGTTAATCTATATGTCGCCATGTGTTCTGTGGGGTTCCAATTCAATTATAAACCAAGCTGGCTTTGGAGATGGAATTGGCTCACTCCTTCTCTAAACCCAAACATATTGCTTTAAAAAAAAAGGTTAAAAAATTCTTTTGTCCCATATCAAAAAAGCCTTCTGGTGTGGGACAGGGAAAAACCAATATTTTTATTTAAATCAGGTTGATTATAAATGTTATCTCTTTCTAAATAAGAGAAAGGGATATGATAGAGATATGATAGAATGAAAGGGTAGATTATTGAATCTACTTTTAAAGAGCAACTTGTTTAAAATGTTTTACATTGCTATGGATTTTAGTTTATTGATACAAGTTTAAACTTAATTTTGTTATACTGTATATATATTTCTATTCTCATTTGAGGTACTATGTTTATGTAACTCATTTAGATTGTAATAGATAATTGGGAAATATAGATTAATAATTAGTCTTCTATGATAGTCAAACTTATAGTCATGTTGTTTTCTAGGTATACATAGATATAATTCAATTAGGTAGATAATCTTCAAACACTTCAAAGACATACAGAATATGGCATTTAAAATGTTTTAAAAAATTAGACTTTCTGGACAGTGAGACATGTCTATTCCTGGCAGCACCCATTTACTTCGAGAGGAGGATGGGCATCAAAGACACTCTGTATGGAGTTTATCTTCTTCCTGGCAAAAATAGCCATTTGGGCAAGAAACTGTTCTTGCCTGGACTGCTTGATCAACTGGACATACAGGACCCATAGGAAGGTGACCACTGAACTTTGCTTGGTGAAATGGTCCTTCAGGTTCCTGCTTCACAGAGGAAACTGCCAGACATTCTACAGGACACAGAGAGAAATGACTGAGAGACTCTAGGCCTGTGGGCTAAAGACAGATGCCCCAACTTTACAAAGGAACATTAGGTGACTGTCCTGGCTGCCAGCTGTCTCTATCTACCCTGCAAGACTCCCAAAAGTTGCCTGCATCCTTCTCCTGTTTCTCAGGTAATAGTATATTCTTGCTGTGGGATGTTCTGTATGGCAAATGTGTTGCTAATTTGTCAATAAATAAAATGCTGATTGGCCATTAGCTAGGCAGGAAGTATAGGTGGGACAGGAGGAAAATAAAGCTGGGAAGTGGAAGGCTGAGTCAGAGAGACACTGCCAGCCGCCACGATGACAAACAGCATGTGAAGATGCCAGTAAGCCATGAGCCACGTGGCAAGGTATAGATTAATGGAAATGGATTAATTTAAGCTGTAAGAACAGTTAGCAAGAAGCCTGCCACAGCCATACAGTTTGTAACCAATATAAGTCTCTGTGTTTACTTGGTTGGGTCTGACGGCTGTGGGACTGGCAGGTGAGAGAGATTTGTCCTGACTGTGGGCCAGGCAGGAAAACTCTAGCTACATATCCTTCTGGGGTCTTTGATGTAGTTGAAGACTAGAGTTATAATTTTCCTCAGTTATGATAAAAGATAAGTTAGATATAAAACCTTAGACTCACCAATATAAGATAGATAGGATATCTTCTTTAATATTGTAACTGTAATTCTTGCTTGATAATGGTTTTGTTATATGTAATTTTACTATGTTAAAGTTAAAACCTTCCTTTTTAAAAAAAAAAAAAGAAAAGAAAAGGGGAAGTGCTGTGGATATCACTCTGTATAAATAAAATGCAGATTGGCCAGTAGCCAGGCAGGAAGTATAGGCATGACAAGCAGAGGAGAGAATTCTGGGAAGTGGAAGGCTGAGTCAGAGAGACACTGCCAGCTGCCGTGATGAAAAGCAACATGTTAAGATACCAGTAAGCCACGAGCCACGTGGCAACTTATAGATGAATAGAAATGGGTCAGTTTAAGATATAAGAACAGTTAGCAAGAAGCCTGCCACGGCCATATAGTTTGTGTTTTCTCGGTTGGGTCTGAGTGGCTGTGGGACTGGCAGGTGAGAGAGATTTGTCCTGACTGTAAGCCAGGCAGGACTGGAGAAAACTCCAGCTACACTGTGTCCTAGAGGAAGAATGTAGAGGACAAGACTCACAAATTCACCTCTTGTATAAACTTTTAAGTATGGCTGCACCTCAGTGCTGCTACTGCTCACGGAATCCCCAGAGGCCAGGCTGAGCCTTTTAACCATGCCTGCTGCCACTAGCTGTCATGGGGGGACATCTTCTTGACCCAGGTTCCCTTGGGTCTTCCTCCCAGTCTGTGGTGTCAACTGTACTTGCACTTACTTGTCCTTGTCCCATCAGTATAAGCAAAGCCAGCTCTGGAGGAAAATGTCAGCTGGTCACCGTACCTTTTGGTTGGGCAGAAACACCAAAACGACCTCTCACAATAAACTTGACCTCAGTGTGATAAACCACTCTTTCCCACACACAAAAACACACGGAAAAGTCAACCTCACGCCAGGCTCCTGTAATTTCAGAGGGTGTTTATTTTCCCTCTGAGGCTGTGCTTTACCTTTTAATTTTGTTTAATTACACATGCAGAGGAAAAAATGAGGAACTGGAGGTAGCTAGAGACTTCGATGAGAAACAGGAGTTCTCCCATCTAAACTGCGGGTTGCATTCTGGGCTTGACATTTTGCTCTGTGAGTGTGAAACTAGCACCTTGGGAAATTACCATCCATTTGATGAAAAGCCAGGCAGCCAGGGGTTGGATGCCTTGGCTGGGGCAGGCTGATTCTCTACTCACTTTCTGGAAACAGATGAACCTACAGTTGATCTGGTTTTTTGACAAGAATAACTCTCCTCTTTGGGCATCTCTCTTCTGATGTTTTCATGTTAGAAGGGGCTCCGGGGGCCAATCTTAACTTCTTCCTAGATGTGGCTTGCCCGTGTCACGTTCTCCTTCCCTCTGTCAATACTTTGAGTGTGAGCAGGAACATCGGATTCACAGCAGGGACTGACAATAAAAGTGCTGGAAAGAATCATTTCAGAAGACTTTGTGAGTGGAAAATTTCAGAATCCAAATGGAGTAGCTCGTGTCAGGTCCAAACAAAAACTAAATCAGGGATGGGGAGATGGCTTGATGGTTACAGAGCCTGCTGTACAAGTATGAGGACTGGCTTTCAGACACCCAGAACCCATGTAGACACCTGATGGGTGTAGGGGCCCCTTGTAATTCAGCCTCCTTCCCCAGAGCAAGCTGGCAGGGGAGATGGGCCATATTTGCAAGCTCTGGGCTTGTCTGAGAAACCCTGCATCAATGCATAAGGAGAGTGCTACTCTACTTATCAACCTCTGTCCTGTGCACACATGTGAGCACTCACGTGTATATACACAAATACACACCAAACCCACACACAAGAAAGAGAAAAATAAACAAGATTGGTAGCTGGAAAATAAAGGAAGTTCAGTTACTCATGCTCAGTAGCAAGAACCGTCAGAGGGGACTCTGCCATGGCCACAGCCTTACACACACACACACACACACACACACACACACACACACACACACACACTGTAAGGCGTGTGTCAAAAGCCATTCACTTCCACTGGAGCCACCTTCACTACTGGTCCTCGATCATTGTTGCCTTTGGTCCTTGTGGCCAAGAATTACAAGAAGCAGACTCCCCGACATGTTGCTTCTGAAGGAGTCCCTTCACCCCGCCCCCTTGAGCAAGCTGTGCCTGGATTATTCAGTGCTCTGTTTACTTCCAACTAAATGGTTCTGTCAGAGTCTCTCTGAGGAGGACAGAATACACGTGATATAAAGGCAAAGAGGGAGACCATTTGCAGGGAAAGGGGGACCAGTAAGAGGGCAAATATGACCAAGGAATTAAGTGTACATGTATGAAATGTCACCCTGAAATCCATTTCTTTGTGTGCTAATCACAAAATTAATTACAAAGAAAAACATGGTGGCATATGTCTGTAACCCCAACATTCGAGAGATGGCTGAGGCAGGGGGATCAGGAAATAGTTCAACGTTATCGACAGTTACCTAGCAAGTTTGAGGCCATATTGGGTTACATACTACTGTAAAATAAACAACGCGGAGTCTTCCTCTGTTATGTAAAGGTTGACATACATGGTTTGTGTGCTTACTTTTATCATGGTATCATACTCCATCACACCTAAGTCTATCATCTTAAGTGGCCTCCTTCTGCCTCAGCAATAATTTTCAGACTGTTTTAAGCCATGCAACATTTTCTCCAGTAAAATGACAAGTACATCTCCAATGTAGAAATCACAAGAATGACACAGAGCCCCTCATAGGCCGCAGAGGAGAGGCAGAGCCTTGTCTAGGTTCAGCTTTGCTTCAGCTTCACTAGAGCAGGAAATGCCCATGCAAAGACAGAAAGAAGCCTTTCACTGAGCTTACTCATCACCACAATTAGACAGTTAGAAGACCAGCAAGTGAGGAGCAAAGAGGGCCGGGCAAAAGGCATTCAGTGTGTGCACAGCCACAGAGCTCCCTCCATCCTTCACTGGAGAAAGTAGGCTCCCAACATGAAACCACATCCCACTTCCAGGCTTTGATCACCCTGCAGAGAGGTGGAGAGTCCCAGACACACATGTACATCTGGTTATGTTGACTGAAAACTCATTCAAGATGAGAGAGTGTTGAGTTTCTGTAACTGCTGCCCTTGCCTCCCTTTGAAAAGTCCTTCCCAAGGGAAAAGGCAGCAGGCCTGTGTTTGTAGGGGATGTGCTCTCTTTAAAGTCTGCCTGTCAGATGAAAACATCACTGGCCCCTTGGAAAGAGAGTAAGAACCATTCAGAGTGGAGCTGAGATTCTGTTAAACAAGGCATTTCCTTCCCCTTTTGCAGCTTGTGACCCTGGACTCACTAAGAGTAACAAGCTGTCTCATTCAGAGTCAGGGCCTCCCCCAAGTTCACGGCAGGCCTACAGCATCACATGGCTTTTCTAAGCCTAGTTCCTCAGGGCTTAGCTAGAGCTTCCCAGAATTCCAGGAACAGAGCACAGGGTTCTGCAATCCAGAATGCAGCATGTCCAGGAACCGTGGAACTGAGAAGAACCTGAGCTACTCCTGGGCCACACCACACACACGGTGGAGGTCTCTCTCTAGAGTCTGTTTGGCTGGGCCATCATCTGCAACATCCCAGGGTTGCTGTGAAGGTATTTTGTAGATATGGTTAACACCCACAATCAGTTGACTTGTAAAGAAGATTATTCTTGGCTGCGTGGGTGGTCCCTCATCAAGTCTGTTGGAAAAAGTCTTCAGAGAAAAACTGAGATTTCCTAGGGAAGAAAAAATTTTGCATCAAGACTGAAACATAAGTAAGGTTCCTGCATGGTGTCCCATCCCACAGATTTCAGGCTTGGCAACACAACTGCATGGGCCATTTTCTTAAAATCTTTTGTTTATACTTTATTTATTCATTGTATGCACACATGTATATATGTACTCACCCATGTGCATGCCCAAACATACCATGGAACACATGTGGAGATGAGAAGACAAGCTGTGGAGTCAGTTTTCTCCTCTCACCATGTGAGTCCTTGAAATGGAATTCAGGCTGTCCAGCTTTAGGCAGGTGCTCCCACCCAGTGAGTCATCTTCCAGCAATTCCTTCAAATCTATGTATGTATGTATGTATGTATGTATGTATGTATCTATCTATCTATCTATCTATCTATCTATCTATCTATCTATCTATCTATCTCTATCTGTCTGTCTGTCTGTCTATGAGTGATACTTTCTGCCATCTATAATCCTAGCTGTCTGATTATTTGTCTGTCTCTCTATTTATCCACCCACACATCTATTCATCATGTATCCTATATTTATCTACCTACATACATACCTAGGTGTGTATACACATTGAACATATTCAATCACCTTTTACTGTCTATTACTCCAGGACCACACTAAAATACAAGAATCTGAAGATGCTTGAGTTTCTTATATAAATTTATGTGCCCAGGCCACTTGGGAGGCTGAGGCGAGGGGATTGCCATGATTCCTAGATCAGGCTAGAATACATGAGACTTTGTCTCAAAAACACATCTACACACATATATGTATACAAAAAGAATTTCCATGTAACCTAAGTACATTATCCTGTATAATATCAAATGCCATCCAAATGGTCTATGTTTTGGGGGAAAAATTACAAGGGGAAAAAGACTAAATATTATATTCAGTATAGGTATTTCTTTTTAATATTTTTGATCCATATTTAGTTGAATCCATATACATGAAACCCATGGACATGAAGGGATATCTATTTGCCTATCTTATCTTTATCTGTCTGTCTACCTTTTACCTACTTACACTTACCTGCCTATCCATCTCATTGGTTCTATTTCCACGGAGACCTTGACCAACTGCTGGGCTCTTAAAGGCACAAAGTCCTAGATCATATTATTCCTACGAAACACAGACAAGAGTCCAGCTCCCCTTTGACTCACGTTTTCTTTCCCTTGGAACACACAGCTCTTCATTTTACTCAGCTCCAATCTGAAAACATCTTGCAATGTACCTCCCTGTCTGAAAGAGTCAAGCGATTGCTCCATCCAAGCCTCACTCTTCACTCTGGACCACGGGAGTGGACACATCTTAGTTTCTCACCCACTGTTTACATGTGCACAGAGATAATTTAGCAAGCAACAAAACAAAACCTGTCTGAGTTGTGCTTTTCAAATGTAAAGCATTGGAAAAGTTTTATTTTGCTGTACTTTATTTCAATTTAAAGCATTATTCATAGTCATTCAATTGTTCATTTGAGCCAAAATTGCTCTTGGTACCCGTAATACCCGTAATGTATGTATGATGTGAGCCCAAGATCACTTCACGACTTCCCCTTCATGGCTTCGAGCTTCAAGCCCTGGGCTGTGGAGTGTCCTCATAGCTCACGTAAAAGTGTAACCTGGCAATATTGGAAAGCTAATACCTAAGGAGTAGTTCCCAACCAACAGGAGAGAAACTGATGGACAGATAGATGTGCTACTGTGATAGAACGCCTGAGGCTGGATGCCTCATAAGGAAAGAGTTCCATCTACTTCACAGCTCTGAGAGCCTGGTGCTGGTGTCTGCTCAGCTCTAGTGAGGACCTCATGTCTGCAGCATCACATGGTGGGAGCACCTGTGAAAGAGGTGATTGGGTGGGAGAGATTTCACAGCAAGAAGAGATGGAAAAGGAGTGACGTGGGACCAGGCTTACTCTTTATCACAGCTTGCTCTACCACTCTCCAAGATCAGATAGTCCCTTCATGCTAGCCGTTGCTACCCAGTCACTCCCCATGAATCCTACCTCTTAAGTCCCACCACATCTCAGTGTCATTACATCAGGGACCAAGTTTCTACAAAAGTTTTGATAGAGCAGACCACATCTATACCTCCCACTCTCAGGCTGACCATCTTGGAGGGCATTCTGTGTACTTCTCATGTACTTCTCAGGGGACCTGGAGAGTCAAGTCATTTCTTGTGGTGATGGCATTGGCAATGCACCTGTTTCCCCACAGTTGGCTGCTGGGATTGACTTCCAAATCAGTGGCCTGTCTCAAAATTATGCCTCTAGATCTACTTTGAAGAAAATCCAAACTAAGACCAATTATCCCTGTTGAGACCTTACTACAGTCCCCTCCAGATGGCTAGCCAGTGTTTTCTGGAATCTCCACAATGATAAGAGCTCTTTCTTGAGGCTTTAGATACACATTCTCATTGCTGGACAGAGCATGGCAACCGATAGAGAGTCAGTGAGATGTCCAGAACCTTCCATGGGCCAAGCACTTTACTAGGTTTTCATTCTGACTAAGAATGTTTCTGTTTTAAAAATTTAAAAATAGGCAAATTATCTTTATTAATGCTTTATTGAAATATTTCCATACCATACAATTTGCCTATGTAAATAAACACAATGTGTTTTTTTAATTCAGAGCTGTACAGCCATTATCTCAGTTTATCTTAGAATATTTTCATCACCCCAAAGAAGAAATATGTTGCTATCAACAATAGCTCCTCATTTCTTTGCATACTTCCTACAAATAAAATGGACATTCAATACATTTGGAGAAGCTATAACTAGGGATGGCTAGATACATATATGGTTACGTGAGTGACTAGCTAGATGGATGGATGGGTGGATAGGCGTGTGTATGTGTATGTGTGTGTGTGTGTGTGTGTGTGTGTGTGTGTGTGTGTGTGTGTGTGAATGGACGGATGGGTGGGTATGTGGATGGCCATCTAGATAGGCAAAAAGCAGTTAAAAAGTGGTGTTGCTAAAAGAGTGAGTGGGTGGAGAGAGCATGCAATCCCAGGCAAGCCCTGCTCCAATTTCTGTCTCTTTAGATTTTCCTACTCTGGATACCTCATACAGATGAAAGTGTACAGTGTGTGACCTACAACTTCACAGGATGTATTTGACGGTCATCTGTATCACAGCACATATAACATTCTCTTCCTTTTTGTTGCTAAGTAACATTCCATTTCATGTTTTGTTGTCTACTTATTATTTAATAGCTGCTTCAAAAAGTAGTATCTTACGTTGAACTGAAATCTTTTTTAGAATTATCTCCCAGTTTTGACCTTTGAGGTTAGTGTGTGAAAATCCCTCTCCCTCTTTGTATGACAGTTCCTAGGATGTGTGGAAGTTCTTTCCCTGGCTAACCATCTATAATTGTTGCCATGCTGGTCTGATAATGTCCACATGCTGTGCTGATCATTTCCTCTTCCAAACTCTAGTTCACCACAGTCACCCTGGAAGTGACAGGGCCAGAGTGAAACAGCCCAATGACTGCCATCCCTTTAATTACAAGCTTATATAATTAATAAAAAGTAACAATGACTCTGAATAGAAACCATATTATCAGACTACGTCCAAAAGAAGGCACACCCAATTTTCATTATTTTGGTATGAATATGCTCTGGAAATGAAGGGTTATTTACCACAATGATACTCCCTGGGTGAGTAGGAAGCCTGGTTGTATAATAATAATGCCGTTCATTCTGGGAGCCTTTGTGGAGTGGCTACACAGTGTTCTTTCCCCCAGCTGTGTAAGTGTGGCCACATAATTCATTTCATCTCAGGCATACAGTTCACACAGATAGACTGGTACCCAGGTGTCTAGGAAAATGAGTTGGGCACAGAGGGGTTTAGAGGCCCCCATGGCCCGCTTTCACTCCTCAGCTCCAATCACTCTAGCTTTTCTGCCTTTGCTTGTTGTATTTCTCTTCCCCCATGACAAGTGTTCTTCTTCAGTAGGTCTTTGTTTCTCATGTGGGGCTTGCCACTGTCACCATAAATAAAGTTAAATGTAGTAGTCTTTGAGAAAAATAAATACGGTTGGCTGGAAGCATGTGTGCATAGATAAATGGCTGAGTAGATGGATGGATAAATAGATAGACATGTGAGTTGGGCAGAAGGATGGATGGATTGATGGATGGATGGCTATCTAGATAGGTGGACAGATGGATGGGTAGGTGGTATGGATAAGTGAATGAGTGGTGAGTGAGTGGGTACATATATAGTTAACTGGATTGCTAGATGGGTAAGAAGGTGGATGGATGGGTGGATGGATGGGTGGATGGATGGATGGATGGATGGATGGATGGATGGATGGATGGATGGATGGGTAGATGAATGGGTGGATTGTTATATGGGTAGAAAGATGGACATATGAGTAGGTGAGTGGATAGATGGATAGAGAGGAGAGAGATGCTCCTGACTACAAACAATCTTTTCCTTCTGGGTTCATCATTAGCCTGAACCTAGAAACATCTAATCTGATCCTGAGTGTGGGAAGCTTCTAGGGTTCACACTCCTTCCAGTGGGTCAAGAAATGCCCCCCCCACACACTCATGAACCAAACACTCATGAACCTCATGAACTGAACCAGACACATCCCAAAGTCCCTATCTCTTACTCCCATTATGTCAGGGTTGGGATTTCAGGATATGAATTTGGAGTGAGGAACACAAACGTAAGTCTACAGTCTACTATGTGTAGAGGGCTCTACACTTGGGTGGAAATTATGTGGGGCAGTAAAATGATTGTTTCCCTGGTGAGTTTGGGTGTGGAGAGGCAGCAAACATCCTCTGCTCAGCAGCATTAGGATTAAACATGCAAGATGGTCAGATTTCAGATACTTTAAAAAAATGAGCTTACCTTGCCAAACTAATCAAGACTAATCAAACAGGGAAACCGAGGACAAGAACAGGGAGGTAGTATCTTCAAAATCACATGAGTAGATAGAAAAGATTTATAATTAGAGCCCAATGCCTAAGATTCCCATTCTATTCTTATTCCAACATGTTCGCACGATCATTTCTTAAAGGGCCAGCTAGCGTCAGGCACGCCATTGCCCTTTGCTGACATCTCTCTGATAAACACCAGCAGAGAACAGCAGAATCTGTTTTCAGGGGCTGGGGAGATGCTCAGTGGTCAAAAGCAGTTGTTGCTCTTGCAGAGAGCCTGGGTTCCGTTTTGAGCAACCACACAGTGGTTCACAGTCATGCCTGAGTCCAGTTCCAGGGAATCCAATACCCTCTCCTAACCACTAAGGGTACTGAATGGGCATGATACACATGCACACACTCACTCGATCATAAAATATGCACATACATAAAATAAATAAAACCTGAAAAAATAAATTAAAAAATCTCTTTTTTGCTAAAAAATTTACTTAAATAATATTTTCATTTTCATATTGAACATCAAGATTTCCCCCCCATATCCCCTGCCCTCTGATCTCTGGCCCCCTCTGCTCCTGATGGTCTCCTTTGTCCCCCAGGCAGTTTCCTTTGCACTTTCATATTCACACACCTGATTTTATGTAACTATATAAAACCTAGGACCACAAACAAGAAAAAAGACACAGTATTTGTCTTTCTGAGTCTGGCTTAACTCATGTAGCAGGATTAGCTGCAGTTACGTCCATTGTTCTCCTAAATGCCAAACTTTTGTTCTTCATGGCTGAAAAGAAATTCTACAGTGTATGTATGATATATAACACATTTTCTTTACCAATTCCCCTTTTGTTGGATGCCTAGGTTGGTTCTATAATTTAGAAAAATTGATCTTTCTCTTTTCACTTCAATTCACAAAAAAAATCATAAAAACTTCACATTAGTGGAGTTCCAAGTCATGTTCAACACACATAAACATTACATAATGTTCAAGTCCAACTACACACACACACACACACACACACACACATATATATATATATATATATATATATATATATATATATACTCACATTTGTCATTTCTTTATGATGAAAACTTCTAAAAACCTTGTAGCCTTTTGAAATGTAGGGTACGTAATTGTTAAAATGTAGATTTAAAGTATCCCCCTCAGGGGGCTTGTATTTTTTAAAATTATTTTATTATTTATGTGTATGGGGTATGTACTTGTGAGTGTGAGTGCCTGCAGAGGCCAAATGAGGGTGCTGGGTCTCCTGGAGCTGGAGTTATGGGTGTTGGGGACTAAACTCTGGTCCTCTGTAAGAGGAACAAGCCCTCTCAACAACTGAGCTCTCTCTACAGCCTTGGGCTCATGTTCTCAAGGTTTGACACTATTGGATCGTGCCACACTAACCACATTGGTGGATTCATTTGTTGTGAATTCACAGTTGTATGGGTTATTAAGAGCTGAGACCTAACTGAAGAGGTAAATCACTGGTGAATACCTTTATCCTGGGATTGACTTCTGCCCTCCTTCCCTCCCTCCATCCCTCCCTGCCTCCCCTCGCTGTCCACTATGAGGTCAAGCTCCACCTCATGGTTCCCACCATAATCTTCCCCCTCACCGAAGCCCAGAAGCAACAGAGCTGAGTAACCGTGGGCTGGGCTTACTGAGACTGAGCCAAAATAAACCTTTACTTCTTTTAAGTTAACGTGCTCAGGTAGTTTGTCACAGCAATGAAAAACGACCTGCACAAAGACTGATCTCTGTAGCCACCACGCCTTGCCATGGTGGCCCCAGAGTTTCCCGCTCCTGTCCATG
This sequence comes from Peromyscus eremicus, assembly GCF_949786415.1. NCBI lineage: Eukaryota > Metazoa > Chordata > Mammalia > Rodentia > Cricetidae > Peromyscus > Peromyscus eremicus. The sequence continues at coordinate 8,035,599 of NC_081428.1, read as the reverse complement.
CTCTCCTCTGCCTCTTTTCCTCCTTTGGGGCATTTAGATCTAATGGTAGAAGCGATTGGCTCCTTCTAAATTTATCTGATACATCCAATGGCTCCTTTAAGCTGCTGGTTTGGCCTGGTGGCTGATGGGCTTGAGATGTGCTGGTGTGATGGGAGTCGTAGAGGGCCATCTCCAAGAAGCAAGTGACGTCTCTGATGACGCACGGACTCACCACAGTGCCTAGTGGACTTAAAAAAGCTCGTTCAAATTACTCTGATTATTTCCCCTGGTATAGATCTGGCCCAAAATATCCAGCAGAGCAGCCCGTTCCCCGTGCACTTTTCAGAGCCCAGACGCTGAAAGGATAGTGATTTTCCAGGGAAACTCAGCAGCTGTTACATAACAAGGGTTGGAAACTTCTCCCCTTAACAGATGAAACAGCCTACCCCCACCCCAGAGTGGGACAGGGACTCAGACATTATCGAAATGACTCTTCCCCTGAGGCCCCTGACACTAAATGGTTTTGCTCTAAGAACTATTAAAAGCAGACCTGTGTCTTGCTTTTGTCCCGGGAGAAAGGCAAGATATAGTTTGGGACTCAGGAGACCTGGGTGGTGGGGACATAGTGTCATATCCAACCAGATGACTGAGCTTAATTGGGCATTCACTTCTTGATGTGGGAAACAATCATGTGATAGGGACAATGGCAGCTGTGCCACAGTTTGATATTATAAACAGCCGAGGAATCATTCAGACATAACACAGATCTTCAATGTCTTCCAAATTGGTTTTGAGTAGAGGTTGATAGTAAAGGTGATTGAATGGAATCCATGCGCAATAGTTCGTGCCTGTAATATTATCATTCTAGAGGCTGAGGCAGGAGGACTGCTGTGAGTTCAAGGCCAGTCAGGGAAACGTAATAATACTCTAATTCCAAAAACAAACGTGAGCAAGTGGACAAAAACTGAGGTACCCAAACCATTGTAACCAGTGTAACAATTGACTTTCCAGACAATTCCAGCTTGCCCCAGTATACACTACAGATACCATTTCTTTAAACCTCAAATACCATGAAAATTCTCTTCAAGATGCATTCTACACCTTCATATTTTACACAAAGGAAGTAGTAGAACAGAGAGAAATGACTCAAAATTGCACATTAAATTAGCCAGGAAACACCTACCAGTCCTCCAGTCTCCAAGGTGCTTCCACATCTGACCCCAGGGGCTGCAGGAAGCCAAGAGTCCTTTCTCAGAAGACCCCAGCTGAGTCCTCATTTCTTCCTGGGCTCAGGATCGTGTATCACTTGTGACAGACATGGCAGGGTCCTTCTGAGGGCAGGTTTGTTCAAAACTTTGCTTTTTTGAACAAGCAAGCTCCTGAACCATGGGCTTACCATGGCAGTAAGATGAGTCCACTTGACAGATCAAAGGAACCAGTTTCCTCTCCCACCCTCAGAGCACCTGAAACATCAGACCCAAACCACAGGCCTTGCTGGGATGTGGGGAACAAGGCAATTTCACTTCACAAACTCCTTTCTCCACATCTGTGCCCCCCCCCCGAGCCCTTTTCATTTAAAACTGATGTGTGGGACTTAAGACATCACCCCAAAGAGAGGAAGAGAGACAAGCAAATACAGACAAGTGGAAACTAGATTTTCAGAGGACAAATGAGCTGACCGGGAAGAGCTTTACACAGGCAGAGCTGGTTCTGGACACATGCTGGTTAATCACACAGCCTCACGTGTTCAATCCTGAGTCACTGTGTCCTGTGGGTCTGATGGGATCTGAAGAACTCCTGATGTGTAGCCTCTACAGCCTCACTCTGGGAACAGCTAAACCTTTCAGCCTAGGAGACCCACGGTGGTGTTATGGTTTGACTATGTCACCCTCAAAGGCATTGGTGTAGAAATTTAATCCCCAATGTCCTATATTAATGGCATTTGGATGTGGGAGCCTTTGAAAGAGAGTTGGTGTTGGATGAGGTCAGGAGGTCATCTCTGTAACAAGATGGCCTCAGTGTTTTTATAAAAGGAAGAGACCTTAGCTGCCGTGCTTGTTCTGTCTGCCCTTGTGAGGTCCTCCTCTGTGTTATGATGTAACATAAAAAGCCGCAGAGCAGACCCAGTTCCATGGTCTTGGACTTTCTGGACCCGAGAACTGTGAGCTAAATAAACCTCTACTTTATATAAACTACTCAGTCTGTGGTGCTCAGAAACAAGTTAAGACTGTTGAGTCTCAAAGGAATTGATTCCAAGGCCTTGGAGAGCTAGCCCAGAGGTTGACTTGGCAGTGGGCAGTAATCTGTGGTTCAGAGGGCATTACAGGGTGGAGACCCCAAGGCTTCAGAGGACCCTCAACGATGTGGAAAGAGAGGGAAGTGAGATAAAGAGACAAGGAAGGAACAAGAAGAAAAGGAAGTGTGAAAGGTGGTGGTGGGAAGAAGTCACCTTGAGAAGTGTAAGGGAGTTGCTTTCAAGAGCCATGAAACCAAAACGACACCAACTCGCCTCCAGTTTTTATGTTCTAAAATTAACAGCACACGCAGAAGCTGCCGCCTGGATTCCACGTGCAGCTTTAGAGGGATCTGTATTGTTTTTAACGTTTGAAAGGAATTCACACAACGGCTAACTCCCTGTCTCTCTCTGGACCCCAAAGCCCCTTTCCTACTCTCCGTCTCCGTGAAGTAGGGGATGTTTGCAAATTAGGATACCTTTCCTTCTTTTTAAAACTTTAATAGCTGCTTTGGCTTCCTTGGCTTGTTTGGATTTCTCTACAGGCTCACTGGTGGATTTCTGCAGCTGCTCTAGTTTCTACTCTGGTCTGGAGTGCTTCTGCAAAACCATGGAGAGTGCTCCTGTGAAGCCATGGAGAGTGCTCCTGAGAAGCTATGGGGAGTCACAGGCTAACCCTGGGAAAGCAAAGGGTCACTGAACCAATGGTGAAGGATGAACTCCTCGCCATCCTGTGAGCATGAAAAATTAAAGCATATCCATTTCAGCCAGCAGTCTAAATTCTAGTCACCAGTTCAGCAGTCCTCCCTGCTAGGATTATCTTGTGTTTCAAGTATTCATTACTTTGAACGAGCTTTATGTCTTTGTCTGCAAAAGTTCTTCCAAAGGTGCAACCAGGATTAAAGGGCCACGTAAGGGTTCAAAAAGACTTTCAGTAATTCTCCACCCCCAAAGGGGCTGACATCTGATCTTTGAACAGCTTCTGCCTAAGTGCTGGGTTTAAAGGCTGTGGTGAATGCTTGTAGCTGAAGGTTTCCTGTGTCCACCCGGCTCCTGCAGCCACTCAGACACAAGTAAACACACAGAGACTTATATTACTTATAAACTGTATGACCGTGGCAGGCTTCTTGCTATCTAGTTCTTATATCTTAAATTAACCCATTTCTATAAATCTATAAGTTGTCACGTGGCTTGTGGCTTACCCGTACTTTTACATCTTGCTTCCTCTGTCTCTGGCTGGTGACTCCTGACTCAGCCTTCCTGTTCCCAGAATTCTCCTCTCTCTTTGTCCCACCTATACTTCCTGCCTGGCTACTGGCCAATCAGTACTTTATTTATTAACCAATCAGAGCAACACATTCACAGCATTCAGAGTGATATCCACAGCACTTCCCCTTTTCTTTTTTTTAAAAAAAAGGTTTTAACTTTAACATAGTAAAATTACATATAACAAAACAATTATCAAGCAAGAATTACAGTTACAATATCTAGTCTATTTATAATATCTAGTCTATTTGTATTTGGCAAAATTAAAGAAGATATCCTATCTACCCTATATTTGTGAGTCTAAGGTTTCATATCTAACTTATCTTTTATCATAACTAAGGAAATTATAACTATCTAGTCTTCAACTACATCAAAGATCTCAGAAGGATATAATATTACCTGCAAAATGGGAGAAGGATGCAAGCAACTTTCAGGAGTCTTGCAAGAGTAGACAGAGACAGCTGGCAGCCTAGACAATCATCCAAAGTTCCTCTGTAAGGTTGGGGCATCTGTCTTTAGCCCACAGGTCTAGAGTCTCTCAGTCACTTCTCTCTGTGTCCTGTAGAATGTCTGGCAGTTTCTTCTGCGAAGCAGGTACCTGAAGGACCATTTCACCAAGCAAAGTTCAGTGGTCAACTTCCTATGGGTCCTGCATGTCCAGTTGATCAAGCAGTCCAGGCAAGAACAATTTCTTGCCCAAATGGCTATTTTTGCCAAGAAGATAAACTCCATGTGGAATGTCTTTGATGCCCATCCTCCTCTCTGAAGTAAATCTGTGCTGCCAGGAACAGACATGTCTCACTGTCCAGAAAGTCTAATTTTTTAAAACATTTTAAATGCCATATTCTGTATGTCTTTGAAGTGTTTGAAGATTACCTACCTAACTGAATTATATCTATGTATACCTAGAAAACTTAACATGACTATAAGTTTGACTGTCATAGAAGACTAATTATTAATCTGTATTTTTTAATTATTCATTACAATATAAATGAGTTACATAAACATAATACCTCACACAGGAGTAGAAATATATATACAGTATAACAAAATTAAGTTTAAACTTGTATCAATAAACTAAAATCCATAGCAATGTAAAACATTTCTAAACAAGTTGTTGCTCTTTAAAAGTAGGTTCATTAATCTACCCTTTTATCCTATGTACCGCTCTGTATGCTATGAATGTGTTGCTCTGATTGGTTAATAAATAAAGTACTGATTGTCCGGCAGGAAATATAGGCGGGACAAAGAGAGAGGAGAATTCTGGGAACAGGAAGGCTGAGTCAGGAGACTCTGCTAGCTGCTGCTGCCATGAAAAGCAAGATGTAAAGATACCGGTAAGCCATGAGCCACGTGGCAAGGTATAGATTTATAAAAATGAGTTAATTTTAGATGTAAGAGCTAGTCAATAGTTAACCTGAGCTAATGACTGAACAATTTTAATTAATATGAGCTTCTGAGTGATTATTTTATAAGTGGGCTGTGGAACTGTGGGGGCTTGGTGGACCCAGAGAGAAACTTTCCAGCTACAAATGCTCTCCTTCAGCTCACCACTTCTCAGGTCAAGACATAGTTATGAATCAGTAACACAGAGAGATTCTGAAATCTAGGCACACATAAAGAGTCAGTGAGGGTCATAGCTAAGATTAGGACATGAAGGCTCTCCTGACATCATTCCTTCATGCATCTCACAACATCTCCCTCGCTCGGTGCCTGAAGATAAACCTAAGGGTGAATGTATTGACTCTCAAGAAGGAAGTAGAAAGTTGAGCACCCCCATATCAGGAGACAGGATCAGCACCAAGAAGAACTCTATCTCAATCTCCTCACATCTGAGCATCTGGGGGTCACTTTGCTCTTTACCCTGGACCCCTGGATCCATACAGCCAAGAGACTGACACCTTCCTAGCCCAGGAGGACTGCCACAGGGCCTCTTAAGACATTGAATACAAGCACCTTTGGCTTCAGGGGTACTCTAGGCTGAAATGCCACACCAAGAATATTTTTAATGTGTTATGAATGTCTTGCATACATGTATGTATATGTGCCGTGTGTGTGCAGCATCCACAGAGGACAGGAGAGGGTGTCAGATTCTCTGGAACTGGAGTCACTGATGGTTGTTAGCCACAAAGTAGGTGCTAGAAACTGAACCCGAGTCCTCTGCAAGAGCAGTGACATGATCTGAACCCCAGAGCCAGCTCTTCAGTCCCAGTTCACATGTTTTTTACTCATCTTTACCTCTAAGACTGAGCCCCAGTGCTGTGGGATGTTCTGTATGGCAAATGTGTTGCTCTGATTGGTCAATAAATAAAACACTGATTGGCCAGTGGCTAGGTAGGAAGTATAGGTGGGACTAACAGAGAGGAGAAAAGAAAGAACAGGAAGGCAGAAGGAGACACTGCCAGCTGCCACCATGACAAACAGCATGTGAAGATGCCGGTAAGCCACGAGCTATGTGGCAAGGTATAGATTTATAGAAATGGATGAATTTAAGATATGAGAACAGTTAGCAAGAAGCCTGCCATGGCCATATAGTTTGTAAGCAATATAAGTCTCTGTGTTTACTTGGTTGGGTCTGAGCGGCTGTGGGACTGGCAGGTGAGAGAGATTTGTCCTGACTGTGGGCCAGGCAGGAAAACTCTAGCTACACCCCAGGCTTACATGCCCTAAGCTAGTCATGAGCTAGACCATTCCTCACTAGAACTAAACTGTCTAGTTACTAGACTCTTTTAGGGCTGACCTGAAGATTCTGGCATGTGATACATCAGGGAAACAGCTGGTTTCCAGGACAGTTTCCTGGCTCCTGGTCTACCTGCTCAACAGCAACTATTCTGTGTCCAACAGTGATTCTAATCTCAATACAGATTTGTGCTTTGCTCCTTTTTTTATTGAGATGGAATTCAAATGACATGAAAGTAACCATTAAAAATGAATAATTCATTCATGTTTCACACATTTGCAATGCTGTGCAACCAACACCTCTATCTACTTTAAAAAACATTTCATTGCTCATGTGTTTCACTTTCAATGAAAATAGACAGCCAAGGGTCACCAGACAGCCAAGTAAAAGTGTCTGGTATGAATGACAGACATAAAAACAGAACAAAACAAAGAAGCAAAAAACATGCAAGAGGAATCAAAGACAACAGAGAGTGACAGGAATAAGGAAAACAAAGTGTATTTTGTATTTCAAGAGCATATAGAAACTAGACATAATAATGGGCATCACTGTGACTCTTTCATACATGTACATAGAATATTTTGGTTATATCTTTTCCTGCTCTTATTGATCCCCTTTCTCTTCCAAAGTAACTATTCTTCTGCGGTATTCTTCTAAGTAACTATTCTTCATGTCTTTAAAAAATATTTTTATTTCTTTATCTTCTGGATGTGATTGTGTGTGTATATATGTTGTGGGTAGGGGCACACAGTGTGTGAGTACAGGTTAGAGGACAATATGGGGGAGTCTGTTCTCGCCTTTCAACATGTCCTGAAAATCAAACTCAAGTCATTAGACTTGGTGACAGGCACCTTTACCAACAGAGCAATCTAGCCAGCTGTGTGTATGTGTGTGTGTGTGTGTGTGTGTGTGTGTGTGTGTGTGTGTGTGTGTCTGTCTGTCTGTCTCTCTCTCTGTGTGTGTTTGTGTGTGTGTGTGTGTGTGTGTGTGTGTGTGTGTGTGATGAATTTAATGAAGTTTTCTTGCAGGATCATGGGTCTTCTCAGTGGCTACACCACTAAAAAAAAAATCTCTCTCTCTCCCACAGCGACCATTAACTGTCTATAGGTCTTCAGTGAGAATTGAGACATTGTGAACTCCTCCCCTCATAGCTACAGTTAATTGCCTTTAAGTCCCCAAGGAGGTGCATGATGTGTGTTCAAGATGACAACTGCCATGTTAAGTCTAGAACACAATGCCTTAAAAAACCTCCACCTCTTTCTTTCTCTTTCTCTCTCTCTCTCTCTCTCTCTCTCTCTCTCTCTCTCTCTCTCTCTCCTCTCTCTGTTTCTTCTTCTTCTTCTTCTTCTTCTTCTTCTTCTTCTTCTTCTTCTTCTTTTTCTTTTGTTTTTTTTTTCGAGACAGGGTTTCTCTGTGTAGCTTTGGTGCCTGTCCTGGATCTCACTCTGTAGACCAGGCTGGCCTTGAACTCACAGAGATCTGCCTGGTTCTGCCTCCCAAGTGCTGGAATTAAAGGCATGCACCACCACCACCCAGCATTTCTTTCTTCCTATATTCTTTGCATCACTCCTTCTGTGCTGGTCCCTGAGCCTTGGAGGGGTGGCATAGATCTACTGTTTATGGTAGAACATCAAACAATGACTTATTCTCAGCACTTTGACCAGTGATGAGTGTCTGTAATTACCACTGCTCCTTACAAAAGGAAGCTTCTTGGACCAAAACTGATATCATGAAAAATCTATGGGCATAAACATGATACTTAGGAGACAATTTAATAAGCACGAATCATGTCTACTTAGCAAAACAGCAGCTATAGCTTCTCTGTTGGGACCTATGACCTCCCCAGCCATGGGCTTCTGACCAAATTTACAGTATCACCCATGGATTTCCTCCTGTGGGGCGGGCCTCAAGTTCAACATAAAGTAGTTGGTTACTCCAAAACATCCATGCTGCTGCTGCAGCATTTCCCCTGCTCAGTGAGCCGAGCTGACTTTTCTTCCCTAGCAGTCTGTCTGGTACCTTATAATACTGTGAGGGCTATCTCTAGCCAGCTTTCAGCTCAATTCCAGTGTGATTTCTCTACAGCCTGTGACAAGATTGCATGGTGCTTCCAGCGGCAGGGTCCTACCATTTACAGCAGTGACAATTGCCTTGTTGGAACCTCAGAGGTCTCCCCAACCAACAACGCATCGGGAGGTAGGTCGTGGCTAACACTGGGATTTTTATTTAATAACTTATGGCTTCTGGAAACAGCTCTATCAACCCAAACAAAGTATACTTATTTGTTTTATTTTATTTTTAATTATTTTACTAATATTAGATTTCCCTATGGCTTTTTCATACACCATTAGTTTGGGTTGCCCTCCCCCTCCCCTTTCTTGTCTATGGTCTCCCCTACTTTTGTCTAAATTTCCCAGAATCCCTCCTTAAACTTTTCATATCACATTTTTTCTACTACCAAAACATAGCTTTTACATGTATAAAAATACCATAATGAAACTTGATACTTTATATATTCTAACCTAAATATTAATTTAAAAATAAAATTTGAACATTTTTCTTAGAAAAATGTTAGAAAAAATGATCATGTATCCGAAACAAAAAGCTGATGCTTAAGAATGGGATGGGGTATTTGGTAAATGTACAAAATGGGAACCAGCTCTTGGAAATTCACAGTGTAACATTGGAAAGTTTTAAAAATTTTATAGAAAAGCATGAAAGAGGCAGATATTAAAAAAATCATCCAAAGACTAAACAAAGAATATAAACAAGGAAAGACAAAATAATTGCCATCTATGTGTTTCTCTGGACATTTCAACATTGAATAATAGGAATTATTATTAAAAGAGAGTATAGAGAAAACATATATTAATCAAGAACAAACACACACAAAAAAAAATCTGAAGAAATTCATCTCCAGATTGGAGATGAACTCTGACTTTTCTGAACAAATAATGAAGAGCAGATTCACAGCAAGGAAAGCCATGATGAGAGCTGGCATAGGAAAATATTCTAATTTTGGAGGGACAGAGAATGGGTGGGGACAGGGGAAGACCACAAACAGAGGATTTGGAAACGGAAAGTATTCGTTTCTTAGCAGCAATAACAAAGTCAGAAAAGCAACAAAAGAATACTTTTGAAACTATAACAAAATAGCTTATACATGAAATTTTTATACCTAGCCATCAAGTATAGATGAAAAATAAAGTTATTTGCAGATATTTTGGGCCTTTGTTTATTAATATTTTCCACCCAAACGAGGAAATATTTTTAAAGAAGTAAAGAATCTACAATGATAAAAATTAAAGGTAATCCTAGGAAGGTAGCAGGTTTATGTCCAGAAATAATCCAGGAGAGGCATGTCTGAGGCAAAAATGGAATTTACATGCTGGTATTCAAAGGAATTTACGTTGTGGCAGAGGCAATGATTCATGGTTAAGTACAGAGAAAATTAAGCACATAGAACAAATAAAGCCATTATTAAGTCTAGGAAAGTGAAAACCGAGAAGGAAAAAGTAATTGTGGTCATCTATGTGGTTCAGATGCAATTGGCATTTACATGGTCAAACAAAACAACTTCTGAACACTGATCTGACCAAGTGTTTTTGCATAACTACATTAGAAAGCTGAGAAGGCAGAGGAAGTATGGGAAAGAATCTTGAGGGAGAGAATATAGTATAAAAGCATCCAAAGTTAAGCAATCAAGAAATGCATGCTATTTAAAAATACAGGTGCAAATACCAAAAGAAGCATCTGAAAAGATTTAGAAGTTGCTTTGGTATCTTCAGCTGTGATGGAATATTATAGTCTGGGTAATTTATACACAAATGTATTTCTCATAGTTCCTTAGGGCTGGGAGCACCGGTGTTAAGAGGCCAGCTTCTGGTGAGGCTCTTCTCTAAGTGTTAAACATGGCAGAGGACATTTCATGGTCAGGGCTGGGAGCAGGAGAGACCAGAGGAGGCTGAGAAAGCTGCACTTGCTCTATAGAACCCGTCATGATGACCCACTCCCTTCCATGGCAGTGTCCTTAATGTGCTGTATTAGTTACTTTTCTGTTGATGTGATGAAACACCAGGACCAAAAGCATCCTGAGGAAGGAAGAGTTTGTTTTGGCTTATTGGTTCCTCAGCTGTGGGGAAAGCATAGTATGGCAGCAGCACCAGAGAGCTGACTACGTTCTCATTTGCACACAGAAGCTGAGCAAGAAGGAGTAGGAAGCAAGGCAAGGTTATAAATCCTCAGCTCCCTCCCCCCGGGGACAAACTTCCTCCACTGAGATCCACCTCCCAAGGTATTACAACCTCCCTAGATACCACACTGGGGACCAAGTGTTCAAACAAGGGATGTTTCTCATCCCAACCACCACATCCATTGTGAGGACGAAGCCTCGTGACCTGCTCCCCTCTAGAAAGTCTGCCTCTTTATACTGTTACAGTGAAATTAGATTTCAACTTGTGTTTTGGAGGGGACATTGGAAGCTCAGTAGAGGTCTTGGCCTTGGAGCAGCTGAAATTAAATAGGACGTGAGAGGACCGTTGTGTTGGTACAAGCCTTTTAATGTCGTTTGGCTTTCTAAACTAGGTGCGTGTATTTATTTAATAGAAACCTAGATTAAATTATTTTAAACTCCATTACTTTAACAACTTGGCCTGCCAACCAAGCTATATAACAAACCAAGGTATATCCAGTGGCTTGAGACTCTCTCCCTTGCAATAAGCAGTTTGCAGAGAAGAAATGCTGCTCACTGCCGGGACCTGTTCTGAACGATGTGACCTCTTTTTCAACCCTGATGAAATGGAGCCACTAAATAAAAGTCAAATCCAGTTACACTCAAAATGCAAGTGATGTGTAAACAAAATATATGTAAGCCCCAGGTAATGGCCTGGTTATCCCCGCAGAATTTATTGTAGCAGCATCCGAGAATATTACAAAATTTATGAGCATTGCTCTCATCCTGCTGACCTTACTGAAGGGCGATTTACCAGCCTCTATAGTGCTTTCTGGTTAGGTTTTTTAATGGTCTGTCTTCACGATAACAGAGGCAATAGCTTATTAGACGGCTTTTATCCCACGTCTAAAGTGGTGGATATGTAGAAAACAGGAAGATTATCAAATAAGCAAGAGACCAGAAGGGATTGAATGAACAACCTACAGTGATAAAGACAAAACGCCAGCCAGATGAATGACACATGATGACACCCTAGAGTGATGGGGACCAAAGAGAGCCGCCGTCACGTTACATGCCAAATGGTGCAGAGTTTGAGTTTTCACAGGACCGACCCACTCATTCCCAATGTTCGTAACATGCCAGGCTCTAGGAACTGTACCCATGTATATGACCTCAGCTCATCCTCACGGGAAACTCCAGGACAAGTTTTCACTTCCCCATTTTTTAAAAATTTTATTTGTAACTTTTTATTGATTCTTTATGGATTTCACATCATGCATCTCAAGCCCATTCATCTCCCCATCTCTTCGTATCTGCCCTCTGCCCTTGCAACCCCACCCCCCAAGAAGAAAAGAAGAGAAAAGAAAAAAAATGTTGTTATGGAAGCTGTAGTGTGACACAGTGAGTCACACAGTGTTCCCTTTGTCCATACATCTTTACTTGCGAGTGTTCATTGCAGTGAGTCATTGGTTTGGTTTGAGGCCTCTGGCTTCTGCTACACTACTGATAATGAGCCCTCACTGGGGCTCCTCTTGTGTATCCTGTTGTTGTCCTGTGTCGTGGAGATCCTGAAGCTTTGGGTCTGTAGGGCCAGCCCCTTCACATCCTCCAGTAGATGACAGGGGAGGCGGATGTTGGAGTGGGCCAACTCACAGCCCTGGTTCTGTACCTGAGTGATAGCTGGGTGGGTCAGCCCACCAGCTTTCCCTCATCCTCACCACCAGGATGAGCGCTCCATCACTGTCCTGGCTAGCTCACCCTGTGCAGCAAGCAGCAAAGGGCAGGGCCGGTTCTCCTGCTCTCAGGCCCTTGGGGCCTGCTCACTTACACCTACACCATCAGGGACAGCTCTAATGTGTTGCCCAGGCAAGGTGCTGGGACCACTCTAAGGAGTGCTGCAGCTGGTGAGGGGCAGGGCCGGTTCTTCTTCTCTCACGGCCCAGGGGTCAGCTCTCCTACCTGCTGCAGATGGTGAGGGGGGGCATCTCCTCCTCACTCATGCCACCCCACAGTGTGGTAGATGAGGGCAGGGCCAGATCTCCCACTCTCATGTTCTCAGGGCAGGCTCACCTGCACTACCATCACTGACAGAGTCAGCTCTACTGTGCTGCCCAGGTGAGGTGCAGGGCCTGCTCTCCCGAGTGCTGCAGCCAGTGAGGGCAGGGCCAGCTCTGCGGCCCTCATGACCTCAGGGCCGGATCTCCCACCTGCTGCAGGTGGTAAGGGGTTGGTGGTTGGTGGAAGGGTCTTTCTCTCTCTCTCACCCACGCCACCAGATGGCAGTTGGTGGAGGTGCCAGTAAGCCAGCCCTGAGAGTGTGGGAATAGAAGAGCTGGCCCTGCTCCCCGTCATCTGCCATATGGTGGCATGGGCGAAGGAAAGATGCTGTTGCCCCTCTCCACCTGCGGCAGGCAGGAGAGCTGACCCTGCCCTTCACTAACCACCGCACTGGGGAGGGCAGGCCCTGCCCTTTGCCTGGGCAGCACAGTAGAGCTGACCCTGTTGATGGGGGTGCAGGTGAGCCAGCCCCGAGGACTTGAACAGGGGACACCTGTCCCTGCCCCTCATTTCCTCATTTTATAAGAAAGTGTATCATGGGCCCCCCGCCATACACTCACCAGGTGATAGGGGAAGCTCTAGAATCTGTAGTCACAGTACTTCATGTCTACAGAAAATGCTCAAGGGGATATGGCCCCGGGGACTAAATGGACACATTTAGCTGGTGTGCACTTGCTGGGACAGGGAAGAAGGGGTGTTCAGTGGAGAATGAGAGCATGGAGGGTGAAAACTGCCTGGAGCCTACAGACTAAGAGTGAAGACACACCTCATAGCCCTCAGCTGTGTGAGAATGGGCTACCCGTGTCCTCTAAGATGCTGGTCTGGGTGGACACAGAACCAGCTGAAGGCAGGGGGGTCTCAGGCATAATTGAGTGTGGACCAGGGATCAAAGCTGTATTGGGTACTTTTGGGGGTTAACAGGGCTGCCCACCTGTGCTCTCTGGAGTGAAGGAAGGGCAGGAAGACCAAGCAAATGAAAACAGAACCTCACCCAGGAGAACCACAGAGAACTGGGAGAACCCAAGGAGGCTCTACGTGACTGAGTAACAGAACCAGTGCTAACCAATGAATATGTCCTTCCCAAATTAACAGGCTGCCACCTAACCCCTAATGTGATGGGGTAATTGTGGGATGGAGACAGGGTATCTTAGAGATAGGAGCAAGTTATGAGGGCAGGGCCTGTAAGAATAATTCTGGTGGCCTTTTCCAGAGGCTCCACACCAAGCTTTAGTCCTACTCAACAAGAGTACGGACATCTATGAGCCAAGAACTGGCCCTCACCAGACACCATATCTGCTGGGCCTTGCTTCGTCTTCCCACCTTCAAGAGCATGAGAAACACATTTCTGCCATTCCCAACTTACCTACTGCATGTTATCTTGTTACAGCTAAGGAGGACTAAGGTCTAAGAAAACTGAGAAGGAACAATGGGCAAGGAAACATTTTCCATATAGCTATTCGGGCCCAGGGTTGACAGTTTCTGGGTTCTCTTTCATAACATCAGGGCCCTGTGGCCTCCTTCAACTTCTGAAAGAAGCAGGGTAGATGCACTACAAAAAAAAAAAAAATGTCCCTAGGGCCTGGGGAGACGTCTCAGTTAGTAAAGCATTTGCCACACACGCATGAGGACTCGGATGGTTCAAATGGTGGATTTAGGTTTCCAGTGTTACAGCGTGGCAGACATTTAATCTGCAGTATTGCAGTGTGGACTGGTGGGACCTTTAAGAGATGATCGTGTCGTATCATGAACCCTCACAATGGATTAACATCATGATCACAAGAGCACACTCGTTGTCAAAACAAATATGGTCCTCGCTTGCCCTCACTGGCTCCCTTGCCTTTCTGCCTGTTACCGTGGCATAACACAGCAAGAAAGCCCTGTGCTAGGTATTGGCTCCTTAACCTTTGGCTTTCCAGCCTCCACAACTATGAATAATAACTGTATGTTAGCTGGGCATAGTCGGACAGGCCACCTAGCACTTGGAAGCCTGAGGCAAGACAGTTGTACCTTTGAGACCAGCTTGGGCTGCATAGTGAGACCCTCTCAAGTAATAAATAAGTAAATAAATCTCTTCATAGATTACCCAGTCTATTCCAGTAACACAGGAGAGCTAAGACATCCGGATTAACTCTTCCAAAAATGTGCATCTTGCCCTGAGCCCTGGCACCCAACACTCCCTCTAGATGATCTGAGGCTTATGTGTCACACTGAATCCTTTTTCCTAAACAGGTCCCTCTAAGGACACAGACTCCATGCATTGCTTAGGGGTTGGTGAGAGGCCTCACCATAGTGGGCAGTTGGTACCAGCTCCACCAGGGCTCATTGGGTCACCCCTGCAGAGCCTTGTCATCTTCCAGTGGGTGACAGCCTCCTCCTTGGACACAAGACAGTGTTCCAGCTTGGGGAATCTGATGACATGGCATCACCGTGGCCTCATCCAGTTATTTAAAGAAAGTCACAAGTCCGGCCCAGTTTCCAAGCTGCAGAAATAGACTTTGAAATACTTCTTGGGCATCAAAGACTTCTGGCCACACCGAATCTCCTATACTTGGAGTTGGTTTGTGCTATTGCCTATTATTTAAGCTGAAGAGTAAGTCAGAATGCAAAGTCATCCACACAGGAAAGTTTGTAGGAGAGACCAAGGTCAGTCCAGACACAGACGGCCTAGGGAAGTGCAGAGTCAGGACAGGTCCATCCTGATCAGGCCTCTGGAGTTTATCTGTGGGTGAGAATCACAGAAGGAAGTTGAGGCTGGGCATGTGCTGAGTGCCTGGCACACTATTCAACTTCTACAGCTTCCTACCTGCATCTTCAGCATGAACCCTCACGGGGTGCTGCATTGGGTACCATGCCCAACACTCCGCACAGAGGAACTCAGTTAATGTCAGTGACCGTGCCAAGAGATGTCATTGTTGATCCCATGTCACAGAAAAGGAAACCAAGGCTCAGAGAGGTTGCGTGACTAGCCCAAGGTCACACAGATAGTTGCCCATGGAGTCAGGTTTGACCACTATATAGATAAGAAAACTGAGAAAGATATTGCTAACAAAACTGAACTAAAACTCCTGCTAAACTGAGTCCTTGTCTGGGCTTGAACATACTGGGTTGCTTTTAGAGAAGGAATATTCTAGATTCTTCCAGAAAGAAAAGACTCACTTCTATAAAGAGGCAGACTGAGGCACCAAGACTTCAGTGAAGCTAAGTTACTATGAAATGAAGAGTGAGCATTTTTAAAAGCCAAGAATGGACGGTTGTGCTGCCCTCCTCCCGACACAGACGACGTCAGGGAGACAGCACACACCTGGGACGCACAGCTGTTTTCTGTCTGTCTGGATGGTTGATTCCTTGTCCATAAAGAGAATGGACTACTTCCGGTCTACAGCAGACGTGGACATCTCGATGGGGAGTTTGTGCAAACACAGGCCGGGGTTGCTGGAATACCCTCTGCAATCTGAGTCCCCTGCCACCCCATGTTCCCAGCTGGACAGTCCCGTCACACAGGCCTGTCTCCTCACTTGGCCTGGAACACAGGGAGGACGAATTGAGAAACCTCTCCATGGCAGTGAGGGGCCTTCCCAAGCCTATTAATGCTGAGCCTGAGGACCTGCCTTGAGTTCTAGCAAGGGAAGAGGGGGTGTACTTGGGGAGACCATGGAGTTCTGACCAGCCCCTGCGTCAGCTTGGACAGAAACAGAAAAGCAATTGACAAGAGACTCTCTGGTCTGCACTTGGAGGGACAAATAGGCTTTGTCAGCATGCCTGCCATGTTGAGAAAGCTCTAAAGAGCCTTGGGGATGTGCCCATTGTCGGACAGAGCTGAAAGGAGAAAGGGGCCACAGAAATGAGTTCTGATGGGGACTGTGGAATGAGGAAGGGTCGCAGGGCTGACCTCCCTAGGAGAAACATTGGGATTGACTTCCCTGGAAGAAAGCTTGGCTTCTCCTCCCACACTGGGCCTCTGGCAGCCTTGTGAAGACAGAAGTCCTCAGTTCATGTCTTTTTTTTCCCGTCAGTTTTATTTTATTTTATTTTATTTTATTTTATTTTATTTTATTTTATTTTATTATTTTATTTTATTTTATTTTATTTTATTTTATTTTATTTTATTTTATTTATTTTATTTATTTTATTTTATTTTATTTTATTTTATTTTATTTTATTTTATTTTATTTTATTTTATTTTATTTTATTTTATTTTATTTTATTTATTTATTTTATTTTATTTTATTTTATTTTATTTTATTTTATTTTATTTTATTTTATTTTATTTTATTTTATTATTTGACAGGGTTTCTCTGTGTAACAGCCCTGGCTGTCCTGGAGCTCACTTTGTAGACCAGGCTGGCCTCGAACTTAGAGATCCACCTGCCTCTGCCTCCCAAGGGCTGGGATTAAAGGCGTGCGCCACCACCGCCACCGCCGCCGCCGCCGCCGCCCGGCTCATGCCTGCTCTTTTGGTGAGGCACACGTTTGCTTGCTGCCTCTTCAGTGAGCATTGGCATTAGTGAGATACAAGCGGCAGCAGGATGGACAGGAAGGGTTGCCAGAGAGGCCTGGCCCGGCTGACTGCAAAACCCCTGTGAGCACAAAGCGCCCTGGGACAACAGTGATTGCTGCTGGGCCTGCGGGGTGGCAACATTGCCCTGAGCAGCACCCTGTCCTGTGCAACGGGGGTGACAAGGTACTTCGCCCCATATCACCTCTGTTCACGGTTTCCACCACCACTCTGGCCTCTTTCTCCCTCTCGTCTGAGGTACCGTCTCTTTAGGTAGACAGTTTCTGCCCCCCCCTCCAGCCCTTCCACTATCATAATTTGAACACAGAAGAAGGAGCTGTCACTGGAAACCGGGATGGTTCCCTTGGTCTCTGTCATCCCTCTGTCCCCACTCCTCCACCTTCTCCACACCTTTCTGGTCGGTCACCTGATCTCTGGGACTGAATTTTAAGTGGGGGTGTCTGTGGGTGAGTGGGGGGGCTGTTTTACACACCGATCTGAGGCCTCCTGCTTTCTCTTTGCAGGCTCCATTCAGACTGAATTGCTTTTTTTTTTTTTTTTTCTCCAGTACCCAGGACTTCTATCTTTCAAAAAATACTCTCAGGCTACTAGAGCATGTTAAAAAGATTTGGCCCTTTGAGTTTCCATGGAGACCTCAAAGAACCCAATACTCTCAGAGGAATGAACGGCTCCAAGATCAAACTTGGAGGGTCCCAGAAGGATAGCATTCCAGCAGTGAGCTCATGTCAGTTTGCCTTGCCCAGAGTCACGCCAACCACCCAGACAATTCTTGAGGGTCCCAAAGTGTAGGCCCCAAAGGGGTACAAGACCTTGGTCATTGTAATGAACAAAACGCTCTAGATGAACCATCAGAAACCTGTTTGCTGGAGGATCGTGCCATTCAGGGAGCTGGGAGTAGCTCACTTCCTCAGAAGCACTCTGGAGATGCAGGCCAATTCACTTCAGATTCTTCCCAACCCAGCATTTCCCTGTTGCTACTGGGGTAGGCAGTGGTAGCACACGCCTTTAATCCTAGCATTCCAGAGGCAGAAATCCATGTGTTCAAGGATACAGCCAAGCATGGTGACTCATGCCTTTAATCCCAGAGAGTGATGGTAGAAAGCAGAAAGGTATATAAGGCGTGAGGACCAGGAACTAGCAGCATTTGGCTGGTTAAGCATTTGGCTGGTTAAGCTTTTAGATTTCGAGCAGCACAGTTCAGCTGAGAGCCATATGGATATGAGGACACAGAGGCCTCCAGTCTGAGGAAACAGGATCAGCTGAGAAGTTTGCCAGGTGAGGTTAGCTGTGGCTTGTTCTGTCTCTCTGATCTTCCAGTGTTCACCCCAACACCTGGCTTCAAGTTTGACCTTTATTAATAAGAACTTTTAAGATTCCTGCTACAGTGCCTGGCAAGTCGAGGCCTTGTCAATTGAAGGGAAGACCTTATCCTCTCCAGAGGCCGCCTGCATCTCACATCCTGCAGCCCTCAGGAAAGCTGTCTGGAAGATCCCCATTGAGGACGCGTCATCCAACGGTCATCTTGGTTCGTTGTCCCTACGTCCCCACAGTGGGGACTGACAGTGTTCGCTGTTCACATTTTACTGAGAAAAAAAGCACCCATCACCTCCCTCCCGGAAAATCAAACACTGCTTTCCATGTTGGAGGAACAGCATGCTCTGTAAATCCCCACTGAGCAGAGCAAGAGTGATTCATGCTCCGTATTCAGAGGCAATGCCAACATATTCTGGGCACATGTGCGGGGAGGCGGCCATGCTGCCAAGCCGAGTCCTGAGAACGGCCCACTCGAGAGAAAGTTCCTTATTTCACACTTTGCCCAAAACAGAAACTCACACCAATTCTACCACCCTAAATAGCACAGCTGTAGGCCTTGGCATTTCAGAAGGCTGCTTGGAGGCACCAGGACGCTCATTTGAAATCAGACCACAGAAGGGCAAGTGGGATTTATAGAAACTGAATGAGCCCCATTACCTAAGAATAAAAGAACCCAGATTCTAAAAACACAGCAGCGCTCCCTTCTAGCCAGGCCCCCATGTTTTTAGTCTCATGTGTTGTTGAGAAGCCTGTGCCTTTTAAAGATGTTTCTATGGTCCTTGCCACAAAGGACTGATTCGTAAGCATCACTTAAGACAGCTGATGGCCCCTGGTACAGAGGACACCATCTGAGAGTCACAGACACGGAGAATGGGACCCAGGGGTCGGAGCTGGGTGGGTCTCTGGTTATTTTCTGAAAGGCAGTTGAAGTCTTTACAGCCATAGGAAGAAGCCTCGAGCTAAGACGGCCTTTACAAGGAATCTACTTGTTTAATACGAAGATGCTTAAGACAACACTTTTCCTGGGACACGGGGAAAAAAAACCTCAAAAGAAACACATTCCAGTAGCTTCCTCGGGGAAAGATGGCCCTGGTGCCTCCCCTTCTCTGAATGTTTAGTTGGGGAAAATGAGGCTGAGATAGGGTTGGAGGTCTGCATTATACAATTAATATGAATCCTTGTCTTGCTCCTTCCTCTGGGGGCTCAGGCGAGAGCGTCAACAGTCCGCAGGAACTGACGGCCGTCCGTCCATTGTGATGGTTAATCTTCTCCGTCAACTTGACCAGAGTTACCTCGGTAACACACCTCTGAGTGTATCTGTGAGGGTGTTTCCAGAGAGGATCAACCGAGGAGGAGAAAGGCACCACCCTGGCTGTGGGTAGTGCCATCCTGGGCTGGGTTCCGGAATGAATTAAAATGGGCAAAAAGAGGAGGCAAGCTGAGGATGGAGCTCTCATCTCCTGTAGCTCCTGGAGCGCAGATGCCATGTGACCACCGGTCTTGTGTTCCTGCCACTGAGTCTCCTTGCAGTGATGGCTTTTATCCCCTCAAACATTTCCTTTCTTAAATTCCTGTTGTCAGGTAGTCCGCCATAGCGAAGAGCAAAGTAGCCACTCCCATGCCAGTGGAAATGGACTTGGTTGGTGGGCCAAGAAGGTTGGGGTACCAAAAGGATAATGACAATCCTCCCCCTGGATACTCCCAACCCAGCTGAAACTCTCTGTTTACAGCTTTGCAAAAGGCCTAACCCAAAACAGACCTCCTCCCCTGTGAGATCAAGTCCAGGCCTATGTCTTCATTGTAGGCTCCGGTGTCCACACACACACCCAGAAATATGTCCACGGCCTAGTTCCTGGAACCTACAAATAAGATCACGTTCAGATGGGAAGGAGAGTTTTAAAAAAATAGCCTTTACTAAATTAAGGAGTCAGAGAGGAAGGGTTTACTCTGGATTATCTAGGTCAGCCCTAAATGCCAGCGTGGTATCCATCTAAAACATTTAAATAAGAAGGAGATTTGGCACAAGAGAAGAGGAAAAGGTGGTAGGAGGGATATAACCACAAATGCCAAGGAAAGCCAGCAGCCACCAGCAGCCGAGGGATGGGAGGCAGATGCTCACCCTGTGCCCTGCAGGAAGCGTGACATTTCTCGTGTTCCCAGCCTACAGGACTCCAGGCATCTAACATCATCCTATCCTGTCTGGATTCTGTTCAGTTTGCCTAAGACAGAGCACCTACTTTAGGAGACATTCTGGAACCATATCCAAGCCCTCACAAAATGTCCTGGTTTGAGCAAATACATTAAGCTTTAAGATAAGACTTAGACTGTGGCAGCCTTTGAGGCAACGGAGAAGATTCTGAGGAGGAAAGGGCTAGAAGAGAACATTGGAGCTTAAACATCAGAAGCATGGAAAAGGAAGCTCCGTAGCAGAGGCGGAGACAGATGGGAGGACAATGGTGTAAGCGTGTGTCCAGAGAAGGACAGCCTCTGGGAGTCACCTGCCCTCCCTTCTGGTCTTCCTGGATGGGCATCCTGTGGAGAAGGAGCCAAGAAACACTCTGTGGAAAGGGTACATGAGCACAGTTGTGGCTTTCTGGGCTACAGGGTCTCCACTGTTACTACCTAACTGTGCCTTTGGAGCAGGAACCCGGCCTTGGACAATGCATAAACGAACTCGTGTGGCCGTGTTCCAGGAAAACTTAATTTACAAAAGCAGGCAGGCAGCCAGATGCAGCCCCTGGGAGCGGTCTGCCGACCCTTCCTTTAGAATAACGCTTCTGGCCTCTCCCTCCCTCATTCTTCCCAGGGGACCCATTAGGACTGATGGGCTGGCTGGGCTGGAGAGCTCAAGCCTTTGCCTCTCTGGGTTCTGCCTGACTGCAGAGAGCTGCGCCACACTGAACTCAGGGAGCATGACTTCTGGGGAGCACTAAAGCTGTTTAATGAAGTCACTCACAGGTCTGGGATCCAACCCCCTCCTGAGCTTCGGTATCAGCAGGGCCACTTGGCGAAGAGGGTGATGTAACTGTGGACACATTCATCAAAACAAAATGACAGGCAGCTCCATCTGCATGGTCCTTAGTATTCTACTCAGTTACTCCAAATGTGGGGAAGGGGGGGTATGGTATATTGACCTCATTCCTGGTCCCCCAAAGTGGTGGAAAAAGGGGTGCTGTCCAGTTTAGCTGTACCTTGGGTTGGATCCCTGTGTCTGTGATTTGCCATTCTTTTAGGAAGCCTCAGAAATAGCCACTGCCCTCAGCCAATAGCTCCCCTCTTCTGGATGAAAATGTGTGATGCCCTGTAGATAAACTCCACTGCAGCCCATGCTGCTGTGATGGTGTTTGGGAAGTGCAGTAGAGATCAGATGCACTTGGAGACATAACCTTGAAGACATTCCACAGGAGGTTCTCCAGGAAGGAGGCAGGGGCTAAGTTCACTCTCACTCTTCCTCACCTTTAGAAGCCCACCCTCCCATACACCAGCATTGTATTCTTACCCATGGCTCAAGTACAACATAGTCATCATCATCATCATCATCATCATCATCAGTCAATCATCAGTATTAGACAATGCAGAGGCAAAGAAGGCAGAAATCAAAACCACCTAATCTCCACACAGGGGTAATTGTCAACGTGTGTGATGGCCAGCCTTGTCAACTTGATGGAGACAACCCTGAGACTATCTGTGAGGGTGTTTTCAGAGGCAGTGAACTGACAACAAAAAGCTCATCCTGAATGACGATGACATCGCCCCACACACTGGAGTCCTAGACTGAACGGAAAGGAAAAGCCAAGTACTCGCACTCAGTTCTCCGACTCTTGACTGCGGATGCAGTAGGACGAGCTGCCTCAAGCTCCTGCCCTCATGCCTTCCCCCCGTTATGATGGACTGAATCCTCAAGCTCCGAGCCAAAACAAACCTTCCCTTCCTTAAGTGGCTTTTTGTTACACCAAGGAAAAGTAATTCATACATGTATCTTTCCAGATGCAACATGAGATCATAATGTCAATGCTGATTTAGAAGTGACCTTTAAAAGATAACAAATGACTTTGCACGTCCCAGAGCAGAGCCTGGATCCTGATTTTTATTAAGGACACACTTCATTCCCTTGATTCTTGGTTATTGGCTATTGGACTCTCCCTGTGTTTTTCCAGTACAAACAATACCATAACCATAACCATAATTGTAGCTACTTGGAGAAGCACATCCCTAATTATTTACTTAAGCTAAATTCCAAGAAGACAAGTATACAGAGGTAAAAGCCCAAGAGGTCAGAGCAGTAGCTAAGAGCTGATACTAAAAACCCTTTCTTACCCTTCACTGCCGCTGCTGTCCTTCCCCTCCGAAAGAGACCTACTTCCTGTGTGTCTGTCTTTTTATTGACTATCTATTCTGCCTTCTTATTGGTTGTAAACCCAACCACATGACCTCCTTGTCACTGCCTGTCTAAACAGACCTCCAGGTCTTCTATGGTTGGTATTGAGATCAAAGGCGTGTGTCTCCATGCTGGTGGTGTCCTTAAACACACAGAGATCTGCCTGTCATGTGATGGGGATTAAGGGTGTATGCTACCACTGCCAGACTTCTGCTATGGCGTGCTGTTAGCTCTGACCCCCAGGCACTTTTATTTATTAACATACAAATAAAATCACATTTCAGCACAAATAAAATATCACCATAGTACTCTGTTAAGGTGACTGGCTGATCATGGTGTAAAAGGATTGGGAATTTTATAAAGAACTGATCAACACCAGGCATGGTGGCACACAGCTATAATCCCAGCACTTTGGAGGTGAAGGCAAGAGGTTTACAAGTTCAAGGTCAGCTTTGCCTACATATTGAGTTTGAGGCCAACCTGGACTACATGAGACTCTATTTCAAAAACCTCAGACAAAAGAAAAGGAATGACCAATAAATCCAGAGTCCTGGATAATGAGAGTGGGGGTGAATTAGAGTGGACCAGCATGGTGTTTGCTGCCAAGCCTGATGACCTGAATTCCATTCCTAGGACCCACATGGCAGGGAAGAGAGAACTCGAAAGTTGTCATTTCATTTCTGTGTATGTACCTTGGCATATGCATACCCACATACATACAAACAAACAAATAAATACAATTACGTTTTTAAGATAAGAATGTACTGTACCTTTTACAAGATGGCTATCCGGCAGGTATTCAAAGGATTCCAAATCAACATGGTGAGGATAATTTACATGGCTATAGGAAGAAAATGTAAACAGCAACAGGAGACTAGCTGGGGGTGGACGGACCAGTCACTACTGCCAATCAAGATTGATGTAAGACCCTTGAAATCAAATGATAACTAGAACGACAGTCACCTCTCAGTGGCAACAGATGAGTGGTCCAGGACCTGCTACAGAAACCTAAATGCACGGGTGCTCAAGTCTCATAAAAACGGTATAATATTTGCACATTACATATTCATATCAACTCAAGCCTGTAACTTATTTGCATGTATGTGTATATGTGTGTGCATGTGTATGTGAGAGAGATGAGCCTGCATGTGTGTGTTTGTGTTGTATGTATATGCATACAGATGCATATGTAGTACATATGTGGTGGGCAGGGGACAGCCTTGGGTGTTGGTCCTCACCTTCTGCCTTGCTTGAGACAGGGCTTACTGTAGCTAAAGTTTTCCTGCCTGGCCCTGCTGTTTGTCATGGCGGCGGCTGGCAGTGACTCCTTCCTCTGCCTTCCACTTCCCAGAATTCTCCTCTCTTCTTGTCCCGCCTATATTTCCTGCCTGGCCACTGGCCAATCAGTGATTTATTTATACAGAATGATATCCACAGCAGCTTACTGTTCACTGTTGCATACACCAGGCTAACTTCTGGTGATTCTCCTGTCCCTGTTTCTCATCTCCACACAGGGGTTGCAGAGGCACACCCTACTACATCCCACTTTTACATAGATTTGGGCGATCTAACTTGTGTGGCAAAAACTTCACCCACTGAGTGATCGCTCCATCCCATCTCATATACTTTAAATCAGTTAGATTATTTATACTGCTCTATCAACTACTTGTCTTGTTGTTGTGATGGAATCTGTAACAAAAGCGATGTAAGAGAGAAAGGTTGGTTTTTGGCTTGAAGGTACAGTCTGTTGTGGAGAGGAAAGCTTGGTGGCTGGTGCTGGAGGCCCCTAGTCACATTGTACCCACAGTCAAGAAGCAGAGAGAGATGATCATCTGCTCATCTCACATATGCCTTCTAAGGCACTCTGGGACCCCAGCCCACAGAACTGTACTGCCCTCATTTAGAGTGTGTCTAATCATCTCAATTAGTCTATTCTAGAAAATTCCTTGTGACGTGCTGAGAGATTTCTCTTCTAGGTAATTCTAGAGCCTGTCCAGTTGACAATCAATATAAACCCCACATACTACTTACTACGACATCAACACAGTGTAAAGAGTTGTTATGTCTAGTGAATGATGACTGCGAGGCAGGCCTACATGTCAGTGCAAAGGCGATTTAAAAACTATGTATGTCCAAGGTTGGTTAAATCTTTGGGAATGGAAGTCACAGACACAGAAAGTTGTAGGCAAGAGGTGAGGGGCTAGACCTGACTATCTGCTACAGAGCTCAGTCCCAGTCATACGGGCGTGTATGCACATTGTCTAAGGATGAGATGGCTATTTAGCTTTACCATTCCTCCCTGGCCTGCTGTCAGATTTGGGGTTCTGAATCTGCTTTGTGTTAAGATGTTGTTTGAATTTCTAAAGGTCTTATGATAAAAAACCCAGAGCCTGATATCGGGGTGAAAGCTGAAAGATCAGAGAAGCAGAGCAAGCCACAGCCACCACCTCTTACCTCACCAACTCCTCAGCCTGACAGAGCTCCAGCCAAAAAGGCTTCTAGCTGAAAGGGACACTTCTGCCGAAAAGCCTAGCCAAAGGCCTCTAGCCAAAAGGGCTTCCTCAGTCGAAAAGCCTTAATTCCTGTCTCCTGGTGCCTTATATACCTTTTTCTGCCTACCATATCATTTCCTTCTTAGTGCTGGGATTAAAGGCATGTGACTTCCCAAGCAAAGGCATGAGAGTTCAAGTGCTGGGATTAAAGGTGTGTGCCACCACTGCCTGGCTTTGTTTTTCTCCTAGACTAAGTCTATCTCAGGTAGTCCAGGGTGGCTTTGAGCTCACAGAGATCCAGATTCTGAGTGCTAAAAATAAAGGTACGGGCCACCACTGCCTGGCCTCTATGTCTAATCTAGTGGCTTGTTCTGCTCTCTGATCTTCAGGCAAATTTTATTAGGATACACAATATATCACCACATTTCCCCTTTTTGTCTAAAATAATAAAAGAAGGTTATAACTAACAAAGAAAAACTATATGCAATAAGTAAAATAAGTATATACAGTCAAGAATTACATTAACAATGTCCAGTCCATAAACATTTGAAAAATTCAGAGAAAATACTTTATTATCTATTCTATTTTGGTGAGTCTAAAATGTTGTACCTAGTTCACTTCCTATCCTAACTTGTCTTACCAATCGAATACTATCTTTTAATGTCTTTAAACTTATACACTTTACACCTCTGTAGTGAGGTTTCTTTTCTGAATTTGTTAACAAGGAAAATTATAACTATAACTATCTAGTCTTCATCTCCCTCAGAGACCCAAGGAGGAAATATTATTACCTAAGTAAGCAGGAAGTGCAAACAAGTGACTTCCAAAAATGTGAGAAATGACAGAAACAGCTGACTGCCTGGACAGCCACCCAAGGTTCTTTGACAACACTGGGGCATCCATCTTCGGCCTACAGGCCTAGCACATCTGACGACAAACTTATTTGTGAAGCAGGATTTTCTAAAGAGCCTTCCTACCTTGTCTTGGCAAAGTTTAACAGTCCTTTCTTTTGTGCCCTGCTTGTCCATTTGGACAGCATACTGTCAGCAGTTGATGTAAGGGCATTTTCTTGTCCAGTGGCTAACTTTTGCCACAAAGAAAGTAATCTCCATATGGTGTTTCTTTGATTCCCATCATCTTCTCTGAAGTAGATTGGTGCTGCCAGGAGCAGACATGTCTCGTAGTCATAAAAAAAACTATGTTACTAAAATCTTAAATGCCATATTCTGTAGATCTCTGAAGTGTTTGAAGATGAACTGTCTATCTAAAATATATTTCTGTTTGACCTTGAAAACGTACCTAATATGACCATATGTTTGATTGTAATGACTAACTACTAACTTGCATTTCTTTATATCCTAATTAGTTAGTAATAATAACTTTCAAGGGCTAGCAATTTGCATTACATTGTTAAATGAGTTGTATAGATACAATACCTTGAAAAAGATTAGAAATGTATGTTCAGAATGTTCTAACAAAATTAATCTTAAATTTGTATCAGCATACAAAATACAATATACAAAAATCCAATCCAATGTAAAATATTTAAAACTAGTAGTTGCTTTTTTTAAAAGTAAATTCAATAATCTACCTTTTTATCTTATCATATCCATATTCTCTCTTTTTTCTTTTCAGAGTAGATTCAATAATCTATTTTTTTATCCTATTATTTCTATATAGTACATTTCTATACCATATTCCCCTTTTATTTTTTAGAAAGAGGTTGACTATGATCAATAAAAAATTTTAACCAACCCCTAAACAAAGGTAAATATCCATAATCCTTTTTTTTTGGCAATGTGGGCATAGTTTTCTAAGCTACTTCCTGCTGATTGGGGGCACTGGTAGTCTTATGGGGACACAAAGAAAATTTATGATTATGGTCAAGTCCTGACTGGAATAGTCTGTGAGGCTGTAACATCTCAGCTAGCCATCTCAATATTGTCCTGACCAGTTTGTAGTTCAAAGCCAATCTTTGGGTGGTATTTGTCAGCTTGGTGGCATTATCATTGTCCTGATGGAATCATCATTGTAGGGTCCTATAATCTTTTTGGAGATTTCGAAGCCACTGTTAGGTGTGGTCATGGTTCACTGCAGAAAATCTTTTGTGGGACATTTTTTTCTGGATGATTTGTCCTTTTTCTTCAGATGTCTTATTTATTCAGTGTTCTTCAGATTCCTTAACTTTCATTCTCCTGAAAGACAAAAACAAAACCCTTCCCCAACCCTAACTTTGGGGAGTTTTCAAATCTAATCTTTATCAATTTTGATTTATAATTTTTTCCTTAAATTTTTGTTTTATTTTTTTAAAGCTGTTCTATCATCCAGAGCAGTATGGTTTCATACAATAAGCATTCGGCTATTTAATTGCTCTGAGAAGGAGTTTCTTGAATGCAATTTGACATGGGGGCCTGTGAGAGGCCCCTCAGAGAGTTTCCCAATGACAAAGGCAAGGGATTACCTTGTCTGTCCCTTGTTGATCTACATTTGTTAGTCCAATATCTGCCTTTGCCACACCTTTTGCATAATCCAGAAGGGAGGGGCATTCTGTTGGGATTAATCCTTGGGAAAATGTCATTTCTAGCAATGCCCTGTTTACAGTCCCTTCTTAGGTAACCTTGTTTACCATAATTGAAACACCTGACATTACTTTTTGTCTTCAAACCTCTGGAAATCATCTTTCCTATCCAAGCATCATCATGATCATGAGATTCAATATTTATTATATCTCAGATCTATTCTTCCAAGGGTGCTGATCTTGCATTTAGTGGTCTAATTACCCTTTTGCATTGTGCATTAGCATTTTCAAAAGCCAGAGATTCAATTATTATCTGTCTAGCTTCTGAATCTGGTATCATTCTATTTATTGCTGAAGTCAGTCTTTGTAAGAAATCGGTGAAGGTTTCTTTTGGACCCTATATAACTTTAGTAAATGACTCAATTTTCTTTCCTACTTCTTCATTCTGTCCCAAGCATTCAAGGCTGTCGTGTGGCATAAAGCCAAGGTGTGGTCATCATATAAAGATTGTCTTTGTATATCAGTGTAATCACCTTCTCTAAGAAGTTGGTCTTGAGAGATTTCAAGACCTCTAGCTCTACTTTGTTGTTCAAAATCTTAGCCTTATCCTTCCACTAGGTCCTCCATTGTAATTGGAGACCAGCCTCTAAGACTGCTGTAACCAAATCTCTCCAGTCTTGAGGGATAATTCTATTACAAATTGACCACAAGTTTAATTAACATCTGCTTCATGAAAGATGAGTGGATGCCATATGAGACTATTGCTTCTTTGAATCTCCTCAAATCTAACATTTGCACACAAATCCAGTCAGTTCTTACATAGCCTTGAGAATATCTATCATGTGTCCCTGGAGGGGATGGAATCTGTTATTATTGTTACTTGTTGGTGGAATCCAGGCTTTCCCAGGTCTAAATCGAATCCTGCTTCCCCTCACCATCATATTTGTTCACTGTGACTGGCCAATGGGAAGAACAAAGGATTCCAAGAGGTGCTTACAGCTTTCCATCAACATGAATGAGACATCCACTCCTGCTAGCATATAGCCTGATCTCTGCAAGTAACTCACCAGGAGGCTGGTACAACGCCAAATGGGGCTCTAAGTCAGGTCTGGGCATCAGGACCTTTGGAGGGCTCCTGCAAAGCTGAGTGGTTCCCACCAAAGGACCCATGGCAATTCAAGGACTTTTCCTAAGGTTTTATCTTGCATGAGCCTGTCTCTGGGTTCCTAATTCATCTTGTTTTGGAGTTTCCCTGCTTGGAACACTTCCTCATGCCCTTCCTCGGAGATTAACGATGTGCTAGGAAACATAGAAGCGCCCAGGGAGTCCTGCACTGAGGCCTTCTGCAAAACAATCATCCTTTGAATATGTGGCTGTTCAGCCCGCCCAAATCCGTCTGCTTTGTGCATTTCAGTTCATGTATTAGAGTTTCTTAAAATAGGACTCACCACTGAAGCTTACCCGGGCTCCGAGATAAAGCCTTGAGCTGGTCTGCAGGGAGCAGCATGAGCCAGCTAGCTGCAGTGATGACGGGCCACAGCCTCATGCTGGGCTCTAAATCATGGTTAAAACCCCAGAGCTAAAAGCATCACCTCTCTCTGGCACTTTCAATTTAAAAGCCATGCTATATTTTTGTTTCCAATTATAGATGGAGAAAAATAAAAGCATCTGGAACTCATTACTGTCCCTTTCTTCCACGCCGTGACTTGCAGGAAGGAAAATAAGCTGTCTGTGGACTGCACAGGGAACCAGAGGAAGCAAGGACTCCAGAGCTAAGCCCTGCAATGCCTCTACCTCCTCCGTGCAGCTCTGCAGCCCTACTGCAAACACATGGGATACAGGCTTCAGCATGGAGACCTTGACAGTTGTCAGCTCCTGCAGGGAGGCAGCTCAGGGAGTATCCAGGTCACCCAACCGTCATGGTCTGCCCATTCCTAATAGACAGCACTTGACCCCCCCACCCAAGAGCCTAAGTGCAGTAAGGTCAAGCCTGCTCCCAAGTCTGCAAAAAGAGGCTAGGATCTCAGGCTTCCAGAAACCCAAGATTCCAGTGGGTGTTGAGTAAACCGGCCAGTGGGGAAGCAAAGCAGATCGTCTTTCATGCCACACAGAAGGACAGGAAAGCCTGTCTCCCTGTGGCCTCATGACACAAAACCTAGCTTCTTGGCAGGCCACACAGGCCCTTCCTGGTCTGCTCTCTGTCACTGCCTCAGACTGAAAGAGTCAACCTCCCTAAGTGCATGTCCCGCTGCCAGATGAGAACATATTTCTCTAAACACTACACAGACATTCATGCCTCTGCCTCGACTTAAGAGCCTCCTTTCAAATCCACATCTGGACCTCTGTGCAGGCTGGCTCGCACAGAGCAAAGTGTGCGCCCACTCAGAACACACTTGGAAAATTCCAGGCCAAGTTTGATGGGCTCAGAACTCACTGCCCAAAAGTGTGCTGCTTTGGAAACTGAGGAAGCCAGAAAGATCATTCTGTCTGGCAATGTGCATGCTGGCCATGAGGAAACTCTCTGGCCAACCTCCCTAGGAAGCAAGTCACAAGACCCTCAGTGATGGGTGTCTTGTTGTACACCCAGAGGCAACGAATGCTACACAAAGGGTCCCACCAGACTCAACAAATAGGCCTTGAAGGCCCCACTTTCCCTTATTTATTGTCAATGTGTCCTATTCCCATTTCATCCAATTAGATGTCTACACAGCCGCCTGGTTTTCATGCTTAGCTTGAGTGCCCAGGTCTTCATTTCTGGAGGCTTCCACGAGTCATAAGACTTTGGTTAAATGAATTTTCTGTACTTTCTTGTGAATCTGGGATGATGCCATGAGAGAAAGACCCCTCTTTTTCTCTCCTACAGTAAACATCAGGTCCACGTAGAGAAGAGCGGAGGTCCACACCTTCATCTGATTTGTTGGATTCTCAGCTGGTGCCTCGCCTACATCTGGCCCTGGAAAGGTGCCTTAGCTTCCAAAGGCAGCTGCAACAAGCTCTCACAGACTCAGAGGCTTAACACAGCACAAATTTATTAATTTGTTGTTTTTGCAGCATTTGGAGTCTTAGGCAAGTGGTCTACCCTTGAGCTACTCCCTACAAATTTATTGTTTGTATTATTGTACAGTTCTATAGTCCAACACGATCTAACTGGGCTAAAATCAAGATGTCAGCAGGGCTTCATGACCACCTGACCTGTTTCACCTCCACAGGGCCACGAGCTTTCCTGGGCTCGAAGCCCCACCCTCTGCCTGTGAAGTCGGGGACAGTGTTGGAGTCCGAGGCATGCCTGTGTCAGCTCTGTGCTGCTCTGTGCTGCTCTGTTCTGTTCTGTTTGAAACAGGGTCCCACTCTAACTCAAGCTGGCCTAGAACTCACTATGTGGTCCAGCCTGGCCTCAAACCTGCGGCAGTTCTCCTACTGGAATGACAGGTGTGAGCCACCACACTTGGCTCCGTCTCCCTCTGCCTTCCTCCTGGACTCTTTTTTTTTTTTTTAAATTTTTATTTTGCAATACAATTCAGTTCCACATATCAGCCACGGATTCCCTTGTTCTCCCCACTATGGCCCCCCTCACTTTCCCCCAGCCCACTCTCCATTCCCATCTCCTCCAAGGCAAAGCCTCCCCCATGGACTGAGATCAACCTGGCAGACTCAGTCCAGGCTGGT
This sequence comes from Peromyscus eremicus, assembly GCF_949786415.1. Taxonomy (NCBI): domain Eukaryota; kingdom Metazoa; phylum Chordata; class Mammalia; order Rodentia; family Cricetidae; genus Peromyscus; species Peromyscus eremicus. Next base: position 8,004,328 of record NC_081428.1, on the reverse strand, counting down.
CCAGTCCCCTCCTCCCAGGCCGTGCCAAGCGATCCTGCATAGGCCCCAGGTTACAAACAGCCAACTCATGCAATGAGCACAGGACCCGGTCCCACTGCCTGGATGCCTCCCAAACAGATCAAGCCAATCAGCTGTCTCACCCATTCAGAGGGCCTGATCCAGTTGGGGGCTCCTCAGCCATTGGTTCATAGTTCATGTGTTTCCATTTGTTTGGCTATTTGTCCCTGTGCTTTATCCAACCTTGGTCTCAACAATTCTCACTCACATAAACCCTCCTCATTCTCGCTAATTGGACTCCCAGAGCTCCACCCGGAGCCTAGCCATGGATCTCTGCATTCAGATCCCTCAGTAGTTGGATGAGGTTTCTAGCACGACAATTAGGGTGTTTGGCCATCCCATCACCAGAGTAGGTCAGTTCGGGCTGTATCTCAACCATTGCCAGCAGTCTGTTGTGGGGGTATCTTTGTGGATTTCTGTGGGCCTCTCTAGCACTTTGCTTCTTCTTACTCTCATGTGGTCTTCATTTACCATGGTCTCCTATTCCTTGTTCTCCCTCTCTGTTGTTGATCCAGCTGGGATCTCCCACTCCCCCAAGCTCTCTTTCCCTCGATCCTTGCCCTTCATTACCCCCACTCATGTCCAGGCTGTTCATGTAGATCTCTTCCATTTCTCCATTGTAGCTAGAGTTTTCCTGCCTGGCCCACAGTCAGGACAAATCTGTCACCTGCCAGTCCCACAGCCTCTCAAACCTGACCAAGTAAACACAGAGACTTATATTGGTTACAAACTGTATGGCCGTGGCAGGCTTCTTGCTAACTGTTCTTATAGCTTAAATTAATCCATTTCTATTAATCTATACCTTGCCACATAGCCCGTGGCTTACCAGCATCTTCACATGCTGCTTGTCATCGTGGAGGCTAGCAGTGTCTCTCTGACTCAGCCTTCCACTTCCCAGCTTTATTCTCTTCCTTGTCCCGCCTACACTTCCTGCCTAGCCAATGGCCAATTGGTGCTTTATTTATTGACTAATTAGCAACACATTTGCCATACAGAACATCCCACAGCACTCCGTCATTGGGCGATCCCCGTGTCTTTCTTGGGGTCCTGTGCTGGTGGGAATGCAAGCTTGTACAACCACTTTGGAAATCAATATGGTGCTTTCTTAGAAAATTGGGAATCCATCTCCCCCAAGATCCAGCTATACCACTCTTGGGCATATACCCAAGGAATGCTCAACCACACCACAAGAGCACTTGTTCAGCTATGTTCATATCAGCATTGTTTGTAATAGCCAGAACATGGAAACAACCTAGATGCCCTTCAACTGAAGAATGGATAAACAAAATGTGGTACATATACACAATGGAATACTACTCAGCAGAGAAAAACAATGACATCATGAGGTTTGCAGACAAATGGATGGATCTAGAAAAAATCATCCTGAGTGAGGTAACCCAGACTCAGAAAGACCTCCTCGACTCTTAAAGACACAGTGGCTGCATGATGCCCTCCCACAGCTTGGCATTTTGTGTTTGAAAGGTCCATCAGCTTCGACCTCTATGCAGCTTTATCATGTAACATGGTATCATCTTTCATTTGCAGACATCTTGGGGTGAGAGGATATTTTTCTGTCTCCTACAGTGGTCAGGGGGATACTGTCATTCTTATCAAAGGGATATGTCTTAAGAGCCTTCATTATAAACAAGGCAGGATTAGTAACTGCTTTTATATTCCCACTCTTTTTTTTTTGCACTTTATAAATGTCTCTCTGACAACATTTAACACAATTAAAGCAGTGCTTGTCAGAGTGTGGGACATATAATACTTGATATTTTCATTTAGTCATTTTGCATTGCAGTAATTATGCATTTATTTTAATGTGCATTTGGAACTTTTAAGTAACATATCCAATTTGTGACAATCTTTCCTTTTACATTAACCTGATTTAAGTTTGTGAAGACTGAGACTCAAGAGAAACATGGATTAGCAGCCCGTGTTGTGTAGACCAAGAGGAAGAAGAGAGAGAGGAGGAGGAAAAAGAAGGGAAAGAGAGAGACTCAGGGGGAAGGAAGTGTAGATGGGGAGGAGGAGAGAGACTCAGGGGAAAGGAAGGGTAGATGGGGAGGAGAGAGAGAGATGCAGGAGGAAGCAAGAATAGATGGGATTTAATGACTGCAATGTATAAAAATGTTCCCTGGTTTGTACTGCTGTTCAGGGAAACCCTGAACTCCTTAAGAACAAAGATTTGTGCATTTTCTCATTATTGGATCCCTGAGTCCCTGAAAAGTTCAAATTTCTCAGTTGACACACACACATACACACACACACATACACACACACACATACACACACACATACACACACACCACACACCACACACACACAACACACCACACACACACACACCACACACCACACACACACACATACACACACACACATACACACACATACACACACACCACACACACACAACACAACACACACACACACCACACACCACACACACACACATACACACACACCACACACACACACAACACACCACACACACACACACCACACACCACACACACACACATACACACACACCACACACACACACAACACACCACACACACACACACACCACACACCACACCACACACACACACACACCACACACACACACCACACACACACCACACACACATACACACACACACACACACACATACACACACACACCACACACCACACACACATACACATACACACACACCACATACCACACACACATACACATACACACACACATACACACACACACACATACACACACACACACACACACACACACCACACACCACACACACACACACCACACACCACACACACATACACATACACACACACCACATACCACACACACATACACATACACACACACATACACACACACACACATACACACACACACACACACACACACACACACACACACATACACACACACCCTTGTTCAATGAACATTTGCTAAGGTGGTAAATAACAACAAGGGGCAAATGCCTATCCTCTCACTCCCTGAGGGCAGGCACTACGCTGATTAATGATTATACTTGTAACCTGGACTGTAGGTTCACAAATATATACTGAATGAATGAATGAAGAATGAATGAATGACTAAGCCAGCTTGTGCATGGGCTTGAGATGTACATGAATCTCTCTCTTGAATTAACTCCAGAGTATGAAAATGTCACTAAAGTAACAAATAATCACTGGTGCTATTTCATTTACTTTTTATAGTGAAACTTTCCTGAATTGTACACTTTATAGGAAATATTACATCAGAGTGAACCGTGGCTGAGGCTCAGACCCCTGACAGTGGTTAAAAGTGAAACTTACCCCAACACAGGAGGATGGAAGCTGGCATGTACACATGACTCCCATCTTTTCCCTCCTGATTCCTGGGTCTTAATAATAGAAGTGTTCTAGTTTGGTTGTTTCCTAAATTACATAGTTATCATTTGGACAGGAAGTTGCTCCTATTCCACCCCCCCAGTATTCAAATATTAAAGGCGTGGTCTCCAGCTAGCGGCAGCATTTTGAAAGATGTTTGAAACTTTATGTGGTGGAGTAGGTCACTGGAACAGGTCTTTGAAGCTCATCTGTCTGTCTGTCTGTCTGTCTGTCTATCTATCTATCTATCTATCCATCCATCTATCCATCTTTACCTCTATCTACCTGTTCTCCAACCAGCATGAGGTAAGTACCCTCTGTGACACACTTCCTCCATCAGGTTCTCATGAGGTAAGTACCCTCTATGACATACTTTTTCCATCAAGTTCTGCCTCATCACAGGCCCATGAGCAGCACAGCCAAAGACTGCTCGGACTACAGACGGATCCCTCTGAAAATGTGTGCCGGGCTAAGTCCTCCCTTATGCTGTAATTGGCAGGTATCTTTTTGCAGCACCGAAAAGCTAACAAAATGGCTCATTAACTCCCTCCCACACTCAGCATTGTACCATGTCTGTCATGTGGACTACATGTAAAGGGTACACTAGTTAACAAGACCCGATTACTCACCAGGCAAAGGCCCACACTTAAACCTGTTATTACCAAGCACCTAAAAGAGTTATACTCAGATAGAAAAAAATAAGGTTTATAAGTATTCAAGAATCTGTAGTTTGAGATCAACCAATGATGAAATAAACGAACACCTTTGAGAGAATCCAGGGTTTCACAGCATGAACTTTAGAGCCTCTGACATATTGTCTAAAAAACAAATATATAAAAACATATTTAATATATGAAGAGCCAACGGAACATCACCCAGTCCCACGAGAATCAATGGAGAAAATGCAGAGGTTCAAATAGCAGAAGCACTTTCTAAAGCAGGTCCCAAACTACGTTCATTAGATTAAGGGAAAATATGTATGCAATGAATAAAAACAGAAAACCCAGCAGAGAAACAGAAACTATAAAAAGACCCAAATAGAAATCTAGAAGTAAAATGCATGATTTCTTAAAATAAGAATTTACTAGCTGTGTTTGAGATCAGAGTGGAAATAATTTAGGTCAATGAATCAGAAGACAGAGCCATAGAAGTCCATCTAAGGACAGACTGGATAGCCCTCCCTTGAAGCTTCTCCTATTCTCAAGAGTTTTTCCTCAATAAATCTAAGTTTGCTCTACTAAAAGAAAGAAAGAAGCAGTGGGGTGAATAGAATAGTTAACAGAGACTTAAGAACTAGTTGAAAAAAGATTTCACATACATGCCACTAGAGTCTTAGAAGAAAAACTAAGATTGAAAGAAAAAAAAATTTAGGAAGTAATGGCTGAAACTTCCCTGGATTTTGTGAGACATAATTTACAGTCTGAAGAAACTTAGAAATGGACTGAGATATGGATCTATCCTATTGTCTAGGCAATGGGCAATGATGTGACCAGATGGTCATGAGAATATCTAGAAGACATATATTGATAACCTCTCTGAACACACATGGAGTATAAAGCTATTGATTTGGCACAGAAGTGCTCAGAAGAGAGCGAACATATCTGGGAGGCTCTTAGTAGTCAAGACACATTCTGCAGTGTTGATCAGCTTTTTATCCCTCATCCTCTCAACGGGGCTGAAGATGGTGCCTGGACCGGCAATGAGAGATTTCACTTACACACTGACTGCCCACACTGTCTCTGCCAAGTACCCAACCAGCCAGCCACAGAGATTAGCAGTGAGTGCCTGGCATGTTGCTATCCTTTGGTCTCCAGCTTCTGCTAAAGCCATCATATCTAGACCTACAGAGCGCCTTATTTAGTGCCTTGGTATTTCAACCACTCTCGATCCTGACACAGGGGCTCATTTTTCGCGTATGAAATATAAAAATGTGCTCATGTTCGTGGAACACCCTAGTCTCTGAACTATCCTGAAGTAGCTGGCCTCAGGCAATGATGGGGTAACCTTTGAAGGCCCTGCTGTGTACCACCTGGGTAGCAGCATCCACGGAACTCTAGGAAGTGAGACTTCTTTAGCTCAGTATGAAGGGTGCCATCTCTTTCAGTGGTTTGAGGAGAAGAGGAAGTGTCTGCATCTTGTTCCCATGATCTTGGGGTCTTGTGTGTGTCCAAGTTTCCTTTCCTGTTGCTGTGATAAAACACTCAAACAAAAGCAACGTATAGAGAGAAAGGCTTTGTTTGGCTTACAGATCCAGGTTAGAGTCCATAACTGTGGGAAAGTCAAGGCAGGGACTTTGAACCAGCTGATCACACCTGTGGTCAAGAGTGTGAGAGACTGAGTGCACACATATGACTTGTGCTCCAGCCTCTCCTCCACACTAACAGGTCCAGGACCCGAACTTGGGCACAGGTGCTTCCTGCAATAAGTGTGTCTTCCCACCTCTGTTAACACAATCAAGATAATCCCTACCTGCTGGGCAGTCCGTCCTTGTCACTCTATTCCCAGGAGACTCTAGATTGTGTAAGTCGACAGTTAAAACTAAACATCACACTTGTCTAGACATGTTTGCTTCTAGGAGGTGGCAGTGGTCCTGCTCAACCAGATGCTTTGTGTTTAGCTCATTCCGATGAGCTTACAGGAAAGGGGACTGCAGGAGCATGTGCCATGTCTGCTAAGGACACAGTGTGAGCTGGGTCACAGAGGATGTAAGTGATGAGTACCAGCCATTACCACATCGCCAGCAGAAGAAGTGAGGCCTGCTGCCATCATTAGCTGTTCCCAGGAGAGGCTCAATTAGAGGACAAGTGGGTCTCACCCAAAAGGAGAGAAAGTGTGTGTTTTCTTTGGGGAGAGGAATGGTGCTATTGTTATACAAAGTAGTTGGGCATCATGTTAGGTGAAAGCATTATATCCTTATTTGGAAGAAATAGTTCTTAAAAGAGAGATGTGCATAGATGCCAGGTGGATAGAGTGCAGTGTTCTAGATTGCTCCATGGACACAGGACTGCAGATAGATGTTTTTGTTTTGTTTTGTTTTGTTTTGTTTTGTTTTGTTTTGTTTTGTTTTGTTTTGTTTTGTTGGTATTTTGAGACAGGGTTTCTCCCTGTAGTTTTAGTGTCTGTCCTGGATCTCACTCTGTAGACAAGGCTGGCCTCAGACTCACAGAGATCTGCCTGTCTCTGCCTCCCAAGTGCTGGGATTAAAGGCATGCGCCACCACCCGGTGCATATAGATGTTTTAACACTGTTTATATATAACATATATATATATATATATATATATATATATATATAGTTTATTTAACTTTATTTTATGTACATTGGTGTGAAGGTGTCAGATCCCCCCTGGAACTGAAGTTACAGACGGTTGTGAGCTGCCATGTGGGTGCTGGGAATTGAACTCAGGACCTCTGGAAGAGGAGCCAGTACTCTTAACCACTGAGCCATCTCTCCAGCCCTTAACACTGTTTTTTATTGAATGGTTGATTCCCCGAAAGAAAAGCGGTTTGGAAATTTAAGAAATATGTCAATGGAAGCAAAACCAAGATCAGAACCCAAGACTGTCTCACTGAAAAGCCCTTCCACTTTCCAGTGTGTTCCATCAGCCCCATCATAGCCAAAATGACAAACGCTGAGTCCTGTTGTAGGCCCTCAGCAGACACTGTCTCTTATTCTCGCAGTAACACTTCAAGGGAGGCATTCCTGTCTTGCCTGCTTTAGAGCTGTCTGGCAGTCCTCTGAGGCTGGGAGATGGGGTCTGTACCAACTGCAGCTGCCCCTGGCGGTTCTGCGCTTCTCTGGCCCTGGCTGTGGCTGTTCCAAGATGACTGAGTAGTTTCTCTTCCTCAGCACTCTCTGAGGTTTCCCTTACACTTCCAGGAAGACTCTGTCTGCTCTCTGCACCCTCGGCCCGCCTTCCCACCTGCATCTCAGACTCCAGGTGCAGCAGGCACCCCAAAAAACTCATTGCTTAGTATGTCACTGCAGGCACTGTTTGCATGCCTAGACCCCCTTTCCCTTCCAACCTCTCAGTGGCTCTCAGACTGGGAGGGGTCTTGTTTACAGCCATCCATCAGTTTCAACACTTAACTCCCAACCAAATCTCCCACGACCCATCCAAGCGGACGTCCTCTGCTCCACTTTGCTAGCTCTTGTGATATCAATGGCCTCTCTCGTCATGTCAATCATCTACAGCAACACTCTAAATTTTTAGTGCCTGCTCTCCAAGCAGGCATGGATGCCTCTGGGCACAGTTCCTCTTCACTTACCTTTATCTCTGCCACACTTAGTACAGAGCCAGCACGTCACCATGAGGAATGGACAAACGTGGGAACGGGAAAGCACACACACTAAGATTCCACACAAGGACACAACGCTCCTGAGATGAGATGAACGCCGCCCCCTCACTCCTCCAGGAGTTTTGATACTGCTATTAAATGCATCTAGTGGAATCCTCAGACAGTAACATCCAGGATCTGGAAGTGAAGAATTGGCTTCATCTCAGACTCCAAGAGAGTTAATGGACCTGGAAATCCAGCACAGCCTCTTCTGTCATTTTGCAAAGAAAATACAGGAAAAGTTTTATCTTACACTAACTCGAAGGCCAAATACCAATTCCTTGAAGAGATTTTCATCAGCTCTGCATAAAAGAGTCCGATGCATGGCTTAATTCCCTTCCCTTTTACTATCCCTGAGCAATATAAAGCCTAGTGGAAACCTGGCAGCTAACCAATTAACTTGATTGGAATAAACAGCCAAATTAGATAATTAATGATCATGTTTGCCAAATTTCCACTTCACTATGTTGTTGGCTAGATAGAGCCCTGAGGCAACAGATACATTTACAAGTGAATTACCCAGTTCTCCCGGTGAGTCTTCCTGTATCTTGCAAGCATCCCACATCTTCCATTATCCCTTCTGCTTCTTTTTCATCACTTTCGAAAACAGTTAAAGAAGGAAGAAGGCTCATAATGCTGGGAGACTAATTCTTAGCCCTGGTTCTAAGAAGTCTGGAGCCTTAACTTGGGCAGGTCAACCCAGGCAAAGGTTATGACTTTGGGTGTCCTTTCTGTATCAGCATCCAAAAGTGTGACTAGTTACCTTAATCAACTCCTTTGCTGAAGCGTGGGTTGGACCTCAGGGTTTGCTTCCGATAAGAAGAAAAGAGAGAATTAAAGAGAGGGTGACTTTATGATAGAAACACATTTGGATGCTGCCCTGGCTAAGCCGTCAAGGCTGACACCAACCACCAGCTGGAATATGTGCTGATAACAGTTATCTACAGTATGATTCCACTGGAAAAACAATTCATCCCTGTGATGTTTGTTATTTTTAAAAATGCTATAGCCTTATTATGGGCATCAGAAAATCAAATGAAGCCAAACTGAGGTTTAGTCTATAAAATATCAATTCAGTATTTCCCCCAAACTCAATGTCACTCAGTAAAGGAAACTGTGTCCTATAAAAGAGCCAAATGAAGCTGGGTGGTGGCGGCGCACGCCTTTAATCTCAGTACTTGGGAGGCAGAGGTAGGAAGATCTCTGTGAGTTTGAGGCCAGCTTTGTCTACCAAAGGAGTTCCAGTACAGCCAGGCCTACACAGAGAAACCTGTCTCAAACCCACACATACACACACACACACACACACACACACACACACACACACACACGTAAAAAAGAGAGAGCCAAGTGAAACACAACAGCCACATACAAGGCAGGTACTGTATCCTAGAACAGATACGGAATTTTAACAGAGAAGCTCAGACAACTGCACATCCGGTCTGCAGGTCCCTTGGGAGCACAGCTCCACTGTTGTCTCTCTTGGTTCACATAGATCAGGCTCCACAGTGATGCGATGTCAGTGTTAGGGAAGGAGGGTGAAGTGCAGAGGGCAACTCTCAGAGCTGTGTTTACAAATTTTATATCCATCGGAATTCTGTGAAATTGTGTGTGCATATGAATGCATGCATGTGTGTGTGTGTGTGTGCATGTGTGTGTGTGTGTGTGTGTGTGCACGTGTCTGTCTGTCTGAAAATGGGTTTGTGCACATAAGTGCAGTGCCCACAGAGGCCAGAAGAAGGCATCCTGTCCCCTTGAGCTGTGGTTATAGGGCATTGTGAGCCTCCTTACACGAGAACTTGTAACTGAATTTAGGGCCTCTGCAAGAGCAGTACGTGCTCTCAAGTGCTGAACCATCTCTCCAACCCCTTACATTTAGTTTTTAAATAAAGTTTATTTAAAAAAAAAATAGATTGGGGAGCTGGAGAGATAGCTCAGGTTTGGAAGTATCTATTGCTCTTCCAGAGGACCCAACTTCAATTCCCAGCACCCACATCAGGCAGCTCCCAGTAGCACATAATGCAGGTTCCAAGGGACCCAGCGTCCTCTTCTAACCTATGCAGGCACCTATATTTACATGCATATGCCCACAGAGAGACGTAAAAAACACACACACAATTAAAAATACCATCAGGGGCTGCAAAGACAGCTAAGTGGTAAAGAGTTCTTACTGTTCTTACAGAGGACCTGGACTCAGTTCCTAGCACCTACACGGCATCTCACAACCACTTGTAACTTCTGGCTTTATGAACTCCTTCCTTTTGGTACACATAAAGTCAAGCAGGCGAACACACGTGTATATTAATTGAGTAATCAAATCTTTAGAAAGAGAAGCCTTAAATAAATGAATAACTAAAGAAGTGAGCTATCATTTGCCGGAAACAGTAAAATGCACACCACCAAGTGTTTTGGGTTTAGGTTTTGGCTGTGCTGATGAGATTGTGTCGTGTGTCTGTAGAGAATATGCCTGGGTGACAGAGCCGATCGATAGTGGGAGGTGCTTTCTGCAGGACAGGGGCCACCTGGGAATTCTTGCTACTTTCTTGTTCAATTTTGCTGTGAACCTAAAACTTCTTTAGGATTCAAGTCATTAAAAATAAATACAAGCAAACTTACTTGCAGCTATTACAGAGTAACTTCTTAGCAGGTCAGTGCTCCCATAAAAAATAAACACTAAAAGAATGTGTTTCAAAAAAAAAAATCACCAGCTTGAAGATGTGCAGGGCTTTGAAGGCTGGCAGGACTTGAGTCATCCGACCCCTGAACCCCCCCCCCAAAAAAAAAGAGAGCTCATGGAAGAAGACCAGAGGCTGCATGATAACTCCTCCTGGAAGCATTCAGACTTCCTATGAGGCTGAAAAACCAACAGAACTTCATAAAGCTCGCTGCTGTGAGAGACAAAAGCTGGAGTGTGGGTACAGAGCAGACAGGTCTTGAGGGGGGCCAGATCCCCACTCTCTCTGCATGCACGCTTTTGTATGGACCCCCATGTGCATGTACCCACATGTGAAAGCTAGAGGGTAACCTTGGGTTTCATTCCTCACACGTCATCTACTTTGGTTTGGGTTGTTGTTTTCGTTTGGTTTTGGTTTTGAGCTTGGATCTCCTACTGGCTCAGCCAGGAACTCACCACGGAGAGTGGCTGGTTGATGAGTGAGCCTCAGGGATCCTCCTGCCTCTGCCTCACCCGTGCTGGGATTGCAAACTTGTGCAGTCATGTCCGTGACTTTCAAAGTGTGAGTCAAGGAATAAAATGCAGGTCTCCGTGTTGACAGGGTGAACACTTTCCTGGCGGTTAGCTCCCCAGCTCCCAGCACCAAGCTTTCTACTCCGGAGCCTTTTCTTCTCCACAGGGGAGATGGAAGGAAGCCAAATGAAAACAACTAGAAAAGAGAAAAGCTTGCAATGGTGTCCTAAGGCTCCGACTCATGAGCGAGAAGGAGCCCTAGACACGCTCTAGTACTAGAACAATCCTATAGGGCAGCCTAAGTCAATCTTGAGTTTTCTCAGCCCCAGTTGGATGGAGCACTCCTTCCTTCCAATGTCCAACTGAGTGGAGCAGATCCTCTCCAGGGACAGGTAAATCATGCAGAGCTGTAGAACTTATTCATAACATATAACATCATTCAGTGTACAGTTATGCAAAAAAAAATTAAGTAAAGGAAAGCCAGAACCAATAAGCAACTAGAGAGTGACCTGACAGGGTACCTCTAGATTAAAATTATCTGACACAGATTTTAAAATACCTCACTAATTTATTCAAAAACTAGACCATAACATGGAGATGTTTGCCAGAGAACTGGAATGAACTTTAAAATCACAGATGGAAATTATAAAATTAAAAATTATAATGACTAAAATTAAAAGCATAGTATGAGTTGAATGCCAGATTGAACACAGGTCAAATGAACAGTGGAGAGCCGAGGGCTGGGTCATCAGGAGACATCCTCGCTGGGTCATCAGGAGGCATCCTTGCTGGGTCATCAGGAGACATCCTTACTGGGTCATCAGGAGGCATCCTTGCTGGGTCATCAAGAGGCATCCTTACTGGGTCATCAGGAGGCATCCTTGCTGGGTCATCAGGAGACATCCTCGCTGGGTTATCAGGAGGCATCCTTGCTGGGTCATCAGGAGGCATTCTTGCTGGGTCATCAGGAGGCATCCTTGCTGGGTCATCAGGAGGCATCCTTGCTGGGTCATCAGGAGGCATCCTTACTGGGTCATCAGGAGGTATCCTTACTGGGTCATCAGGAGGCATCCTTGCTGGGTCATCAGGAGGCATCCTTACTGGGTCATCAGGAGACATCCTTACAGTGAGACACACACAGGAAGCACGGAAAGTCAAAAGGCAAAATGAGAGACACAACACACGGTGAAGGAGCTCCCACACGTGTAAGAAGAGCACCGTGTGGAATGATGAAGGACAAGGACTTTCATGGTGAATTAGGAACCACAAACCACAAGTTCAGAAAGCTCTACAGACTGAGCAGAACAAAGAGAGTACAAACAATCACTTGGGCACACAAGACGAAAGTGCTAAAACCAAAGACAAATTAGAAACATCTTTTCAAGTGTCCAGGAGAACAACATATGACCTTCCAAAGAGTAAATGTGTGAGACTATTATTCAACAAACGTACTGGAGAAGACAACAGGGTGCTGTACTGTGTGTCTCCCCCTCCATAGCTTGACCCCCAAACCCAACACAGTGGTGTTTGAGAAGCCATTAGGCCATGGGAATGGAGCCCTTGTGAATAAGTGGCCTCATACAGAGAGAGAGATAAATCATCTCTCTCTCCAACACATGAGGACAGGGCCAAGAAGGTGTCTGTCTACAAGCCGAGAAAAGAGCCCTCACCAGGGACCAAATTGCCTAATACCCTGACCCTGTTTCCCAGCCTTCAGAGCGATGAGAATTAAATGTCTGTCATTTAAGCCACCCAGTTTATGACATTCTGTTATAGCAGTTGAGCAGACTAGGGCATATGTCATCTTTATGGCACTAACAGAAAATGTCAACAGAGAAATCTACACCAGAAAAAAAAAATAAAACTTGAAAGTGAGAGAGAGGAAGGGATTTTTCTAATGTCTGCCAGCATACTTATATGAGAACAACACTAAAGAGATTTCTTTAGGGGAAAAATTTGTATGAACAAATTAAAGGCAACAGAAATGATAGCTGTATGGTAAAACTAAGTGTCTACTCATTGGATAAAATAATCATTGCATGGCTCCTGTGTATGTAATAAAATGTATTGCAGGAGGTAGGAGTGAAGGAAACTGAGTCAGGATGTTTCAAGACCCTAGAATGATGAACAGTGAAAGAAGCGCTAATTAAAATGCTTTAAAGTGACCATTGTAGGAATCGTGGAGGTAGCTCAGCAGGTAAAGACTCTTGGCAAGAAAGCCGAATGACTTGAGCTGGGGTCCCTGGACATCATATAAAAGCTACAGGCAATGACACATATCTGTAATCCCAGCACCCCTAAAGTGAGACAGAGCGTGGAGAATCCCCCAGAGGCCATTACAGTGGCAGAAACAACACAGACCATCTTCAAACAGGAAGACAAGGACTGCACTCGAATGTCTACTGTGGCATTTTTCACTCTAGCCAAGATATAGAAACAGTGTGAATGTCCCTCCAGGGACGGACTGGTAAAGAACTTGTGATATGTGTATGTGACATAATATTATTCGAAGTTTAAAAGGAAGGTCTTGCCATTTGCAGAAGTATAGATGATCCTAAAGATGTTGTACTGAGAAAACAAAGCCAGACACACAGAGGGAGAGAACTACAGTCTCCCTTAGAGGTAGGCCTTAACAAAGCGAGACCATTGAACAGAGAGAGACAGAAATGACAATGTGGGGTGATGCGGGGCAAGAAGAACAGAGATGGATATAGGGAAAAGGGGCTGGCTAAAGAAACCCACCCTGACCCTGGAGCCCAGGCTAGGGAAGGATGGCTCAGATCAGGGCAGAAACAAACAGTTAGGCTCAGTCAGATCAGAGCCGAGTAGCACCCTGGCCCTCGGCTCAGTGAGGTCAGAGCCATCTCTGTCCCTGGTGACTTATGAAACCAACCAATCATAGAGCAGGAAGGTAGCACCCTGGCCCTGGGGCCCAGAATCAGGGAAAGAAACACAGCTTGCGTTTGAGACCTGAGCCAGAGAAGTGAACACTTTACCCCCAAACCCAGAACCAAGGAAACATGTCCTGTCTCTGAAGCTAGTACCAAAGTAACACTCTTGGTCTCTAGAATCAGAGTCAGTGAAAGAAATGTGCCCTGGCCTTAGAAGCAGTGTCAAAAAGCCAAGAAAGGCCAGTGAAAGAAACACAGTTTGGCTCTTAAATCAGGGCCATCTCTACCCCTAGCCCACAAAACTGACCAATCCCTGGGCAGAAAAAAACTAACCAGTCACTGGTTGACTCTGCCCCCAAGACATCCTATATAAACTGCCCTGCCTGGTCAGTTGTGGGCTGTTCTCTCCACCCTGGTAGAGGCAGCTACTTTCCTGGACCCCTCCTTCCCAAATAAATCTCTTTCTCAAAAAGTATTGGGTGTGAAGATCTTCATTTACTGGCGAACAGAAGATCCTTGCTAAGACGCCCATAGTGGGCAGTTCAAGGAGGAACTGAACAGAAGGTCCTTGTTGAGACATCCCATAGTGGATGGAGCAAGAAGGAGCGGAACAGAAAAACCTTGTTGGGACGTCCCTCGGTAGACAGAGCAAGGAGAGCTGAAAAGGTAATGCTTTGCTCTGGAGCCAGAGAAGATTGCTACATTTCTGCAGGGGTTTCCTCTTTTGCAGAGGGAAGCAACATCTTTGGCCGGAGAAGCAGAGCTCTGCTAGGAAGCCCCCTCCAGTGGGGGTTGAGCAAAGTTCAGCTGTAGCAGCTCTCCAGGAGAGGAGCAGGATTACTATATCCTGCCGGGAGATCATCCCTCACCACACCAGGTATAGCCTGACTCTCCCGAACAGTCCGGATACCTTTCCCTACAGAGCTGTCCTAGCAGCTCCAGGCCTGACTCTCCCAAACAGTTGGAATACCCTGCCCTGCTGAAGCAGTTCCAGGCCTGACTCTCCTGAGTAGTCAGCATAACTTCCCCTCCAGGACAGAGCTGCCCTAAGTGGCTCGAGGTATCCGGGATATCTCACCCTCCAGCTGTCAGCTGTCCTAAGCGGCTACCTTGCCCTCCAGGGCTGCTGTCCCATTGCAGCTCCAACCAACCATCGCCTGACTCCCAAGTAGTCAGGATACCTCTCCCCAGAGTTGCAAAACTCATGTTTTGGTGCTGAAATCCAGGATGGAAAACACAGAATTGCAACAAATTTACTTACAATGTAGGGAACAAAGATACAGGTGTGTAAGATAAGTCTAGGGACCTGATGCATGAGGGCTACAGTTACTGTTTTGTGTGCTGGAAATTTGCTAAACCACTAGATTTTAAGTGCCCTGGCCTCTCACACATACACACAAAGGGTAATTATGTGAGATGATGGACATGTTCATTTACTACTACAGCAGTCATTTCATGGTGTACATTGAAACATCATGGTTTTTTAATGTTAAATATACATGATTTTTTTTTAAAACCAAATTGGTCTACAGATTCAACATGGTGTCTATCAAAAACCTAGCTTTCTACTCTTCCTTTTTAAAAAAAAACAGAAATTGACAATATGATCCTAACATCAACATGAAAATGTAAAAGACACAGAATAGTTAACATAATGTTAGAAAGGAACAAATTTAGAGGATCCCATTTCCAATTTCAGAACAGTATGTTACTAGGTAAGGCTAAGCCAATATATCAATGGAACAGAATTGGGAGCTCAAAAAAATGCACATATGTGATCAATTTGTTCATAACAAGAGCCCACAATTACTCAATAGGGAAATTGTCTTTTCTGTTTTTTTTTTTTCTTGATCTTCCTGCCTCCGCCTCCTCCAGCAAATCCTACTGGCATGCACCACCACAACTGCAGAAATTGTCTTTTGAATACACTGCTAAGATAACCCAATACCCACACGACAACCAGGAAATTATACTCCAACTTCTCATCACAGCCAAGATTATTTAAATGAACAATCCTCCCAATATAAAAGATAAACCTATAAAACTTAGAAAAACTGGGTCTTGAGTTGGACAGTAGTTTCCTAGATTTGACACCAAGATGATAACAAAAGAAAAATAAATTATACTCACCAAAATTAAGACCTTCTGTCCTTCAAGAACACCATCAAGAGAAATGGGAAGACGACGACTCACAGAATAAGAATGAGCACCATATGAAAGGATGCTCAATATCATTAGTCATTAGGGAAATGCAAATCAAAACCCCTACAGACGGCACTTCACACCCACAAGAATGGCTAGAATCAAGACAGCCCATACCACGCGTGGGCGAGGATGTGGGCACTTGGAATTCTCATGCACTGTTGATGGAATTATGATACGGAGCGGTAACTTTGGAAATGGCACATGTAAACTAGCCTAATGACCCAGCAATTCCATTCCAATATACACCTTAAAAGAAGTGAAAACATGCACACACACACACACACACACACACACACACACACACACAATTTGTATTCGAATGTTCCTAGCACATTTTTCAGACTATCCAAAAGTCAGAAACAACTCAAATGTGCACATGTGGAGTAATGACACTCTGAAATATGACTGTGGTGACAAAAAGAATGAAGTACTGATGATGACCCTTGAAAGCATTCAGGAGCAAAAGAAAAAAGAAGCGAGGCACAAAAGGCTACAGAATACCTGTCTCCATTTATATGAGATACTCACAATAAACAAATCCACCCTGGAGAAAAACGGATCAGATCAGTGCTAATTAGAGGTGATGGGAGGAAGAGTGGGTGCTAAAGGGTGTGAGGTTCCTTTAAGAAGTTATACAACTTTTCACCAAGAAAGCGAAGAAGGAAGCTCCTGCCCCTCCCAAAGCCGAAGCCAAAGCAAAGGCCTTGAAAGCCAAGAAGGCAGTGCTGAAAGGCATCCCCAGCCACAAAAAGAAGAAGATCCACACGTCACCCATGTTCGCCCAAGACCCTGCGGCTCCAGAGGCAGCCTAAATATCCTCCAAAGAGCGTGCTCAGGAGAAACAAGCTTGACCACTATGCCATCATCAAATTCCCCCTGACTACTGAGTCAGCCATGAAGAAGATAGAAGACAACAACACACTTGTGTTCATTGTGGATGTCAAGGCCAACAAGCACCAGATCAAAAAGGCTGTGAAGAAACTCTATGACATTGATGTGGCCAAAGTCAACACCCTCATAAGGCCTGATGGAGAGAAGAAGGCGTATGTTCGGTTGGCTCCTGACTATGATGCTCTGGATGTTGCCAACAAAATTGGGATCATCTAAACTGAGTCCAGCTGGCTAATTCTAAATATACTTTTTCACCATAAAAAAAAGAAGCTATACAAATGATCTTGTCATAGTCTTAACTGTCCACTTGACAGCCTAGAGTCGCCTGAGAGGACTTGTCTCAACTGAGGGATTTCCAGGTCAGATGGGCCTGTGAGCACATCTGTGGGGAGGTTGTCTATACTCATAAGTGATACAGAGGTTCCCAGCCCACTGTGGGCAGCACTATTCCCTGGGCATGTGGTCCTGGGATGTATAAAGAATCTAGCTAATCAGCAGCCTGCCCATGAGCAAGCAAGAAGCATTCCATTGTGGTTTCTGCTTCAAGTTCTTTCTTGAGTTCCTGCCTTGACTTCCCTCAGGATGAACTATGAACTGGAAGTGTAAGCTAAATAGATACTTTTCTCCCCTAAGTTACTTTTGGTCAAAGTGTTTTATCAGAGCATCAGAAAAGAAACTAGAAAAGATCTAAATTTAGATAGTTTTCATAGTGGCGAAATTCTGCAGATATAGTTAAGGACTAAATTTTACATCTTAAAGTGAATTTTATGGTATGTGAAACATACTTTAATAAAAAAATATTTAAAATAGCAAAGATTATCAGATTAGATTTTAAAATATATTATAGTTACAAAATACAATAAATATAAGCAAGTTGAAAGCAAATGAATGAAAAATACATACTACACTAACATTCAACCAGAGAGTACAGGAATAGTTCTCATGGTAGATTTCCAAGCAGGAAACATTGCTAGAGGCAAAGAGAAACATTTTTCAATGGATGGTGATAGGTCAATTCAGAAAGACATAACAAAACTAAGTTTGGATGAATTTAATAACATAGGTTCAAAATATATAAAGCAAAAGTTAAAAGAGCTGAAATTAATTGTGGAAAAAAAATTTCATACTAACCAGTGTCAGTAAGACTAGCAGCAAAGTACAGAAAAGAATGTAAATAATTTCAGTGAGTGCACTGCCCAACTCACTCCAGTGACGTGGGAAATCATTGATACTCAGTGGCACAAAGCACGCACTTTATTCTCAGGGGCATATCGTTGTTTCTAGTTTTTCTCCATCAGAAAACACTGGGATAAACAGTTTTGGGGCATGTGTGCAAGTTTGTCCAGGAAAAATGCCCAAGAGTAGAACTGGTGAGTTATAAAGCATCCATCTGCCTTCAGTCCTGCTGATTCTCCTGCCTTCAGACTCATACCGAGGCCTACACCATTGGCTTTCCAGCCCTCAGGATTTTGAACTACTCATCAGTTTTTCTGGATCACCACTTATGCTGGATCCATGAACCATGGCATGCTTTGGAAGTTCTCAGTCTTCAACACTGTATGAGCCAATCTCTTATAGTAAATACCTTTCTCAGATATAGATGATAGATTATAGATAGACGATAACTTATTGACTATGTTTCTCTAGAGAAACCTTCACTAATATAGAGGAGATGACTGCTTTACTTTGAAAACACAGGTTGTGTAAGAAAGAGGGCATCTGAGGCTCTGACAGCCAGGGGTCTGGCACAGCCACTCATGCTGCCTCCATGCTTGGGTCTTTGAGATGAGCTCAGCAGCAGCCTGACTCTTGAGGCAATGAAGTAGCTTACCCAGGACCACCTAATCTAATCAAAGGGCATCTGGACATTGGACATGGAAGGTTCTGGCAGGTAGCTGACATACGGTGACAGGGGGCCATCAAGAGGAAGCTAGGCAAAGAGGCAACATGGGAAGAGGAACACCAGCAGTGAATTCCTAGGAGATCTCGGTGCACATCTGGATCTGAGACTTGTGCTTGTCCATCAGTCCGTTTGTCAATGTCCAAAGTGAGGATAGCAGAATGATTGTGACCTCAGAAAGTGGCAACCTGGGTCATAATCCATGACCTTACATAGACTATTTAACCCCTCTTTGCCTTTATTACCTTATCAACAGAGTGAGAACATTTATATACATCTGTAAAGTTACCCTGAAAAGAAATGAGATGGTATGAGTAGAATGCCTGTGAGGGTCTGGTATATAGTGAGACCTCAGGAAACATTAGCTGTTGCTCTGAACACCAGCATTATTCTCTCAAATTGTAGCTGTATGGCCAGTCCCACTAGAACAAACGGAAACATCAGGTGTGGTACTGTGAACATAGAGTCTAATGACTGATCAACAGTGGCCATTCATTGGGAAGAAATCCAAAAACTCCTTTGTGCTCATGCCCTGAGTGCAGAGGCACACGATCCATTGGCAATGTTTGTTAAGGCCCCTGATAGAGAGTGATTGCAGACACACATGTACCTTCTCCCTTTGGTCTGTATTGTACGACTTACGATAAGAAATACTGATTCAGGAATCTTCCCATTTCAAGTTTCTATGACAGTACCTATAAACAAACCCTCCAAGAGGACTGGTTTCTAAGGGAAGCCAACAGCACATGGATCCTTTTTTAAATATACTGAAAGCAGGCACAGCCTCCTTGTTGGTTGTGAGTATTGTAGAGAATTTCCATGTTCTCATCCTTGATTTCTCTGCTCCATTAACACCTGCAGTGGTGGATGGCCCTCTGGTGAACTCTTCACAAGCAGAGACGTACTGTAGATTCTGATGTCATCCTCCAAAGATGATTTCCTTGTTTATACACCCACTCATAGAGGGGACTAGAAGGAGGGACATTTTTAAAAACATCATTAGGGGAAGCTAAGAAACTAGAAATTTGTTTCCATACTGAGAAGATAAAAGAGGAAATGACAAATAAAATATCCAAATGCCACCTTCTTACTCACTTAAGACTCTGCCAGCAGGCTGACTAGAAAATGCCAGGTAGGGGTTCTCGTGGGCTTTTCTCTAGGAAATGGGACATTTGCAATCTTTGCTCAATCTCTTCTCTCTTTTAGCCTTTGAAATCAGGGTTTGATTGTGTAGCCCAGGCTGGTCTGAAGCTCATGATCCTCTTGCCTCAGCCCCCTGAGTGTTGAGAGTTCAAGATTGTGCTGCACACATGCCCAGTTCTGTTTTTTCCCGTGACTGAGAAGGGCACAACAGTATAACAGGTATCCTGTGTTGTTTATTTTTCTCATGGTGACCAAATACCTAACATGAAGCAAATTAAAGGAAGTAGGATTTATTTGGGGTTATGGTTTGAAGGGATATAGTCCACTGTGGTGGGGTAGGCATGTGGCAGGAGAGTGAGTCCTCTGGTCATATTACATCATCAGTCAGGAAGCACAGTGTGCCGCCACCACCTGATATTTATTTGTGTGTTGAGGGGTGCCCATAGAGGCCTGGAGGGGTGTCAGACACCCTAGAGCTAGAGTTACATGGCTACTGGGAATGGAACCCAGGTCCTCTGGAAGAACAGCAAGATTTCTCTCTAGCCCGGAAAGCACAGTGTGAATAGAGGACAAGTCATAAGACCTCTAAGTCCCACCCCATAACCCATATTCTACAGTGAGGTGTCACCTTCTTCTTCTTCTTCTTCTTCTTCTTCCTCCTCCTCCTCCTCCTCCTCCTCCTCCCTCCTCCTCTTCCTCCTCCTCCTTCTGCTGCTGCTGCTTTTCTTCTTCATTGTCTTCTTCTTCCTCCTCCTCTTTTTCTTCTTCTTGAAAACAGATTCGTCTCTCATATATTACATTCTGACCACTGTTTCTCCTCCCTCCACTCTTCCAAGCCCCCCTGCACCTCCCCTTCCCCCAGATCTACACCCTCCATTTCCCTTCAGAAAAGAATAGGCCTCTAAGACACAACAACCAAACACAACAAAACAGGACACAATACGACATAATACAGAAGCCCTCATCTCGAGCCTGAGCAAGGAAACCCAGCAGGAGGAAAAGGTCCCCAACAGCAGGCAAAAGAGTCAGAGATGCACCCACTCCCACTGTTAGGAGTCTCACAAAAACACCAGCTAACAGCCACAACATTTCCACAGGGGACCTGGTGCAGACCCACGTAGGCCCTGTGTCTGCCACCTCAGTCTCTGTGAGCCCTGCTTCGTTGATTCAGGGGGGCATGTTCTCCTGGGGTCCTCCATCCCCTATTTGCACCTACAATCTTTCCTCCCCCTCTTCTGTGGGATTCCCTGAGCTCCAAGGGGAGAGACCCGATGGAGACCTCCAATTTAGACTCTCTCTCAACATAATGTCTGGTTGTGGGTCTCTGCACCCACTTCCATTGGCTGCTGAAGGAAGCTTCTTTAACTTGAGGCCCACATCATGAGTGGAAGCCCATACCCTACACAGCCTGGATGATCAGAAACCGAAGATTGGATAGTCCAGAGACCAAGGATTGGTGCTTTGTCCAGTCCTCATCAGAGGTACCACTTCTAAAAGATTCAACAACCTTCCAAAATAGTGACAACAGCTGAGTAGAGACCAAGTATTCTTGGTCTATGAGTCTATGGGGGACATTTCCCACTCAAGCAACAACATTCTGTTCATATACTGCTTAGGCTCATGATCATCTCCTAACACAAATGCATTCAATCCAATTTTAAAAGTTCTAATGGTCTGAAACAGTCCAACACTGTTGAAAAGTTCCAAGTCTCTTCTGAGACTAAGGAAGTTTAACTGTGAGCCTTTGTAAAAGTAAGCTACCTATATACCTTCCAATATACAATGTCACAGAGTAAATACTTCCGCTCCAAAACAGAACAGAAGCAGAGCTAGAAGGCTGGACCAATGTGAGACCAGCAGAAAAATACCAAATCTTTCAACTCCATATCTGGCACCTAGGACTCATGATGGAATCACCTGGGCTCCAACAGTCTGCAGCAGCCCTGCCCCTCCAGTTCTGCTGCCTACATTATATGCAATCTCCCTCCTGCTACAGCTACTGCCCATGCCTGCAGCCTTCCTCAGTGGATGTCCTACAGTCTTGGTATTTCCAACATCTTAGTGTTACCATTACAGCTTAGGCCTCACCTTCTAAACCTCATTTAGTGCTGTTTCAGGGCCTCCTTACTGGGAAACCAACCCTGCTCCACATTGCTTGGTCTCAGTAGCCTTCTGAAACCTCGGTGCAAGCCCCCATGACCCCCATTCTTTAACCCTTTGTGTCGGGAAATCCAGCACCACACAGATGACAGTGCCGTGATGCACTTCCGGTATGAGGATGTAACCTTCCCCTCTTGGACCACAGCTGCCACAACCTCTGTGTGCCTGTGAGTCTGGATCTGAGAAAACACTTTCCCCAGACAATTGTATTCAAGCAGAGAACCCCTCAGAGGCGTTCTCAGAACGCACATTTTTACACATTGGAGCCTACAATGGATGGCGTTTTTCCCTCAGTCGGCTTTTGCTGCTGTCCCAGTGCAAAGCCCGTGGTTTCTCTTTGTGGTACTGGTCTCTTCAATGACTGCAGCTGCTTTTCTGCAATCTTTCAACTCACTCACACCTCTTCATGCACCAAAAGGCATATTTCTTGTGTCTTTTTGTGGCACTTAAGACAGCGCAGAGGTTTCTCCATCTTGCATTCTTGCCCAGGCCATTTCAGGTTTAACTAGAATCTCATCTTCTTGATGGAGAATCTCATAGAAAACTACCCAGCTCCATTCTAGGAACCTAGCTTAGTTTGGGTTTCTATTGCTGTGAAGGGACACCATGACCAGGGCAACTCTTATGAAGGACAACATCTAATTGGGGCTGGTTTACAGTTTTAGAGGGTTAGTCCATCATCATCATGGCAGGAAGTGTGGTGGCACACAGGCAGACATGGTCCTGGAGAAGGAGCTGAGAGTTCTACATCTTGATCCACAGGCAGCACAAGGAGACTTCAAGCCATATTGGTCATAGCTTGAATATATGAGACCTCAAAGCCCGCCCCCACAGTGACACACCTACTCCAACAAGGCCATACTTCCTAATAGTGCCACTCCCTGTGAGCTAAGCATTCAAACACATGAGTCTATGGGGGCCATTCCTAATCAAACTACTACAGGTCAGGATGTCCTAGACAACTTATCTTAGCTTCTGCCAAGTTGCTTGCTGACATGAAACCATCACCACCACCATGACCATCACCACCACCAACAACAACAACAACAACACCAAGCTGCCAAGTGAGATATCAGGATATGGTTTCTGCCTTCAAAAACTTCATGCTCTGAACATTCATGGATGTAAATAGGTCCCTGAATATCTGGGTATAGTCCCAGCCAATAGGAATAAAGACATTCAGTTGACTATAAACTGTGTCTAAATGATCATCTCTGGTCAACTCCCCGTAACACTTTGGGTCCACTTGTTTTATATGTCTCCTTGTAGACAGTCCTTGATGAGATCACCAAACAGTAACCAAGCCACAGCACATATGCTGTCTTGGCTTGAATTCTCTTCTGTCAACCTATTAGTCCCTTACTTTTGAATTTAGCCTTGCTCTGGGTCTCGTGACACTACAGAATGCAGTCAGTTTATTAGCCAGAATGAAACACAAATGGTTTCTACCACAGTCACTAACAGGTCCCTTGTTCTTCCCCTATAATCTCATGAACTAGGCCTTCAATGTTTTCATCTTTCTCATCATTCTAGTCTTCCAGACTCCTGCTACAGTGGCTCATTAAGCTCTGTTTACAACATTCTAGGGCCTCACTAGCCTACAGATGCAAACTCTTCCACATTCCCCCCACATAGCGGTTCCAAAGGCTCACAAAGCACACGGTGAGACTTACTGCACCACTGACCCCACTCCTGGTACTAAATTCTATGTATTAGTGACTTTTCCTATTGCTGTAACCAAGAATCTGACAAGAAGAAACTGAAGGAAGGAAAGGTTTACTTAGGTGTACAGTTTGAGTCTTCATGGCTGGGAAGGCAGGGAGAGTGGGCCCCGAAACTGTGAGCCAAATGAACCCTTCCTTCTTAAATCACCTTTGTCAGTGTTTTGCATAGCAATGAGGAAATAATCTACTCCCTTCAGTTTCATTATCCTCCGTGCATCTGCCCAGAGCTATGCTTAAAGGTAGGTTGGATAATGGGCAGCCTCCACGGGGCCTCCAATTGTGGCTTCCAAGGAACACTGGCGTGGTCTTTACTTCAAACACTCTAATTATGGCCTTCAACAGTAACTACACCCCCTTCCCAAATCGGAAACTGTCACAATTTAGGAGATCTCCAGGCCATCTTTTCTCTAAAAGCATGTGTTCTGCACTGAATAATTTGGTTTTAAGTAGTGAGAAAAAAATGAAGATAGTGAGCTTCTTGCTTCATATTCCATGAGGTTGTAGTCTACTAAAACCAAATTATTTGTTGTTCAACACTGTGAACCACAGGCTATTACCGCTGAGCCATCCTCCAGCCCTGTTTTCTGTTCTAGATGATAGGGACTTGTTAGGTAGCTCAGAATAGCTCAGAACTCATGGTCCACCTGCCTCAGCCTTCCAAACACTGGGACTACAGGGCTACCGCCTCTTATCCCTTGAAGTACAGTTTCTGATGAATGTTTATCTCTTCCACACCTTCACAATGCTAAAACTGTAAGTCAAATCATCCTAAGTCAGGGATTGTCTGTATGGTGTTTTGTCACTTGAGGGTAAACATTACTCTTTAGTTTTCAGATTAAAACAAGACAAGTCGGATGCATATTAAACTAACTTGCGTTATGTGTATGTGACAGAGAGAGAGAGAGAGAGAGGAGAGAGAGGAGAGAGGAGAGAGGAGAATAAATTAGGGGCACTGTACTAGTTTTAAATAAAGTACCATTTACACACGCAAATCATTCTCATAGCGGTCTTTGTCACGCCTAAGCCCCTATAAGCACTAAATGGATAGAAATACCCCTTCGATTTGCAGCGATCACTGATGAAATAAACCATGCATTCCTGTCTGGCTTTTTGGGGCTCAAGGAGAGCCCATTCTAAGTAAGAACAAAGGTTCTGGGAAAGCGCTTTCACACACAATGCAGCAGAATGATTGGCAGGCTGATTATTAGTCTGAGTTAGCCTCATCTGGCCTTTTTTAAAGTGCAATATGGTCCACATACCATGACATATGAACACGAAACTCCCCAACAGGTCCTACGCAGGAGACAATGGAGCTGGCAGACTGACACCAGAGCAGCTGGGAGGGGAAGGCTGGGTTCCTGCACATGAACATGTTTGACATTTGGTATCTAAAGGGAAGAACTAATAAATAACCCACCAATGGTGACACGTGCCAACGGTGATGACACGCGGCCACGACAGCTTTTATTCCCAGCCAGTTAATCCTCCACTGCAGCTCTGTCCTTCCAGGCCATCTGGCGCTGAGCTCTTATTTACTTATTTTTACTTTCCTGGGGCTTGAACTCGGAACACTTGTCCCAGTTAGTGTTACATTTTGAAGCCAGCTCAAGGGCTCTGGCCACAGCCGGCTGGCTGAAGGTGATTTAACATGAATGTCTGTAGAAAGTGGAAGTGGACAGAAATTTTAACAGGTGACCTTAAAACTGGGGTTCATCTGCACGGAGTCAGGTAGCCATCTTGGATATAGTGTGGTGAGGGAAACCTATCCGTGATTACCTCTTCCCAGAACCAGTATGTATAGTCTCTGTCTAAAGTGGACCCAACACACACTTACGGGGCATAATCTACTCTATAACCCACAATGTGACATATTCTGGGGACAGAAAAATAAGACTATTTAGTTCTTCCGGCCTGCAGAACTCTGACAAGTAAATGTCCATTCTTTAAATCACCTGATCTATGGCATTTCTTGCGGCATTTGTGGTAGCAGCCCAGGGTCATTAAGACTGTCCGCCACAGTTTCATAGATGCTAACAGAAGACACAAGAGAGGTCAGAGAAAACACATCCTGTTACTCAGGGCTACACGGCAGTGGGAGAGTATCCACTTTCGTGCAGCTCTCCAAGCCTGATTTCTAGGTTGAGACAAAGGTCAGGTGAGAGTTCCTTACAAAGAGGTGCCCTCAGCCTAGGCACCCCAAATCTGTTATAGAATGCCTCCACTCACAAATGTACAAAATTGCAAGCCACCCCTGGAACACCGTCTCCAACAAAGGCCTCCAAACCTGCAGAGGCCAACTCCCCACAAAACCTGAACCACATTCAACTAAGGAAGGAGAAATGTCTCCCAGTTGCATATCTCTGGATGGTCTGTCTGTATTAATCCCTGGAAATACAATCCATGGTGGTGTTTCCTGGGTACACACTCGCATATCAGGAAGAGTTCATGGTCTGGCCATTACCCAGCTCCCAGCCTCACACCTGGCCACACCACTATGGCCTTGGCTCCCTCACCTCTCTCCCGTTGATCATGCACTCCTCTCTTTCTTATCCCCAAACCCAGTAGACTTCAGTCATGGCTCACCCTTTAGGACCAGGTTCAAATACGACTATGAAGCATGACCAAGAGGATAAAGGAGCAAGTGGCATGTCACTATTCAGTGATTTTGTGGACAGAGAAGCCACAAATACGGTTTCCACTGTTTACACCTATGGAAGCTCAAATTTATCCAAAGTCTGCATTTGTGAACTCTACCTCTTCTGGCGCCTGGACACCCTGATGTTCATCTGCTGTTGAGAGTCATAAGTGGAGTCATATATGCCATAAACAGACTCCTCAAGTGTACCCCACCTCGAGGCACACAGAGTCCCTTGAAAACAAAACCAAGGTCGTTTGAAAGGGGAGGCAGCAGAGATGGTTGGACTCGGCTGAGTTCAGTCACAGGCACCTGTCTATGCCAGACACTCTTGAGAAGAAGACCATGGCTTGTTCCTGACTGACCTCTGGTAGCTAGTCCCTAGTGAGTGCTCATGAGAAAATGTTGAATGAATAAATAAATTCATGAATGGATATTTGTAATGTGAAGTTTGCCTTAGGATTCTGTTGCCTCCATGATCACTATTCTATACAAACGGGAAGAAACCTGCTGTCTCACAACCTCAAAAAATCTGTCTCACAGTTTCAAAGGAAAAAAAATTATATTTCCCTTCTCCTTCCCCCAGGTTCTTTCTCCACCAATCTAAGGTGACGCAAATATTTGAATACTGTGATGGTTTGCATAAGAATGTCATCTGCAGCTATTCCACCCTGAATATGACTGATCTCATCTGAATGAGAAATGCCCCCCCCCCCGCCCCCAGATGTGAACATTTGGTCCCTGGTTGGTGTCACTATTTGGGGGAGGTTGTGGAATCTTTTGGATATGGAACCTGGCTAAGAGAAGTGTGTCTGGGGGGGGGGGCGGCTTTAGAGTTGATGGCCTTGTGTCCCACCTACATTTCACTGTCTGTGCTTCCTGTATGTGGTTGAGATGTGATCTCCCAGCATGCTTCTCCACCATCCCTACCATCATGAATCCTAACCCTCTGGAACTGTAAGCCAAAATAAACTCTCTTCCTTACGTTCCTTCTGGTTCTTGGTGTTTCATCATAAGCAACAGAGAAGTCCAAGGAAGAATACAATTTATCAGAGGGAAGTGCTGGTAACCCACAAAATGCAGATACCTTCAACACTGAATTCAGTTGGTTTTGCTTTATTTAGTGTGTCTATGTGTATTTGTGTGCATGTGTGTTACTGGGCATTGAACCCAAGGCCTTGTGCATGCTAGACAAGTACTCTACCACTTACCTACATCCTTAGACCCTAAATCCAGTTTCTGTCCCACTCTCTGGGCTCGGGGCATCCCTGAACCCTGGCCCACTCTATCAGTTGACACTATAGAGTCCCTTCTTGGACCTCTTTGGGCAGAGCAGAAAGTCTCCCACCTGCCAACCCCACAAGCTTTACACAGATGCCATTTAAATGATCCTGTGTCAAACCCTGCTCCCTTCATCCCAGCCCACCCTTGAGTCTCCACAGGGTGTTGTGTCTCTCTGCTGCTAAGGGACACACTTAATCATGTCTCCCTTCTAGTTACCACACCTGATCACTTTAATATCTGTCTTCTCTGTGACCTTAGCAGCTTGGCCAGTCTGCTGATGGCCTTGGACCCCCAGGCCTCCAGAGCTACACTGAAGTTGTTGAGGGATGAGGGAAGCTTAGCACCCCCCAACTCTGCCACCTGTTTGCATCATGGTCTTGAGAGAATGCTCTTGGATTTACGTCCCTCAGCCTCTGACCTGGCCCCACCCACTAATCAGGGCGTACAGCTCACTGGAGTGGGTTGTAGTAGAAGCACAACCATCCGTACCACCACACTCCCCGTGTCTCCTGCCCACACTGTCCCTGCTCTGGTGACTCTCCCAACTCCAAGTCACACACCTGATTTAAACAGAATAACCTCCCCTCCCATACGCTGGCAGGCAGAAGCAGACACAGATCAGCCCACCTAAGATGCCCAAGGGGTTGTTGCTCTTTCTAGGAGCCAGGAGAGCAACAGAACAGACAACTGTGTCCTGACTTAGAGGCTGGCCCCTGTCTCCATCTTTTGTTTACCTGATTAAGTCAGATTAAAATCAACCTCAAAGGCTGCCTGTGGGCACGTGAGAGAATAAACAGGGTCAACACTTTCCTTTCGTAATCATGAAAAATGAAGGAAGAGGAAAAACATCCAGCCCAGATTCGTGGTTTGTTTTCACCAGAACTGAAGCAATTACTTCACCAGCCGCGTCCCCTGATCGGCAGTCAGCAGGTCAAGGAGAGTAGGAAGGAGAGGGCCATGTCCATGGCAGGACGAGCTACTCCCCAGGAACAGTCTGCCCTTCACAGTGAGGAGAGCAGGCCTCTGAATCCTGATTAGCTTAAGGGCAAAGGTCTGTGTTTGTGGGGACATCTGGTCACAGCAAACTATACCAAGACATTCACAGCCAGATCCTGCACCAGCATTATGAGCAAGGACTCAAAAGTTGTCCTGTTCCATTTTACCAAAGTCCAAGCAATTTCTCCTTGACATTATAAATAGATGATAAATGGATAGAGATAGATAGATAGATAGATAGATAGATAGATAGATAGATAGATAGATAGATAGACGGATGGATAGATGATGGATGGATGGATAGATAGATATGTAGATGATAGATGACAGATAGATAGATAGATGATAGATTGATGATATAGGTGATAGAGTAATAGAGTAATAAGGAGATAAGGGATGAAAGAGAGAGAGAGAGAGAGAGAGAGAGAGAGAGAGAGAGAGAGAGAGAGATATGATAGAGCAACTCTATCATGTTAACCTAAATAAGAACAGAGAAGATGAGAAGGTACTCTTAGGAAAATAATATTTCTTTGGGAAGGAGTTACAAGAATCAGTAATCCAGCATGCAGATGCAGTACAGGTGTACCCAGAGAAGTCAGAAATAAATGGAAGATTTTAAAAACCAGAAAGAGAGAGAGAGAGAGTCACAGGAGCTCATCAGAGGATTCACACCAGTTCAGCTCATTTGTGGAGGCAGCACATTAGATAAGTGTCTTTTACAAGCAACTTGGTAACAAGCTGCAGTTTGGAAAAATCCCTTTGAGAATTCCTGTTATTGGGCCTCTGGCATCTTGCTGGCTACACTTTGTCAGAGTTGGACAAAAGTGACTCCATTTTGATTTTCATAACATTCACATGGGGAGATCAGCTAGGTATCCAATCAAGCTGGTACTGGCACTATATCAAGAGCAAGAATTACCTAGAAGCTTGAAGAATTGTAAATCTCGGACTGGAAAGATGGCTCAGTGGTTATGAACACTTGTTATACTGGACTAGGTACAGTAGAGGTACTGGGTACAGTGTTGTAGAAGACTGGGTTTGGGTTCCCAGATTCCACAGGACTCCCACAACTGTTTGTAACTTTATTTCCCGAGGATCCAGCGCCCTCTTCTGGCATCCATGGGCACTGCATGCATGAGGCGTGTAGATAAACATGCAGGTAAAACAGCCAAACATACAAAGTAGGCATAAACACATCTTTAAAACAGGAATGTAAGACAGGCATAGTGATGCAAGCTTTTAATCCTAGAACTCAGGAGGCAGAAAAGCAGGCAAATCCCTGTGAGGTCAAGGCCAGCCTGGTCTACATAGTGAGTTCCAGGTCAGCCAGGGCTACATAATAAAGAAACCCTATCTCAGGAAAGAGAGGGGGCAGGGAGAAAAAGAATATAAATCCATGGAAGAAAACTACCATTCCCTCTCTTTAAGAATCGTAGTAAATTTTAAAGGACCACTATTTTCAATCCTAACTGCTCAACTATCCCTTATTTCAGACATCAGCTTGATTTGATTTGATTTTTTTTCTGGTATTTTAGCATGTGCCTCTGCAGCCGTCCACTGACAATTTGACTCCAATTGTGAAATGGGTTCTCCACATGGCGTCATTGATATCTGACATCTGATAAAGCCTTTGCTGGGGGGCTGTCCTGTGTGTTCTAGTTCGGTCAGCAACACCCCTTGCCTCTGTCCCCTACATGCTTACCAGTGTGTCCTCTTACCCCTTGTGTCTCTTGACATTGTCCAGTGCTGTCGGCAAGGAAAAATCACTTGAGTTAGAAGCCGTAGTCTGAGATAATAAGGCTGGGACAACATCTATTCTCTGTCACTCAAACTAAACACTAGATGTCTTTTTAAACTGTTGCAGGATGTTTGATCACACTGTGACACCCCAAGACTGTGTTAATAAAGTTAACCTTGAATCAGGGGATGGAGCCGGTGATTAGTTGACAAGAAATAGTCATAGAAAATATGGAAGACCCAGGATACGGATAGAGAGGCACAGGAAGAGGTAGGGAAGGACTTGGAGATTCATGGACTTTTTGGTCCTTCCCTTTGGGTCTGAAAAGTGTGCAGAGAGAGTCAGGTGGTCGCTTCTCTGCAGCTTCTTTGATCTATCAGGTTTTCACCCCAATATCTGACTCCCGAGTCTTTATTAGTAATAGAACAACTGAGGAAAAACAACATGAAACTTTCCAGAAATTAGAGAAATCACCTTGTTTTCTCATGAAGGTCCTTTCTACATCTGTGTAGGGAATGGGGAAGCCATTGATTATGTGTGAGCAAGTCCCTCTATGGGGCAGAATAAGTAATCAAATGGGCCATCCTTATGAAAACAAAAATTCAACATGTATGCATGTGTGTGTCTAGAATAGTCGGGGGAGAGCCACCTGCACTAATGGGTCAAGTCCTCAGCTTCTAGAGTCTATAGCGAGGTGAAGAAGGCCCATCCCATCCCCTTCGCAACTCCTGTCCCCAATGTCACAGCAATGCTCTACAGACCCTTAAGTATCTGTTCAAAATAATGAATTTCTCTGATCACACCCCGAAGTGGAGGGAGACAGAGTACAGTCACTCAACAACCTTCGAGATCTCCAAAGGTACTGAAGTAAACACCAAAGAGATCCTTCATGAGGAGAACCAATGCCGAAACACTCATGTCCCGGCAGAGAGTGCAGAGGCACCCCATGTGTGAGTCCACAAGCTTTCCTTACAAGAATGTCACCCACCTCCACCACCTGCCCAGCCAGCCTCTGGCTGATCCATTTGGCAATCCGACAAGTCTACTGGCCCTTCCTCAGAAAACATTTTAAAAGTCCCAAGTTAAAACACACAGTTACAAACTCCACTTATAAGATTGAAATATTTTATTCTGCAATATAGATAAGTTCTTGTTTCTTATCCTCCTTCCTATATTTCTTCTCTCTTTCTCTCTCTATTCCCTCCCACCTTCCCACACTCTCTTCATCAGGCTGGCTTCAAACTCAGGATCCTCCTGTCTTAGCCTCCTGAGTACTGGGATGACAGGTATACACCATGACACCTAGCTTTCCTTGTTCCTTGACTCACAAGGTCTGGGGGCATCACAGTCATCCACTTTGAAGGTGTAATAAACACAAGGTGTAATAAACACATCTCATTCTGAGATGTTTGCCTTTACTGTAATGTAATGCACATTTTTGTCTGTTTTGAAGTCACAGGCATTATTACTACTACTGAAGTTCATAATCTGTGTGCTATTACAGAAAAACATTCCATTTCAAGTAGAGGGTGTTCGAAATAAAAATGTAATTGTCTACCCAAGCTCATCAGCCTTTTGAATTTGAAGCCTTGTAGAGCCTGTGTCCCAGGGCAAGAGCTCTGCTTCTGTTGCCATATTGTCCAACAGGTGTGTTTCAAATGACCAGTCACAAAATCTAGTAGGTTTTTCAGAGATGCTCATTTTTGACCCAATCGGATCAATCAATGTCTTTTCTGGAACATTCTGACAAAGGTCTCAAGATTGATTGTCTCTTACACAGAGGCTATTGTGAGTGTTTATTTTTAATTAGGAACACAGTCCTTCAGAACCCTAGACTATCCACATTGTTACTTCTATGGATCAACTTATCTGAACCACGGGATGCCCAGATGTGTGTTAGCAGTGTTCTGGGTTTGTCTCAGTGACAGTTTGGGGATTGATGTTGGAATCAGTACACTGGATAAAGCCAGTTGTCCTCAGCAGTGGTGGGCCACGTGATCTACCACAGGACTGCCCTCCTGTTTTAATACGGGACGCCAATCTTCTCCTGACTTTGAGCTCACTCAGACTCAGATGAGGACTTGTCCTGTTGGCTTGTCCACTTCTCGGGTCTTCAGACATGGGCAGGAACAACGCTCTCACAGGACCCCAGTCTGCCAGCCGCAGGTCTCAGTGCCCTTGGCCCTATGATTGCATGATGGGGCCTTATAACAGATGGGTAGAGAGGTAGACAGACAGACAGACAGACAGACAGAGAACTACAATTAAGACACTACCCAAGCTTGATATCCAAAGTACACTTGTAATAGCGTAGCTGTGGCACAGAACGCAGGCAAAAAGCTTGATGTTTCTACTTCTCAGCGTAGAGACCTGTCATTTATAACATCTTAAGCCCAGGCAAGGAGGACTTAGGAAATGACACAGTGGGAAAACTAAAGCTACTCTGTGGAGTAAATTGATGTGGGTTTCCCATGTGGGAAATGCGTAATCCTGTAAGCTGATAAGGTGCAAAGTATGTTGGTAAACTGACGTGTACTCTTTAAGCTTGTTAAAAGCGGAGTTGGGGAGTGAGAAGGCCCCTCCCTTGTCTCCCCCAGACCCCTCTGTTCTGGGTCAGGCTGGTCCATGGTTCCGGAACAGCAGAAGGAAAAAATGCCAACAGCTAAAGGTATTAAGAACTGTGTGTCTTGGAGACAGGTAGAAGGGAGGAGGGGGAGGCTGGAGTGGGGGAAGGGAGACAAGAGAGAGTCATGCATTATATTTTTGCATGAAATTGTTGAAGAGCACGTGTAATTACTAAAAGAACGTATTAAAAACCGAAAGTGTGGCTGCTGCGGACCATTCTTGGAGTTGTGCAGAATAACTGAGAACCCACCCAAAGGCTCTAGCACCAAGGTGTCATTGTTCTGGACCGGCCTTCGGAAGGAAGAAAACCTTGAAGCTGAGCACTCTCTTCACAGTGTCTACATCAGTTCCGAAAGACCTCACTCAGAAGTACTTGTTGCCGTCAAATAAACTCCCACAGCACAGCCCTCTGAGGTTCTGCCACCTCTTCCCCTACATGGATGCCGTTTCCACACGCGCTGTCCATCCTTAGGTCTCACGTGCCTCTTGTGTTTGAGTGTCCACATCCGTCCACCAGTTCCAGCCACTTCCAGGCAGAGAGTAAGTCCAAGGACCCGAGAAGAAAGGTTTGAGGGTAGATCTGATGTTTCTGGTTCACCTGCAGCATCTGGGGAAAGGTCTGCAGATCCCCAAGGCTGAAAGCGAATGTTTGGAGCAACTTCAAGCTAATGAAATAATCAAATCAAAATTAGAGCTACTTAGATCATGTCTGTGAGGCTGTCTGTCGGCTCTCTGATTAGAGCACAGCAGAGAAAACCTTTCTTGTAACTTGGCCCTCCTCATTCTGGGGGTGGGAAACACGTTTCAAAGACATACTGGAGCTTAAAGTCACGGAGAAGGAAAACAGCCCGGCTTGCACCGTGCTCCGGGAGGTGAATTCCAGACACCCGCGCTGTCTCCCCCCACCAGCACCTCCTGCCTGGCTTGAGCTGCAGTTTTCGGTCCATTGTGCTTCTAATTCCAAAGAAACGGCTATTTTATTTGGCTTTAAGTCCATTGCTCATGCGGTGCAACATGTCTGCTGCTGCCTGGCCAAGAAAGTGAACTAAAGGAGATTAAAAACAGAGCTGTCTAGTGAACAGGTGCCGCGCATTATCTAATAGCAAACTAAATATAAAAAGGAGACTAATTAGAGTCCTGGCGTGCCTCCTGCTGCCAGCTTCCTAGTTCTTTAACCCTTGAAGGTGCCTCGCTGATGGAAGAACAGGATTCACTGAAAGGGGAGTCTATGATTTCACGCTTGTACACTTGTGCGTGCGTGTGTGCGGGGGGGGGGGGGGGGGGGGGAGGGTCCAGGAAGAGATTAGTTTTGTGTGGCAATGTCAAACCATGATAAACATTAAGAAGAAGATTGCAGCCTTCTACAGCTTTGTTCCTCACAGCGCGGGGCTCAGCCCTGCAGTCCACACATGCCTATGTAGCTAGTAAAAAAATGAAGTCTCGGGCCTCACCCTAGAGGTACTGAATTAGAACTTGTATGTCTAACAATGGGCTTTCAGTTGACTCCCACACACACTGAGGTCTCAGAGCACCATTCTATGGACTGGAGGAGAATGGATTGAACTTCTAGGATGTCGGAGCGGGTGAGGCTGAAGGAAAAGGCAGATGGGATTTTTGGCAGCTGCCTAAGGCAGAGTCAGTACATTTCCCTCATAAAGTTCTGGACAGTAAATATTTAATCTCCTCAGGCCTCACGGCCTCTGTTGTAAGCAGTCAGCTCTCTGCTGCAGCACAAAGGCAGTCACAGGCATTACACAAACAAATGACCATAACCATGTTCCAATAAAACTTTACGTCCGAGAGCAGACATGGGGCTCCTTTGGCTCATAAGTAGTCTTATGCCTGGCCCCTGTTTTGAGAGCACACATGTGTCTTCATGCAGTATAGAACGTTCTAGACCAGCTAGGGTTTGATTCCACTTGATCCCAAAACTTAAAGTCTCACTAGATCTATCAACCGGACAGAATTCCTTCTTCTTCAGTGACATATGATCTGGTTGTATTTCCCATATACATTCCTTATTCTGGTCATTGCCTACTTGAAGGATTCCTAATTGTGCGTGACTTGAGATACTCTCAATTATCTTCCGAGAACCCTTGAAGGATAAGCGAATGACCAGAGAATGACGTCAGCCTTCACTGATAAGACAGCTTAGCAAAGGCAGGAAGTGACAGGCCTGTGTTGGTATCTTCTCACCTCACTCTTTGTCTTTATCGCCATGGCAATCCCCATCAGTCCCTCCACCATCCTGAGGCTGGCACCAACACATCTCCCTGCCAGTCTGATGCATGGGGATCTGGATCTCAGAACATAGTGGAGGAGCAAAAGACTCAATAAAAAGACTAACAGGCAGGAGTCCTGCAACACTGTTTCTTCAGGAGCCATTGCCTTAGGTGGTACTCCAAAGATCTGCGTGTGTGTGTGTGTGTGTGTGTGTGTGTGTGTGTGTGTGTGTGTGTATGAAGGGAGAGAGAGAGAGAGAGAGAGAGAGAGAGAGAGAGAGAGAGAGAGAACTACTTCTGCGGTCATTTCACTTTTGTGACTTAAAACAACATGCAGTAAACTCTCTTGCCTTAGGGTGGGTCTCCAGAAGCAAATCCTGAGATTTTAGTGCAGAAGTAACTCTAAGGTTGTGGGAATTGATACAGAAGGAAGAAAGCCAGCAAGGACTATGCCGTGGCAGGACCACAGGCAATGAGAGCCATGTACTGTGATATCCTGGGGAAATGGCGAGCCTGTCTTAGAGTAACCCTAGACAGAAGCTGGGAATCAGTCAGGGAGTGACGGACAGATGCTCCCACTGATGGAAAGGAACAAAGGGTGTGACTCCCTGGGACTTCTGTCCAGCCTGTCGCATGTGTAACACACAGGAGGATGACCTCTGACAGGGTTGTAGAAGCTAGAAGGTGGGCAATCAGAACAATGGTGAGCACCGAGGGGCACCGGCAACATCAGCCCTGTCCTCCCTCGCCACCCTCTCTGAACATATAACTGAGCAGAATCACTACAGACACAGGAAATCTGTGTCGGCGTGGGTTGCACTCAGTTGCAAGAAATTGAAAAATGTGACTAAATGGTGCTTTAAATATATTTAGAGGCTTTGTTTTCTCATGGAGCCAAAAAAAAAAAAAAAAAAAAAAAAAACTAGGAAATGAGAATACAGGGTCTGACTGGGTGGTTCTGCAGTTCCAGAAGAGAGGAATCTCCTTTCGTCTTCCAATTAGTCACCTGTATAGCTTTGATCCTCCTGCTGGTCCACTGCTGGCCATAGGAGGGTCACTCCAGCCCCAGAACACTGTCCACTGGCTAGGTGACGAAAAGGAGAAGGTCAAAGGTCAAATGATCCGTGCTAGCTTAGTAAGCCTACTCTAAAATAGCCCTCCCATGAACCCTTCCAGGGAACTCTAGCTTCCATGTCTTGATCCAAACTCTCCGTAGGGGCTTATGTATAAGGAGACTAGAAAACAGAGGCTTAGTTTTCAATTTGAATACATTGCTGCCCTGAACAAAATCTGGTAAAAAAGAAATCCAGGACAGATGCTGGATAGGAACTCCACAGTTTCTGCCACATGCTGTTTCACACACACACTGACATTGACACACTACCAACCTAAGCAAGAAGTTTAGCTGAGGAGACACTTGAGAGTTATGGGAGGTTTGTACTGAGGATAAAGGGAAGACACACAGTCTAACCAAGATGACACTCTGCGACTAACCCACGCTAGAGCACTGCAAATGTCAGCATTTGTCGGTTGGCTAAATGACCTTTTCATCATTATTTTTATTTTTGCTTTATTGTATCTTGCCTATAAATGTCAGTCTGTGCCCCATGTGTGTGCCTGGTAACCACAGAGGTCAGAAGAGGGCATCAAATCCCCTGGAAATGGAGTTATAAACCGATGTGAGTCTCCATGTGGGTGCTGGAAATCAAACCCAAGTCCTTTGTTCTACAAGTGTTCTTAACTGTTCTGACATCTGTCAGCCCCTTAAATGTCCCTTTACCCGGGCAAGTCTGGAGGTTGAATAAAAATGACCAGTATACATGAAATGGTGTGGTGGTATTGTGTTCCCCAAAATATTGTGCACGCTAATAAACTTATCTGGGGTCAGAGAAGAGAACAGCCACAATATTAAAGATAGAGGTTAGGCAGTGGTAGCACATGCCTTTAATCCTAGCATTCCAGAGGCAGAGATCTACCTGGATCTCTGTGAGTTCAAGGCCACATTGGAAACAGCCAGGCATGGTGACACATGCCTTTAATCCCAAGAAGTGAGCCTTTAATTCCAGGGAGTGATGGCAGATAGCAGAAAGATATATAAGGCGTGAAGACCAGGAACTAGAAGCATTTGGCTGGTTAAGCTTTTAGGCTTCTAGCAGCAGTTCAGCTGAGATTCATTCTGGATGAGGACTCAAAGGCTTCCAGTCTGAGGAACAGGATCAGCTGAGGAACTGGCAAGGTGAGGAAGCTGTGGCTTGTTCTGCTTCTCTGATCTTGCAGCATTCACCCCAATAACTGGCCTCAGGTTTGATTTTATTAATAAGACTCTTTAAGATTCCTGCTACAAAATGGGGTATATTGATTCCCTGTAGATGGATCACACACAAGAACAACATTTCTCTAATAACTTCTCTCACTTTTAAGTTAATAATTGTGACGTCTTGGTGAAACACATCAACCACAAATTCCCCCAAAATTCTATGAAAACGGCAGTGAAGGATATTTTAAACTATAACCCACAAGGACAATGTGGTAACAATCGAGGAGTAAGTCAGGATAGGCCGCAGGAGGACACAGAGAGACCTAATCCAGTTCCCACAGAACCACGGACATGCCCCGTGAGAGGAGCCACAGAATACACAGCAAGGGAACGCGGGCTTCAGCTGAAAGAACAGTTTACGTGTCTGGAGACAGCTGCACCCACACTTCCTGGACCTGAGACAGGGGCTTTGTTCTCTAGGGAACTGGACTCAGCAAGCACAGGGTGGATGTGGGAACTAGGCTGGAAGGACAGCCTGACAATGACTGTCTACGTATAAAGAGTGAAATCTTTCCACTCTTCCCCTACTTGTTCCCAGAACTCTGAGATTCTGAAGAATAAATACCTCCACCTGTTTGACATTTTGAGATCCTCCACGGAGGAGTACTATCATGAGAAGGTGAAACTGTTCTTATCCGAGGGGAGAGAAAAGCCCCTACCTGCTCTCCTTGGCATTTCTCGCTCTACGATTCCCTTGACCTGGGTAAATATTCACCCATGATTGGCCCCCAAGCTTTCCCCCTTTCAACTCCTGGACATCCAGTGGCCTGTCCCCATGCTGAGAACTAGGGTGACTCTCCTCATATGCTCCCCCCATCCCCGTGACTCAGAATCTTACCTTCTCAGAGTTTTTAGTTTTCAAGAGTGATTCAGTCACAGTTACTTAAGTCCTTCAGACTTTGAGAATTTTATCAGGCCCTAGGGGTATCCATGAAAGACAAATTCCCAAGGCTGAAGGTAAGGGGAAAATGCTTCCTACCCCATCCACATATTGCAGGTCGGGGTAACTGGTGTTAGGATTCTGTGAACTCTAACACTTCTAATACACTCTCCTGATCGCCAACTCCTATGTTCCTGTAGCCTCTTACAGACTAGAGCTGGGTGGCCAGCCACGAGTCTGTGATGGCTAGCTTTGGCTGTCGATTTCATTGCGTCATGAGACACCCAGGAGATTCATAAAAAACACTTCTGGTTGTGTCTCTGAGGACATGTTCAGAAAGATTTCACCGTGAGGGCTCTATCTAGTCAATGACTTAGACCACTGGCAGAGCCAGAATTTGAACAGACTCTGGCAAGACAGTAGGACTGTGGATGAGGCCCAGCAGGAAGTGAGCCCCTGAAGGGTTTGTCTTGGCCCTGGCCCCTAGCTGTTCCTCTTAGCTTCCTGGTGGTTTCCCCCACCATGACTTTCCTCCAGGAACTTTCTGCTGTGCCAAAACCTAAATGCACCAGAGGCAGCCAATCCCAGGCTGACACCTCCGAATGGCCAGCCCAGGTAAACCTTCCATCTCTTTACTAGTTTTCCTTGGGTCTTTGTCACAGTGACAGAAAGCTAATTAACACATGATAGAATCTAATTATTATATTCTCTAGGGCTAGACCCGCTCCCTGACCTATGCTTGGTACTGTGGGCCTCACCTGCTTCTGTCTTGGAGTTTCATGTAGCAGGAATCTTAAAAGTTCTTATTAATAAAAACAAACCCGAGCCAGGTATTGGGGTGAATGCTGGAAGATCAGAGAAGCAGAACAAGCCACAGCTTCCTCACCTCGCCAATTCCTCAGCTGATCCTGTTTCCTCAGACTGGAAGCCTTTGAGTCCTCATCCAGAATGGGTCAACTGAACTGCTACTCGAAAGCCTGAAAGCTTAACCAGCCAAATGCTTCTAGTTTCTGGTCTTCACGCCTTATATACCTTTCTGCTTTCTGACATCACTTCCTGGGATTAAAGGCTCACTTCCTGGTATTAAAGGCGTCACCATGCCTGGCTGTTTCCAATGTGGCCTTGAACTCACAGAGATCAAGGGATTTCTGTCTCTGGAATGCTAGGATTAAAGGCGTGTGCTACCACTGCCTATTCTAAGAATCTAGTGGCTGTTCTGTCTCTGACCCCAGATAAGTTTATTAGGGTACACAATATTTTGGGGAACACAATACCACCACAGTTTCATCTTAAATTGGGGGTGTGAAGCCCCCTATGTTAACACCTAGCTACACATCTATACAACTTTTCTCTGCACCAAACAATGATTACATTGTGATAATCATGGAAATACTGGCATTGATAAAAACTGGATGATGACATCACACTGTGAGAGGGCCACAGCTCTACCTTCCAGGCTGAAGGATGGAGCCCCAAGTTTCACACAGACTCCACCAGGGCTTTTTAGAGCAGGAAATGGCATCATTAGAGGAGATCAGGAAGTTCCTAGCCATGTTGAGGGGCTACACTTGTGTCTGTTCCGACCATCTCTAGGGGAACACAATACCACCACAGTTTCATCTTAAATTGGGGGTGTGAAACCCCCTATGTTAACACCTAGCTACACATCTATACAACTTGTCTTTGCTGTTGTCTAGCACACAGCAGCCAAGACATCACAGCTGTCTTGGGCTCTGCCCTTCATGTTCACAAGAGCAAGAGCACACACCACCAAGGTCACAGGATAGCCCCTTGCCTTCTACTCCCCTCCCCCCATCCTGAACTCATTCTTGAACGCAGGTGTGCATCTGCAGGGTGAGACTTAAATCCTATGCTACCCGCTCAGCAGCAAGGAAGACACAGTACACGGTGTTCATGGCTTCTATCTTGGGAACCGCACAGGAAATTACCCAGATGTGAGGCGTGTTCAAAAAATATCAAGCTTCTGCTTTGAGGAAGCCAGCAGACTGATGAAAATGGACGATCCCCAAACTGCAGGTCAGCCTTTCACCTAGAAAGACCGAGGCAGAAACGGCAGAAACTGTTTCAAAGTTCAAAGTCCTGGGAAGACATGAGGGGTGGGGGGTGGGGGTAGGCTCGGGGCAGCTGTTTTTCATAGTTCTTAAAAAGTGTCTTTTTTTTACACCTGTGCAGGTGATGAATACATCTTTAAAAAATAAATATAAAAGTGTTATAGAGTATAACACTTATTTATTATTATATATAATAAATATAAAGTGCATTTTATATGCACCTGAGATAGATATAGCCCAGTGCAGGTGGCTATTTGGTCTGCTGGGATATTTGGTCTGATGACAAATAACTTGTTTTCTGCCAGTCTGTCCCAGTTGTCTGGGGTGAGGGGGCAGCCATAGCCCATAACAGCATCAGGAGGGAAGGAGATGGAGTACCTTTGGGGGTTGTCCATGTGTTTGGGTTCTGTTATCTCTCTCTCTCTCTCTCTCTCTCTCTCTCTCTCTCTCTCTCTCTCTCTCTCTCTCTCATTCACTTTCCCCCAATCTAGCATAAATAAGAGCTTCATATTGAGATGTAAAAGAAAATTATAATGCCACAGTACTGAGTTCTTGGGATACACATTAAGGGAGGACATTCTGTTTGATATGGCTATGGTTTCAGAAATGTCCAGCAGAGTTCACTGTGGAATTTTGCCTCATGAGCATCTGGTCCCGCAGGCACTCAGGACCCCATGCTCAGAAGGGCCGCAAGATTGGTCCATGCTCTGTTCCTGTCATCTCAAAATTCTTGGTACCTTCTGAGCCAAGGGCCCTGCAGTCTCATTTGGCAATGAGTCCAGTGAATTATATAGTCACTGCTACACGCATCCAAAAGTCCCAGGCTTCGGTGCTTAAGGCTGGTGCCCAGAATACATGTCTTCTTGTTCTCACGTTCTCCCTCCTCGTACCCCTCAACTTGCACACAAACTTTTCTGGAGAACTGTGGCACGTTTCTAAAGAGAATCCTTCTAGTTTTTAGCAGGGTCTCAGAGGGTCTAAGGGCGCGGCAGGTGACTCAGCAATAGAACACTGTTCTAGCATAGATGGGGCCCTGGGTTTGAACTTCAGCTCAAGGACAAAGTTCTATGACCCTCAAAAGTTCTGGGAGCTTTGGCCTTCTGTTTCTTCTTTAAGAACTCAGCATAAGGGTGCACACTTTTCTGTGCCACTGAATCTTGAAGGTGGCAAATGGCACATAAATTATAGCTACGTCAAGGGCTCACTGCTGGCTGAGCCATGGGCTTGCATTTCTCAACACCAGGTGTCCCTTGCCATAGTAGAGGGTGCCAAGTAGTCAGCAAAGTGTTCAAAATGGTTGGCAAAGGCACAGCCATTAGCCGCGTTCTCAGACACACTAGTAAGTGCTTTCCAGCAAACATTGCCTGACTAGCTCTCTGTCTAAAGGGAGGCATTTTAGTCAGGCAGCGAGAGCATCTGCAAGGAGATCATTTAACACAGCGTGGCTCTGAGTCATTTGTAGCAGAATCCTGTAGGTATCAGTAAATTCAGAAAACACAGACTCACCGAGTGTGAAAACTGGGTGCACTCTTAGAAGCATGTCGGAACTGCTCTTGGAGAGGGCCTATACACGTTAAAGCATCTCAGGAACCATTTGCCAGAGCTCATTTAGTGTAACAGTCTTGATAAGTTAAATGGACCCTTTGAGATCTTTCTCTCCAAAACCCACAGGCTCATTTGCTTAACAAAGATCCCCCCACCCCAAGAAGATCAGGAGGCAGAGCCTCACTCAAGTTCTTATACTGGGAGAATGTCTTCAGAGTCGGCGACAGACTGTAAGATGAAATGCCTCTGGCCAGCTCCCGATAGAGCCCTGGCTCCCCTGTGAACCTTCCTGAGCCTCAGGAGTTAGGCCTCCATTATCTGCACTGCTCTGGGCATTCGGTTCTCCAAACTCCCATCACTAAGTTCCTTTTACAGCTTTCTGGGGCCTCTCTAGCACACAGCTCCAAACTGTTTCACATTTCATCTGCAAACCCTCAGGGAACTCTGTGGAAGAGGAGGAAGAAAGATTGTAAGAGCCGGAGGGGATGGAGGACATCAACTAAGCCCTACCAGACACAACAGGACTCACAACTATATGATCTCACAGAGACTGAGATTCCCACCTCCTACCTAGTTATCTATCTCTTCTTCTATCAGTTAAACAAATCCCAGGAGAAAGGGAACCCTCCTGAGTCTTCCTCCTAAATTATCTCAGGTCATCCCAACATCTATTTGTCCATCAGGCCAGCATCCCATGCAAGCCAACCAATGGGCAGGGTTTGTTGCTGGAGAAATTAGAGAAAAGCAAAGGTGTGACTCTGCCATCAAATCACACACCTCTTCCTCCCTCTCTCAACCCATCAGGAAATCACAGGCACACCTCCAGCCACTACCCTTCACGGAGCCCTCAGGTATCACCCTACACTAGCAGGACCCCTTCCTGGAACCTACACCACCTGCTATGACCATGAATAGACCCACTGAGCTTCCTCCCCACGTCATTCTATTTGAGTCCAGGGCAGATCCTAAGCAGGCAGCCCACGATGGGAATTCTAGGCTAGGACTTGCTTTGGACCAAAGATTAGAGACTTCACATTGCGCGTTTTCATCTCCTCTTGCTGGCCAGGCATCTCTGTCGTGGACTTCAAGGTGATGTGAGTCACAACAGCAGAAGCAGAAAGGAAAGAGAATAGTAAGAATGCTACTTACAAGTCGTACAGCTTAAACCACGTTACTCCATCCCCATCTGCATTAAGAGAAACACTTGAAATTTTTTTAGAGACTAAATATCTATTCATATCCCAGACTCCACTTTCTCCTCTCTCAGACCTCTTTACCTCAGTTTTCCAAAGGGGGAAAAAAAATCTCCCAGGCCTGCACAGTCCACTCATTCTGGTTTTAGCATAAATGGGTACATTTGGGTCACTACAGATGCTGCTGACTTAAAAGGGACTCTGTCCCAATAAATCCACCATCAGTTGAAAATACACCGCACACTAAATCTATATATCATTGCTTAGCACACAGTTGCTGACTCCCCCCGCCCACCCCAAAGTTTCTACTGAAGGGTCTCTCCTTGCACCAGGATGGAGTTGCCAAATCAAGACGTTGAATCATTGTAATTGGGAACTGTTGTTCAGGCCGATTGAATTGGTACTTCTGACATAAACCTGCTGGACAGGAAGGACAATGTGACAAGTCAAGTCAGGGGAAAAAACTAACATCAAAGCACCCTGGTACAGTTTTTTTTTTTAATCACTGGATGACTTCTTCCCCTTACATAAAGTTGTTACTCAGATTACCAGGAGAGGTTTGATGAGTGTCAAATGCAGAGCAATCAGAAGGTGCAACTGTAATGTGCCCTGAAAACGCGCTCATGCCTTCGTCCTACTTCTCAGGGTAAAGCAGGCCCCTGCGGCAGCTCCCCGCTGCAGCCAGCCTGTCCTCGAATGGCCTGGACTTGCCCTGCCAGCTGTGAGTTATTTCCTCCAGTTATGGGGCTGCTGTTAAAAAGGAACCAGAGACATCACCCTCACAGCTGCACTTCCCGGAGGCCTGAGGGACAAACGGGGAAATAAGTGTGCCGGTCTCCGCTGTCTCGAGGACTCGGACAGGAGGGTGTCCAGCCTTGAACCCTGGCGACACTCATCTGGCTTCTGAGTTAGTCAAGGTCCCCAAGCTCTTACCAATCAGATGGTCGAACAGATGAAGTGTATTATTCTGTGTAGCCAGAAGCTGGGGGTGATGGCTAATCTCAGTGGTCAATTTGTCACATCTGGGAAGAGGCAACCCCACTTAGAGAATTCCTCTATCTGATTTGGGCATGTCTTTGGGACATTCTCTTTATTGTTAGTTGATGTAGAAAGGCACAGTCCACTGTGGGTGGTGCCATCCCTAGGCACATTCCTTCCAT
Organism: Peromyscus eremicus; assembly: GCF_949786415.1. NCBI lineage: Eukaryota > Metazoa > Chordata > Mammalia > Rodentia > Cricetidae > Peromyscus > Peromyscus eremicus. The sequence continues at coordinate 7,959,785 of NC_081428.1, read as the reverse complement.
GGTCTCTGCTTCAGTTCCTGCCTCCTGCTCCTTCTTGAACTCCTGACCTGGCTTCTCTCAGTGAAAAACTCTAACCTGGAAGCCAAATAGACCCTGTTCTTCCCAAGTTGCTTTTTTGGTCATGGTGTTGATCACAGCCACAGGAAGCAAACGAGAATGCTGGGGGACAGATGCTTTGCTGGTGGGAGCATTAATTTTCTGATGAGAGTGTGAACTGGACAACTCAGCTCAATCTGTACAAATAAAAAGATACTCAAAGCTCTTGGCTGAGCCGTTGCCCTTGTAGGGTTCCACCCTGTAGGTGTGCTTATATGCACATGAAATGTAGTGACACTAGGCTATTAGTTACATTGTTGTTTGAATCAGAAAGAAACCAAAACAACCTAAATACCTGTCACTAAATGAAAGACTGGACAAATAATGACAGATGGAGTCAAATGACATCAATATTGTGTTAAAAAGGGGTCTGTGTTCCACATTCCGACATGATAATGTGAAGTAAATAGAGTTCACAAAACTGTGTGTAATGTGCTGCTCTTTGGATGAATTGTATGTTTATGTATGTGTGCACAGAATGTCTCTGGAACTATTCAAAGGAAGTTGGTTAACTGTGATTCCTTCTAGAGAGAAGTTGGTGGCTAGAACAAGGCACAGGAGAGCCTCTACATTATAACCCTTCTTTTTATTTATTTTATATTTATATTTGTTTTTATTTTATATGTATGAGTATTTATCTCCATGTATGTATGTGCACCATGTGCATGCAGTGCCTCAGAAGACCAGAAGAGGGCATCAGATCTCCTAGAACTGGAGTTACAGGTGACTGTGTGTTTCCATGGAGGTGCTGGAAACCGAACCTGGGTCCTCTGTAAGAGCAATGATTGTAACCCAGCACTTACCCTTCTTAGGTTAATCAGCTTTTTGCCTTTATGACAAGACACCTATGATAAATCAAATTCAGGAGAAATGGCAAATTTGGCTCATGGATTCATTTCTCTCGGCTTGGTTCTTTGGAGTCTGTGATGAGGCAGGACATCATGGCACAGTGTGGGAGAGGAGCTTTGTTGACTTCATGGTGACCACAGAGAGAGAGAAAGTGAGGCAAAGGAGTTTAGCATCTCAACATCCCCTTTGAGGGCATGCCCTAACTGACTACCTTGCTCCCACCAGGCCTCACTTTTTTTATTGTTGTTTTGTTTTCTATTGAAAATAGACTTTTTTCATACAAAATATTCTGATTACAGTTCCCCCTCCTCAGCCCCTCTCCACCCACCCAAATCTACATCCTTTCTTTCTCTCTCATTAGAATACAAACAGGCATCTAAAAATAACAATAAAATAAGATAATATAAAAAAAAAACAAACAAAGATGACTAGGACAAAACAAACAGGAGAAAAAAGAGCCAAAGAAAAAGCACAAGAAACACACACAGGCACTGAGATACACACATTTGCACACACAGAAAAACCCGTAAAAACAAAGTCAGAAACCAGAGCATATGAGCAAAAGATCTGTGGGTGAATCGTGATCCTAATTAGTCTTAACAATAAAAATCCAGAGTCAGATATTGAGGAAGAATGCTGAAAGAGCAGAGAAGAAGAACAGCAGCCATTTGAGAATTCTCACCTTCACCAAGTCTCAGACTGAATGGGCAGGGCAGATCCTGTCTCCACTCACCTTCTATTCCTGTCTCCACCTCCTATGTGCTGGGATTAAAGGTGTGAGCCACCACTGCCTGGCCTCTATGGTTAACTAGTGGCTAGTTCTGCCCTCTGATCTCCAGGCAGGCTTTATTTGTCAGAACACAAACAAAATATCACACGACATATTGGAAAATTGATTGATTGGTTGATTGGTTGATTGATGATGCCCAAACAAATCATCATGAAACAAAAAAACCTCCAACAATACCACTGAGTTTGTTCTGCACTGGTCATCTTCTACTGGGCCGGCACCCTACTCTTAAGTGTGGTTTGTGTGTCCAGTAAGACTCAATTGGAAAAAAATAGTTTTTCCTTCATAAGAGGTTACCTATTGGAGCTAGCGTCTGGATTAGGGATGGGGCTTATGTCTGCTTCTGCTCTCAGCACTGGGGCTCCATCTGGCCCACACCTGTGCAGGCCCTGTGCATGCTGCCTCAGTCTCTGTGAGATCATATGTGTGTAAGTCCTCTTGTGTCCAGAAGGGCTTGCTTAGTTGATGTCCTCCATCCCCTCTGGCTCTTAAAATCTTTCTTCCTCCTCTTCCACAGAGTTCTCTGAGCCCTGAGGGGAGGGATTGATGGAGACATCCCTTTTAGGATTAGTGTTCCAAGGTCTCTCACTCTCTATACATTGTGGAGGTGTAGGTCTGTATTTGTTCCCATCTGCTGCGGGAAGAAGCTTCTCTGATGATGGCTGAGCAAGGCACAAATCTATGAGTATAGCAGAATGTCATCAGGAGTCATTTTGTTGCTAGGTTCCTTTAGCAGAACAATAGTACTTGGTTTTCCCTTAGGTCCCTGGCCCATCTAGTCTCAAGTTCTTGGCCTCGCAGGCAGGTCGGGCATGGATTCTATATCATGGAGTGGGCACAATGCCAAGCAGAGAGTGGTTGGTTACTTCCACAACTTCCATGCCACCATTTCACCACCATATCCTGCAGGCAGGTCCCTACTTCCACCAGCCCTCACTTCCTCAAGTTCCCCGACAGAGTCATGGACTTACGACCATTCCTAAAATACAAGGGCCTTTGGGAGACGTTTAATATCTGAACCATAACATTTTTCTCTTTCAAAATGTGGATCATATTCAAGTATTAATTTTGAAAAGTATTAATTTCAAAAAATAGAAATGGTGTTGTGAAGACTATGGTCAGGAGTTTTACTAACATTCAGAAGTTCAAAATCAACCTCACAGGGCAGACACCAAGGTGTCAACTGCTCTGGTTCTTTCTAGAAACTCCAGAACAAAAACTATTTCCTTATTTTGTCCAACTGGGAAGGAGCCTGGTGCATCCCTTAGCTTATGGCCACAGCACTCTGACCTCTGTTTCTCAGGTCACATCTCTTTCTCACTGATTCTGACCCTCCTGGTTCCCTTCCCTTTAAAGAAGACTGTTGTGACAATATTGGATCCACTGCATGATCCAGGATAAGTAACAGATTCAGGGGTTTGATGTTGCCATCTTTGGAGGCCACTGGGAGTACAGAAGGAAACATTTTGATTGGTTCATTTCTGATGGCCCTAGGAGACAGGAGTGAGCAAGCTGGTAGTTCCGACCTTTGCCAGCCACAGGTCACCAGTGTGGGGATCGTTGTGTTAAGGGACCTGTTGCCTTGTTCCCTTGGGTAATGTGTCGTTGACCTCACACTCTACTTCTCTTCTCTGAGGGGCCTATCGGCCAGGTCCACCCTCAAGACCTGGAAGCCTCCATCGTGGGAAGGACATTGAGCCTCCACCGCGTCCCCAGAGCTTAACTCAGAGCCCCACATCTTGTCGGTGTGTGAGACCCTAGTACAGCAGGTCCACTCCTGCCAATGTCCCTCCCATTGGCCAGACCCTGGGTGAACCAGACAGCTGGGATCCCAACAGTCACACAGGTCCCCACTGGGGAGGTTTAGTGCCACATTCCCCAACCTTTTGTTTTGTACTGAAAGAGTGACTATCCGTGACATCATTTTTCTTTCATGGTCTCTTGGATTTTAGAAGGTTTTTATTTTCCAAGCCATTTATACTTCCTAAGCATAAGTCTAATCAAACATTAAGGCATAATTTCCAAATTTAGAAAACCAAAACACAGCACACAGCCACACTGTCATATTGAGGAATGCATTCTTGACAGTCGGAAAGGTTCAGGCTGGAAAACCTGGATGCAGAAATCACAGCAGTCAGCCCCCTGTGTCTGCGGGCTCACTTCTCCTGATGCTACAAACCATGGGTGTTCGTGTTGGGGGGTGGAAATCCCACCCATATTGAACACGCTCAAACTTTTTTTCTCATCATTATTCTCTAAACAGAATCATATACCAAGTATTCACATAGAATTTACATTGCATCCAGTATTAGAAGTAATGCGGAGATGTTTTTAAGTATACAAAGGACATGTGTGTAGTATATGCAAAAACTAAGTCACTTTGTGGAAGGCGCTAGAGCACCTATGGACTTTTGTACCTCAATGGGCCTAGAGCCAATGCCCTGGAGATATGGAGGGAGCATCACATTAGCAAGCAAGAACTAGGCTGAGGCAGTTCATGTCATCCTGCTCTGCCACCCATTGGCTATCTGAACCAGGATGCTGCTTGCCTGCACAGGATCAGTGTCACCCCTTTATAATCCAACCCCTCCCCTGAATCTTCCACTCAATTTTCCAGTGTGGGATTCAGACCATGGAGCTCCTTTTTAAGTTTCTCTAGTGAGTCCATTGCAGGGTCTGGAACGAGACCGTGGGCTGCAGATTCCCGGAGAACATCCAGGATCATGTCTGGTAGTAGGGTCCAGGGAGCCCAGGGGACTTACCTAAAACTCTGAGACAGGGAGAGCCAGGGGCTATAGAGAGGAGGTGGACCCACTTGGGGAGATAGGTGACAAGTCACATTGAGAGCTGTAAACATTGACTCCCTGGGACTTAAGCACAGCAGAAGCGCTCTTGGCCATTCTGACATTGGGTATCAAGTCAGTGATGGCTAGAAGCTAATGCGATTTGAAAGCCCCTGAAAGAGATGCCGTAAGTCATAGTCAACCAGCCAGGGTCTGTCTGCTGCCCAGACTGCCATAACCTCCCTCCCACCTCTCCCTTTCTCCTGCACTCACCTTGACTGAGCCAAATCATTTCTCACCAAAACTTACAGAAGCAGCGTGGGGCCGATGTTCCTGAGACAACAAAGAGCCGTGCACACGTACTGCAAGTGAAAGGCTAAAATTAGTAACGGCCTTTGGAGTCTCTATCAAGACTGAAAATCTCTATCTAATTCCGCTTAAAGAAATATGGCATTGGGGGAGAGGGGGGTACATATAGTTCAAGGGTGTGCATGCATATATTGCTAAAATTCCTTCCTTGGGGGAAAGAGAAACAACACATACCCCTCCTCCTAAGGCCCCAAGGACAAACCAATGTTCGGTTCCACCAGATTTCACCCCTGGAAAACCAATGAGTCTGTTGGGCTACAGAGCAGTGGGTGAGAGGTTAGGGGCAGAAACATAGGTGACCTCCAAGCAGCCACACCGGAAGGTAGGGCTACACCCAGCAGGGATGATGTCTTCCCCTGGCTGAGTACATGGAGCGCTGCCCCCCCCCCCATCCTTCTCCACTACATACTCTAGGCCCTCCCAGAGAAAGCTACTCAAAATGAAGTCAGAATTACATACAGCTGATTGGAAGAGAGGACTGGACACTTGCAGGGAGGTCCCCTGGTCCTCCCTACCACCTCCTTCCAAGAGGGAAGTCAAGAGTCAACAAGCCCAGCTGTGATGATCGTTGGCAAGCAGGCACAGCTGGACTCCTGAAGATGGTGATGCTTTGTCTCGGGGAATAGTCCTGTACAACCTCACAATGTGTGACAGGGTGGCTTGGTGGGTCGACCCAAAGCAGCAAGGAGACAGGACAGCCCGCAGAGCGGCCTCGCTACCCTCCACACGCTGAGGAAAGCGCTTTTACAAGTTTCCTCATGCTCTAAGTTCTCCAAGCCCTAAGAGATTAGGTAGGGGTTTCATTTTAATTTTAAGGATTAAAAACAGAGTTAGATAACTTACAGATTGTGTGGTAAGTGGCGGAGCTGGGGTTTGAATCTGAGCCATGTGGTGAGAGGGCTGGGGCTGGCCATGGCTGAGCAGAATCATCACTATTCTGCTGTGGTGTGTCGTCAAGTGGAAAAAGCGAATTGCTGAACAATGTGATAAATTAACTGACTTCTGTAAATGATCTTCTGTGTTTGTTATGGTACATGGGTTTCTCTGGGTGGGATTGCCCTTTTTAGACTAAAATAGACCGAGTGTACAGACTAGTTGGGGCTCAGTGTGATATTTCAATATATGCATGGAAAATCCACTGATATTCCAAAGGCTGTCTTCATTTGATGTGACTCGAGCTTTTCCTGCACAAACAGCATTCATATGCCTCAAATACACATAACTTTAACAATCCCATTCAGAGAGAAAAGGCAACATATGCTCACACAAAAGCATATACACAAATAGTCCTAGTACTATTATTCCCAAAAGCCTAAGGGGTTAACAAAAAGTCATCAAATCCCGAATGACTAAATAAAATGTGTGTTGGCAGAGGACACAGTTCAAGATCTCCAGTGTGCCAGCTAGTGTTTTATCAACAGGACACAAGCTAGCGTCATTTTAGAAAAAAGCCTCCACTGAGGACCCACTCGATGGCCTGTGGGCAATGTTCTCGATTGATGACTGATGTGGGAGGGTCCAGCTCACTGCGGGCAGTGCCACCCCTGGACAGGTGGTCTTGGGTGCTATAAGAAGGTGGGTCCTCTACCTCCCTCCCTACCCACCCAATGTCATATTCTCATTGTCTCAAGAAAGAAAGGGAGGGACGGACGGACGGAGGGACGGACGGACGGAGGGACGGACAGAGGGACTGACGGACAGAGGGAAGGAAGAAGGAATCAAAACAAGCTAAAAAGAAGAAAGAAAGCCGGCTGTAAGCAGAGTTCCTCCATGGCTTCCGCTTCAGCTCCTGTCCCCATGTTCCTGCCCTGACTTCGCCCTCTGATGGACCGTTACCTGGAAGTGTGAAATGGAATAAAGCCTTTCCTTCCAAAGTTGCTTTATCACCATAACAGAAACCCTAACTAAGACCCAGTGTACACCTAGAAACATGCATGGTCCAGTCTAACATTCTTCCCGTCCCGCTCCAGATCTTAGCAAACTCAGCTCACAGTTCTGTTCCTATCAAGTCAGGAACCTCTACCTTTACTCATCAAGGCTGTCTGTTTCTCCTTGGCTTATCTGGGCCAGCAGCACTTTAGTGCCATTAAGTAAAACATTAACAGTGCAATACCATGATGGTTGATCAGACAATGGGACATGTCATGATGACTAATGAGCAGGTAGTATGTACTACGTGGGTACGCTGAGCAAAGAAAAGATTCATATCCTAGGCCAAATGGAGCTGGATGCCATGAGATGTCATCACATGACAAGGAAGATATGCAACTTTAAACTCATGAATTGGGGATGGAGTGATAGCTCAGCAGTTAAGAACACTGGCTATTCTCCCAGAGGACCCAGGTTCAAATCCCAGCACCCACATGGTGGCTTACAGTCTTCTTCTGACTCCAGTCCTGAGGGATCTGATGCCCTCTTCTGACTACAAGGGCACTCACATATGTGGTGTACAGACATATAGGCAGGCAAAATACCCACATACACAAAATACTAAAAATAGAAAAATGTAACTCATGAATTGCTCGTTTCTGGAGTTTTTCATTGGTTATTTTGTACTATGACTAACCTCTAGTAACTAAAACTGAGTAAAGGAAACCTCGGATAAGGGAGTCCACTGTTTTGTACCCTAGAAATGATATTTGCTGATAAAAGGAATGAAGTAGTAAAACATACAACAGGGAAGGACTGCTAATACATTCTGCTAAGTGAAGGGAGGCATGGTTTATATAATCCGTTTGCATGAAATGTCCTGAGCGAGTGAAGCCGTAAAAGCAGAAGGGAGCTTGATGGCTGCCTAGGACTGAAAACTTGGGAGAGCAAGACGTGACGGCCGAAGGGTGCAGGAGTCTGCCTTTGTGAACAAGTGACAAGGATGTTCTGAGACTTGACTGTGGTCATGTGACAGCTCTGATACCGAAGGCAAACCTCTGCATGGGTAACTCATCCCAAGGCGTATGCATTATGATGCCTCAGTAAAGCCAGTGCCGGACCAAAACTGCCCACCTCTGCCTTTGTCTTCCCCCCTCCTTCTCTGCAAGCTGACAGACAGTGTGAGGCACGAAGCCAGGGATCTTTAGGAACCAGAAAGAGACAGTTTTATCCTGCCCAGCCCTGGCATATCCTACGCAGTCATTTCTGTTTGAAAACGTGATACGGACACAAAGAGGAAGCAGTCCAGCTCACTTAGCCTTCAAGCCCAGAGCCACAGTCCAGTGCTCCAGGGAACAGCAGATTCCTGTAAACACAAAACCAGGGTTGAATGGCCCTCCTGGGTGGACTTCTGACTTTTACATAAGGGTTTGCTGCGTGAACGCCACAGATCTCCGCTGTGTAAGTGGCCTGTTTAAAACAGACCGATTTCTGAATTTCCCCAGTGCTTTTTAACCAAGGCTCCCGTGCATTAATTGTCCTGCAATCTATAGGGCTGGGGGTGGGGAGAAACAAAAGATACGTCAAATCAAGTTTATCCTATAATTGGTAGGAGACTGTAATTTGGGGCTTGCCGTGTTGTTCTGTATAATGATACTGTAATCAAAACGGCTCGTGGTGGAGAGGAATCTCAGGCACGCTGGCTTGTTCGACGAGAACAAAACGGATCGGACTGGCGCCTGCTGCCAAGCCTGACCACGCAAGTCTGAGCCCTGGGACCTGCACAGTGGAAGGAGAGAGCAGAATCCTGCACCATGTCATCCGACCTGCTCACACTACATAAACAAATGTAACTTTAAAAGAGACTAAAACATAGCTGCCACATGCTCGGTTCTGGTCAGAGTCACTCCAGATTCCTCTCTGCATTGCACAAGCCATCCCCACACGGTGGCCTGTGTAACCACCAGCACTGAGTAAGCGTTGACACATGACACATGCTTGGCTTCAGCCCAGGGGATAGTATGGCGCCAGGAAAGTATATGACAGCACACAAGGGCAGAACTGCCTTCACTTCCTTTCCTGTTGCTGTGATAAAAATACGTCAACAAAAGCGACTTCAGGGAGAAAGGGTTCCTTCGGCTGGCAGTTCCAGACCAGAGTCCATCAAAGCGCGGCAGGAGCGGCGGCAGGGACTTGAGGGAACTGGTCACATTGCCCCCAGTCAGGAGCAGCCAGCAGTGTATTAGTGCACGTGTGACACTCTGCTCCCTCTCTCCTTTTCATCTAGCTCAGGACAAAGGCCGTGAAACACACTGCCCACTCTGAGAACAAGGGTCCTTCCCATTTCACTTAACCCAACCAAGAAAACCCTCTCAGGCATGCTCAGGGGCCCACGTCTCATTGGATTTTGTCAAGTTGGCATCAACCACCACAACAAAGAAGCTAGAAGTCCAAAACGGCCTCACGATTTACCCACTGCTCTCAGAAAAGGTCCCTGACACACAGTGTCCAAGCCTTGTCTAGAGACCTGTCCATCTTTCGTGTGCCACTAGACCACCCAGCTTCTGTCACTATTCGTAACAAACTTTTCTAAAGGAATCAGGTCTGCAGGACCAGGTGGAAGGAGGTGATGTTAAAGACACGCGGCCCCGACTTGCAGCAGCAGCATCCTTTGTGATAGGAGACTCTCTTCCCCTCCGCCGCCCCCCCCCCCCAGTGTGCCTGTAGGAGCAGGTGTGACGCTGTGTGATGAGCATCACTCTAAGTGGCATCAGGGAACAGCCCCACAGTTGGGTGTATTTATTACTAAATATAGCCCGGCTTTTTGCCTCTGGTATTGTTTAATGCCAGCTGAGTCCTTTTTTAAAAAAAAATATGTTTGGGCAGGAACTGTGTAGGACTGATGGAAACCCAGAATAACCACGGCCAAAAAGAATAAATTACACTCTATTTATCTCTTATATAAAAGTCCAAACTGCTATTTGGATGAATGATATGACTTCCATGAGGGTACACACTTCTACTGCCTCTATGCTTTCTCACCCCCACAGTGTCATGCTTTCAGGTGAGGGTTCACCTGCACGTCAATCAAGGTTTCTGCCAGCAGCAGGTGCAAAGAAACAGACAAGAAAGAATATGTCCCTTCCTGTGGGGGTGTTGTGTCACTCATCTATCGCTTTGGCTCAGCTTTTATTGACTTAAAAGGTTAAACGTCGTCGTTATACATCCTTGCAAGGGAAGACGAGGCACCAGGGTTTAATTTGGAAGCCACAAGTCCATCTACAAATTGAACAGGTTATTGCTATGAGAGAAAAAAAAATGGTCACTCTAGGGGTCCGGCTAGTGGGAGATAGACGCCACGAACGCAGTTGACAGCCGGAGAGAAGTAGCATCTACTCAGAGATCAGCAATCCTGCTTTCCTCTTATCATGCCTGTTCCTTGCCATCAGCTTGCTTTGACCAATGGGATCTCAGCAGAAATGGTGCGGGTTACTTTCAGGCAGAATCTTTAACAGCGGGCACATGCTTCTTAGTCTCTCCCCTCATCATGAAACCAGGGAGGGATCCAGTAAGATGGCAGACAGTCTCTATCAATCTCAGAGCTACAAGATCCAGTAAGATGGCAGGCAGTCTCTATCAATCTCAAAATTACAAAGTATGCAAAGCCACACTGACCTGCGATGGGCATCAGCCAGAATGATTAATAGATTATGTTGCTTTGGCCTGGTTATTGGTGTGTCCATAGCATGCCTAAGCCTAGCCTGGTAGGAACAGGAACACATCTTTTGCCCGTAGACCAATAGTAGAATATTTGCCTAAAACATGAATCCCCTTGCCATAAATGCAATAGTACAAGGGGCTGCCTGTGGTGGTGTGAATGAAATGCCCCTCATAGGCTCATATATTTGTATGCTTAGTTCCCAGTTGATGAACTATTTGGAAGGATTAGGAGGTGTGTCCTTGTTGGAGGAGGTGTGTCATTGGGGGTGGGCCTTGAAGTTTCCAAAGCCCACATCAGGCCCAGGTCTCTCTCCTTCTCTCTCTCTCTCTCTCTCTCTCTCTCTCTCTCTCTCTCTCTCTCTCTCTCTCTCTCTCTCTCTCTCACTCTGCCTGTGGATTAGGATGTAAAGCTCCCAGCTACTGCTCCAGTACCATGCCTGTCTGTTTTCTGCCATGATGATAATGGACTAACCCTCTAAAACTGTAAGCAAGTCCCCAACTGAATGCTTTATTTTATGAGCTGCCTTGTTCATGGTGTCTCTGCACAGCAAGAGACACTGTGCTTTACTGAACATTTACAATGAGCCCAGATGACTTTATTAACATCATGAAAATCATTTCAGCCTCACTTGGAGAATGCTTCCAATGGCTTTCCTTCCTAGTTGACCAGACAAATGCACACAGGTGACTGTTACTTGAGACAATGTTGTCTGATGAAGTTTTACATCAAACAAGGAACTTTAGGGGACTAAACTTTGTCCATTAATATATTTTCTAACTTCAGTTCCTCACAAACGGAGAACCAAAAACATGATGCTCTCAATAATTAGGAAATGCCATAATGAGTGACAACGTGCTACTTCCCATGAGAGGGACAGCTGGGAGACTTTGTGAATGGGGACAAAGTCAACCAGACCGATTTCTTAACTGGTCATTTGGTGACTTCAAGGTGACATGGATACTTTTTGTATCTCGCTCTGCAATCTTTGTGACGCCTTCCTCATGGTTACAGGGAGGCTGCCACAGCCCCAACTGCCATCTTCACGTTAGAAGACAATGTTTTGCAAAAGAGTAATGGAGACAAGCTGAAAATAAATCTTAGCAAAATTAACATTTGTACCTGTGTGGTGACATTATGAATAGTTTTCTTTTTTTTTTTTTGTCAGTAAACTTTGTTCTTTCACATGTTCATATATACTCACTGCCCCTCACCTCTTCCACTCCCCTCTTACCCCTACAGCCCCCAGTCCTCCCTATAGCTCTCTCTTTTTTTCTTTTTGTTTTTGAAACAGGGTTTCTTTGTGTAGCCCTGATTGTCCTGGATCTCACTCTGTAGACCAGGCTGGCCTCGAACTCACAGAGATCTGCCTGCCTCTGCCTCCTGAGTGCTGGGATTAAAGGTGTGCACCACCACTGCCTGGCTTACATTTATCTGTTCTCTTGTTCTGTTTCTTTGTTTTTTAATCTCTTTCTCCTGTTTCCTAGTTTTGGCTTCATGGCCCATAGAGTTTAATCAGGATAGCCACTGTGCTCCTGAGTTTGGAACTAGCCCTCCGGACCTGGCGGCTGACCAGTGTGGGTGCACACTGGATACCATGCTCCCCTTTTCTAAGTCTGCTGGTTGCCGACAGATCAGCAGTGTATGGTAGAGCCCAAGAGTCCCTAATGGTCACTTTCGGCTTGGGGTAGACATCGTCCCTCGATGGTAGAGTAAGAGAGTAATTCTTTTAGAGAAGTCAGACTAAGGGATCAGCTGTGTAACAGTGCCTTGCAGGCACACCCTGACAAGTTCATTCTGTGCACAAAGTTTCAAGTGTTATTGGTTTTTTTACTGGGTTTTTTTTTTTTTTTTGATGAAAAGGTGGGTGCCAGGAACAAAGGGAAAGATACTTCACTTGAGTTTAAAGTTAAAACCATTTATGTAAGTTGCCAATAAGTCGAAAAGTTCTTCAGAGGTTAGCTGACACCAATAAGGTAGATAAAAAATAAAACCGAGGCTAGAGAAATGGATCACTGGTTAAGAACACTGGCTGCTCTTGTAGAGAACCCAGATTCTGTTCCCAGTACCTACCTGGTGGCTCACAGACATCTATAACTCTAGCTCCAGGGGATCCAATGCCTTTTTCTGGCTTATGTGAGCACCAGGGACAAATATGTAGGCAAAACTAATACACATATAGTAAAAATAAGTGAATAAATTAATAAATCTTTGTGCTCACTTTGGTAACACAGACTAAACCTCAGAGCCATACAGAGAACATGTCCCCTGTGCATAGATCATGCAAAAACCCATAAAGCCTTCAATTAAAGAAAGAAAGCCCAACACTTTTACTCAGCAACAGAGAGAACACCAAAGAACCTGGGGTTATGGTAGGCCCCTGCACCTGTAGTACCAACTACTTAGGAGCCTGAGGCAGGAGCATGGCCTGAATCTCCAGGGCTCAGGACAGTCTGGCCAAAACACCAATCAAAAACAAAACAAGAGCTGGGAAGATGGCCCAGCGGTCAAAAGCCTTTCCTTCTCTTGCAAAGGATCCTCTTCTGGTTCCCAGCACCCATATCAGGAGACTCACAGCTGCTTGGAACTCCATCTCCAGGGGCATCTGGCACCCTCTTCCAGCCTCCATGGGTACTGCACTCACACACACACACACACACACACACACACACACACACACACACACACAGAGATACATATAATTAAAAATAAAACCAAAAATAACTACACATTAAAGCAAAACAAAAAGCCAAAGAGAAAACGGAATCCCCATTGCCAAGACTCTTTAAAGCTGTTCTCTTGGTTATTCATGAGACTTTTACCACAAAAAGTTCCCAGGACAGGGCTGCCACTGCCTGGTACATATGACCTACCCTGGAAGAGAAATGAGATCTTGACTGACTGAGTCACCAGAGGCCTTTAGAATATCCTGGCCCCAGAATAGCCGCACAGAGAAAAAACACAGAGTGAGACACCAACCCAGTTGGAGTCTGCCCTCGGAGTTGGCATTTGCTGCTGCTGCTGGAAGAAAAGGCTGGAACTCCACTCCGCAGGACCCGTGTGGTGATTGCCTGCTGAGGGCACTCTCCTGAGGAGAGAAAGCCTTCTGTGGTTTCAAAGAGAACTATAGTGTGACCTGACTGGAAGGGATGCTCGGGTTTCTCCCGGCTGTGCTCCTGAACCTCAGGCTTCTGGTTCTTTTTGGCAATGTGCAAACAAAGGAAGCTTCGCTGAGGAAACAGGTGTCTGTAACGATGCTGGAGCTGCATCTCGCTTGTTGGGAACCTGTGAGAAAAAGAGGCCCTTGTCTGTGGGAAGCACACTGCGATATCTGTGTCACCACGGTGAGATGGTAGAGACAAGTGAACCAATGATGTATGCACACTGGAATGAATCTGTTCCCAGAAATCCATAGGATGACATCGGATCTGCAGTGCAATGGCACTAAGAGATTTGTCCTTTGGTGCCCCACAGGGATTTGTGATGATTAAGTAAGACCTGAGTATACAGCAAATGCTTGCTCCTGTCCTCCTGACATTCCTTACCCAATCCTGTCTGTACACTGCGTCCCTTACCCAATCCTATCTGTACACAGTGTCCCTTACCCAATCCTATCTGTACACCATGTCCCTTACCCAATCCTATCTGCACACCGTGTCCCTTACCCAATCCTATCTGTACACTGCGTCCCTTACCCAATCCCATCTGCACACCGTGTCCCTTACCCAATCCTATCTGTACACTGCGTCCCTTACCCAATCCTATCTGTACACTGCGTCCCTTACCCAATCCTATCTGTACACTGCATCCCTTATCCAATCCTATCTGTACACCGTGTCCCTTACCCAATCCCATCTGTACACTGCGTCCCTTACCCAATCCCATCTGTACACTGCGTCCCTTACCCAATCGTATCTGTACACTGCATCCCTTATCCAATCCCATCTGTACACTGCGTCCCTTACCCAATCCCATCTGTACACTGCGTCCCTTACCCAATCCCATCTGTACACTGCGTCCCTTACCCAATCCCATCTGTACACTGCGTCCCTTACCCAATCCCATCTGTACACTGCGTCCCTTACCCAATCCTATCTGTACACCACGTCCCTTACCCAATCCCATCTGTACACTGCGTCCCTTACCCAATCCTATCTGTACATGGATGCCTTTATCTTTGTATGCAGAGAAAATGAAGCACCACAAACACTCATGCTTGAAAATCCTATTGGGTGCTAGATTCCTTTTTCAATTGTGTAGTAAGACTACGTGTGCAGTCACTTTGCAGTGAACTGTCACCACAAAATATATTTACACCCTCCGTCCTTGAATTCATTTATTGGCAGTTTTTCTTACAGATACTGTCAAGCCCAGAATCTTGAAGTCTTAGTCACAGTTCACTTCTGGATGTAGCTCACTTGGTACAGCGCTTGCACTGTCCATTAGCTGGACACAGTGGCACATCCCTGTAATTCCAGCACTTAGACAGGAGAATCAGGGGTTCAATGTCATCTTTGGTTACATAGCAAGTTCCAGGCCAGCCTGAGCTACATGAAAACTATCCGAATTAGAAGGAAGGATTCCATAGGTTTGCATGGCTCTTCTGGGAAGCTTGGCAAATGCTGGTTAAATGTTTAGACATTTTCTTTGAAGAAAGGAGCTGAAATTGAGGCCTGTTGAGCTGCTAAAAATGTGGTCCTATTCTTTCATCCACATCTGAACACTGTGGTTGTATTTGACTTTTAGAGAGACCACCTTTAGATACACTTCTAGACAGACCGTCTAGATGACTTAACGCTATTGTTTTCAAAGTCCTTGCAGGTAGCATTTATCTGTTCACAACTTTTATACATGATTTTATGGCTCTAAAAATTCAGGATAGAAAGCTATTTGATTTGGAATTTAAGTAAATTGTTTGGTATGATTATTTTGAAAGTAGAATGTCAAATTCTTCACTACCCAAAGGAAGCACATTTAAAATCCAAGTTAGATTGCTGTGGTGCTCCACTTTACTCCAAGAAGGAAAGTATCTATCTGATTGTCAGTCAGAAACACTCAAGAAAGTGGCAGGGTCCAGGCACAGAGGTACACTCTTATGATTCCAGCACTTGGGATGTGGGAGCAGAAGGCTCAGGCCTTCGGGCAGCTCTGGCCACATATCAAGTCTAAGA
This sequence comes from Peromyscus eremicus, assembly GCF_949786415.1. Taxonomy (NCBI): domain Eukaryota; kingdom Metazoa; phylum Chordata; class Mammalia; order Rodentia; family Cricetidae; genus Peromyscus; species Peromyscus eremicus. The sequence goes on along the minus strand of NC_081428.1, from coordinate 7,944,140 downwards.
TCAAGCTGGACTACATGATGCCCTGTCCCAAAAGGAAGGGGGGGTCAGTGAGAAAGGGTAAGAAATGTAATTATCACAGATGGGGCACCAAGAGGCAACTTAAAAATAATCATCCCCTGTGATTCATTCTCTGAAGATGATGAACTAGGATGGTGTGCTATATTCAGAGTACGGTCATTTCCATTAGTGACGTACTGCATGGGTGGTGGTGGTCCATTATACTACATCACTTTGTAATGTCGGAGCATCTTTGTGTAAGCACTCTGATGTTCATCCATTGGTGGAAATGCCTAATTCCACATTTTCCTGAACATGTTCACGTCATTGAGTAATATATCACCATGTTCCCCTGCCTTTAAAAGGAAAGAACATGGAGTTTCTGAGAATTCAGACTCGGGGCCAACTTTTCCAATCTTGTCGACTGTCTACTACACCAGACTGTCGGAAGCAGAGCTGTGAGAAACTGAACATCAGAAAAGGAACTGGGAGTTCTCCGGCTGGCTTCCTGGTGCTCTTCCTCCCCTTGATGGGGAAGAGCTGAGACGTACACACGCCAACTCCAACTGCTCAGTAGTAGCAGAAGCAGAAGTTCACTATGGGGCTGGAGATGCCTCTCAGTGGTAAAGGGCATGTCTAACACGCACAAATTTCTGGATTCAAAATTCTCTCTCTCTCTCTCTCTCTCTCTCTCTCTCTCTCTCTCTCTCTCTCTCTCTCATGAAAAATCTGCCTTTCTTGATATTTCATAATCTACAGAAGGTTTGGGCTGATTTCTTAATAATTCCTTGACCAGAAAAACATCACAGCTGCAAGAGGCAACCTCATACGGACCATTTCCTAACAAAATCCAGAACCCAACCACCCCCCATCCCACAGAATAACCCTCCATAGCCTGGCATGCCTCAAAGATACTTGCACATAGAGCAATGCCTGCTCTGTCTTTCACAGTATTTTAAGTGGAATAGAATAGGTAAATTTAGGTACAAAAATATGTTATTTTCCCCATGGGACTTAACATAATTAGTTCATTTTGATGGAGAGGGAGGAAATCTAGCCCAGGAGTATACTGTTTTCTCTAGAATTATGCCATACAAAAAAAAAAAAAAAGAAAATGAAAAGAGAGAAAAAAAGAACAACTCCCCACCACCACAGCATAGAAAAATGCCTCAGCCCCTCATCTATGAAATGGTCACCATGGGAGCAGAGAACTTCCCCCTTCTCTCTTTTAGAAGGCTGTCAGGATTCAGCTAGTGAGCCCTTATTCATTTTAGGCGACAAATCTTGTGTCCCCGCTAGGCAGCAGGCCTGTGTCCCCCATCGAAGAAGGCATGTCATATCCTTGACCTCCTGAAGCTCTCTGTGCTGGGAGGCTGTGATGTACAGGGCAGCAAAGAGCCAGAGGTGGAAGGTGAGTGACCCAGGAGCTCTCAGCTGAGTGCTAACGCATGAGGAAACTATTCACGGGCGCATCGGGTTGTGGGGTATGGCCAGAACAAAACTGGCACCCTACACACAGACTCACACGAAGAGAAGGGTGCAAAAGCAAGTCGGAGGGACCATCCATTCAAGAGTGATGCTGGAGCAGCCCGGCCACCACCGGCAACAATGAAAGGAAGAGCAAACCTGCCTCACGCCGGATCCAAAGAAAGGTCCAAGTCAATCATTAAGAACAGGAAACTTCAAAATATTTAGAAGAAAATCTCTGTGAGCACGGCTTAGGAATGAGTTCTTAGGAATGAGACCAAAAAGTAGATAGAACGGTTGGATTGGTCCTCATCAACACCAACATTCTCTGCTCTGTGGAAAATCAAAAGGGTGAAAAGCTAGGCCGTGAATGGGAGAGACATAAAAGCTGTGTGTTATTCTTTTTATTGTTGTGACCAAGTAAATGCCTCTCAAGAAACAACTCAGGGGGCTGGAGAAACGGCTCAGAGGTTCAGAGCACTGGCTGCTCTTCCCGAGGTCCTGGGTTCAATTCTCAGCACCCAGAAGGTGGCTCACAACCATCTGTAACTCCAGTTTCAGGACCTGATGCCTTCTTCTAGCCTCTGTGGGCACCAGGCATATGTGTGGTAGACCAATGTACATGCAAACAAAATATACATACATACATGTAAAAAAATTCAATTAAAAATAAAAAAAGGAAGCCGGGCGGTGGTGGTGCACGCCTTTAATCCCAGCATTGGAGAGGCAGAGGCAGACAGATCTCTGTGAGTTCGAGGCCAGCCTGCTCTACAAAGCGAGTTCCAGGAAAGGTGCAAAAAGCTACACAGAGAAACTCTGTCTCGAAAAACCAAAATAAATAAATATATAAAATAAAAAGAAAAAAGGGAAGAACCAACTCACGGTCAGAAAGATGGCCCAGCCGGGCGGTGGTGGCGCACGCCTTTAATCCCAGCACTCGGGAGGCAGAGCCAGGCGGATCTCTGTGAGTTCAAGGCCAGCCTGGGCTACCAAGTGAGTTCCAGGAAAGACCCAAAGCTACACAGAGAAACCCTGTCTCGAAAAAAACAAAAAAACAAAAAAAAAAAAAAAACAAAAAACAAAAAAAAAAGAAAGATGGCCCAGTAGGTAAAGGTGTTTGCCCCTAAGCCTAACCACCGGCATTTGACCCTCAGAATCCACATAAAGGCAGCAGAAGAGCACTCACTCCACAAAGTTGTCCTCTGACCTGCATATACACACTGTGGCACACATATACATATACATCATATACATCATATACATATACATCATATACATATACATATACATCATATACACCATATACATATACATCATATACATATACATATACATATACATATACATATACATATACATATACATCATGCTCACACACAATAATTAATTAAAAAGAAACAACTCAAAGGAGGGAGAACAATTTCAGCTGAGGTTGAGGGTCCATCATGGAGGGAACCATGGTGGTGGGAAGCTCCATGGCAGCAGGGCCTCTGCTGGACTCATCTCCTCCTCACACAGTGGCAGGACAGGAAACAGAGTGGCCTCGAGGTGGAGCTCAGCTCTAAAACCTCAATTGACCCCAGTGACCTGCTTCCTGTGGTGAGATTCCACCTCCTGAAGATTCCAGCCTTCCTAAACCATGCCACCAGACGAGGACCAAGTGTTCATATACATGAGACAACGGGGACATTTCACACTCAAAACATAGCATTCCACCCCTACCTCCCACTGGCCCATGCTCATCCCATAATACAAACTGTGTTCAATCCAACTTAAAAACTCCACATAGTGGATAACAGTCCCAAGACTTGAAAAGGCCAAAAATCTCTTCTGAGACTCCAGGCAATCTCTCCACAAGGAGTCCCTGTAATATCAAAGCATCCCCAATGTAGAGAAGCAGAGGTCAAACACCCCCATTCAGCAAGGAATTATCAGGCCAAAGCAAGACCAAACATCAAAGTCTACAGCTCCATGTCAAGCATCTGGGGATTGTGTTGAAATCATCTGGGCTCCAAGGGTCTTGGGCAGCTGCACTCCTCTGGCTCAGCCACCTACAGCATGTGTAACCTCTGTTTTGGGCTGTAGCTTTCCTTGGGAGATATCCCCTGTCTCCAGCATCCTGAGATCTCCATTGAAACTTAAGCATTACCTTCACAGCTGGACACAATGGCCTGAGTGGCAGGGGCTCCTTTCAGGGAATCTGACACTGCCACATCTTATTTGGCCTTGGTGGTTATCTAGTATCTTAGTATAAGCTTCCACAACTGCTTTTCTCTTTCATCTTTCATGACTGCAAAACCAGTACCTTGGGAATGATATTGCCTAGGTCTGCTGCTAGCTCAAGCTGTAGCCTCAAACATTTTGGATATAACATACGTCATCTGTATATGAGCATCACATACTAGATGAATGATTTACATAAGAACCCAGCAGTGATAAAATAGGACAGTTTAAAAAGAAATGGTCAAAGCACTTGAACAGACTCCTTACCAAAATTATATGGGTGATAAGTACATGAAAATATGTTAATCATCTGTCATTGTCTTAGTTGGGGTTTCTATTGCTGCCACAAAACACTATGACCAAAAAGCAAGTTGGAGAGGAAAGGGTTTATTTGGCTTACACTTCCAGATCATAGTCTATCACTGGAGGAAGTCAGGACAGGAACTCAAGCAGGGCAGGGACTTGGAGGCGGGAGCTGATGCAGAGGCCATGGAGGGGTGCTGCTTACTGGCTTGCTCCCCATGGCTTGCTCAGCCTGCTTTCCTGTAGAACCAGCCGCCCAGGGATGGGACCACCCACCATGGGCTGGCCCTCCCACATCAATCACTAATTGAGAAAATGCTTACAGCTGGACCTTATGCAGGCCTTTCCTCACTGAGGCTCCTTCCTCTCTGATAACTCTAGCTTGTGTCAAGTTGATACACTATAAGACCAGCCAGTACAGTCATTAAGTATATGAAAATCTAAACAACTGTAAAGTGCCACTGCACAGCTATCAGAAGAGATAAAAATAAAAATATGACCCTAAAAAATGCTGGTGAGGATGCAGAGAAATTGAGACATCTGAACATTTCCCACAAAGTTGAGCTTTACCATATGACCCAGGGTGTCTGCTCAAGAGAAATATGAGCCTGTGTCTACCCAGAAGTCTTCGAGGCAGCCGGACAAAGAATGGAAATGACTCAAGCATCCATCACCAGGTGAATGGCTAGACAAACAGTGTGTGTCCGCAGGCTGAATGGCCACCAGCAATAAAAAGGAACAAATGAGAATCCTACAGTTTGAAAAGGCATTATGCCACTGAACAAAAGTCGGACACAAAAGACTCCATGCTTCATGTAATAGGAACAGGAAAAAAGAACAATGATTGCCTGGGGCCAGGGCTGTAGGGAAAAGTGGCTGAAAATGAGCACGAGGGAAGTTTTTTAGAGAATGGAAATGTGATATGCCATAACTGTAACGGTGGTTCCATGATGATGTTCAAGTGTCAAAACTAAAAGCTGTACACTAAGCTCACTTTTTGCTGATTTTATTGCATGTGAATTACTCTTTAAGAAAGCAGGAATGTGTATAGACATATTATACAGCTCAGTAATAGAGTGCTTGCCTACCATACTGAAGACTGTGTGTTTTATTCCCAGCAACACACACACACACACACACACACACACACACACACACACACATACCCCGATTTCTATCAGGCCAGGTGATGTAAGCTGCGACTCTCTCAGCTGTTTGAGAGGTGCTGAAGCAGGAATGTTACCAATCCAAGGCCCTTTTAGGATGTAGAGTGAGTTCAGGGCTCACATGGGTAACTTGGTAAGATCTATCCCAAAACTGAAACAAACAAAAAAGGTAAAAAAGAATTTGGGGGTGTAGTTAAGTAGTAGAGCATTTATCTAACATGAATAAAGCCCTGGGTTCAATTCCGGTACCAAGAAGTGGGGAAGAAAGAGCCATACACTAAACCAAGATCTTTTGGGAAAAGCACAAGGAGAATTTTCTCTAGAGGGTATCAAAATATACTGCTTCATTTAAGGTTTCTGTTGCTGTGAAGAGGCACCATGACCATGGCAACTCTTACAAAGGAAAACACTTAAAACATTGGGGTGGCTTACGTTTTCAGAGATTTAGTCCATTATCATTACTATCATTATGGTGCAACAGGGTGGCGTGCAGGCAGACATGGTGCTGGAGAAGTAGGCGAGTGCCCTATATCTTGCAGGCAACAGGAAGTGAACTAAGACACTGAGTGTGGCTCAAGCATATACGAGACCTCAAAGCCTGCCTCCACAGTGACACGCTTCCCGTAACAAGGCCACATCCACTCCAACCAAGTCACACCTCCTAATAGTGCCACTCCTTTTGGGGGCCATTTTCTTTCAAATCACCACATATGCTACAGAATTACCATCCTTGTTTTGTCTTGCTTTGTTTGTGTGTTTAGATAGGAGCTCATTCTGTAACCAAGACTCTCCTTGAACTCACGGCACTCTCACCCCTCAGCCTCCGGAGTGCTGGGACTACAGAAGTGAGCTATCATACCGGGCAAGTTCCCATACTTTCTCAAGTGTACTGTTGGTCCAGCAATAGCTAAATAGCCTGACTGACATAAAGAGCTTAAAAGGAGAGCAATGTGCACAGCAAATGGTGATTTAAGTGGGGGGCTAAAATGAACTCCTCAATATGTACAGATCAAGTCTGATTTCACTGAAAAAAAGAAGAGCTGTTATCTACACAAGGCACATTGTGCTCAAAAATAGAAAATCAATTATCTAATCATTGACCTAGCTGTGAGGGCTCACACTATTCATTTCCTGACCCTGCTAAATGTTTAGGAGGCCACTGATTACCCTATGTTCTGATTTTACTATAAAAGAAAAGAATGCTATTACCAGCCAAGCTGATTGCAGTCACCACTACCTTCTAATGGGAATGGCATCATTTATCTCAGTGGGAAGATAAATATCTAAATTGTGCCCTTCCACCCACACAGACAGAGGAGAGAACGGAAGTGCTGAAATGTCAAGGTCCCCGCTGGTCCTTCTGGGATGTCGGCTAGTGGAAATCAAGTAGGTGGATGACTGGCCTTAGTTAGCCCTCTAATGCTCTTCAATGTCCTACGGAGGGTGTAGAGTGGAAATGCCATCTCTCTGTCCCAAGAAGGGACTTCCAGCAACACAAAAGGGAACTGCAGCCTGGGAAGGTGACTGATGAAGAACTGCTAACAGCAAGCAGGCCAGCCTGTAGACTACCACAGAGGAGGAGAGCTAATGGCTGATCTTCAAGGTTAAGCTGTTGGCGTCCTGTAGTGTGGGTTCCCCTGCTGTCACGCCAAGCCTTCAGTAAACACTTCTCTCCCTGAATATCCCACAAACTGCATGGTTTCCAGGAAAGCAACAGTGTTGAAGGGAAGCTTTTCTTTCCTAGTCCTCCCCCCACCATGAGGCAGGACATCCAAGGGCCTAACACTGGCCCTCTATCTACCCTTAAGTCACTATATCTGGTCTGTTTCCACATTGTTACAACAAAGTGCCTGAGGCTGGGAACATTTTTAAACTTGTTTTGCTTTGTCATGGCAGTGGTTTCAATGAAAATGCCCCCCTGGGCTCACAGGGAGTGGCACTGTTAGGAGGTGTGGCCTTGTTGGAGTAGGTGTGGCCTTGTTGGAGGAAGTGTGTCACTGGGGGTGGGCTTTGAGGTTTCAGATGCTCAAGCCAAACCCAGTGTCTCACTCTCTCTTCCTGTTGCCTTGGATCAGATGTAGAACTCTGAGCTCCTTCTCCAACATCATGTCTGCCTACATGACACCATGCTTCCCATCATGACAATGGACTAAACCTCTGAACTGTAAGCCAGCCCTCAATTAAATGTTTTCCTTATAAGAGTTGCCGTGGTCATGATGTCTCTTCACAGCAATAGAAACCCTAAGACAGTTGTCTTATGTTTTTGTTTGTTTGTTTGTTTTGTTTTTAAGCAGGGTGCCTCCATGAAGCCTAAGCTGGCCTTAAACTTGCCATTAATTCAGACTGGCCTCAAACTCATGATTCTCCTGGCTCAGTCTCCTAGTGCTGGAATAGCAGGGATATATATCACTATGCTTGACACCTGGGCATTTTCTTTAAAAGAGGGTTTATTTAGCTCAGTTCTAGAGGCCTACAAGTGTGACATTTGCTTCTGTTTGGCTCTGGCTCTGGTTTCATGGAAGGTAGTAGCATCACAGTGGATGGGCCATGTGCAGAAGAAATCTTTCTGCACAGTGAGACAAGAACCCAGAGGTTGGCTTACTCTTCTTACAATAACCTATGGGAAATAGCACATTCCATGAGTGTTAATCCTGTCTAAGGGTGGCATCTTAGGATTTTATTGCTATGAAAAGACACCATGACCAAGGCAACTCGTAAAAGAAAGCATCTAATTGGAACTTGCTTACAGTTTCAGAGGTTTAGTCCACTATCATCATGGCAGGAAATGGTGGTATGCAGTCAGATATAGTGCTGGAGAGGGAACTCAGAGCTCTATGTCCAGATCCAAGGCAGCAGGAAGATTGTAAGCCACTGGGCCTGGCTTGAGCATCTGAAACCTCAAAGCCCACCACCAGTGACACACTTCCTCCAACAAGGCCACACCTCCTAATAGTGCCACTCCCTGTGAGCCTATGCAGGCCACTTTCATTCAAACCATCATCCCCCAACAACCTAGTGCCTTCTCACCACACTCCAGCTCTTAAAGGTTCTTTTACATGTGAAAGGCTCACTCGGCTTTCTGTATGATGGCAGCCACTCAAATAAAGAGCTTTATTGTGATAAGGTAACTAATGGAAAGAGGGTAAGCATCCTGAGGAGCAATCATAGCTGTATCAGTGGATACAGGAATGGTTTAGGAGCTGGGAGATCGATTTACGGACACCTTCCCACTATGGTGGTTGGTGGATAGATGAGGCACATCTGACCAAGTTTTCTTATCCTCAGATGTTTTCCTACTCTGTAAACTTCAAGAACAGAGATGACTGTTGTTCTTATCACTGAAGTCCTCCCCATCCTTCAACAGACATTGAAGAGTCTACAGAGCTAAATGACTGATTGGGATCTCTGATTATGAAGACTTAGAAGGTTGCAGATTAGATTATCTTGAGTTACTTTAGTTTCTTTGAATGCCATCCATTGCCCAGCCCTTGGCTGACCCTTTCAAATACGTCCATACCAGGTCACCCGTTCCTATGGGTCCAGAAGCTAAGCACATCTTTAGATCATATCTGAAATCAATGGCTGAGTTTTCCCACTGTGCTTTAATGCACCAACTCTGGGCTGTCATCAATGTATTTGACAAATGCCTTAACGTCCCTCATTTTGAAACTAATAAAATCTCACACAACCATTTCCACGGTGGAATGTCTCTTTGGGGCAACCTGAATCGCTGTTTCTGAGCCACAGGCCACTTATTTTTTGCTCAAGGGTAAACGAGCTCTCCTTGGCTTTGACATGAGAGCTGCTACATCAACAGCCCCCAACACACCACACAGGGGACATGCTAGATGGGTCCCTTCCCGTGTGCCCTTTTGCTGGTCAAACCCACGGCGACGGAAAGAGCCATATTTCACCTGATCATGGTGGAAGATAAGGATAAAGTGGGGATGAATAGTGGACCAGGCAGATTTGCTCCCTAATCTGGTCTCAGTTCCTCTTCATCCTCAAGCTGGAGAGCAAACCACACTCTGACCTTAGCAGCTACCCCTCTCCCATTTGTGAGAATAGCAACTGGGCCAGCACGACTTGTCTCCTTGTTCCCACACCTGTCTTTGACATCTAACCGGATCTAGATCTGGGACCATGCTGTTTGAGTTGACTTCCCTTCCAACACTTTCATCCACTTCTATCTAGTTCTAGAGTTCTGTTAAGAAACTCGCGAGTGGGCCCCTGAGGCATGGTCTTCTTCTATCATTCATTTGACTTAAGAGTCTGGCAGGATAAGAGGATGTGAACTACTCAGCTACAACAAGATGTCCAATGTATGCAGTAAACGTTTCAAGAACCATCCATGTGGGCAGGTAAAGGTGCCTACTGCCGAGCATGACAACCTGAGTTCAAGTCCTGGAATACACATGGTGGAAGGAGAGAACTGACTCCAGCAAGTTGTCCTGTGACCTCTACAAGTGTGCCATTGCATATGTGTGCAAGCATGTGTGCACATATATACACACACAAACTAAATATATGTCAAAATCTATTTTTAATATCTGTCCACAGGGGCTAGAAAGATGGCTCAACAGTTAGAAGCATCTCTCACTCCCGCAGAGGGCCTGGGTTCAGCACCCACATAATGGCTCACGACCATCCGTAACTACAGTTCCAGGGGCACAATGTCCTCTCATGACCTCCAAGGACACCAGGCACACACATAGTACACAGACATACACACAGGCAAGACACTTCTACACATAAAATTAAAAAGTAAAATAAAATGAATGCACCCATACGGAATTCCAAAGGGGAGGCTGTGTCCCTAAGAAACGTTTGTTCCAGAACTCAAGGTTGAGAGTGCCCGTGTCTGGCTCTTGTTCTAACTCTGTCACCATGTCACTAGAGGTGACACAGGCTCTGTCTTAGTGACAGGTCTTCAGAATTCTGCACACAGCAGCCAGGGCCGTGCTGAGACCCAAGCCGTGTCAGCCAGGGCTGGCATCAGGGCAGATGAGCTGCTGGCTGGTGGGAAGCATCAGAATGTGCCTTCCTCTGAGACTCCCCAGTCAAACTGTGCTGTTTGGGCTCAGAAGGCAGAAAAACAGACGAGTTACTTTTGACCAAAAAAAGTTAGCCAGTCGTGGATGATGGCTGGCTGCAGCCCAGTATTGATGGGAAACACTCCAGTCCCAGCAAGCAAGACTTTTCTCAGTGATTCCAGCTGTATTTACACACACACACACACACACACACACACACACACACACACACACACCGCACTCTGCCTTTCACCAGTCCAAGGCTGGGGGTCAACTGGCCACCAAGCCCACTCTCTTCTCCCTGCTCACCTCATTTTACATGACACACCACCTCAGAAGATAGCATCTCCAACCCACTTGGGAAGCAGTGGAGTGATCCAGACCAGAACCCCCAAATCCTGAACCCTCACACTTCCTAGGGCTTGGCGTTTGTTTGTTTGTTTGTTTGTTGTTTGTTTGTTTGTTTGTTTGCGGTGGCTCTAGGCACCATCCCCTTTCAGGGAATAAGTTCTTCATGAAGAAAGCTACTGTTCTGCAGAGTAAAAAGGGCCAACACTAAGAAAAACATGCCATGTGCCTGTCACTGAGATAGAAATATTACTTGATGGAAATGTCTTCCCAGCAAGACCCACCATCTTGGCTAGAACTATGGACCACAGAGGAATGTATGCAGTCCTAACTCCAAGTATCCAGAATGTTACTATCTATGAATATAATTTTTTTTAATAATAATAAAGTTATAATGAGACTTTTAGGGTGGGCTCTAACACAACATGATCAGTGTCCCTGTGAAAAAGAAAAGTTTGGGACACATACCCATCCACAGAAGACTCATGAAGTCTTCTCACACAGAGAAAACGTAGACAATAACAACAACAGTATTAGATACTTTTCTGTTGCTATGATAAAAAGTCATGAACAAGGTGAGTTACAGAAGGCAGGGTTTGTCTGAGCTAATGGTTCCAGGGGAGAGTCCATACTAGCCGGGGAGGCATGGCGGGAAGCTGAGAGAGAGAGATCGTGTCTTCACCTGCAAACACGGAAGCAGAGAGTAAACTGAGTGGAGTAAACACATAAACTCTCAAAGTCCTCCCCAGCGTTCTGCAAGACTCCCCCTTCCCAAGGCTCCAGACCTCCCCAAACAGCACCACAAACTGGGGGCCAAGCACTGAAATGCACAAGCCTGTGGAAGATGTTTCTCATTCAAACCACCGCAAGGACGTACTGAGAAGATGGCTAAGCATGCAGAACACACGACCTCAGACGTGAAGCCTCTGGACTTCAAGCAAACGTGCGTCTATTATCTAAGCCGCACGGTCCTTGGCATTTTCCTGCGATGGCCTGACAGGTGACTACAGCTGCCCCTCCCCAGCCTACTATGCTTCTAGAGGAGGTGTTTGTCATGGGGCCAAAGGGAGCCCACATGGTGCAGCTGGCTCAAGATCCCAGAGTGATGGCATTGGGGATTTGAACTGGGGTCCTTTGATGCTGCACTTGTTTGATACACCTTGAAGTGTTGAGCTAGGAACCTGGCCCAGAGGTGCTCATAAAGCTCCCTTAGATGTAACTGAGCATGAGGACACATGCTCCATTTATAGCTAAACATCAATGGGTTTGCTGCTTGCTCAAACCCCTGGGGGTTGAAGGGGGATAAAAGCTGTGTCAGAAACCTTTGGTCCCGCTCCTTTTCTGTCCAGCCCTAACAAGGCAGGAGATCTAAACCAGTGTCTGCACGGAGCCCTTTGCTTCAGTCTGTGTGACCCCAAGACACAGTTGACCCCAGCGAATTCCCAAGTCCTCTCTAACCCTTCACTTCTGTGTGATGTGTGTTTAACCTTTGACCCGGGCAGCTACTTCCTCCTCACAACTTTGCATTCTCCAGAAAGAACGGTCTGGGCTCTGGATCGCTCGCTCCCTCCCTCGCTCGCTCGCTCCCTCTCTCATTTCTCCTACAGTCAAAGGCCTTCCTTCTGGGAGTGGTAAATTTGACTTCTGCCAGGGTTAGGAAGTTACAGGAACCAAGAAGCTAGGAAAATAACAGAAAAGGGCTCAGTGGGCAGTGAATTCCTAAGCATTTCTGTCTTCTTTATACAAATAAAATCACTTTTTTCTGACTTGCTTTGCAATGGCCCCAAAATAAACCCAAGATCACTTACATAGTTGTCACTGAGTCTCCCTGACCGACCAAGACGCCAAGGTTCACTGGCAGAACACCATGGTGGGCAGTGCCATTCTGCCGGGTATTGTCAGCATAGATGCCTGAGCGGGGGCGGGGGGGGGGGGGGCTGTCCATCTCTGCTCAGCCTGGCAAGCCACAGGCGGGCGGTTCATCAGTCCCTGGTGTACTGGGCTCTCGGCAACCAGAGTGGTTCCTCCTCGTCCAAGGGATCACAAGTGAGCAGAGACACACTGTACGTGCCACAGCAGTGCCCAGCACCCCTGGCTGGCAGTGTTTGTGTTTCAGACGTGTATGAACTATCTTACGTATGTTTTAGGGGTGACAAGAAGGAACCACAGTAGGTCCGTCCTCAGTAGGAAGAGAAGAAATCACACCAATTTGCTGGCCAGTACTAAAATTCTAGCTATTACTCTGCATGCATGCCTGTGTGTGTGTGTGTGTGTGTGTGTGTGTGTGTGTGTGTGTGTGTGTGTGTACATACAAAGGTCCACCTTGGTGTCTTTCCTCAGCATGGTCCACCTTGTTGAGTTTTTCTTATTGGTTTAGACAAGGTCTCTCACGGCCTGGAACCCACCGAGTATTCGAGGCGGGCAGGCTGGCTGGCTGGCAACAGGACAGACTCGTTCCTGCCGCCCCAGAGTGAGACCACAAGTGTGTACACCACGCCTGCTGTCTTCGTGGGTTCTGAGCTTTGAACTCAGGGCCTCGTGTTTGCCCAGCGAGCACTCTCCTGTTGCAGTCACCGCCCCAGCCCTGGCGGCTGCTCTCTATACAGCGGTTTGTGAAGCAGTTTTTGTGAGGGGTTAGTTTCCACAGAAGCCCGTCGACCGCTCTGTGAGGGAGATTTTAACACTCCTGTCTCACAGAGGAGAACGACAGTCAGAGTCAGCTGCCTCCTATGGAAAGGGGTGGGGCAGAAATGCAGGCTCTGTCTTCCGACCTCAGCCTTTGGTTTGTACCTTAGCCAGCCCATGAGCCGCCCCACAGCGAGCTCTCAGCAGCCCCCAACACTTACATTTATTTGAAACTCAAATCTTGCTCCAATAGTTTTTTCCACAGTGTAACTATTTGTACTAGTTTTTTAAACAAAACACATACCTACATTTATCATGGCACTGTTTATAATACCTACTGTGTGGAACGAGTGTAGCTAGCGACCAGGTCAATGAGTTAAGGAAATATGGCGTACCTACACCAAGGGGATATTGTGCAGCCATGAATAACACAGTCACGGCATTGACAGGAAAATGGGTGGAACTAGAAATCACTACTAAGCAAAATCAGTCAGAGGCAGAACGACAAATATTGCATGTTCTTTCCTATGTGGGAACTGAAATTTTTAAATGACGACCTGAAGTACCAAGACCCTTATAAAGTAAGGGGGACTAAGGAGAGAGGGGAGGAAGTGGAGGATGAGGAGGGGTAGTTGAGAGCACAGTGTATGTATGCAAGCAAATGCAGATCTTGAACACCAACTAAACCTCTCTATGCCTCAAGACACTCACAGACTCAGTTTTCCTTTCACCCACTGAGATCAAACAAGGTCACCCTTAAACTGAGACTCGGCTTTCCAAGACTCCAAGCCCCTTCCCTTGAGACACTGGACCTCATGTCTTTTTCATCGCTGGTGGTTTCTCACTCACACAGGCCTCCCCATGCCCCAGAGACAGCTGCCTCTGTCTTCTCCAGCTTCCTTGGAGCTTCAAGGGGGATGCCTCCTGTCTAGACTGACAGGACAGATGCGGGACACACCTTAGCTCTCTCCCCCTGGCCTGACAGAGTCCTTGGGCCGCCTCCCTGCTCTTACCACATCTCAAGACAAGAAGAGGCCTGGATGCAACCGTGAAGGAGATCAAAGAGTCCTGAGGACGAACAGTCTTTCACCTGGGAGTTTCTTGAGAATTGCTGAGTTCTGAATGGCCAGTTCAACTCAGCCCCTCCTTTCCTACTCTCTGTGCCCCAACATCCTCCCTCTCTCCCACACTCCCTCTCCTTGTGTTCAATAGCCCCACAGCCTGGACAAGCCACTACCACTTCTCTGGAGGAAACCGGTGTGGGCCCCTCGCCCACCTACCACCTAAATCCCCTAAAGCGGGAGCTTAGGGAGCTCAGGTCAGAGGCCTGACCCTTAACCCTCTACACCTGCGAATGGAGTGTCTGCATAACTCTCTTCAGACCAGTCACATGCAAGAACAACCCAGCATGGTCCATCCCTCTCTTTATAACTTGTCGGTGGATGGAAAGATGAAATCACCAAACAAACAAAAGCAACTGAACGTGTGAAGCCCACTCCGAAGGCAGCGGCTTACCCAAACCAGCGTCTCCCGGGCTCTCCCTACTGAAGGAGACTCTTCTTACTGCCTCCTGTACTAGGGAGCTGCTCTAAGCCTTTTTTAGGCTTTGGAAACAACTGAATCAGAAGTCACTGTCTTTAGGGGGACTCAATTCCAGCCCCTTCTCCCAGGCTGCCACCAACACGGTTCAAAACTTGGTGGAAATGCGTGGATACAGTTCTGTGGTCAGTCAGTATCACGTAGCAAATGGATAATCGCTCAAGAGCTTGGAGTGACAAGGGAGCCATCCACATTGAAGGAAAGAATCTTCGAAGGTCTCCACTCCAGGAGGGTGGCCATGCTTCCGTCCCTTCAAATGCCCCCGGCTCACCATGGCCAGAGAGATTCCCTC
Source organism: Peromyscus eremicus (assembly GCF_949786415.1). Lineage (NCBI taxonomy): Eukaryota > Metazoa > Chordata > Mammalia > Rodentia > Cricetidae > Peromyscus > Peromyscus eremicus. The sequence continues at coordinate 7,929,087 of NC_081428.1, read as the reverse complement.
CTTTCTCCTCAGTCAGTCCAACTCAGCTCCCTCCCTCTGAGCTCAATCTCACAGTTCATTCTCTTTCCACTGTTATATGGGTTCTAGGCATAAACTCCGGTCACCAGGCTTGTACAGCAAGTCCCTTTACCCCCTGAACCATCTCCCTGGTTCTTGAGCTCAATTTTTGGGAGCCTGGCCAGAAAAGGAAAACATGTTTGCTTTATCTTGTAGGAAAGCTCAAAAATTCTTATCTCTGTTAACTTGGGTTTCCAGCTCCTTCTAATCCAAAATACTTTACCACCTGGATAGGAAGAGATATTATTTTATTCAGAGGCCTACAGGGTTGTGAAATTCCTACACACTGCTTTGCTGGCAAGCTGGTGGCACCAGATCTCTCAAGAGAGGCCTGGATCATGGCCTCCTCTCTCTGGACTCAGAGCTATCCCCTTCTGCACTTGGTGAGGTACAGGATCATCTACTCAGAATGATCTCTGGGCTCAGCAGAACTAAGAGAAAGGGTTCCCTCAGAACCTCTCCTAATGTGAGCACCGAGGAGGCCGTTCCCATGGGCGCTGCAGAGGGGGTGCCCCAGCATGGCTCACAGTGAGCACTGAGGAGGTCATTCCCGTGGGCGCTGCAGAGGGGGTGCCCCAGCATGGCTCACAGTGTGAGCACTGAGGAGGTCATTCCCGTGGGCGCTGCAGAGGGGGTGCCCCAGCATGGCTCACAGTGTGTACACTGAGGAGGTCATGCCCATGGGCGCTGCAGAGGGGGTGCCCCAGCATGGCTCACAGTGAGCACTGAGGAGGCCATTCCCATGGCGCTGTAGAGGGGGTGCCCCAGCATGGCTCACAGTGTGTACACTGAGGAGGCCGTTCCCATGGACACTGCAGAGGGGGTGCCCCAGCATGGCTCACAGTGAGCACTGAGGAGGCCATTCCCATGGCGCTGTAGAGGGGGTGCCCCAGCATGGCTCACAGTGTGTACACTGAGGAGGCCGTTCCCATGGACACTGCAGAGGGGGTGCCCCAGCATGGCTCACAGTGTGTACACTGAGGAGGTCATGCCCATGGGCGCTGCAGAGAGGGTGCCCCAGCATGGCCTAGCACTCAGGTTAGTCAGACATTGGTAGCCTGTGAGCAGCATTGGAGGGAAGGAAAACTCCAGGCCCCTTTGTGTGTGGTCTGAGGTATCCCCCCATGGTTTTCCCATCGTGCTGAGAAGGCACAGGTACTTAGAATACATGCGACTCCAGCTGTACAGCTGTCTCGTGGGGGTTAGTACAGCCTGCCAATATTTTCATTCATATCACCCCCGCCAGCCCTCTCCCACGTGAGGCTGGAATTCCCAGGATTCTTCATCGAAATACTTTCCCAGACTCCCCTTCCAACGGCTGCTTTTATCTTGACAGCAGTTGGCAGTCGTCTCTAGGGCTGGACAGCATCAGCCCTAACACGCACCGCGGTCACTGCGGTCAGAGAGTGCCCTCAGCACGGACAGGGTGGCGGGGAAGGGGAAGAGAGCCAGCGGACCACCCACCACCGCAGCAAGCCCGCTGCCTCCTCCACCAAGGAGACCTTTGCATGCCAGCTGCTCCCCTGACTTCCATTTGTGACAATTCAGAAGGCACACAAGCAGTCTGATCGGCCCCAAACCTTTCTAATAACATCTTCCCAGAAGGGCCCAGTCAGGTACCTTGATTTCCCAATCACTTACTGATTGGTTCAAAAAAGAAAAAAGAAAGAAAGAAAAAGAAAACCTGGAAAAAGCCTGTTTTTAGTAGAATTGTTAACACCATTTGAAAAGAGAATAACAAATCCATATTGAAACAAGTTGCTTTATAACTTTGGTTTTTCACTCTCTAAGTCCTTCAGTAATCAGAAACAGGCTTCATTTTCTCTAATTGTTGTAATGTGTCAAGGAAGAAAACCAAACCGAGAGGTCAGAGCTGGGCTCAGGGTTGTGTCTGAATGAGAATTAAGAGCATGTCTCTCTTTGCCTTTGATCGCGTGTCCATCCCACCAGTGAATCACGAACAGAACCAGAGTGAGCAATGTTGGGGACCTCCAAACTATGCAACCCAGACTGCCCGACTGTACACAACCATGTGCACTGCATCACTGTTTATGGCAGAAAGGGTTTGGAAAGAACCGGAAACCTGATGCTGGGCGTTCAGTTTCTAGAGCTATTCAATGTTGTGAAATATCATTGTCATCATGAGGACCGCTACACATGTATATTTGATGAGACAGAGAGCTGTCCATAATACAATACAGAATACACAGTTAGCTGCCTCTTATAATTGTAAACAAAATGTGTAAGCGAGAGTGTGGGAGGATGTATGATAAACTCTACTAGTGGCCATTTCTGGTTACTTGAGGTACAGCTTACTCTACTGCCTCCATTACCTGGACTTCCATGTTGCTTGCTTTCAGACAGGGTCTCGTGCACCCCAGGCTGCCCCACTGTGCAGCTGAGGGTGGCCTGGACTTCTGTTCCTTCTTTCTCTTCCTCCCTAATGCTTAGGTTGTGGGCATCCACCAGCATGCTGGGCTTATGCTGTGCTGGGCATTGACCCAGGACTCTGTGTGTGATAGGGACCTCCTGGGCTAGATCTGGATCCCCCACTTCTGGTTTGGACACAGCAAAGTACACTCTTGGGTCATTTATAAGAGTTGTAAGATTATTTTCCCAGGAAGCCTATGGTCCAAGAGCAAGCACATGTCTACATCTGAGATGAGCACACTTTATAGTGTGAAAACACAGTGCAATGGCAATTCTTGGCGGTCAACTGGACGACATCTGGAACTAACTGAAACCCAAGCGGCTGTGTATGCCTGTAAGGATTTTTTTTTTTCTCAACTAATTTGAAGTGGGAAGACCTACTTGTAATCTGGATCTCTTGAGGTGGGAAGATCCACTTTTAATCTGGCCACACCTTCTTCTGGCAGCCTTATATAAAGACACGGAGGGAGAAAGGAAGCTTGTTCTCTTTGCCTGCTGGCTCTCACTCTTGCTGGCAAGTCCATTCCTTCACTGGCATTAGAGCTATTTCTTTGGGATTCTGGTGAGATATCCAGCCCTACGGACTGAACAACTACTGGATTCTTGGGTCTTCTGTAGGTAGACAGCCATTGACTAGCTGGACCACAGCTTGTAAGTCATTCTAAATAATCATACACACACACACACACACACAGATATGATCTGTTCCGTTCCTCTAGAGAACCCCGACTAATATACACAGCCTTTCCAGTTTCTCCTAGCATCATTGTTTGAAGCCAAACACGTTTCCCAGGCTGGCTGGTGTCTACCTTCAGCAAAAGCTTAGGAAACAGTTTCTCATCAACATCAAATTTGCTGTCTTGTTTATTGTGTTGGGATTGCTTCACATGGCCCTGCTCAGACATAAAGCAAAATTGTTCTACTAGACAGAATGGCAAGTCCGCTGACCCCGCCAGCTCAGCCGGCCTCCTTCCCCAGAGCCCACTGCAAGCTTTTTCCCTTGTCTGTTTGATCCTTGGAGCTGCTGAGGCATCCTCTCTGTTCCAGGCCTCTGCCTAGATCTTATCCCGCAGCCCAGAGAGAGTCTTTTATCACTTGAGCTCAGAAATCTTCAAACTCCGCTGGCGGAGACAGCATTTGTTCAAAGGAGTTCCCACTGTGAGGCAAGGGGGAGGGTGATAAACGCATGGATGGCAGGGACAGTGTGTGTCTGTCATGTTGCTTAATTACGAAGTTTCCTCTTTCACTGTGTCATGTGTCCCGGTAGGGACAATAAACTTTATAGTCCTACGGGCAGGAAGAGCATGGCAGGGGAGCCCTTGTTCTTGGGGACCAGGAGTGGCACCTTTTATTACATGTGTCTTGGCTCATGCTGATCTCATCTGGGCTTTCCTTGAGAGAATTCTGAATCTTTTGCTTTTTAATGTAGACGGTGAACCAGGGTGTTTCAGACACTAGTGTCTGGGTGCGTTCTGAATATGCTTTTAACTGCCCATCACGAACAGTTCAATCCAAATGCTGATTTCAGAGAGAGGAAAATGAATGTGAAGGAGACTTCTCCTCAGTGAGGAGACGAGAACAAAGCAGTCAGTCTCCCCATTCACGGACCATCTCCCCCACACTGGCTCTCCGAAGGACCACATCAGGACCAGATTCTCCTAGGCTTCCCTTCAAAGAGAGAGAGAGACAGCCACTGTTGCCTTGGAGACGGTGCCCAGCAGGCTGGCATCACGAGACTTTGTGGGTCCTGCTCCAGGGCTGACAGCCAATGCTGACTAATTCAGTTTGACTTGGTGATGGCTTTGTCGGGGACACAATGATGGGGGGACGAGGACAGGGGAACTTGGGCACGTGAAATAACAACAGCAACATAGCTCCCTTTAACAAAGCAAGTTATGACAAGAGAGATCACTAGCATGTTTTGACAATCACGATGGTGGATGAAATGTTGGGGACCAGAGATGCCGTGAAACAAAGCACTCACGTGCCCACGTTTGAGTTCTATTCAGAATTCTGATTCAAAAATATCTCCAAGACCTGCCACCTGGCAGCCAGCTCTGACTGTCATGCAGCAGCAGCAGCAGCAGCAGCAGCAGCGTGGGCGGCACTCTGTTCCAAACCTCTCTTCTGGTCTCTTCTAACAGGCAGAGGATGGTCAGTGTCCACCAGGACTCAAGTGCTGCATGGGAGTCTCTACCTGCCCAGGCACAGTTGCCAATGCAAAGCAGCATCCACTGAGTGTCCCTTATGGGATGCTTGGGGAAGAACTGTTTGATATTTCAATATGTTTAGATTTGGAAATATTTGCGTAACAATGAGAAGCCTGGGGGATGGGAGCAGAGACTGCTTCCATACACATCTTACAGAAGTAGAGCGGAAGGAACATCACACATTCATTTTAGCCCTATGTGTTTTTCACTGCGACCCATCACATGAGGCTGACTGTGGAGTTTCTACTTATGGGGTCACGTCAGCATTCAGAAAGTTTCGGATTTCAGAGTTTGGGCTTTCAGATTAGTAATACTCAAACCTCCACTTAATTAAAACAAATATTGCAGGGGCCAGGGAGACGGCAAGTGGCTAAAGGTGCTTGCTGACAAGCCTGACCGGCAGAATCTGTGCCCTGTGACCCACAGGGAGAGAAGTGATGCTTGCAAGTTGTCCTCTGACCTCCACACGTGCGCTGTGGTAAGCATCACCCCCCCCCCCACACACACACACAGACATACATAAAATAAATAAATGTAACAAAAAATTAACATAACATTTTTCTGCTTTTTTAAATGAATTGGAAGGGGAATTTTACAGGTCATTTTAACCCAGTTCCTCATTCCATGGTTGGAGACAGGGCTGGGAAACAGGAGGTCAAGGGTACGAATGGCACCATCTGCTACTGGCTCTGTCTGGCTGCACCTCAGAGAACCACCTTTGCCTCCGCTGTTAATGTGGAGCATAATTTAACACACGAATGCAAACATTTGCGTTTTAGCAAATGGAAACATAAAGCGCAGTTCTTTCTCGGTACCCATGGGGGTCCCTGCCACAAAACGGCGTTCTATTTTGTACATAACCGAGGCACATCTGCCCACACTTTAAATCACTTCTCAATTACTTTTGATTCCTAATACAATGTAAATGCTATGCAAATTATGTTATAAGCTATTATTTAGGAACTAACAACGAAAAGGAATCTACAGATGTTCAGCATAGATTTAACTTTTTTCAAGTATTTGTGGGAAGTGGACAGTGTGTGTGTGTGTGTGTGTGTGTGTGTGTGTGTGTGTGTGTGTGTAGGTACCTGTGGAGGTCGGAGTTCAACCTTGGGTGTTGTTCCTCGAAAGCCATCGTCCTTGTTTTTATGTTAAGACAGGGTCTTACTGGGACCCGAGGCCACCAATTAGGCTAGATTGGCAGGCACTGAGTCCTAGAGATCCCCCTGTCTCTACCTTCCCGGTGCTAGGATTATAGGCACTCAGAACCATGGCCAGCTCTTGACCTGGGTCCCAGGGATCGAACTCAGATCCTGTTGCTTACAGGGCAAGCACTTTACCAGCTGAGCTCTCTCCCCAGCACCTCCCACATTTCTGATCTGTGGTTCTCTGAACTCACGGCTATGGAAGCTGGAGAGAGAGGGGGGTCAACTCTAACTGCCTTTATCTTCTTTCATTTTGGAAAAAGGGCTCACCAAAAGTGCTTTGGATGCCTTGTTCCATTAACAGTACCGTTCCCTAGGCCTTCCAAAGAAGCTCGTGACATGGAGACAAATGGGGAGAACTCTTGAGAAGTCCTTGTGAGTCAGGCATTTTGGTGGGGTGATTAGAAACATCTCCCCCAAAGCCCGACATCTCTCAGTTGGCAATTCCAAATGGAGCCGGCAGACACAGGTATTAGGGAGAGTCAGCATTCGGGAAGGGGGTTTAGTAATGAACCTGAGTCATGGAGACATAGGAAGCGAGTGAAAGAGAAACCATAATTAACTTCCCATGTACGATCTGAGTCTCAGGGAGGCTGCTTGCAGGCACGTACGAGGAAACAGTATTAGGGATGAGCTGACAGACTGTTAATAATCTGATAGGGACTAGGGTATAAAGGGGCTGGGGTTGTCCCGGCTGTGCTATTTAACCGAGAAGCTTCTGATGCTCCAGGTTAGTTGAAAGAGACTCCACCAGCCACTCAATTTGTCCTGGCGCTAGTGAGTAGCCAGACATGGTGAATATTTAGGTGGTGAAATGCGGCCCCTTGTGGTCTGATTCAGGAAGAAAAAAATTTTTTTAAAAAAAATGTGCATATATATATATATATATATATATACAATTATATCTGCCTAAATGACACTAACCTACTGTACATGGAAGAGGTAAAGTAGATGGAAATACAAGTTCACATTGTGAATTGCAGGGAAGGCCTGGAGTCTGGGTTTCTGAAACCGCTGCCATGGAGATGTCCACTCTGAGCAGCTCCAGGACTCTGAGGGAAGTCCCTGCCACATGGGATGCCCCAGCACAGCTGCACTTGGGCCTCTTCACTCTGGGATTGCATGCCCCAGGATGGCATTCCCATTAGGTTCCTGTCCTCCCAATGAAGGCAAGGTTGTGGGGGTGTCAATTGTCAATACTGAGACCCTGGGACCACTTCATCCTGCAAACCTGAGACCCCTGCTTTGAGATCATCCTTCTCGGAGAGAAGGGCATCCTTGTGGGGTCGCAGAGGCCATCCCCTAACATGGGACGACGTTTCAGGTTGGCATGTGTCTATGTCCTGTGGGTTCTACATGAACAGAGCTATGGCTGGTTCTCCTGGCCCTGGGTGCAGTAGGACGCTCTCTGGCCTATTTACCTCCAAATTCTCTCTTGAGGTTTGCACATCTGCAAATCACTTATGATGCCTGTCTGCTGGGCTTCTCACTCACACGTGGCACACAGTGAGCACCCGCTGTGATCAGAGTCCTGTTTCAAATAGTCATACTTTTACCTCTAATTCTAAGAATTCATTGTATTTGGTTAGTAAAAAATAATTTTTAATACCAAGTATTTTTAACTTGTGTGGGAGGAGAAAGATGGAGGACACAACAGCAGAATGATCACAGGTGGGTAATTACACATGTAAATGAGCTGAGTTTGGCAATTCCCCCCCGAATTCCTATTTACCCTTAACATGTTATGCTGAATCCTACACTACCACTTCATTTGGGGGTGTTTCTTTTTATTCTTATACGTTAATCCTAAAATGTTAAGGGGAATTTAGACAACCACTTTTCTATGCTTAGCTTTTACAGATAGTGCCACTTATCCTTGTAACTGATAAACAAGTAGACAGGATAAAACTGTTCTTTTCACTTAAAAAAAAATCATTATTAATTGCCTCCATTCAGTGTTCAGGGTCCGACACTTTGGGTTCTCAGGTCACCGGTGTTGGGGACATCTTAAGTGTTGAAGGACTAGTTCCCTCAAGTCTAGAACACAGTATCACAAGGTAGTGAAGCCAGTGATTTACTGATTGGGAAATAATGACCACGGCTGAGCGATCTGCAGTTCACTAGGAGGATGTTACAGGACCTCAAAGAGGACCATCGAGAACTCCAGAGAAGCGAGTGTGAGACACAGCACGCCTATGAGCAAAAGCTCAGCCCGCCAGACACACACACACACACACACACACACACACACACACACACACACACCTCACATACACCCCCCCATACACACACACACCTCACACACATACACACACACCACACACACACACACACACACACACACCTGTAATCCCAGAGCGGAGAGGCAGAGGCGAAGGGCTTCTGGGGCTCACTGCCAGCTAGTCTTGACAAGTTATCAAACTCCAGGTTTAGAGACTCCGTCTCAAAAAATAAGGTACAGAAAGATAGAAGACACCTGACACCAACCTCCAGCCTCCACACATACATGAACACATACGTGCACAAGCACATACATACACAGAGGGAAAATGTGCCACGACAAAGACTGAGTACCCCACACGTGTGGTGAGGTGAAGTGTGAATTACTGTCCACCCACTGTTCAGCAGTGACGGCAAGTCCTTCTGCTGCCTGTTTACACACGGACACTGACCAATTTCTCACTCAGGGAGAATAAAAAGAATGTCTGTGACAGCAACTATGTAAGATTCCCGGTCATTTGTTTTCAAGTATTTTGCTTTTTCTCTGGAAGAAATGAAGAATGCGGCTATAATCCTTTGGTTGTAAGACACTTTCATTTTTCACTTAACAAATGAGATGTTAAGAATGGTCTTTTGAGTGTTGGCTTCTAAATGTTAAGTTAAACAGGATGGAGCAAGACTGAAATAGACTACAGTGCTAGGAAACCAGCTCGGAAGGAAGAGGGAAACCCTGACTGTTTTTCAGTACTTGATTTCTCTAATGGAATACCCACAACCCCTCTCTGCCCAACTTCAAGCTGCCAGTGGTTTACCCAGCAGCTCAGGTATCTCTAAACATCTCAAACGCCACCTCCTGCACACCACAGGTGCTTCCATGGTCCATCTTCTGTTCAAGGCATGTATTCAAATGTCAAGTACAACCACTGAACGGAGTTCATACATTATGTCATAGTTTGGATCTGAAATGCCGCCCCCGCAAGCCTTCCGGTCACTAGGGGCACACGCTTAGTTACACTGACTGTGACTCTAACTTTCTCAGCATGCTTCAGGAACAACTGCTCAGAAAGTGAGTGAATGAGCACTACAGGGTGCTGTGAGGAGCCTCATCTGCACCTAGAAAGGGGTCTGGGCCGAGCAGATCACAGAGTATGTAGATTTCAGGGCCCCAGAATGTTTTTTATCACTTAAATATCAATTTAGTTTGTAAACAAACAAATGAACCTTCAAGCATTTTAAAAATCTTTATTCTCTTCCTTATTATAAAATAATAAATGTTCATTATAAAAGTTTTACATTATAGAAAATCGAAATCTAATATGTTACACTAAAATCTTACCCCAGAAGTTACATATTCTTTGGTAAGTATCTTTAAGCATGAAGATCCCACAGCAGGTTGGGATCTCACTGCACACAGGTGTTATTTTTAAGCATGATCTAGTGAACAGCAGGATGGGATCTCACTGCACACAGCTGTTATTTTTAAGCATGATCTAGTGAACAGCAGGATGGGATCTCACTGCATACAGATGGCATTTTAAGCATGAAGATCCCACAGCAGGATGAGATGGTAGTTTATTCTTGCACAAATTTCCAAGTCATTCTAGCAAGTGGACTGACCAGTTTTTCCAGAGGCTTAAGCACTAATCTTCAAAGACTACACCACAAAGCAGATGAGAAAAACAATTAAGATTTTCTTACTACTCACTCTTTAATATCCAAAGTATTAAGTGACAAAGTTTTTAAAAAATAGAAAAATGCATTTAACAAAATGAATTTAACAAAAAAGGACAGAAAAACCACCCCGTTTTTTAATAAAATAAGAACTCACAAAATCTCGTTCTAGCATGTATCATAAACTGGCTTTAAAATTCACATACGGAGAACAGTTACTTCTTCCCCTAAAGTACACAGAAGGAGTCCGACCACCCATGAGGAACAGGGTGGGGCAGGTGGGGTAGGGGCAGCTTAGCGGCAGCAGCCAGCGAAGGACAGTTTTGACTCAACCTCCCACAGCTTCGTCTGCAAGGCCTTCAGGACGTCTTCCATCTACCGGATTGAAAAGGCATGGAGAAACACAAGTGTGAGTATAATTACTGCTCACAGTTGAATGGTTAAAATGAGTCACACCTCTGTGACTGTTATGCACGGCATAGATGAAGATATTCGGCCTAACGAAACTCTTTAGATGAGTGAGTCTCCCGTGAATGAGACATACTCATAATCTTACTAGCTTTAGTCACAACCTAACCCACAATCTACAGCTACACACGAATTCGCCATCCCGTCAGTCTCAAGAAATGTGAGTGTTCAGCAATGAGCCCAATGCCAGGCAAGCCAATCCGCTTAAGGCCACAGGATGGTTTAGCAGGCAAAGGCACCTGCTGCTGAGCCTGACCAACCCTGGCTCAACCCTGAGCCCTGACTGGGGATCCGACACCCTCTTCCAGCCTCCACAGCCATCAAGCACACACATGGTGCACATGCATACATGCAGGCAAAGCACACAGACACGCAGACACATACAAATATTTGTAAACAATTTAAATATTGCTTTGCTCCAGGCTACATTCCTGGTTTAGAATGAGTACTGTTTTGAGCTCAGCATGGAAGGTGTTCGCTGTTCTGTTGACACAGCTTCAGCTCACAGCTCAACTCCCTAATGGATGATGAGCACTTTCTCACCGCTAAAGTGCTAAAAGCAAAACAGATGACATCACAAGGCCGTGGGGAGGGGTCATCTGGTCACTGCAGGAAACTGTTCAAACAAGGGCATAAATTTAGAGCAAAATTACCTGCTTTATAGACTTCTCTATTTCAACTCTGCTTTCCAGATTGAGAAGCTCCTTGTCTTCCGACACGATTTGCTTTTCGGAGGACCCTAAAGTGTAACTGAGATGTGGTACAATACAGAGTTACAGTCTGGAAAGGAACAAGCATCAACTCTGCAGCACTAACACCGCCAGCTCGAAGGCCATTCCTCTATCCCCGCGTAACTGAAGACAGCCGCTCCCTGTTGGTGGAGACCTTCTGAGGAAGCCGTACGACATAATCTCATCCCTCCCTACCGGCTTTGTCCAGCTAGCCCTGTGCATCCAGCTTCCGTTATAAATATTTCACTGTCGGAATAAGCCGCCTCCTCCTCCCCCCCCCCCGCCCCCCCCCCCCCCCCGGGCGGTCACCACGGCTCAAGGCCAGCGGCAAGCAGAGCAACCCTGAGAAACCAAAGCTCACTTTATGTGACTTCCCAGAAACATGGGCGTTTTCAAGTTTGGCTTCTAAGAAGTAGCCAGTTGTGGAACCAACTCTGATTATCAATCTCAGGGTTAGAGAGATAGTTGTAGGTAGTTAAGAGCACTTGCTGCTCCTGTAGGAGCTGAGTTCAGTTCCCAGGACCCCTATGGCAGCTCACAACCGTCAATGACTCCAGTTCTAGAGGATCCGATGACCTCTTCTGGCCTCCAGGGAACCAGGCTTACATGTGGCACACATACATACGTTTAGGCAAAACACCCATAAACACACAATAAAAACAACTAAGTCTGAAAAAATAAGATTTAGACAGCCTCAACATTGTCCTCCAGCCTGTGTTCTCCACAGCCCTCTAGGTTGTGGAGTGCTATTATTAAAAATGTATTTTTAAAAAAGCAGCAGCAGCAGCCTGGGCCATGAGAAAAGGAAGTCTGGTGCCAGCTCCCACATAACTCAACGTGAGGAAGGACACGCAATTCCTTCCCTTCTTTAAGTGTTTTATCCATGTAGCAACTTCACATCATCTGTCAAATAACAAGCCTTCTGGAGCTGCTGAGATGGCAGCAGGTAAGAGCACTGGCTGTTCTCCCAGAGGATCTGGGTTCAATTCCCAGCTCCCACATGGCGGCTCACGGCTGTCTGTAGCCTTAGTTTCAGGGGACCTGACACACTCACAAGGACATATATGCAGGCAAAACAGTAATGCTCATAAAATAAAATAAATAATAATAAAATCATTTTATCTTATATAAAATGAAAAAAAGAAAAGAGAACTAGAAAAAATCATCCTGTAAAAAAAGAAGAAATGAACTGAAAAGACTGATGGCATTTAAGTCATTTTCTGAACTGTAACTACATGTCACACGGGGCAAACACCTCTACAGTGAACCCAGACTCCTCAGCACGATAACCCTGCCCCTAAAGGTACCATGACCCTAAATTTAACTTTTAAGGAGAAAAATAACTTCAATATTGTGACCTTTAGGACAAAATATTCCACCCCTTTTCTTTTATATAGTTTCACTTTGAAATGTTATGGTGATCCTAGCACTTGGAAGACTGAGGCAGGAGGATCACTGAGTTCAAAGCTAGCCAGGGACACCACCACCCCCAATCTTAAAAAATCTGAGAAGAGTAAAGGGAGCTGGGGATTCCTCTCTCTGTTTTCTGACTGAGATGTAATGTGACTGTCTTTCCCACTGACTGACTGGTCCCTCAAAGTCTGAGTCCAAATAAACCATTCCTTCTTAAAAAGAAAGTCAGCTGGGTGTGGTGGCGTACACCTTTACTTCCAGCACTCGGGAGGCAGAGGCAGGAGGATCTCTATGAGTTCAAGGCCAGCCTGGTCTACAGAGTGAGATCCAGGACAGGCTCCAAAGCTACACAGAAAAACCCTGTCTTGAAAAACAAAACAAAAACAAAAACAAAAAAAAAAGAAAAAGAAAAACAAAACAATAATAATGATAAAATGGAAGATAGAAATTTTAATCCAGTAAGGTTGGAACAACTCTCTTTTTTGTTTGATTTTTGTTTTTGTTTTGTTTTAGGTTTTTTGAGACAGGGTCTCGTTATGTAGCCCTGACTTGCCACCACCACATGGCTTTATCATTATTATTTTTAAGGAGAGAGCTTGCTGGGTAACCAAGGTGCTTTAAACTCCCGACCACCCTCCCCACCTCAGCCTCTGGAGTGCTGAGGTTATGGTGCATCACCACACTTGGCTGAAAGGCCCTCTCTTTTATATGCATGCACACCCTCAGTTCACTGTCACTGACCCTGGTGAGCATCTCACAGATTAAGGGGGCACGTGTCTGGGACCCAGCCTTCTACTCAGACATTAAAATCATGAACCACCATATACTACATGCTCTGTAACATGGAACACTGCTTGCTTAGTGATTCTTCCATGTGAGTTGGCTTACGGATTATAAAATTTTGATTTAGACTTGTCTAGTTTCAAAAAACGCCAAATACAAAGTTATCAATTAATAATAACTGGATAAAAATTACTTAAATTTTTTTTGGGGGGAGGGTGTTTCGAGACAGGGTGTAGTTTTGGTGCCTATCCTGGATCTCGCTCTGTAGACCAGGCTGGCCTCGAACTCACAGAGGTCCGCCTGGCTCTGCCTCCCCAGTGCTGGGATTAAAGGTGTGCGCCACCACTGCCCGGCCTGTTTTAAAAATTTTTGAGGAGAAAAATCTAAGAAATTAAACAAGCATGATAAAAGTACCTCAAGTAAGGAAAGTATAGTCATTTTCTTTTCTTCTTAAATTGTTCTTTCCTGATACACAAGATCTTAGGGTCACATCTTTACAAGGACAAATTAAGAGGCACTGATATCAACTGATTTAATTTTGTATTTCTTATTTTAAAAGGACAGTCAACTAAAGGCCACTGAGACATCTGACATTGTTCTGAGGGGTAAGGTTTCCCATATCTAGCACTGGGTTTTTTATTTGGCAACCCAGGACTTCTAGGGTGAGCATAATCCCAGTGTAGGGTAACTCCAATGAAACTCAGATATATACACATATATAATAAAATAGCTTTCCATACGGCTTTTCAAGTGATCAAAGCTGTGGATGGCTGACGGCTTCTAGAGGAGGGAGTCAGTTTTCTCTAAGGAGGAAGCCCTGGTAGGTGGACCGTGATCTGTGGACGGCCACACACATGGAGTATAAGCCACACAAACTGGACTTGATAGGTTATGAAAGCGGCCTGAAGTTTTGGAGGGAAGAAGTGGGAAGAAGGAGCTGGGAAAAGTTAGAGTGAGGAGGGTGAATATGATCGATACATTGCATGAAATTCTCAAAGCATTACTAAACACTTTTTAATTATAAAACTATCTGAAATTAGGGGCCTGTAGCACCTAATTCACATTGTTTCCTAATGCTTTTTAGAAATCTTGCAGAATACAAATATTTCCTTGCATTTTTAAAAAATACAGAAAACAAAACAAAAACAAAAAACCAGATAATTCTTTATTATAGTAAATAACTAAATTTATATTTCTAGTCTTCTAGAATACCAAAGGGACTCCTTTCTTAACCAATTTTGAAATGCCAATTCTTCAGACATTCTTTTTGGGAGTCCGAGGGCATTCTGAGAGTCTTATGGATCCTAAGGCTAGCTCTCTATGTAGCTCTCTCTATGATCCTCCTGCCTCCACCTGCCAAGTGCAGAGATGATGGTATGCACCACCGTGCTGGGCTCTGAACCAAGGGTTTGTACATACTGCGCTCTACCCACTGAGCTACAAACACCCTGATCATCTAAGGCACAAGTTCTCAACCTGTGGGTCCCAACCCCTTTGGGGAGTTGAGTGACCCTTTCACAGGGGCTGCATATCAGATATCCTGAATATCAGATATTTACAGTATGATTCATAAAAGTAGCAAAATTACTGTTATGAAGTAGTAATGAAGTAATTTTATGGTTGGGGTCACAACATGAGGAACTGAATTGAAGAGTCACAGCATTAGGAAGACTGAGAACCACTGCCTGAGAGGTTAATAATGGGGATAGGAAAGTGTGGATAGTACATACTAGTCTACACAATTGCTTAAAAACATCTTGCTAGGCATACTCACACTCATGATCCCAGCATCTGGGAAGCAGAAGTAGGGGATTATGACTTTGAAGTCAGCTAAGAGTACGTACTAAAACTGGTAGTGGTGCACAGCTGTAATCCCAGCACTCGGGAGGCAGAGGCAAGCAGAGCTCTGTCAGTTCAGGGTCAGCCTGGTCTACAGAGTTCCAGGACAGCCAAGGCTACACAGAGAAACCTTGTCTCAGGAAAAACAAAAACAAAAAAATAAAATAAAATACAAATAAATAAACAAAAAACTCAACCGATATTTGTTTCAAAAAAAAGTCTCACATTTTCTCCTATAATTGGGTGTCTGACTTTCCCAATACTAAATAAATTAGACACAAAGTGTATATGGGGGTGGGGGTGACTTGCTGGCTTTACTGTCAGGAACTTTTACTCTAAAATGTATTTGAACCCACCAGTGTTGATTTAGTACAGTTGTTCTCACACCAACTTCTGCAAACCTAACAGTGAGAAATCAGTCACGAGGCAGCCACTTAGCTCTCAAACCTGCCTTTCAATCAAACCTGCCTTTCAATCAAACCTGCCTTTCAATCAAACCTGCCTTTCAATCAAACCTGCCTTTCAATCAAACCTGCCTTTCAATCAAACCTGCCTTTCAATCAAACCTGCCTTTCAATCAAACCTACCTTTCAATGGCTTCAACGCTGAGGCAGAACAAGTCCCTCTTGTAGTCTAGGTTCTTGGGAGTGCATCTGTACACATAGCCAAGGCGGAGGGAGCAGCCTGTACAATACAGAGTCTCAAGAATGCTGCAATAAAGAAATGACACTACTTAGGGAGAATGTATGAATGCGTATGATAAAATCCACAAGCTGAGGGCTGGCAAGACGGCTCAGCAGGGAAAGCTGCCAGGCATGACAACCTGACTCGATCCCAGAACCCATATGGTGAAAGGAGAGTTGTCCCTGACCTCTATAAACACACACAAAGACACAGATAGACAGACACACACACGATTTAAAGAAATAAAAATAAATTAAACACCACAGGCCCTGAGTTGCCTCAGGTGAAAAGGGGCTATTCTGACCACTTTGTGTTATTGTTTTCCTTTTGTTTTTGTTTTGTGTTTGTTTTGTTTGGGGGGGCACTGGGTCTCACTATGTAGCACACCCCCACCTCAAACTTTTAGCAGTAGTCATTCTGCCCATCTTCCCGTGGCAAGTGCTGGGGTGACAAGCATGCTCCACTACAACCAGCCTCATTCCGACTGTACTAAGTCACACACACACACACACACACACACACACACACACACACGTGAGCTGAGTGTAGAAGTGCAGTCAGCTCTAGGCCACACTACTTTGGACAAAAAATGACAAGGAACATAAACAAAATGCTGAGGCAGGGTTTTCCAGAATATATAGTCCTTGATCTGGTATTAAGACAAACTTTAAAATCTGGGAAAGCAACAAAAAGAGTCTGCACATCCATAACACTCTTGGTAGGAAGGTAGGCAATTTCCCTGTAATGAAATTAAGTAAATATTTCAAGTTTTCCGGCCACCAGGGGTCTGGTGTGAGCATCAACTCTGTACTGTGGCACAGAGCAGTCAGACATACAGAACTGAATAATCTGCTCCCCTAAACACAGCCACACAACACAAGCCCAGCCCAGGCCAGGTGGTGGCACACACCTTTAATCCCAGTACTTGGGAGGCAGAGGCAGGTGGATCTCTGTGAGTTCGAGGCCAAACTGGTCTACAGAGCAAGATCCAGGACAGGCTCCAAAACTACACAGTGAAACCCTGTCTTGAAAAACAAAGGAAAAAAAAAAAAAAAAAAAGAAGAAGCTTGAGCCATAGACCATCCAGTTTGTAATTAATATAAGCCTCTGAGTGATTATTTTATAAGCAGCTATGGGACCGTGGGTAGGAGAGATTTGTCTGGACCTTGGGGCCGGGCTGGACCTGAGAAACTTCCCACTACATCACTGTCCACCCAGATACTCAGAGATGCTTTTTAATTAAGGCAGCAATATATGGAACAAAGATCAGCACCTGGTAAGATTTCATTAGTGAAATAATTGGCTAGGTAATCTGCTACTTATTTTATATTAAGTCTCTATGGCATTTAAAAAAAGATTTTTTGTAAGAGATTAAAAAAAAATATTGGGGTTGGAGAGATGGGTCAGTGGTTAAGAGCAAGTACTCTTACAAAAGATCTGAGTTAGGTTCCCAGAACCTACATAACAGCCCATACTACCTACAATCCAGTTTCAAGGGGATCTGCCCTAGTTAGGGCTTCTACTGCTGTACCCATGACCAAAGCAACTTGGGGAGGAAAGGGTGTATACGGTTTATACCTCCATATCCATAATCTATCACTGAAGGAAGTCAGGGTAGGAACTCAAACAGGACAGGAACCTGGAGGAAGAAGCTGATGCAGAGGTCATTGAGGTCTGTGTAGCCTTAACTGTCCTGGAACTGACTATGTAGACCAGGCCTGCCTCTGCCTCCCAAGTACCGGGATTAAAGGTGTGCGACACCACCTGGGGGAGGCATTTTCTTAAGTGAGAGTCCCTCCTCTCAGATGACTTTAGCTTGTGTCAAGTTGACATAAAGAGCCAGTACGGGATCCAATACCCTTCTGTGGCCTCTGCTAACACTGCACCCACATTCACAAACCCACACACATATACATATACACACACTTTAAAAATAATAAAGTAAAAATTTTTTTAAGAACTATAAAAACAGCTTAGGGGCAGGAGAGATGGCACAATGGTTAAGGACACTTGTTGCTCTTCCAGAGAATCAGGTTTAGTTCCCAGCACTCACATGGCAGCTCATGATCATCCATAACTCCAGTTCCAGGGGATCTGATGCCCTCTTCTGACTTTGTGGGCACCAGGCACACTTGTGGTGCACATAGATACATGTGGGCAAAACATGTACACTCATAAAATAATAAATCTTTAAAGAAAAAAAAAACAAGCAAATAAAAACATCTTAGTAGATCCCAAGTAGAAAATCCCACCTACACTACCAACAGTGAACAGGCAAATCTACATGAGATATATATCTATATCAAGCTTCATAATAATTAGGAGGCTACAACACATTGTCAATATTGTAATCAAGAAAAAAGATTTAGAAAAACCTGAGATTTTAACTCCTAGGATATACTGATAATAAATGGATAATCTGAATTTTCAAAATCAGTCACGATACCTACAAGAGCTCACATGAGCCCCCTCACATCTCGGCACCATTTGAATGTGGTCTGTCTTCCAAGTTCATAAAGAAACTCCAGTGAGACAGTACACGGCCCTCAGAACTGGGGTCTCTTGAAGGTGACTAAGACTGGACAAGTCATCATGGTAGAGCCCCAATGGCTTTACAAGAGGGAGAGACCAGAAGAGACACACACCCACACAAGGTTCTGTCTTGCCACAGTATACTCTGCACCACCTGGGACTGTCATCAAGAAGGCTACCACTGGACGTGGCCCTTAGACAATGTACCTCCAGAACCATAAGTCACAGCAAACTTCCTTCCTTCATACCGCAGCATGGTCAGGTACTTCATCACAATCCAACTGATCCAGAACTAGAATCATCTTGGGGAACAGCAGGAGTGTGTGGCCACCATCAGACTATAATTGAACAAGACTGAGAAGCACCACCAGAAACCACAAATGACTTTAATTAAGGAACCTGCTCAATCCTAAGATCCTCCATGAGGGACGGATCAGAAAAGCAGGGAGCCGTACTTCTGGAACCCCCGCTTGGGCTCCTGCCGACCACTTGAATGGCTCAGCTGGACACTCAGTAGAAAGGACACCCTAAAGCAACCCAGTATTTCACAAGGCCTGGTGAGACCCAGGACAACTGAAGGCAATACAGATGACGGGTTCAGAAGACACAAGTAGACAGTCACTTCAGCTCACTGAGTGAGAAAGACAGTTCCCTTCTCAACTCTCAACCAGTTCTGATTGCTAAAGAACAGTCAGCTCCATGTCACACTGCTGTCCACACGGCTGTACACTGTTCAGCACCCCAGAACAGACCACAGGCTTAGCAAGACAAGCAACAACTGTGTGATCTACTGTTTATCCACTGCAGTGGAACTCGAGCTACCTTCAAGCTGATTTCAGGAGAACACACTAAGCACAAACAGTGGACCTGGGACACAGTCACGACATACTGGAGGAGGTTACATCAGAAGACTGAGTTGGAAGCAGAGAGGAAAGAACACTGCAGAGCAGTGAGGCCAACACCAACACCCTGGATGGACTGCAGTCAGTGCCGCAGCCGAGTGAGGGGCAAACCCCCGGGCTTGTTCTCTTCAGCCACAACATGAGACGTGATCTAAAGTTGAGATTTCCAGGAGACAGCTAGAGAGATGGCTCAACAGTTAGAGCACCGGCTGCTCTTGCAGAGAGCCAGGTTCATTCCCGGCACCCACACAGCAGCTCACACCTGTCTAGTACTCCTAATTCCAGGGGATCCAGCGCCCTCTTTTGACCTCTGTGGGCATCAGGCACACGCATGATAAACATACATACATACGTGCAAAGACTCATACACACAAAATAATAAATAAATCTAAAAAACAAAGGTGAGATTTCTAAATTGTAACCACCCACCTGCCAGCAACATAATCTGACACGCCTACACATTATCTTTACCAATATCCATGTAATTTCCCTTGAGTTTCTCTACCGCTGTACTCGACCCTATTTGAACAGGATATTCCAGCATTATTAAAGCTCTAATGTCAGTACCACCTTTGCTTCTCTGGGCACTACCTAACATTCATCTCTACACCTCAGCAAGACACGGTTCCGACTTGGGGTAGCAACTACAAAAGGCGGGGCTTCCGTTCATTTGCTGAGGACAGCACTTGCAGCCACAAGATGACAACCATGACAAGGTGGCTGTCCTTCAGCCCCAGCAGTGGCCACATGGAACCTAGGACTGCTGTGCTGTGGTTGGGACTGCTTGTTTAGGGCCACAAACGGCCTGTCTGTGTACCCAGTCGGCTGTGGACGCGGATTCTGGATTAGTACTTCCTGTCTGTGCTGGGACATGGAAGAGGCAGCAGCACTGGGACAGGGCACCTCAGACTTGGAGATTTTAAGATAGATATGTTCTACACTTACCTCCCATCTTCTTCAGCACCAAACCCAAAGCCCTAAAGTCGGTGTCAGCGACCCCTTCAGAAACTTAGAAACTTCCACTTTCCTATCTAAAGGGACTCTCACCACTGAATAATGGGTTTTTACTTCTTTTATATATGTTCAGTGACCATGAAAAGTTACATCTCAAGCAATCTCACAGATTGGTGGAAGACTCTTCCTTAAAACTAAACATTTTCTATGACGCAATATTCACATCAACACCTCACTTACCAGCCGTCTTCGCCTTCACACTTGGACAGTTTCTGTTCTTTATCCACAGACACGTTGGAGGAAACACCTGGGAAGAGAGCGGCAACACTTCATTAGTGTGGTTTGTTATAACACACCTGAACACAGACAACTTTTAACTCAACTTTAACTTTTATTTTAGAACTCAGGGGGATAGCGAAAAAAAAGGAGCCCAAAGACGGAGCCCACATACATGGTTCAAAACTAAAGGTGCAGGGGCCTTCTGGGCAAAGAAGGTGGAGTAAGAGTCATTCTCATCCTTCTCTGAAAACTAACAGTGTTAATAAAGCGAACAACATTACCCAGGAACATCAACGACAGAGCTTGCACTGTGAGAATCGCAAGCTACAAAGAACAACTACCAGGTAGAGAGAATCGGGGTCAAGACCAAGGAAGATGGTCATCCCTGCACCTCCAGATCCAACACAGAGCTCCTCTAAAAGTAACGGAGCAGGTCCCCAGACAGACATCTTGGGCTTGGACACGTCAGTTGGACCAGAGAAGCAGTACAAAACATTCCCAGAGGAAAATGGAGAAGCAGCCTCTCCAGTTCACCCTCCTCCACAGCCGCCCTAGTAAACCCCATGCCCACATATTCAGTTGCTCCCATTAGAAGCCGGGACGTATCCCATGAGTTTACTTTGGTTTTTACAGCTCTGGGTATCATGCCAAGCAAGCTCTGCCTCACAAACCTTCCTCAGGCCCTGAAACCTCAGACCACCTCTTGCCTGGACGACTGCTGCAGCACAGCTACAGCAGTGTTACCCTTCCCTCCTTGCTTGTTCCAGAGTCGACTGTCACTCCTCTGCCCCGTGTTCACTCATCCGATAGATTCTCCAAGTCCCTCCATTTCCTGGTCCCTTTCTAAAGCTTGTCTACACTTAGGCAACACAAGCCTGGGTCCCTTCCTGGGGGCAGAGGGGTGGGGGAGCAGGACCCAAGTTAGTATCTACGTATAAAGATAACAAAAAGAAATTTTCCAGCACCCAAACTTGACATTTCTGTGGGGACTGGAAAGACACTGGTGATAATTATACAAGCGATGGGGAAGTCACAAATTTTTTAAATTTTTATTAATTTATTTTTGAGTGTTTTACCTGCATGTGTGTATGTGCGGCAAGTGCATGTGTGGTGGCGCCAGATCCCCTGGAATTGGAGTTACCAACAGTTGTAAACAGCCCGTCAGTGCTGAGAACTGAACCCTGGTCCTTTGCAAGTGCTCTTGATCCTCGAGTCCTCTCTCCAGCCCCTATTTTTTTATATGTTAATAAAACTACTGGGGTTGAGAGATGAGTTTATAAATATATTAAGAAAGTTGCCAGGTGGCGGTGGCGCACACCTTTAATCCCAGCACTTGGGAGGCAGAGCCAGGCAGATCTCTGTGAGTTCGAGGCCAGCCTGGGCTACAGAGCGAGATCCAGGACAGGCACTAAAACTACACAGAGAAACCTTGTCTCAAAAAACCAACCAACCGCCGGGCGGTGGTGGCGCACGCCTTTAATCCCAGCACTCGGGAGGCAGAGCCAGGCGGATCTCTGTGAGTTTGAGGCCGGCCTGGGCTACCAAGTGAGTTCCAGGAAAGGCGCAAAGCTACACGGAGAAACCCTGTCTCGAAAAACCAAAAAAAAAAAAAAAAAAAAAAAAAAAACAACCAACCAACCAACCAAACAAACAAATCCCATCCCAATTTTAGGCTGTCCAAATTAATGGTGGCAATGCTGGGTGGATCACCCAGCAAAGAAATCGCCTACTCATTGGCCATATAGCACTCAGGAACTCACTTAATCGGTCCCGTTATCACATGTATTCGCCCTCACTTTGGCACAAGCTGTTGGACATGCCCACAAGTCCCCTCAAAGAAGCTGGATGGTCTTAACATTTGGAACTGTAAGAGCCATGGGGTAACAGAGCCCACCAGATCTGAAAAACCTTGACACGCCCCTGAAGGAAGCACCTAGCTAAGACGCCTGGTCACTTGTTTCTGGATAACGTTCACGACAATGCTCAACGATGCTCAACCCTGCTGGGGATGGCCGAGCCCACTGACAGGAAGGGCCCTCCTCCCCTTTGCTCACCCCCAACCCCCGGGAACCCAGGAACCCCTCAAGCCCCCGGGCCCGAACTGACAGCGCAAGAGGATGCAGTTGCTGTCCTCCTGGCTGGTCACCCAGGTGAGCGAGTCGCCCAGCGGCCGGCGACAGCGCGAGCACAGGAACACGAGCGGGTTCTCCCCGGCCGCCGCCGCCGCCGCCGCCGCCTTCTCTTCGCACGGCTCGGGCTCCGCCTCCGCCGCGTCCGCGCTCGACATGCTCGCCCACTGCTGAAGCAGCCGGTGGCGGCGCGAGTCTTCCGAGAGCCGCTTCTCCAGCAGCGAGGGGTCGCTCCACTTGCCCTGGCGGTTACATACACAAGAAGCAGAGGAGCAACCTAGGGAGCAAGAAGCCGCCATGAGCGACAAATCTGCCGCGCGCCCCAGAGCCCCACGGGAAAAGCACAGCTGGGCATGCGCGAGGACCGAGAGGCGGGGCACCGCTCGAGGGGCGGGGCCTGAGGACCCGGCAGCACCTAATGCGCGTGCTCGTCGCCCGGCTGGCGCGAGCTGCGCCCACTGCGCCTGCGTCCTCACGCCTCCTTCGACTAGGAAGCCGAGCTGGAGGTGTTGGCGGGATACCTTCGTGCACCCTCCGCTACCTCTGGGGAAGTTGAGGGTCTCAAATGAGTGGACACGCCCGTGCTGGGTTAGCAGAGCAGGGCGGTGGTGGCGCACGCCTTTAATCCCAGCACTCGGGAGGCAGAGCCAGACGGATCTCTGTGAGTTCGAGGCCAGCCTGGTCTACAGAGCGAGATCCAGGAAAGGCACCAAAACTACACGGAGAAACCCTGTCTCAAAAACACCAAAAAACAAAACAAAACAAAACTCAGGCCTAGTGGAGACTGGGGCCAGGAGAAGTCTAGCCATGGCGTTGCTGTGGCCCCTCAAGGACCAACCATTGGAGTATGTGTGAGGATACCATGCCTGAGTTAATTAGCTTCCAAGTAAAAGAAAGTGCTTCAAATAGTTCAGGGTTTTTCCACCCAGCGAATTGTCTCTTTTCCTACTGCTTTTGTAGAGTGTGCCTGGCCTACCCTTTCTGTGTTATGTGAGTAATACAACCCACATGAGTTGTGGAAGTTGGGTAGTATCTTTGGAATTCAATGGGCAATTGTTAGCCTCAGACATCGGGATCCTATGATCAGTACTTAAAATGCTATAATAGGATATCCCAGTACAGTGATCTTCATTCTCAGTGAATACATCTTGTTGCAAGAAAATACAGCTCTCGGGCTGGAGAGATGGCTCAGAGGTTAAGAGCACTGACTGCTCTTCCAGAGGTCCTGAGCTCAATTCCCAGCAACCACATGGTGGCTAACAACCATCTGTAATGAGATCTGGTGCCTTCTTCTGGCCTGCAGTCATACATATTGTATACATAATAAATAAATCTTTAAAAAAAATACAGCTCTCACCTCAAAGTGACTTAAGAGAGGGTTTATTATGGAGCCAAATATGAGTGGCCATGGCCCAAGAACACAGATCCTATGTTCCAATGTGACATCAGTTACGTGAGGTTTTAATTGTGTGTGAGGGGGCACAGTAAAGAAACCATCAAAATGGCCCATTTGACGATTAAAGAGGAAGGTTTTTATTGTAGATAAGAAAAAGGAACTATCGAGGCATCTGGAAGAGTTCGGAGCAGAGAGAGAAAGCAGCAGACTGCTGGACATGGCCAGGGCTATCTACAAGGAGGAGGAATAGCAGGAGAGAACAGTAGACGTGGTGAGATTGGGGGGTGGGGGTGGGAACGGAGCCTTGCCATTATATAGAGAAGGAACAGGTATCTGGGAGAAGGGAAGCCTGTGAGCTAGAACAGGCCTAGGAATTTGGGGTAGAGGAGGAGGTGAGAAGGGCCAGAATGCTCGAGTTGGCAGTTTGAAGTGTATGACAGGTACTTGTGAACAGGGTCTGTGGGAACCTGGAGGCCAGCATGGCCTTTGATATGCAACCATGGGCATATGTCAATGGAGAGCTATATGTCCCTTCTGCCAGAGAGGCAGGGGAATGACTCCTTTTGGAACCTGTTTCATACGTTCCTGAGGAATGCTGACTTTTATTTAACTTCCAGAAATCCTTCTGCGGTCCAGTCTGGCTTAAGGTGGGCCAAGACTGTCATTTCTGGATATATGCATTTCCTGAGACTTAAGGGAACAGAACAAAGAATGCCATAAACGAACAAACTTTTCAACTACACTGTGAGTTGTATCAGGAAAGCAAGTTACAGCAAAGCAATAGGAACCCTCTGCTGTGGACCTCCAATGCTATCTGGCCATATTCTTAGCATTTGGCTTTAGAAGCTAGGGATCTGATTGTATATATCAAAGTCTTTACCTCATACAGGGGAGGGCAGTAAATGACCATAGAAGGGGACTAAAGATAATCCAAAATGATTGGGCTCTGAACTTTACAGCGTTCTAACCTCTGCAGTCATTGATGTTCTGATCCCTCAATTAGCCTTTGTGGTCTCTGCCTCTTTCCAGGAATTTTCCTTCAGAGTTCCAATACCCCTGGTGCAGGCAGGAAATAGCAGTCATTGCAAACACTCTCAAACTCCTGCTTTGCTGAACTTGGCAGGGTGGGAGAGGAAGGGAAAGAGAGCTTGGAGATAGAAGAAAGTTCAAGAGGAAATGAATGGATGAGGCCTTGGCCATTGTGCTGGAAGAATTGTGGATTGATTTTTATTTATATTTATTTAAGGGGAACCTGCAGATGTTGGAAGGCAGAGGACAGCTTGGAGTCAGTTCTTTTCCTCCTGGAGTTTAAACTCAGGCTTGCTGCCAAGCACCTTTAACCTCTGAGTCATCTCTCCACCCTGAACTAGAGATTCTCAAAAGTGCACTGGCAGCCGAGGAAAATGAGAAATTAATAACTGCTGATTACAATCACAGACTGATTTTAATTGCATGCACTTCCTAACATTTGCACACCAGAATGACAATAAGATGTGATTGCAGGTCCCCAGAGGCGGGTGGCTGACTTCTCTGGTAGGCAGGTTTGATTGCGGTCGCATTCAAAGACCATTTAGATGTGTGTGTGTGGGGGGGGATCCAAATGGCACCAAAGGCTGCCTTCCCTGACCAGCTGGCACCAGGAGAATGGCACACTATCCCCTCAGCCCCCAAGGACCTTCTTTCACCCTCAGAGCCCTTCTTAGGGGATACAACCCACTATAGGTTAAGCCGGGAGCAGGGAGGTGGTGATATTTATATCTGTATTCCACACAGAACTCAGGAATATGTCTCACCTTCTTAAAAGTCCTCAGAGGCAGGTCGTTCTTTAAATAGTGTTTCTTCGCTCTTCTATGTGGTGAGTAGAATCACAACTTCCCAGCCCTCAACCGATTCTTGTGAAAGTTAAAAACAAGTAGGGAGAGCATGTGGTTCTCAGCAAAACCATAATACAGTGGAGCTGAGAAACCCACATGCTTAATTGATGCATCTCATTCTAACCATGAAAAGGCTGAGGTCTATGGGGTTCATGAGTAACTGTTCAGATGACCGGCAGGGATTTATGAGAGCCTGGTCTGTTAAATATTGAGCACACCCCTCACCTTCCCCCACGGAAACACCTAGAGAAGAACAACGTCACCATCCATATCTTGGTTACAATTTTAACCGGAAAGAAACAATGCTAACGGTCAAGGTCGTGGAGGCATTTGTTAATATAAGTATGTCATTGTTATCTCAAAGCGTCAGCCTTTGTGGGAATATTAGTTTTCTCTAATGCCAAAAGGTGGGAGGAAATGTTTAATTTGTTATTCCCCCTGGTTCTTTTTAAAATCTAGATTATTGTCACACCATTAAGTTCACCATAATAGTTAGTAATCCATTAAACAGAAGTAAAAATTTCGAATTAATCTAATTAAATTATGCTCAATTGGAAATGAAGGAAGGAGAGCAAGAGGGTGGAAAGGTAAATATATATAATTCCTCAGTTTAAAATACCTGCACAAAGATGTGAAATCCTCCCCCACACTCCACCTGACCTGTATTCACCGCATACACTACCATGAGCAGTAAGGTGTCTATCTCTGTTATCCACACCAGTCTCTGGCACGTCCTTGGCTTCCCCTCTCCTTCCCAACTTGACCTCTTCAGAAGGGGACCAGGAAGTCATTTTGTTGGACATCCTTGATTTAGCTTTTTCCCTAATGTCTTAGTCAGAGTTACTGGGTTCATGTGTTTAACAAGAGCACCACAGAGGTCATGTGTCCCTCATGCACACGGTAAGGGACAAACACAGTCATCACTGCTTGTCAGTGATTTGAAATGTAGCACCTGGAAGTTTCTTGTGATTGTTTTTCTCTGTGTAAACAGTATTTTTTATATTGTTATTCAAATTAGTAATTTGCAATTTGGAGATTCTTGTTAAATTAGGCAAATATTGTTTCTCCTCAAACTTTCACCTACTAATTTGACATCCATCTTTACATACCTGCCAGAGTCTTGCCCTCTGATAGTTGTGCTGTGTTTCTTCCCATCCTATAATTATGTTAGGATGAGCTAGCCTTTGGATAACTTGTTTATTTCATCAATCAGTTATCAATATGGGCTCACCTGTAGCTACTTTTTCTGTGGTATGCTGTGGGCGGAGTTTTTTGTGGGGACCACCAGTCAGCTCTGTCCTACCAGCTGGCTCCCCAAATAACCACACAGAGACTTATTATTAATTATAAATGTTGGCCGATAGCTTGGGCTTGTTACGAACTAGCACTTCCATCATAAATTAACCCATATGTCTTATCTACATTCCAAAATGTGGTAGGACAGTTTTCAGCATGGCATATTCATCTTGCTCCTCTCCGCGTCTCCTAGCGACCGTGACTCTGCCTTTCTTCTTCCTCACATTCTCGTTTTGTTCATAAGTCCTGCCTAAACTTTTCCTGCCTAGCTATTGGCCAGTCAGCTCTTTATTAACCAGTGAGAGTAATATGTATTTACAGTGTACGAAAAGATTGTTCCACAGCAGTATGCCCTCTAATACTACCACCACAGATTTTTATACTTTTCATTTTTATACCTTTCCACATTCTTAAATTTTTATGTTACATATTCATTTTAATTATTTTAATAATGGTTGATTTAAGGGCCTTGTCTGCTAATTCCAGTATCTGGGTCGTCTCAGAATTGGCTTCATTTGCCTTCATTTTCTCTAGATGGAATGCCTTGCTTTTTCTGAGTCTTTTGGAGGCAGAGTGATCTTTCCATTGTATGTGATGGCTAGCTTTAAATTTTAGCTTTCCACAACCTAGAGTCGCCTCGGGGTTCCTTAGATCAGGCTGTGGGCATGTCTGTGGAGCATTGTTTTGGTTGCCTTACCTGAAGTGGGGATAGAAGACCCACTCTGAATGTAGGCAACACCACTGCAGAGTGAAGAAAGCCCGCTGAGCAAAACCAAGCAGGCAGCATGTATACGTTCACTGCTCTCTGCTCTCAGGTGTGATGTCACAAGGCTGCTTTGTGACCCTGCTGCTGCCTTGACTCCCGCACAATGACAGAGTGAAACCTGGAGTTATAAACTGGAGAAGCCCTTGCTCCCCCAAGTTGCTCTAGTCAGGGTGGTTGTCACAGCAACAGAAAGTAAACTAGGCCACTGCCATAGTAGGTGACACATGGAGACTAGAGTCTGCTGCATCCTCTGAACTGTGGGTTTTTGCCTATTGTGACCTATTTCATTTTGATTCTTTTCCTCACTCAAGGATTTGACCAAGGTTATTTTTTTAACTGTGGAATGAGGGACTGAACCTAGAGCCTGGAATATTGATAGGCAAGTTCTGTCTCTACCACTGAGCTAACACACACCTTGAACAACATAAACAGGTTGGGGCAGGACGGGGGGCGTTCTGTAGGATTTCTTTCTGTACACTGTGAATATGTGTTGCTCTGATTGGTTGATAAATAAAGCTATTTGGCCAATGGTGAGGCAGTACATTCAAACTGAAGACGAGACAAAGAAGGGTGGTATTGGGGGAGACACAAGCCTGCCACCCAAGGAGCAACAAGATGCCAGCAGACCAGTAATGCCACAGCCACGTGGCAACATATAGATTAATAGGAATGGGTTAACTTAAGATGAAAGAGCTAGCTAGTAAGAAGCTGAAGCCATAGGCCATACAGTTTGTAATTAATATAAGCTTCTGAATAATTATTTTATAAGTGGCTGTGGGACCATGGTGGAAGAGATTTGTCTGGACCTTGGGGCCAGGCTGCACCAGAGAAACTTCTGTCTACAGGGTGGTAACTATGGCCTTTTACCCTCTAAGATTCCTCTACCCCATGCCCATTTAAATACTCTCCTATGCCAAGCTCTGCCCCCTGACTCCCAAAACCAATTAAATCTTTGTTTTCTGCTTGAATTCCCACTGGCTTATGTTGTGATGGCTGGGGGACGCACCCAGGAAAGACATCTATAAATACAAACCTCACCCCTGCTGTTCCCTTATCTCGGTGTTGTTATCTATCTTGTTGCTGTGGCTTTCTGTCCCTCTCTGGTGCCTCTGGATAGTTGTCTTATTATATTTTCTCCATATTTTGCAGTTATTACCTGAAGATCTATTAGTAGGATATGTGCTACTCCACAATTATAACAACAACAAAAACCAGGCCGCCTGATTGGGGTTTTAGTTTAATACTTTTATATGTAAACAATTTAGAATGGTTGACAGTTATTGCATTTTTGCAGCTTCCTAAAAATTTTTATGAGCCAGGCGGTGGTGGTGCACACCTTTAATCCCAGCACTTGGGAGGCAGAGGCAGGCAGATCTCTGTGAGTTCAAGGCCAGCCTGGCCTACAGAGCGAGATCCAGGAAAGGCGCAAAGCTACACAGAGAAACCCTGTCTCGAAAAACCAAAAAACAACAACAACAACAAAAAACCCAAAAGCAAAACAAAACAAAAAAAACATGAAACATGTTTAATCTGATTGATATTATCAATAAATTCTGACAATAAGTAAATCATGATCTTTGTCTTAAATTTTTTGCAAAGCACCCAGAGATGTTAAGACAAATATAGGAATGAATTAAAAATTCAGCAGAAACTTACTATAATAGGTCAAAGTAAAGGAACTGAAACATGTAGATCTAAAGGAACAGGAGCATGGGTATCTCATCAATTACCTCATGCTGTGTAAGAAAGCACCCCAAGATTAGTGACCTGAAATTGCCATTTGCCTAGGGAGATGGCCCCGCTGGTAAACTGCTGCCTGCCTTGCAAACATAGGACCTGAGTTCAATCCCCAGAGTCCGTGTCAGAGAGTGACCAGGTGTGACGGACGGTGCATGCTAGCAGTCTCGGCACTGGCGGGGGGGGGGGGCAGATACAGGCACCCCTGGGGTTCACTGGCCAGACAGCCTGGCCTACATGGTGAGCTCCGGGCCAGGGGGAAACAAGGTGGATGGCTCTTGAGGACTGATTCTTCATTGTTCTCTGGCCAGCACACACACACACACACACACACACACACACACACACAAACACACACACACGGGGACGGATGGGGAAGGGTGGGGGAGAGAAGAGACGGGGGAAGAAGGGAGAGAGAGGGAGAAGGCATATTAACACACACACACACACACACACACACACACACACACACACACACACGGGGACGGATGGGGAAGGGTGGGGGAGAGAAGAGACGGGGGAAGAAGGGAGAGAGAGGGAGAAGGCATATTAACACACACACACACACACACACACACACACACACACACACACACACACGGGGACGGATGGGGAAGGGTGGGGGAGAGAAGAGACAGGGGGAAGAGGGGAGAGAGAGGGAGAAGGCATATTACCACACACAAAGAACAACCATTCCGGCTGCTGGGGTTTGCCTGGCTCTTAACTGTGAAACTTGTCCCTGCTGCTAGTGCTGCAGAAGAATGGGAGTGTGCCAGACCTCTTAAGACAGTGGTTCTCAGTCCTCTAAATGCTGTGATCCTTTAATGTATTCTCCATGCTGTGGTGACCCTCAACCATAAATTATTTAGTTGCTGCTTCAGAACTGTAATTTTGCTAGTTATGACTCATAATGTAAATATCTGATATGCAGGATATCTGATATGTGGCTCCCATGGGGGGTCCTGACCCACAGGTTGAGAACTGTTGACTTAAGATCTTGGCCTGGAACTTGCACATCTTTGAGTTTTGTTTTTTCAGTGCTGGGAGCTGAATGGACCCGAGGCCTTGTAGATGCTCTGCATTGTGGTCTGCCATTGAGTCACATCCCAGGTCAATACAACGTCTCAGTTGCTGTATCAATTACTCAAAGCCAAAGCAAGTCACAAGGACAGTATCCAAGGGCTCGTCACTGTGGGAAAATGAATTACTCAGTATCTCTCTAACACTACCGAGGAACAAAAAGGAGTGACTGCTTCATGCAACATGTTGACAAAAGAAGCTAGAGCTCAAAGGGTGTGTACCGGGCTGCGTTTTGTGATTGATCACGTCTATGGGTTTTATTGGAATTTCTGGGTGACTGGGTGAGAGGAGCGACACACCAGCTTCCTTGATATGTACCTGGGCTTTTATGCTAATGAGGGCTTTTATGCCAATGAGGGCTTTTATGCTAATAAGGTGATTTGTGGAGACTCGGATTGTCAGAGGATCCAATCACAAGCTAACAAGAACTGGAACTCAGCCCACACTTTAACCTCTAGGGAGGGAAGGCTACATCTCACCTTGAGATTGAGATCAGCCACTTGGATCTAGGGATTTCATGCTTCACCTCTGTGCTCTATAACCTAGAGACCCTGTACAAGAAGGTTGGGGTGCAGGAAATGCTGGGGTATACATGGAGAAGGCCAGGAAGCTTCCTACCTCTTTATCCCTATACCTCAAAACCAAGGGAAATGCCAAATAAACCCCTTAGCTTCCCTTGCTTTTACTCACATGCTTCTAGCACCAGCTTTAGAGGGCACGCAGCTAAGCAATACCTCCCACGGCTTCGCTCTAGGTAACTCCTCTGACATGTGCTAACAGTTGTCCAAGTTGTTCAGAATTTGGAAGACATTCTCGTCTGTCTTCAGTGAGCTGGCACACTGCCCCTTGACTTGTTCCTGCACAGAGGGGGATGTTTTGACGTCAGAGAGCTGAACAGTTCACCCTTAGAGCTTACTAATGTCACTGTGTTCTGAACATGTGACCTCTGAAGAATCCTGAACTGGACCACACATGCACAGGCCACCCATCACTCCTTCACTCCATCACTCCATCACCCCATCACCCCATCACCCCATCACTCCATCACCCCTTCACTCCATCACCCCATCACTCCATCACCCCTTCACTCCATCACCCCATCACCCCATCACCCCATCACCCCATCACTCCATCACTCCATCACTCCATCACCCCATCACCCCATCACCCCATCACCCCATCACCCCATCACTCCATCACCCCATCACCCCATCACCCATCACTCCATCACTCCATTACTCCATCACTCCATCACTCCATCACCCCATCACTCCATCACTCCATCACCCCATCACTCCATCACTCCATCACCCCATCACCCCATCACCCCATCACTCCATCACTCCATCACTCCATCACCCCATCACCCCATCACCCCATCACCCCATCACTCCATCACCCCATCACCCCATCACCCCATCACCCCATCACTCCATCACTCCATCACTCCATCACTCCATCACTCCATCACCCTATCACTCCATCACTCCATCACTCCATCACTCCATCACCCCATCACTCCATCACCCCATCATCCCATCACTCCATCACTCCATCACTCCATCACCCCATCACCCCATCACCCCATCACTCCATCACCCCATCACCCCATCACCCCATCACTCCATCACTCCATTACTCCATCACTCCATCACTCCATCCACCCTATCACTCCATCACTCCATCACTCCATCACTCCACCACCCCATCACCCCATCACCCCATCACCCCATCACTCCATCACTCCATCACTCCATCACCCCTTCACTCCATCACCCCATCACCCCATCACCCCATCACTCCATCACTCCATCACTCCATCACTCCATCACTCCATCACTCCATCACCCTATCACTCCATCACTCCATCACTCCATCACTCCTTACCTTCCATCACCCCATCACTCCATCACCCCATCATCCCATCACTCCATCACTCCATTACTCCATCACCCCATCACCCATCACCCCATCACTCCATCACTCCATCACCCCTTCACTCCATCACTCCATCACCCCTTCACTCTATCACCCCATCACTCCATCACCCCATCACCCCATCACTCCTTCACTCCTTCACTCCATCACTCCATCACTCCTTACCTTCCATCACCCCATCACTCCATCACCCCATCATCCCATCACTCCATCACTCCATCACTCCACCACCCCATCACCCCATCACCCCATCACCCCATCACTCCATCACCCCATCACCCCATCACCCCATCACCCCATCACTCCATCACTCCATCACTCCATCACTCCATCACTCCATCACCCTATCACTCCATCACTCCATCACTCCATCACTCCATCACCCCATCACTCCATCACCCCATCATCCCATCACTCCATCACTCCATCACTCCATCACCCCATCACCCCATCACCCCATCACTCCATCACCCCATCACCCCATCACCCCATCACTCCATCACTCCATTACTCCATCACTCCATCACTCCATCACCCTATCACTCCATCACTCCATCACTCCATCACTCCACCACCCCATCACCCCATCACCCCATCACCCCATCACTCCATCACTCCATCACTCCATCACCCCTTCACTCCATCACCCCATCACCCCATCACCCCATCACTCCATCACTCCATCACTCCATCACTCCATCACTCCATCACTCCATCACCCTATCACTCCATCACTCCATCACTCCATTACTCCATCACTCCATCACCCCATCACTCCATCACCCCATCATCCCATCACTCCATCACTCCATTACTCCATCACCCCATCACCCATCACCCCATCACTCCATCACTCCATCACCCCTTCACTCCATCACTCCATCACCCCTTCACTCTATCACCCCATCACTCCATCACCCCATCACCCCATCACTCCTTCACTCCTTCACTCCATCACTCCATCACTCCTTACCTTCCATCACCCCATCACTCCATCACCCCATCATCCCATCACTCCATCACTCCATCACTCCACCACCCCATCACCCCATCACCCCATCACCCCATCACTCCATCACTCCATCACCCCTTCACTCCATCACCCCATCACCCCATCACTCCATCACCCCATCACTCCATCACTCCATCACTCCATCACTCCATCACCCCTTCACTCCATCACCCCATCACTCCATCACCCCATCACCCCATCACTCCATCACTCCATCACTCCATCACTCCTTCACTCCATCACTCCTTCACTCCATCACTCCTTCACTCCATCACCCCATCACTCCATCACCCCATCATTCCATCACCCCATCACTCCATCACTCCTTCACCCCATCACCCCATCACCCCATCATTCCATCACCCCATCACTCCATCACTCCTTCACTCCATCACCCCATCACTCCATCACCCCATTACTCCATCACCCCATCATTCCATCACCCCATCACTCCTTCACTCCTTCACTTTATCACTCTATCACTCCATCACTCCTTCACTTTATCACTCCATCACTCCTTCACTTTATCACTCCATCACCCCATCACCCCATCACTCCATCACTCCTTCACTTTATCACTCTATCACTCCATCACCCCATCACTCCTTCACTCCATCACTCCTTCACTTTATCACTCCATCACTCCATCACTCCTTCACTTCATCACTCCTTCACTCATCACTCCATCACTCCACTCCATCACCCCATCACTCCATCACCCCTTCACCCCATCACTCCATCACCCCATCACTCCATCACTCCTTACCTCTCATCACCTTTTCCCCATTCTCAGACCAGCCCTCTTCTTTACACCATAAATGTCCCTGTCCCCATCCTCAGGTAACAGAATTGAGACTTGTGTAAACAGAAGGCTTTTCTCTGTCCTGCCCTATCCTGCAGCTGTTTCCAAATAATCACTCAGAGGCTTATATTAATTATAATTGTTTGGCTGATGACTCAGGCTTATTACTAACTAGCTCTTACATTTAAACTAACCCATTTCTACTTACCTATTTATTGCCACATGGTCCATGGCTTACTAGTTCTGTCTGGCATCTTGTTCCTTGGGTGACTGGCTGGCTGGTGTCTCTCCTGACTCCTCCCTCCTTCTTCCCATCATTCTCAGTTTGGCTTTCCCACCTAACTTCCTGCCCAGCTACCAGCCTGTTGTCAGCTTTTTATTAACCAGTGGG
The DNA here is from genome assembly GCF_949786415.1 of Peromyscus eremicus. Lineage (NCBI taxonomy): Eukaryota > Metazoa > Chordata > Mammalia > Rodentia > Cricetidae > Peromyscus > Peromyscus eremicus. The sequence continues at coordinate 7,894,288 of NC_081428.1, read as the reverse complement.
AGTAATACCTATTCACAGCATACAGAAGGCCATCCCACAGCAGACTTGGGGCTTCTGTGTCCTCCATCTTTGCCTCACAAAAACCACTTTCAGTGATTGTCACACTCTGCAGTGTGCACACCAGGCCTGGTTTGACAGTGATAGCTTCTGGCTGACTAGACCTGAGTCGTATCCTTTTATGATGAGCCGGAGTCCTGGGAACCAGGGGAGGGGCTTGTTAAACCCTTCAGTGTCCAGCCAGTGGGTCAGAACTGAGGTGACAACCTGGGGTTCAGGATTACAGCTGAAGTGGGGAGAGGCAGGTGACTCTGGGCCCATAACCTGAGGGGTCTGCCAACCTTGGACAGTTACTGTCAGACTGAGCTCAGTTATAACACAGACGACGGGAACTTGCTTGGTATGAAACCCCTTCACTCCTGCTGAGAGGTAAAGCAGAAGAGGAAACATGAGTTCCCCTGTTCTTCCAGGGAATCATCGCCTCTTTGCTTTGGAAATCCAAGCACAACCTCCCCCGCTTCTAGACCTCTAAGAGCTCCCAGCAGAATGCCTGCCTTGGCATAGCAGGGTCAGAACTGGCAGGGCTCAGGCTGTACCTCTTGACACCCAGCACTGGAGACTTAGAAACAAGTAGGACAGATGAAAGACCCAGGATCGGTGCATACTCCCAAAGGCAAAATCCCAAGGTGCCTCACGCATCAGCTGCTCATTCCAGGATTCCTCCCAGTCTTTCAGGGTGGTGTCCAGAGACCTTGTGCACGAGTGAGTGCTTAACTTAGGGCGGGCCCCACAGAAGCCTGGATTCCTCCTTACACTGTGTCAGCTAAGAGCTGTGTAGACCCTTGTGCCTTATTTCCCAAGAGCTCAGTCCTGTGGGACGCTGACCCAGATACACCCAGCTGGCTCCTGGAGGCTTGAGCGAAAGCTGGGGGTGCATTCAGCTGGGTAGTGGGATTTTCCGTTTTAGTTAACTGGGTGTGCACAGGACAGAGGTTGCAAGTACAGGGCCTGCCTTCAGAATCCAAGTCAGAGGTCTGCTGGTTGCTTAATAACACCGAGAACTGCCTCGGTGTGTGTCAAGGGCACTGCCAGCCTTTCCTGCAGTTTTGTTAACTTTTCATGTATCAGAGGCAAACACGACGGCTCTGTCTGGCTCCGCTGGTCATTTCCTGCTTCTGGCATCTGATTTCTTGCCCACTTCCCAGGCCTTCCACGGAGAGGCAAGCTAGAGCTGAGTGGGAAGCCGTGACTCCAGCAGCCGGCTTTTCCTGCTTTGTAGTTTTTTCCAGGAGAGGCAGGATTCAGAGGCTGTTCATGGGAACAGCCCCCTGACCTTCCAGCGAAGCTATGATAAGCAGGCCCCTTGTCTGGAGACCCGCAGATGAGCTGGGTGACTCTGACAGAAATGAGTTAAGCAATGTCGTCCCTGGGGCCCACAGCCCAGCTCCGGATGTGAGGCTCTGGCAGACACTGGCCTCCACAGCCACAGTCATGGCCAACAGGACCAACGCCTCCATCCCGTACACCAGCTATGAATACTACCTGGATTACTTAGACCTCATTCCTGTGGATGAAAAGAAGCTGAGAGCCAACAAGCGTAAGTCGGAACCTGGGAAGGCGGCCAGGCAGAGGCTGGGTCCCAGATGAGGTGTTCCTGGTCTTGTCTTTACTTTCTAACTCCAAAAGACTCACCTGGCAGCAATAATACTGCACACACAGATGGAAATGAAGCAGGCCTGGGACTCAGACTGTACCTATAACTTTCAGTAGTAAGTTTATGAATCAACTTGCTATAAACTAAGCAGAATGTTCCTTTTAAAAATGCACATGCATTCATTTAGGGGGTGGGGGTGCCACAGTGCATCTGGGAAGGTCAGAGGACAACTTGGGGAAGTTGTCTCTCTCCACCACATGGGTCCCTAGCATGGAAACCCCGTTGTCAAGCTTGGCAGCAAGCGCCTTTAACCCTCTATGTCGCTAACCCAGCAGAATGTTCCTTTAAGACAAATGCACATGCACGCACACACATACTTACTTTTACGCTTTATTTCCCCATTCATTTTCTTAGTGTATATTAATTGTACAAAATAATGGGTTTTGTTGTAAAGGTTTCATACAAGTAGTGTAATTTTTTTATTTTTGTTTCTTTGAGATGGCGTCTTATTATTTAGCTTTGGCTCTGTTGGTACTCCTTATATAGCACAGACTTTGCTCAAACTCACAGAAATCCTCCTGCCTCAGCCACTCAAGTGCTGGGACTACAGGTGTGCATTACCATGACCAGCTGCGGACTTTGATCATATTCAGCCCCCTGTTACCCTTCCTTATGCCTGATTCCTTCCCCCTGGCCCTTCTTTCCCCAAATAGTTGCCCCTCCGACTTCCGTGCCCTTTTTTCCTCTCACCCTGCGATGCTGGGGATTGAGTCAAGCCCCTCCACCTCTCTGCTACACGCCCCCCCCCCCCACTTCTCTCTTGAAGGTCTATTTCTTGATGAAGTTGCATTTGTTTGGGGCTCCAGTAAGCTGGGTGAGTTTCATCAAACTGCAGAGTTCACTTTTTCTCACTGTCCATATTTAGAGCTGGGAGATGTATTCCCGCCACCTCTAAGACGGATGTCATAATCTCTGCTAAATTGCCAACAGCTGTTCAGCGTTCCTAGTCTCAGAGGACAAGCATGAGTTAACATCCGTTTCTCATCTGCTTTCATTCATCTCTTGAGCAACTTGGCACTTTGTGGACGTTCTTCCCTGATCCGTCCAGCTATATTCAGTCAAGGTCAAAAGTCAGCCAAGGTGATGAGCACACAGGCACAGCCCTGGAACCGTGCTCTTGGCGGGGGACCTGCCTCTGCCTGCTCCATAAGAGGTCTTGGGTTCTGTAGATACTTCCCACACTATAAATGGAATTCTTCAAAGGGATGGAATGATTTCCATATGGAAGGGAGAACGCTGCTTATAGTTCAGCTCAAAACAAATAAATGCTAGTGTTTAAGACAGTAAGCACAAGGCAGGCAGTGCCCCTGAGGACAGTCTTCTAGAACAGCCTGTCGGGTGGAGTTCCCGCTTCATTTCCAGCTTGCAGTATTCAAATGCAGGTGCCCATCCATGTTCCTGAGGACTCCCTGGTTCCCAACACTATAGGAAGCCCTCTGGGGGGGCAGGAGGTTTGCTGTGTGCTGTCTAGTGCGAGGCAGAGAATCGTGCCTTTCAGGGACAGGGTTTTGCACACATGACTCACAATAAGGAAGTTGTGATCAGAGGGAGAGTGGCGGGGCTGAAAAACACACCCACTTGTAAATATTGTCACAAGTTCAGAACCCGAGGACACGTGTTGATCTGGACAAAAAGTAGGTTTGCCTTCAGATGACTTTGTAAAACAGAACGCTGCTCAGATGCACAGCTGAGAGACCCTCAGACGGTGGAACTTTCTGAATGTGGAAGATGTCGCGCTCGGTCGCCACCTGCTCAGTAAAGCCGCCGCACTGGTTTGGGTGGGAGGCTTCTTGGTCATCTTACAGTCTGCGAGCTCAGCCTTGCCTTAAGTTCAGTTCCTGGGACCCATGTGGTAGGAGGAGAGAACTGACTCCCACAGGTTTCCCTCTGACCTCGACACACACACACACACACACACACACACACACACACACACACACAGGGAAGGATGGGGGAAAGAAGAGATGAGGGAAGAGGGGAGAGAGAGGGAGAAGGCATATTAACACACACACACACACACACACACACACACACACACACACACACACACGCCGTGCTGTGCACACACAATCAATAAATGTTGAAGAGAATATATTAATGTGCAAGTTGAGGAGATGGCTCAGTGTTTATAGCAAACGCATGAGGACCAAAGGTTGGGTCCCTGAACCCACATACAAACTGGGTATGGAAGCCCAGATCTGTAATCCCAGAACTCATACAGCAGGATGGGAGGCAGAGAAAGGAGAAAAAATTCATGGATACTCATGAGTTAGGTAGCCTGCTGTACACAGGAGCAACGAGACCTTGTATCAAATAAGATAGAAGGCAAGACCAACCATCCTATCTGACCTCCACAGGTGTGCCATGACATATGCACGTCTTCACACACGCCACACCTACACACAATGTTAATTTGCATTTGAAGGTCCCTAGTTTCTTAGGAGGTCAGTTCTAACTACATTACAAAGGATAACAGATAACAGTTTTACCCCATTCACTCTGTCCCCTCAGGAGAAAGAAGTCAGTACTGAGTTGAAGGCTGTAGGCTGCCATATATGCCAGTGACAGGTCAAAATCTGGCCTGATCCTGTTGTAAGCACTTTACAAGGACGTGAGCCTTGTAGTTCTCAATGCGGCTCATGACTGTTTCATGGAGATGTGTCAACACAGTAGAATATGCAGAGAGGCTTTGGAAGAACCCATCAGAGTTGGAGGGTATGATTTTGTATCTGTCCCCCTCTTGGATGCCAAGCTAAGAAGAGAACCAATCCTACGTTCTGATCTTACAGAGACAAAGGAATTATTCTGATGAGATGCGTCTCCAGTGACTGGTTAGTGTTCCTATTCAGAGGGCAGGGAGATGGTTGGGGTGGCCCTCCCTAAGAAATAACTGGCTTTAGTGCGCTATTATCTACCTCCATGGTCCACATATCTCCTTCCCTTTAATCATGAGTTAGAAAGAATTTGTCACAGTACAAATTGACTTCTGTTGCTGCCCTACCTCTAGCAGTTTCAATAATGCTGTCTATTCACCTGCTTCTCCAAGAGCTCAGGGAAGGAGAGCAGAAACACACCATTAATCAAACTCTTCCGAAAACAACAGGGATCTCAATGGACACATAAAACAAAGGGCTGCATATGACTCTTTTCTCCCAGGAGGAACATCAATTTCAGACTTTCCCCATGAGTTCAATGTCCTCAGCAAATGGTCCTCAGCAAATTTCAATGTCCCACGCACGTAACATAAATCCTGAAAGTGACATTTAAAGAAAGATGTCACAATGTTTGCTTTGGAATAAACTTTCATCAAATGTCCTTGCGAGGCATGACACTTGAATGATTCTGTTACTGGAACCCTTTGGTTTGAAACTTATTTAGACAACCACAGCCCATTCTCTGAAACATCTTTGGAGAGAAATGATGTGTAAGTTTTCAGAGTGATTTGTTGCTATGATTGATTGATAAATAAAATGCTGATTGGCCAGTAGCCAGGCAGGAAGTATAGGCTGGACAGAGAGGAGAGTTCTGGGAAGTGGAAGGCTGAGGCAGGGAGACACTGCCAGCCACCGTGATGAGAAGCAACATGTTAAGATACCAGTAAGCCACGAGCCATGTGGCAACTTATAGATTAACAGAAATGGGTTAAGATATAAGAACAGCTAGCAAGAAGCCTGAGCCCATAGGTCATACAGTTTATAAATAATATAAGTCTCTGTGTGTTTGCTTGGGTCTGAGGGCAGCAGGAGCCAGGCAGGAACAGGATAACTTCGGCTACAGTGATTTGTTTCTGGGAACTAGTTAGAGGAGGGCTGTGAGTATTTGATTAATAAACTTCGGGAAAATCTCTCTGTGGTAGCTTTCATTTGGATTTGTCCTTGTTGTTCTGGTGTGTTCCATGAGAAAGCCACAGTAAGGACTACTGATGGCAACGCACAGGAGAATAGAGGCAACACAAGTTGATGGCTCTCCTACAGAGGGCCCAGCCAGAGTAGGGTGGTGAGGTGGCCCCATGAAATCCTTAGGCACTAGACGACGTGGGACTCACTCCTCTAGCTTTCCTGAGACACGTCACTCAACTCCATGCTCCAGGCTTTGCTGATGACTTCCCCATCCACAGCTGGGCAGAAAAGTGGAGAAAGGGAATAAGGAAGGATGCAAGGTTCAGGAAGTCTAGCTGTGGCTGGAGGAAGACTCCAGGGCCAGTTCTTCTTATACTCCACTAGCTAGAACCTGGCTGAAAAGGAAGCTGGGAAATGTAGTTTTTATCCCAGGTAGCCATGAACCCAGACGAAACAGGGGTAGAGAACAGACCCTAGGATTGATAACTAACTAGCACTCTGTGCCATAGCTACCTTTATTCAGACCCCACATTAGTGAGGTCAAAGGACAATGTTGACACTGCATCATTGGCCATAAAACCCTTGACAAAAACAAGGATCTTAGTTCTCCTTAGAAATCGTAGGCACTGAACGAGAAACTATACCAGGGACATTTATTTTATTCAGTCATCTGAATACTTATATAATAGGCACTATTGGAGACAAACAAGATTTAGAGATGTAAGAAAATGTCAGATTGACCAAGATCATAAATAGGAAATGAAAAGGTCAAAATGTGAAATTGAAAGCAATCTGCCTGGGCTTTTACCATTTTGTTATTCCCCAACAAAGAGAAACAAATAAGGAACAACAGCAGCAAGAACTGAAGCCGATTCCTACCAGAACCCTGGAATGTGGTGACGTCAGACAAACACCGACGTCTACTCGCTCTTGCTCATACACTGAAGCACCTTCCCTGGGGTGGTTTAATTAACTCCTACAATCATACACTAAAGGCCCAGTTAAGGCCTGAGGAGCTGTTGAGAAGTAACGGACCCTCTAAGCGGTGGGGCCTAGCGGGAGGAGGTGAGGTCATTGGCGGTATGTCCTTGATGAGAACACTGGGGTCCTGGACTCTCTCCTTTTGCTCCCCAGTTGCCGTGATATTAGCAGTCTTATTCATCACATGCTCTGCACCATGGCCCCCAGCCTCACCAAAGCACCAAAGTGACACACTGAGCGACCACAGATTCAAGCCTCTAAAACCATGACCAAATAGACCGTGCCCTTTTTAAGTGGTGTGTGCGCTTCAGGGATCTTTTCACAGTGTTGTGCAGCTGACTGACACACTCAGGTTAGTCAGGGGGGTCCTATAATGTAAGGTGAAGTCCATCCGTGCTTGCTGCAATTTGCCTTAGAAGTGGGGTCATGCTATGTGAGCCAGGCTGGTCCTGAACATCTGAACTCTAGCAGTCCCCCTGCCTCAGTTCCCAAGTAGCCGGGACTACAGCATGCAATGCTGCACATGGTTCAGAATCCGATGAATCCTCTGTTGGTGTTCGATTCTTCACAGTCCATAGTGTGAACCGGGAAAGGGAAGAGAGGAAGGAGGGCGGAAGAGAGGAGGGAACTGAGGGAGGGAGGGCGGGACGGGGGGGGGGGGGAAGAGGGATGGAAGAGAAAAGAATGGGCAGGCAGGCAGGGAGAGGAAGCTGGGGGCTCTCCATATATGAACTGGTTTCATTCCCAGCCCAGCCAGGGGTTCTTTGCCAAAACAAGCCCGCAAGTGTGAGAATCTTTCAGATGCTGGGGGATGACGGTTCTTGCCTTTAGAACAAAATGTTCTCTGTGAGCACTCAAGATGAACTTTCAACAGAAGGGGAAGAAAGTACTATTTTTCTTGGCTTTCTATTTCAAAGGAACACAACGAGAGGGAATTTAGCATGGGAATTGACTAGTGGCTGCTCATCCTCATTTCGGTCTGACAAAATTTAAATTTCACTTGTCCGTAGGCAATGAATTCCAGGCAAGGGGTCGTCTCATTTCCTGCTTGGTATCAGGGATAATGACCAGGGCTCTGGCAGATGGTTGAGAGGAATGAGGCTCGTGTCTACTAAGTGCTTGAAGCTGCTTCCTGTGAACTTACAAGGACCTACGGACCTCAAATTTTTCATCATTTCTATGAAGAGGAAAAGAGAGCATTGATGTCCACAGAAATCAGAAATACCCATCCAGAAGAAAATCCCAAATGAAAGTTTCAGAAAGCATATGCTCATACCTGGAAGATTATGAAGCAAATTGTAACTCTCTGGGAGTATGGGCATGTAACAAGGCATGAAGAGAAAGACACAGGGGTCTTTTGAAAGGATTCTGTATAAACTAACCATAATGTCAATAAGGAGAAGGTTTTTCATGTAGATATGAGAGAGAGAGAGAGAGAGAGAGAGAGAGAGAGAGAGAGAGAGAGAACAGCCAGAGGCATCTGGAAGAGTCCATAGCAGAGGGAGAAATAAGTAGATGAATGGCCAGCAGACTGGATGTAGCCAGGGTTATCTTCAAGAGGGGAGAACAGCAGGGAATAGAGAACAGAGAAAACACAGTGAGAGGCAGGAGCAGAGAGAGAACAAGCAGGAATAGCTGGGCCATAAGGAGAATGAGTAGCTGGGGGAAAGAAGCCCATGTGCTGGAGGGAGTTTAGGGTAGGGGAGGAGGTGAGGAGGGCTAGGGTCCTGGCATGGACTTTGAAATGTGCAACAGGTACTTGTGATGCTGAGGGACCTGGGGGCCAGCACAGCACTCATATGCTGATAGGCACCACAGGCAGCCATTTGTCCCTCCTGCCAGAGGAAAGGGAAATGATTCCTTTTGGCAGATGGGAACTAGTTTCACCAGTTCCAGAGGAATGCTGGCTTATATCTAACTGCCAGAAATCCTCCTATGGTCAGGTTGAGCCCATTTCTTTTTTCTTTTTCTTTTCTTTTTTTTTGTTGTTTTTTTTGAAACAGGGTTTCTCTGTGTAGCTTTGCGCCTTTCCTGGATCTCGCTCTATAGACCAGGCTGGCCTCGAACTCACAGAGATCCGCCTGCCTCTGCCTCCCGAGTGCTGGGATTAAAGGCGTGTGCCACCACCACTGCCCGGCTTGAGCCCATTTCTTAATATTTGGACTTGCGTTTTGGGGTTTGGGGAATTGGAGTTTCCTTTGGACTTGACATGTTTCTGCTTAGGACATCCGCTATGACCTCATCTCCCACTTCCCGGGAGCCCAGAGGTCCCCTTAAACTGTTGAATGTTTCTTAGCTTAGGGGCAGAAAAGGGAGAGGATGCAAGAGCCAGCTTGGGCCTTTGCTGTCCTTGCCTCCCTGGAGGGTAAATGTAAATGTAAAGCTGTAAAGGGCTGATAGATTACAAGGCAGGGGCTTGTGTTCCTTCTACAAGCATAGCATCTTTTCTGCTGTGTGTGTGTGTGTGTGTGTGTGTGTGTGTATGTGTTTGCGCGTGCGCGCATGCGTGTGTGCAGTGTAGTACAGTGTGCAAGTGCACATATACCTGTGTAACCAGAGTTCAATGTTGGGTGTCTTTCCTCAATTGCTTGGCACCTAATCTGTTGAGATAGGGTCACTCATTAACCCTTGAAGTCATCAGCTCATCAGTTGGCCTGGCTGGCTGGCCAGTGATCTCTGGGGATAAACTTGTCTTTACCCCCTAATCCCCAGGATTGGGTTACAGATGAGCACCTGGTTTTTCCATGCATGCCTGGGATCTGGCCTCAGGTCTTCCTGCTTGTGCCATAGGCTGTTTACCAGCTGAGTCACCCCTGTCCTAAGCCCCATTTTTGACGTTAACTGTTAGGGTCCAGGGTGTGAATGTTACAGCTCTGGAGGGAGAGGTATCCCAACTTGTAGGGAAGCCAGGCTATACCTGGAGCTGCCATAGGACAGCTCTGGAGGCTGGGGCTGCAGTGGGACAGCTCAGCCCTGGAGGGAGGGGTATCCTGACTTGTTGGGAAGACAGGTGATACCTGAAGCTGGGGTGCAGTGGGAGATGGTCACCCCACAGGGTATTGCAATTCTGTTCCTCTCCTAGAGAGAGCCCTTACAGCTGAGCTTTGCTCGGCCCCCACTTAAGGGGGTTTCCCAGCAGAGCTCTGGTTCTTCTCTCTGGCCCAAGATGTTGCTTCCTCCACTTCACTCTGCTCAAGGGGAAACCCCTGCAGAAATGTAGCACTCTCCTGCAGCGAAAAGCTGTTACTTTGTTCTGCTCAGCCTGGCTCAGTCCCCCTAGTCTCAGCAAGTTTTTTCTGCTCAGTCTCCCTAAGGAATGTCTCAGAATGAAGATCTTCACCCAAGACTCTTGAGAAAGAGATTTATTTGGGAAGGAGGAGTCCGGCAGAGTGCCTGCCTCTGTCTCTGTCGGGGTGGGGTGGGAAAGCACCGTGTACAACTGAACAGGCAGAGGGACTTATGTAGGGCTTTTTAGGGGCGGAGTTTCTCCAGGGAGATTCTCTGCTCAGGGATTGGTTAGTTTCGTTGGTCGGGCAGAGATAGCTCTGATTTCAGGGTCAAACTATGTTGTTTTCACTGGTCCTTTTTAGCCTTTTGGCTCTAGTTTTAGGGCCAGGGCATGTTTCTTTCACTGGCTCTGATTCTAGGGACAAAGTGTGTTTCTTTGGCACTGGTTTCAGGGTCAGGGCATGTTTCTTAGGTTCTGGGTTTGGGGCTGGCCCCTTTTCTCTACACAAGGTCCACTTTTACAAAAAAAAAAAAAAAATTTTTTTTTTTAACCTGTCTGAGTCATAGGAAGCCGAGATGACACTTTTCAAATATGGCCAGCACTATATATCCACATACTGAAATTATTTTTTTAAAAATTGGGTATGTACTAAAAGTGGACAGACCCTTCTCTTGTCCTTATCCCCTCAGAAGACAGCGGCTGTTTGTATGCAGTCATGTTGAACAGAGTCATCTGGAGATGATTCAAGCTGTGGTAGTCTTGTGCAGGCTATACACACATACAATGTGGGCTTCCATAGTGGACATGAGCATCTGAGGACGTTGGTACCCTCTGGGGGGAGGAGAGCCTGAAAAGCAGGGATGCCATTTACACAGAGCCCACTCCATCTCCATGACTTACACACGCCTCACGCCACAATCACTTCTTTGGATGATTGCTCATTTTTTGTATAACATTCATAAATATCTTTTGTATGTGATAATATGACACATGGACCCTTTGTGTTAGCTTTCACAGCTGTGTAGCATTACAATTCACACTAACAGAAGGTTGCCCTGCAGGGCTCAGTGTGCTTAGTAAGTACTTCTTGGGTTACAGACTGTCTTAGGCTTTCTATTGCTGTGAAGAGACACCATGACCACAGCAACTCTTGTAAAAACATTAATTGGGACTTCTTTACGGGTTCAGAGGTTTAGGCCATTATTGTCAGGGCAGGGAGCATGGTGGCATGCAGGCAGACATGGTGCTGGAGAAGGAGCCGAGAGTTCTACATCTGGATCTGTAGGCAGCAGGCAGGGAGAGTCCCTGGGCCTCGCTTGGGCATTTGAAACCTCAAAGTCCATCCCCAGTGACACGCTTCCTCCAACAAGGCCACACCTCCTCCAACAAGAACACACTTCCTAATAGTGCCACTCCCTATGAGCCTATGGGGGCTCTTTTCATCCAAACCACCATACGATCCTTCAACAGTCTCTTTCTGTCACACATTGAGGGGTGTATAGATTCTCCCAGCTTGAACATCTTGTCCTGAGGCTACCACGTTGTTCTCATAGCCATAGGTAACCACCCCAAACCCACCATTGTGTGACAGTTCCCCAGCTACCTGTCACATGATACTGACCAGGAGCCTCAGAGACAAACCCTCCCGACCTGCCAGGTTCTGCACAGGGATGGAGGAGGCTAAGCATGTTTCCTGGTTTCCACTTGCCCAGAGCCACACATCCGGCCATGGTGCTGGCTACAACAATGCCCGAGAGAGGGTCACTAGCCAGTTACACCCCCTGTCCCTGGCCTCAGCCCACTTCTCCACAGGGGTAGGGGCCTTGACCTCCAACAGGACCCACTGGCCCTGTGCAGTTTTCCTGGGTTTCTGAGAATGGAGTCCCCAAAGCTGATCCTAATGGGGCCTGTCACCAAGGCTCTGAGAGTCCTTGTTACACCGAGCTGCACTCAATGAGAAAAGGAAGTCACAAAGTCACTAGTCAGGATTCTTCTCCAAGCAACAGTGCAGCTGGAGAAGGCTTGTGGGGAGCCCCAGATTCTATTCAGTTTGCCATCAAGTGACATCACCCTAAACTGAGGAAAAGCTGCTCACACACCCCACTTCCCTTTCTTTCTGTGGCTGTTACGGGAAACCTTCCCAGCCAACAGCTGGAAGAGGCCACCTTGGAGGCACTGGCTCTGGAATGCCTGGTCTCCTGACTTCTCACTGAGGACGGCTCTGCTGTCAGGCTGACGCAGCCGATTCTCTTCCTTCCTGCAGATTCCATTGTCATCACCTTTTGGGTGAGCCTGGCAACTTTCGTGGTGCTCCTCTTCCTGATTCTGCTCTACATGTCCTGGTCAGGCTCCCCGCAGATGAGGTAAGCAGGGAGGCGGGCGTTTGGACAAATGCAGATGTGAAATGGTAGTCGTGTAGGGCATTCGCCCCACGGGACGGCACCCATTCATGCTAAACATGGCCCAACAATAACAATCTACACATAGAGTAGCAGTTCCCCAAGTTTGTGAGTACAGCCTGTGGTGTTCGCAGTGAGCCCACCTAGTGGCCCACTGCTTAGCAGTTAAGAGCACTTGCTATTCTTCCCGAGGACCAAGTTGGGTGGCCAGCACTCACAATGGGCAGTTTACAACTGCCTGAGATCCAACTCCAGGGATCTGGCATCCTCTGCTGGCCTCTTTGGGTGGCATACGCTCACTCTGACACCCACATAAACACAATTTTCTTTTTTTTAGAAATCTAAAAAGACCCCCAAGACCCTGTGTGAGGACCCTCCCCACCCCCGCAGAGATGGGGGAGGGGGGGCAGACAGGAAATAAAAGGCTCCCATCGCTCCTGAGGCACCTGGAGAGAAGGGCTTTGGACCCTCAGCAGCTCCCCTCCGGTGCCTTCATTTTGGAGCACTGTAGCCACATGGAGAATCGTTCTCCAGCTTAGCTAGTCCCTGGCCCCGGCTCACCCCGATGCCACTTACGAGGCAGTTTCACCCCATTTTGTGAATAAAATCCAACACAGACAGAAGCAGTGGTCAAGGTTTATGCCAGGCAGCCATGTTCACTGCCCCCCAGCACTTCCGTGGCCTGGAAACCCAGAAGACAGGTTTCCTAGTTAAAGACACAGTCAGTGTGGCCATAAGGAGCTGACTCGGGTCTGTGTAGGCCGTGTGTGCGAGGAGATGATACAGAAGAACGGCACTGAAGGAAGGACTCAAGGCCTGGTTCCCGGGGCGCAGGGCAGGCCTGAGGGACAGGGGGTCTCCAGCTATGGACTATTCCCTAGCCAGTCCCTTTGATGTTCGCCTCTGTTTGCTCTGCCCACAGACACAGCCCCCAGCCCCACCGGATATGCCCATGGAGTCACAGCCTCAACCTCCCCTTCTGCCTCAGGAGGGCCTCCCCGCAGACAACAGAGGAACCAGGAAGTAGAACTGGCTCTGAGCAATGGTTACAGCAGCACAGTCCCTCTGCCTCGCCCTTGGAACCAGGCTTGGAATGGGGCTTCCCAGGGCATCAGCTGACCTCAGGAACAAGCAAGGGGGTGTAGTGGTGAGCCCGGAGACAGAACTTCTCAGCTGTGGAACTGACAAACTGATACACTCAAATCAACATGGACCATTTACAATGTAGTTCTAAGAACCTGACCAGGTCACAGCCAAGTCTACAGGAAGGACCATCACACAGGTTTACAGTCCGGGGAGGACCAACACACACGTTAACAGTCCAGGGAGGACCATCACACATGTTCACAGTCCAGGGAGGACCATCACACACGTTCACAGTCCCGGGGGGATCATCACACACATTCACAGTCCGGCTACCATGCAGAAGCTGCCCCGACATAGCTGATTCTGTTGAATATGTTAATCTGCTTGCTGCTTGCGTTTGCTTTGGGATGCGTAGGAAAATAAAACATGAACCAGGATAAAGAACACTAACCTTTGCTTTGCCTCCGTCATTCCTTCTGCCTGAACACACTTGACACAGGTTTTTGTGAGGATGCTGGGGAAGTCTGCAGACCTCCCTGTGCCCTCCACTGACACTGAGAGATCCCCAAGATACAACAGTGTGCGCCCTCCCAGGCCAGCTCAGCTGGATCACACGCTCTCTTCCCTACAGCCTTTCAAGACAGAGCCCAAGGAGCTTGTCTGAAGCAGGGCCTGAATTCAGTGGAGCCAGCCAGCCTCCAGCACGGTCCCAGAATGCTGACTTCTCCAAGCTAGCAAGTAGCTTCCCATTTTAGATGCCGCTTTACGGGACCGTGGCTCTGAGAGCCCCGAACAACTAGGTATCTAGTACCGATGGCCCTGCTTGAACTGAGATAGCACAAGGCCCAGAAAACCGGCAGTAGTAGCTGCTAGCACAGCCAGGAGCTGGTAGGCTCTATTCTTAAATGATGGTTTTCCCTTTCCACCACAGCCTTCACGCTAAGGCAGCTTCTCGGTACTGACCGGGGTGGGGCCATGCCAAAACCACAGTGAGCAAACCCTTGTGTAAAACAGTGCCGCGTTTGCACACGGCCAGCCTGCCGAGCACCACTTCTGGCATGCTTTAACCATCTCCAGATGCCCTCCATCCCGTGCATGGCAAGTCTCGACATCAGGACAGAGGCAATCCATTTCGTATCACAGCTGTGGACTGTGGGTCTAGAAGGCTGGCTGTGTCACCCCATGCCAGGTGTGGAAGACCATGTGGGACCCACTCTGCACAGGGCGAGGGCCAGGCGTGGTCTCACCAGGCTTGGGGGAGGTGAATCTAAACAGACGGAGAGCAGGCGAGCTCCTGAGCTCAGGTGCGCCTCTGCCCTGCATCGCTGTCACCACCTAAGGCAGCATCAACTTCTGTCTCTGCTCTGCACTGGCCACAGACTGCCAGGAGAGGGCAAGGGAGGGAGCATGACCCATGACCTCTCACCAGCTCCTATCCAGGGTCAAGACAGAGGAGGCTGGTACCATGAGACTGCATGTGGGCTCACCTCACAGGAGCAATCAAACCCCACCAAGTCACTGCGACCCATGAATCTAGGGGACGGCTGAGGACTGGAGCTTGTGACGAGCTGTGGAAACCTGCTGAGGTCTGGTGGCCTTTCAGAGGCCGGTTATAGGGACATGCTCCAGATGCTGTCTTTCCAGCCACTGTCCCTCTGTATGCCAGTCAGAGGTACCATAAGAGGGACGGTGTCAATAAACTGCAATCTAACGGCAGTGTCCTCGAGCTTTTGTCCGTTCCCTGCCATTAAAGGTAAACGGCCCCTGTCCTTACACGAGCCTGTCTGTGTAACAGGACGACACACAGGTGCACACAGAAGTGTAAACATTTAAGTCGAAACCAAGCCACTCTCAGTACTATACACACCACACACGGCAAACTAAATCACCAGCTCACAAATGGCAGCTCAAACACAAGGGACCAGTGTAGAGTATTTCCTCTGCAAAATCTATGCAATTTCATACCGACCTCTACCAGAGACAACACCTACTAACAGTGAACCATGAAAGTTAAATTCTGACATAAAATGCAGGTCTCTGAAATAAAAAGTTTGTAAAATGAAAGTACAAAGCGACTCACAAAATAGCTATTTATTATCAAAACATTAAAAAACTCAAAATCCTTGTTGAAATATAACTTAGAAAAATAGACTGTCTCCCCAAAGTAGAGGTGAAGGCATTTACCTTAGGGGTGTAGTACAATATACTTAACTAAAACAGCAAACACAGACAGGGGCTCAGCCCCGTGGTCACAGAAACTATTCCTACGACTTCTTACAGAGACGACTTGAAACATCTGTTGTGGGCATCCACAGACCCGAGGTTTCACATTTCAGCTTTCACACCATGAACCCTTCCCAGCACACTTAGGGGGCGTCCTCTGCTGGGGCTCCGGGACTCAGGGGATGGCAGCCATCTGAACCCGCCGTGGGCCTCATGGCCTGCCAGTGCCCCAGTCACTTCAACTCTGACTGTAAGGTCAACACCCGAGCCTCGTGTTGGTCAGTTAAGGCCTCTTAACTTTTCTTGCTGGAAAACAGTTGAATGTATCAGTTCACACCTCCCGGAAACCTTGCCCTAAGCTTTCTGGAACCCACTGGGGCGCTGGTCGGCAGGGGGGAGTCAAGCGTCTGGGTCAAGGAGTCAATGTTCCTGCACATCACAACAATGGCCTCCACTTCACCATGTGGCCCATCCTTTGCAGCCTCACAGACCATTTTGACATGATGGAGGAAGGTGTCTGGCTGCTGGGCCCCCAGCCAGATGTCCTTAACGTACAGCGACACCAGGAATGCTGCAGGAGCTGGGGAGAGTTGGACAAGGCCATTAGGATGCGCACTTGCTCAGATGGGAACAAACCGCCCACCCACAGTGCACAGGGCTTTGGACAGCTGCCAGATCCACTACACCAAACCTGGGGAAGCACAAGTGAGCACGTGGATGAACAATGAATTTCTTCTTGTGCTACCCTTTCTGATCATTTTTCAGTTTACTTTCTTCTGATGATTGTGTACCGACCTTAAAAAAGAACTTACTCCTAGTCCCATCAAGGTCAGAGGCCTCATGCCCAGCACCATCACTGACTCGGCATTTATCATCTCCAAGGGCGTGTTTAGGAAAGGTGAGGTTCACTCTGCTCCTTCTGCTCTCAGGTGAGGTCACAGCCCAGCCTGCCATCCTCTCCATTCCCCCAGATGGAGGACACAGCTGCCACTCCATCTCACAGCCGCCACGGAGCAGGTCACTCATCACTCACTCTGGCATCCAAGCCTCTGGATGCCAGCTGAATGTCAAGCATGAACTGCATGTGTGGGTGTGTGCTCACGTGGGTATATCCATGTGGTCATTGTGCAACACTGCAATGTTCTGCTTGGGTGACTTATGGTCAAAACACCCTCTGCTCTGTAGGATGGAGTGTCCCTAAGGTGCTGAGGGGGTGCCTGTCATCATAAACATGATTGTCGCTAATGAGGAAGACCTGCTCTCCCTTTGTATTCACTCTCTGTAACTCCCAGTCTTGGTGAGGACCCAACTAGAAATCAGAGTACCAAGTGAAAGAACTTTCTAACCCACCCTCTCCCACCCCACACATTTCTCTACTTCTGACCAAGAGCCCACATTACCTCGTTTGGCTTCATCCTTTTCGCTCAGACAGTCAAGGCACAGGGCCTCCACCACTGGATGGAAAAGGCTGTCTGTCTGGCCCTGAGCTACCAACAACTGCAGCATGACAGAGCTGAACTTGCAGGCCACATCCTGTGCAGGCTCCGCCAGGCCCTGGGCGCTGCAGTGACGACTATACAGCCTGAAGATGCCACTCTTCACAGCACTGTCCCTGAGAAGGTCAGCCACCACCGCTGGGTACGGCAAAATGTGGCTCTTGAGCCAGTCAAGGAGTCTTGTGGCCTCTGCCCTGCTGAGGGGGTGCTCAGCCAATGACCTCAGCACCCAGCTGGCCACCAAGGAAACAGCAGCATGTGTAGAGCCCAGTGTTGTACTTCTGGGGGTAGCCTGGCCCACAGACTCCTGAGTGGGTCCAGGGATGGTCACAACTGGCCCCCAGTGAGTCAGTGTGGCCCTCAGGAGGTCCTTGCATGTCTCCAAACTCGACGCTTCCAGCTCAGGCTCGGCAGTCTCCTCCACCTCTCCATGCCTCTTCTTTCGGCCTCGTGGGCCTTTGGCATGGGCAGCTGTCACAGGCTTGTTCTTATCCTTGAGCATTTCTGTTAAAGACAGAGAGAAAAGGCGAGGCTAGGGTCGCCACACCCACACAGTGTGTGTGTGTGTATGTGTGTACATGTGTGTGCAAGTGAGCAGTGTTGAATCCCTTGGAGCTGGAGTTAAAGGTGTTTGTGAGCTGCGATGAGGGTGTTGGGGTACAAACTCAGGCCCTCTGATAGAGCACTAAGCACTCTTTAACTAACTTTGTGTTTTGGGACAGGGTCTCTCAGTGGACCTGGCCTTATTCATCCGGCTGGACTGGCTGGCTGAGCCAACCCCAGACATCTACCTGTCTCCGTCTCCCCAGCATGGGGATTATAAACATGCTCTGCTGTGTTCAGCTCTGTGAGTTCTGGAGAGCCCCCTCAGGTCCTTATGTGTGTGTGACAGCGCTGTATAGGCTGCACTTCCTCCCAGGCCTTCCCAATCAGTTCTTCTGACTTCGGAGCAGAGAACAAGGTGAAAACAAGCCACTCTTAGGTACCTCCCTTAGGCGATCGGGCACCTCAACACTCATATGACCGTTTGGATCTCCTACATCCCCGAAGCCTTTGTGTTTTAGGCTTCCTCCCAATGCAGCAGTGTGGAAGTGAATGGTTCAGGAAGGTCCTGATCTTGTGGGCGAAGGGATTAAAACATTTATGCACTTAAAAAATTATGCACTTACTTATGGGACCTGTGGAAACACTGGAAAGTAGGTCACTGGCAGTGTACCTCTGAAGGTGTATCTGACCCCAGGTCCCTTTATCTTCTGATGTATTTTGTCACAGTGACATAAAGCTAACACACTTGGGTACTGACATATCTAAAGGCAAAAAGGCCACCAGGCTTGGGGCTGAAGTTCAAAGCCAGGTCCCCACTTCGGCCTCTGTGCGCACCAGCTCTCAACTGTGGCTGCTAAGGGCAGTGAGGAGGTCTAGAACTCACTCATTAGGTCCTTGACTTGGTGCTGCTCAATGACGTCTTTCAGGGCTCCTTGGAGCTTCATGTCTCTTTCAATGAGGCTCCACTTATGGAGGAGGACCAGCACATCTTTGGTGGAAAGCGTCTCCTTGTTCACAGTGAATCGGCCCATCTCCTTGAAGGTCTTTATGATGGTGGCCCGATAGCTCAGCACAGACTCAAGTGTCCAAAAGAAGTTGATCAGCTGGGCGGAGGCCAGGGTGGGTCTGTTGGAAGTCAATATTTCAGACTGGGCAAGAGCTGACCCTGTCCTGACAGCTCAGGACAGTCAGGGTCACACAAACTATACTTCTTTTGAAGGCCAAACCAGTGTGCACTCAGGACAGAGAAGAGGAAAAGCGAGGCACTCGAGAGAGACCTGGAATCTGAGGAAGAGAAATCTCTTGGAAAGCTAAGCTAAATGGGGGAAGCCAAGAAGGAAGATGGAGGCTGGTCAGGGCCATGGGAGTGCCACAGAACTCTACCCTAGGATGCTGAGTCCTCTCCAGCTCAGGCAGGCCCTGTTCAGTATCACCTCACAGGAAAGCCTGAGTGGAGGAAAGACAGCTTTCTGGTCCTTTCATGTCATCTGCTATACACAAGGTTGGATGCTAAACCATCATTCCAAGGACCACGAGCTGTTGGGCAGCAATGTTCCAGACAACCGCAAAGTAAGAGGTATGGTTGCTCAGCAGGCTTAATTTAATTTGGGACACCTGAAACCAACTGCCCTGTTCTTATCAAAAAATGCCTCCATTCTGAGCCCCATTCTCTCCCACCAACACACGTCAGCTCCCAATATGAGAAATCTAAGTACACACGTTTTCTCCAACACTGACTCTGAGGAGAATTCAGCTCCTAGAGGAAACCTAGCACCCGATTCAAGGATCAGCTGCCAGGACTGATGAGCTCGAGGATCCATGTGCATCTCTGGAGGCTGGAGGCTTGTAGGTGCCCTGGCTGAGGTAAGGTCACAGAAAACATGCTCTTCTGTGGGACCTCATTTGTTCAAGCAATGTGGGGGTGCAGTGGGGGCGCCACCTAGAAGTTTTTCCTGCTAAAAATGCCCTAGCCACCACTGCCCCAACTTGCACAGCAGAGTACCTCAAGGTGGGCTCACCTCAGGTGCTTTGTAAGCGCGACGAGAACATACAGGAACTCGTTGACCATGTGCAATGCAAGCATCTTTTGGGACTTGTGGGAGCCAGGCTGGCAAGGTGGCTGGCCGCCCTTCTCCGGTGCCTTGTTGCCCAGGTTGGTCGCCCACAGGGTGTGCAGCAAGGAGATCACGTTGGAGAGCAGCCGAGTCTCCACAAACCTGAAAGCAAACACGGCAGCAGGAAAGCCAATTTGTGAAGCTAAGATGGGGACTGCAGAGTAGGCCAGAGGTCCGATCTGTTCATCCCTCACCACAAAGCACATGTGCTAAGTAAAACCAAGGTCCTGATGTAGAAATGCGGCATCAAGCCAGGATGAGGCCGCCAGACCACTTTCTAACCAGAACACTGTCCCAAGTCCCCGAAGTACAGTAACAACAGCACTGCGGTTACGGTAGCAACTTGAGCTATAAATGAAGTTATTACGGGACAGGCTATTGGCCAATTATGCCTTTTTAAAAAAATCTGAAAGTCTTGAAGTTGTTGATGTTGGAAGACAAGGTTTAAGCTGTTTCTTTCTTTTAGAAAGATTTTATTCTATTTGTCTTTTTGAGGTAAGATCTAGCATGGTAGCCCAGACTGGCCTCGAACCCCCTGAAATCCTGACACAGTCTCCTGAGTGGTAGGATTACATGCACCAGTCATGAAGTCTGCACAAGAACCTTTAGAAAAGTATCTCTTCAATGCCAATGTCCGGCAGTGCTTATTCCCTGGTACGAACACCTAGTTTTTATATTAGGAGTAAAAGATCATTTAATCTAAGCTTTGGGCAAAAATAAATCAATGAAGGAGCATCTTCTGCAATACCAGGCTTATGACGTGACAGTGCCACAGACCTCTTGGGGATGAGGTGCGGTAGGCACCCTAAGAAGTCATCTGGTGTGGGGACAAACGGGATCTGAAATATGCAGAGTTCCCAGGCCTGCAGCCTGCACATGTGCACTGCAGTCAGCTTCTCAAAGAGCTGACATTACTTTGGAAAAGAACAAAAAGACCCAGTGGCCCTGGGCATATCACAGTTGCCCTGTCACAGACAGAGCCCTCCTGACAGTGTGGCTGTGTCAGGGGCCCCAGCCTTCCACAGACTCACAGTGAGGGGGACTACGAGGAATGACAGGCACCTTCTGTCCAGTCCTCCACACTGTAGCACCGGCTCCTCCCTGCCCCCCCCCCCCCCATCCTTCACTGGGCATTTCAACAAGCCTTTCAGAACCAGAGGCTCAGGCAACAGGACACTGTGTCAAGCCCTCTAGAAAGCTGACCCCAGTGGATGAGTGTGATATAAAGACAGGAAGGCCAGTGGGGTTCTGCCAGAGCAGACGCAGCTGTGCTCCAATCCAAGGCAGATAAGAGACACTGAAAGGCAGGAGTTAATGGAAGAAAGGTCCTTTGGCTGTTACCAGGAGCTGGGCTGCAAGCTCACAGGAGTATCAGTGGGCCGCCACTGCACACAGTCTATTGACTTAAACGCTTGGAGGTATCATGAACACATAGCTCATGCAAACAGTACTTACCTGCTCTCAAGGATGTGTAAAATCCATGTTAAAAGGCTATAGTCACGGATGACTTCATAGGCAGATCTGGTGATGTGGGCAACATTCTGCAGAATTTCCAGAATCCAATTCTGCAAAGACCCAAAAGTCACTCCTTAGTGGACAAACTTACTCAACTAAAAGTGATTTTTCCCTCCCACTGTTTTAACTTTTAGTATGTTTTAGATAGGGACTCACACTGGTCCCAGACTCCTGAGGGCTGGGATTATAAGCACTAGCCACTAGGCCCAGCTCCAAAAGAGTGATTTCAAAAATGTATCAGCATGCAAATGACAGAAGACGACTCCCAGCAGTCAGCAGGCCTTGGAGAGAGCCTCACTTCTGATAATCCATCATGGAACTGACCCACAGCAGACATGCACCATGAAAACCACATAGCTCAGATACATGACAGTCCAGGTGGGACACAGTATAGACCCCAGAATTTCCAGCCCAGCCGTGAGCTGCTACTGGTAGCCCATTTTGTCCTATCCACCCAGAAGGGAGACCATCAACACAGGACTATCCTTAACGGCTTCTGAGCACCTCAGAATTCTCTTACTATAAAAGTAAAGTTACCATACTCAAATTCCATTTATCACAATGTGTTTCTTAATCCTGACTGTTACCCCCCACATCTTACATAAGACAGAAATGAAAGCTCTCCAGGCTAAGAATTAATCTAGGCCGGGTGGTGGTGGCGCACGCCTTTAATCCCAGCACTCGAAAGGCAGAGGCAGGCGGATCTTTGTGAGTTCAAGGCCAGCCTAGTCTACAGAGTGAGATCCAGGAAAGGCGCAAAGCTGCACAGAGAAACCCTGTCTCGAAAAACTAAAAAAAAAAAAAAAAAAAAAAAGAATTAATCGAGGCACCTCAGCCTTTTCCCATTTTCTTCTTTCAGCGGCTTGTGTATTTAGAACACATAGAATCAGCTCTTGCTCCCGGACACAGTCAGGGGTCAGGGCAAACTCACTGATTCCTGATGGGTGAGGGAAGGCAGTCCTAACTCTCAATTCTCCCCAAATCAAAGGAAAATTGAGAATTAAGTCTTTAATTGAAATTCAGAGTGCCTTTGACTTTTAAAGCTTTAGTGAAAACTGTAAACTGTCATTTAGTTAGATGATATTGACACCAGACAGTCAAAAAGATGGATCCAGCCTCAGAGAGCACTCTGGAGCTTGTACATCAGTGTATGGTGACGGGAGGGGATGCAAGAAGTTCTGATCTCACAAAACAACCAAAGAGACCATGTGTCCAGTGCTTATACTTAGGGACTACATTCAGTGGAAACTTTTGAAGAGTCAACCTCACATCTGGTCAGGCCTACAGTCCAGCACGGGAAAGGCAGGAGGGAGCCTGCAAGTTCAAAGTCAGCCACATGAAAATCAGACTTCAGGCCAGCCAGGGCTACAAAGGGAGACCTTGTTCCAAAAGCAGGAAGAATAAATCACAGAAGAATAATATAACTGATATGAACTAATAAAACTGAACACACAGTGTGACTGTCCACAGACCCAACATTTATTTATTTGGAACATGGTTCATCTTATGCATTCCAGGCTGGCCTTGAATCCTCCTACCTCAGCCTAAGGGCTGGGATTCTTCTGCAAAGGTCTTCTGTCTCCAGACACCACATGAAAGCTGGGAGCTAGAGGGCTCCTGTCACTCATATGGTGCAATCTGCATCCTGGCTTTCTGGCCAACTCCACAGGCCTATGACCAGCAATCAGCACCTTTCCCTTGGTAAACTAAAGAGGCAGAGACCTTTCTCCCTATCACCAGGGGCATGGTAAGAAGACTACAAAACAACCACCTGTCAGGGGACAGACAACTGGGAGGACCCCAGAGAACAGTCGGCTGTGCAGTGGACCCGAGGAACATGCTCACCTGAGCCACTTCGTCACACAGGGGGCTGCTGAAGAAGGACAGGAGGATGTGGAGCACCCCTCTCCTGGAGCACAGCTCATAGCACTGCTTGTCTCTAATCCCCTGCCGCAGAATTCCCAACACCCATTCTTGTTCAGTTTTTTGCTAGGCCGGACAAACAAGAAAGCATTGTTAGGTAAGTTACAGCCCTTTCGTCGGACAATCAAACACCACTGTTTCCAGGTGAGGCAACAGCTCTGGCCTGACATCATGAAGAGTCTCATCCCATCTTTGATTCCATTATCAGCTCAGAAATCCAAGGGCAAGTCAAGTTCAACGCTGAGCCATGTGCAAGTGGTGGGAGTTTTACAGAAGGGTATGCAATACTTGGTCCAGGGACTCAGCAAGGAAATACACGAGGGATGCTTAAGGAAGTCTGAGAAGTGCCAGGACATAGGGGTGTGTCTGGCTTTGTGGGGCAGCACCAACGGTTCCTTTCTGTGACCTTGCACTGCACGTTTGTGCCATGGTACTGGGGAGCAAGCGGTACTACTGGGGACACAGGAGATGCAGCGGCAGAGCAATCCTGTCAGGAGTCTCTGGGGGCCTTGAGGACTTGGCAACACTACCTGGAAGTCAGAGCTGTAGAAGAACTGGTAGAAGCCTGGCAGTTTGTCCATGTTCAAGTTCTCGTGGGAGAGCAGGAACTTGCTGATCTTCCAGTACATGTGCTCCTCTGAGAACACAGGGAGACAGTCACTCACAGCCTCGTGGCACAGGCTGGCAGGAGACGAACTAGGGATCAATCCCAGCCCAGCAGAGGTTCTGTATCCTTCTCCTGATTACTAGTCCCTCCAAACCAGAATATGACTGGAAACCCAAGACCACTTCTGGTTTAGAAACCATTCCTGGACTTGGCCACCAACAAGAGCACAGGGCCCACACTGCCTACTTTGAGTCTCTCCTAGAAAGGGGCTGGCCCAGGAGGGAGGCTCAGACATCTGGCTCCAGAATACAAGGCAGGGATGGTACACACCTCCTCTTCCTGCTGCACTCTCAAGGTCCAGCTGGGGGGTCACTGGTCACCAACCCATGACCTTCCTTGGCATGAGGACTGATATGACAGCCATACCCAGGCACCATGGGCACAATGGGAGACTACCACCATGAACATCTGATCTCTGCTGTATTTTCTCCTAACAGCAAAGTGATAATTATTTAGCCCCCTCCACAAGTTTCCAAGGCAGGGAAGGAAACCATGTCACACAAGTTCTCTGACAGATGAGAACCAGACCTGACTTCGAAGAGCAACTTGATTGCACACTTGACTACACACTAGCTGAGGGCTTGAGACACCCTGCCTCTCCTGGGGACCTCAGCTGGTGAGGAGGTGGAGAGTCAGGTGGGGACTGTTTTCTCAGCTGAGATTATGACCTTGCTAGACTAACACAGCCCTGGGGGCCCCGATGGTACCAACCCTCTGTTGGTTTTTCTCTGATTAACCCCAACCAGGGCCTTCTGGTGAATCGAGGCCTGTTACTTGCATGTCCTTTTAGAGGTAGCCCTGTTCCCCATGAGCTGTGCTCTAACATCCTGGGTTACACCTCAGAATGACTCATGCTTTCCAGCTGAGTCCCCGGAACCACACACACCATGGCCTCTGCTATGCACGATCAGTGAGCAACAGTTTCAGCAGAACAGCTGTTAACTCAGATGGGGGTATGCTGTGCGGGCAGTCTACAAGGCTTTGGAGTGCATGACCCTTGACCTCTCATAGCAGTCCTAGAGGCAGGGGGTGCTCTACAGTGAAGAAACCTGTGGAACTGACTGACTCCCACAACCTTGGCTTTATCTATTTCTCCTCCCCCGGAATCTACGAGGGTACCTGGTTTCAAGATCTGTAGCGCTGCCTTGGCAATAAAAAGAGCCACGGTAAAGGGGAGTCTCAGGTTTGGAGCTTTAATTCCATTACGGACAACATCCAACAGGTACAGAACCTGAACAGGGGAAAAAAGACGAGCATTTTCAGAAGGTGTCTGTTTGGTCACAGCTTGCAGGGAGTGCCCACTCCTTCCAGCCTGGGGACCAACGGGAAGCTATAGCAGCATACTGTGTGCCTTCCTCTTGGACTTCCTGAAGTCCAATCTGCTCCTGTCTTCTAGCAGCACGGGGTGTGGGCTTCTGGGGGTCAGATGGTGTGGATAACAGCTGCCTTCACCACTGAGTTTAGACCAACATTCAACGGAAGGCAAACCATTGTGTCTAGCCACAAGAAAGCAGGGTGCAGGGGAGCCCTTCCCAGTGGGCCCTGGGGTCAGAAGGCAGTCTCCCGAGGCTGAGCAGGGCCTCTCACTCACGCCTTCTCCACACCCTTCCTCCTGCCCCAGGTGACAGGCAGCTCTCCAAAGCTTCACCTGCATCTCCACAGATCTATCCAATTCTACTCACTTGGGACTGTTCCCGGAAGCGAGCTCCCTCCAGGTGTGAGTAGTAGGCTGCTAGGACATAGTAGGCCGCAGCTCGCATCTGGGGGTCATAGCTGCTAAGGGCTGCGACAGTTAGACCCAGAGCATTTGAATCCAAAAATTTTCGACAATCCACCACAAACTCTACAGAAAGTAAATTACAGCGTTAAACACATGATCCAAATTTCATGATTCTTGTACAACCTACAGGATTTCTTTTACTTCCCACAAATGCCAGCTGTTCGGGCTGGACAAAGAAAACAAGTGTCTCTCTGACTGCTGAGACTGGACAAGAGTATACTCTCTTCTGTGGCAATGAGTACCTGTTTCTACAACACTGGTCAGTTCTAAGCACAGAAGCCTCAGAGCTGAGAAGAGCCAGGGCAACACCAAGACTCACTGTGCAATCTCAGCGCGTCAGCAGAATGGGACACAACGAGGGACCTGGCATCCAGGTCCTACCTTGTCTAGCCCTGGGCCTCTGCCCCATATAAAAGACTAGAAGGGACTGAAAGTTGGGAAACTCAGCCAGCACCAGTGGGATCTGGGCCCATTCTGTATACAAAGGACTCCCCTACCTCCACTCTGACGACCCTCCTTCCTTTATTCTTTAAACACACAACAAAACTCTCTGTAGAGT
Organism: Peromyscus eremicus; assembly: GCF_949786415.1. NCBI lineage: Eukaryota > Metazoa > Chordata > Mammalia > Rodentia > Cricetidae > Peromyscus > Peromyscus eremicus. The sequence continues at coordinate 7,868,220 of NC_081428.1, read as the reverse complement.
GGTTCACCAGGCTTAAACAAAAGCAACGGTCAAAAACGTCTGCTAGGGCTGGGGGCCAGGGCACAGCTCAGTGGCAGAGTACTTGTCTACCACACACAAGGCCATGGGGGGATTCCCAGCATTGCCAGGGTCAGGGACAGCCTGCTGGCTGACATCCATTTGCTCTATGTGAGGCCTCAAGGCACTCCCAACTGCTATGAGAAAGTGCAGGACAGCTGATCACATATAGGGGGCCAATCCCGACAGCCCACGGGCTCGATGCTCACCAACAGAACCTGATCTTGTCAGCTGATCACATACAGGGGGACCAATCCCGACAGCCCAAGGGCTTGACGCTCACCAACAGAACCTAGATCTTGTCAGCTGATCACATACAGGGGACCAATCCCGACAGCCCAAGGGCTTGACACTCACCAATAGAACCTGATCTTGTCAGCTCCACTTTAATGGGAACTCAGGACTTTCCCCGAGGAATAACTCTGTCCAAGAACCTCAGAAGAGAGCTAGGTTTCCCTTGGTGAAAAATGAGTAACTTGGTGATAATTTCCCATAAAGACGCTTTTTAGACTGAGTGGTCAGTGACCCAATCAGGAACTAACAGAAGCAAACGGAAATGAGTGTCTTCTATGAACACTCTTGGAATACACTATCAATGTGATCAATTTAAAACTGAAGCAAAGACGGTGCACGCTAAGACAGAGACGGAGAGAATGAGGACCCAAGCAGCTTCTGGAGGAGGCTGCGGGAAGGCTGGAGATGAAGTTGCTGTGGAATCACTCTTTCTGTACACTGTGAATATGTATTACTCTCATTGGTTTAATAAAGAGCTGGCTGGCCAGTTAGGCAGGAAGAGCGAGGTGAGAGAGCCAGACTGAGGATTCTGGGAAGAAGAAGGTGGGGACAAGAGAGTCACTGCCAGACGCAGAGGAAGTAGGACAGGTACAAAATGAAGTCATGAGCCAGGAGCCACATGGCAACAAGTAAATAAATAGGAATCGGTTACTTTAAGTTGTAAGAGCTAGTTACAACCAAATCTAAGCTCTCAGCCAAGCAGTTATAATTAACAGTAAGTCTCTGCACGGTTATTTGGGAGTGGCTGGTGGGACAGAGCTGAAAGTGCACTGGCCAGGACCAAGATCAGAACAGGCCAGTGACTCAGAAGACTGCAAGAGAAACCATGTAAACCAGATACAGAGAAAACTATCGGAACCCAAATACAGAGAACACAAACATCTAAAAGCCGCAGCAGCAGTACTGAGCAGCAGGGCAACGTGCAGGAGGCCAGCAACCACGGGGGCCTAAGAAGAACCTGGAGACACGGGGGTCACACTGCTCTCAAGCCAGCTCCAGAAGCACAAGCCAGAAACAAAGTAAAAATAGCAATCATAAGGTTTATAGGTGACAAAGAAAAGGTTTAAGAATAGCACAAAAGCCAAGCACGCTGGCTAGTTTTATTAACCTGACACAAGCCTAAGTCATCTGAGAGGAGGGAACCTCAAATAAGATCGGGCTGTAGGCAGGCCTGTACAGCATTTTCTTAATTAGTGATTGATGGGGGAGGGCCCAGCCCATGGTGGGTGGTACCATCCCCTGGCTGGTGGTTATGGGTTCTATAAGAAAGCAAGCTGAGCAAGCCATGGGAAGGAAGCCAGTAAGCAGCTCCCTTCCATGGCCTCTGCATCAGCTCCCACCTCCAGGTTCCTGCCCTGTTTGAGTTCCTGTCCTGACTTCCTTCAGTGAAGGACTAAGATCTGAAAGTGTAAGCCAAATAAACCCTTGCCTTCCCAACTTGCTTTTTGGTCATGGAGTTTCATCGCAGCAATGGAAACCCTAACAAGACACTCAGAAAGGAGAAACGGTCTATGCTATGGTTAGCCTCTTGCATATGCATGAAGCAGAGTCATCTGGCTGGAGAGTAAACTGTGATCAACTGCATGACATGAGCCCTAAGCAGCCACACTCACCCTTAGCAAAGACACAACTGAACCAGAGCTATGATTTCGTTACGTAGACATGGTGGACACACTCCAAGTAAACCAGAACTCAAGTTACTAAATTGTAACTTAGCACATGCTGCTCATGAGAACCCACTTGATGGTAAAGCACAGACGGAAGCCAAGACTGGGAAAAGAACAATCAGGCGATTGTTCCAGTAACTTACGGACTCCATTTTACAGTTTCTAACAACTGACGATTTGGATGTGAAAAGAGCACTAAAAAGCTTTTTAAAAGCATCAAACTGTAGATAAAATGAATACTGCTCTGGAGAACAGAGGTATTTAAGAGATAGCTACATAACAAATATTCATGAATAGAGTATGTTTGGGAGAGAGAACAGTCTAAACATTTAATTTACACTCAATGAGGAAAGCTAGAATTCTGATGGCTGGGATAATTTTAGTAACTACTGACATTCTAAGACAAATGAATTTTCCATGTGGCCATGAGGAGAAATCAACTTCCTACTTTGTGACTTTCTCGGCTACTCTCTGGTCTTAGCTGTGCACTTATGGAAGAGGGCTGCCCTTGGGTATTGAAAATATAACAGGTTACTGAAGAGTGCCTATAAATGCTACTCTGTTTTAAGAACCCTTTGAACAGGAGTTTGACCTTCTAAAACCAGCTTTAAAATTCCGAGATGGCTTAGCCAGGACAAAGACCACGGAAACATCAAAAGCACCCAGGTTTAGTGGACATTCATGGTCCTGTGGCTCTGTTCCAGGAGCACCAGGAAATGTGCCTCAGCCTCTCTTTATATGACATCCTCAGTCATGAACTGTAGAAGGTTCTTCACAGAGAGCAGAGTCCACAGGTCTGGTGCGCTGGGCACCAGGCCGTGGCCTGCAGCTCACCCTGTGTGGCTGCCTTGGCAGACTGTAGCTCCAGCCTGTCTGGCACAAGAGCTGCTGTGGAAAAAGCATCTGTCACTGCCACTGGTAACAGCCTTGGCTGGCTGAGCACTCCAAGTGGGCAGGTAGTGAGGTTATGAAAACAGGTTCCCACTCTCCACAAAGGGCTGAAAGTGGAGCAGTAAGACAGAAGAATCACAGGCCTGACGTCGGACAAGGCAGCAATACCTGGCCACGGTGGAAGCACAGGGGCCAGGAGAGCGCGCGTGCGCGCGCACACACACACACACACACACACACACACACACACACACACACACTAAATTTTTGTAAATAAATAAAAAGCCATGCCTAGAAGTCAGATACAGAATTTTTTTTACTGTGTGCCTTAAAGTTTTAATTTTCTATCATCTAAATTTTAAATTTTGAATGCATAATCCAACACTAAAAATAATTAAATTCTCAATTCTGGGAAAAAAGAACAATATCCCTTGTTCTTCCAACAAAAACAAGGTCTTAAGTATAGCTAAAGACCTTGAATATAACATAAATAAATCCATGGGCAGGCAAGAGGACTCGGAGGATAAAGGTGCTTGCTGCAAAGCCTGGCAGCTTGAATGTGATGCCTGGGATTCATACTAAAGGCTAAAACCGTCTCCTTAAAGTTGTCCTCTGACCTCCACGGGTGCTGTGGCATGTGTGCAAAACATCTGTGCACAATGGTAAGGACTAATTAAAAAACAAACCAACAAACCGACTATCGTGACTGAAAGGGAGAGAAAGCAGACTAGCTCAGGGCTCTAGGTCCCAGGAATGATAAGGCGGGCTGTGCCCCTAGGCCCCTAGCAACATACTCATAACAAACAAAACCCTAGAAGAAGAGTTTTCTGACTGGGGACTAACCTGGGAGCCATGAAAACAATGCACAGCAATCTGACTGCAGAAGGCGGCCCACTCACCTGGCCTGGTCAACTCCCCAAAGAGATGGAGGAGAAAGCAGGGGTCATAGAGGCTGTCGAGGTCCACTCTCACAGTCTTGTCCTTAAACACCAGTGGCTCCCCTGTGTCCTGAAACAGCCCAAGCCAACAACATGCTCGTGGATGCTGATCATTCGAATGCTGAACTGTCAGAGTTCATAAAGCCTAAGCAGTTCTACAAAAAGCAGAGTTTTCACAGGAAACTGTGATCTTTCAGACTTACTTCAAGACAAGCTTGTGGGGGTAATAAATAACAAAACAGTGTAACCAGTGTGGTCCAGCTTCAGTATGGACATGGAGGTCCAGTCTGCACCTCTGGACAAAACTGGAGTGGTAACAGGGGAGGGAGAAGAGCAGCACCACACCTCAGCAGGCAGCAGCCTCCGGTCCTGTGGGAAGTGCAGGATGGTCTGCATCATCCGTTCTGGGTCCAGCAGGCGGAGGATGTCCCCAACGCTTGGCTGCTGCCACAGTGACTTGCCTAGGCTTCGGCATGTCTTGTGATGCTCCACAGCTGCTGGGCCCCACAACAGAACCCTAGAGTCACAGAGGAGTGCAGACTGGTCACAGGACCCACCAGAAACAGAACTGATGACCACAACCCCAACACCAAGACCCAAGTGCCACTCTGGGTAAGCATGCACGCTCTAACACTTAATCCTTAACATGGCCTCTGAAATCGACATGGTGATGGTGCTGCTGAGGTGCAGGGACAGCGGGTGGTGGCAGCACAAGTCAGCACCCACACACCACTCTTGGGGTATGTGGCCAGACTCGGAGCCTGTCGCATGCACTAATTCGCGCAATCGGTGCGATGACCCCATGGCTTACATTGCCACCTTCTGTGCAATGTGGGGAAGAGGTACCGAGGGCCTGGGGACGCTGCACGGCCACTCACTGGCCCGCTGGGAAGCAGCAGAGCAGGGATTCTACAGGCAGGCTAAAGCAGCTACAGGATCCTGACCTCAGGCTGCCCACAGGAGGAACCAACCCATCAGGACTGCCGCAAAGTCTTTAGTCAGCCCTGCCTGGAGACCCCACCCTGTGCAGCCTGGTACTCGCTGGCAGCTGCCCACTGAGGCCCACGGGACATGGCAACTACTACAGTGTGGGTCTGGTTCCTGCCAACGCTTCTGTGGAGGCTCTGTTCTTGACTTCCAAGTGTGCACTGTGGCATGAACATGCTATGCATATGCCTACATTTATACAAAATAAGGAATACAAATCCTAATAATAGTTTAAGACAACAACAGAGAGGAATGAGTTGTCTCGGATCTAGAGCTCCCTGGAGAGGGGCGACGCCACTGGGCCAAGTGTCCCCACTGTCCTTTTGTTCATGACCACCTGTCAAGCCAACACTTACCTGAAGCTGATGAGGCTGAGGTTGTTCTGTTCATATGCACGAAGGAGAAGTAAAATCTTCTGGTCTAGAGACAAAGGAAGGCCACTTTCAGGAAACGGAACCCCTCCAATACACAAGAGGGTACACTCACGAGTCCCTCCCACATAGCCTGGCCATCAGGTCCTCCTCACCCAGGACACTGAGGGTGGCGCTGTAGGTCCCCAGAAGCACGGCAAAGTGGCTGCTCTCACAGACGGAAGGGCACATCCTCACCACAGCGGACATCAGGTCCACCAGGGTTTCTGGAAGAAACACGGACATAAGCACTAAGGAGAGAGACACCTTCTCACAGTCGGGGAGGGTGCATTGCAGCAGGCCTGGAAGCTGGTACTATCCTTCCAGAGGAAGGCTGGAGGGGGCCTCCATCCAGTCTCCGCCCCAGGATCACACGCAGTCTTGTAATAAATCATCTTCAGAATCACCATCTTTCTAGGGCTTCACAGGGCTTGGGCTCAGGATCTACCTACCCCTTCCCCCACATTTTAAAAAACCCAAGATTTTAGAATCCAAGCACACTCCCCAGTTATGCCAACACAATCTCCAGCAAACACACTCCTGCCTGCACAAGGTGTGGAGACCATTTCACTTTCTAACTTCCTGGACCAATAATTTGCATCTGACAGTTTTGTCTTTAGCCAGGCTGTTTAGGACAGACAGACCCTGTTAACGCTCACTGGTCTGAGGGTGACGCTTTGTCTCTAAACTGTCGCTTGGAGGGGGCAGGAGCACTCAGACTGGGTCCTGACATTCAAAGCAGTCTACACAGCACCAGGGACTCGTGAGCACAGAGTCCATGCTGACTGAGGTGGAGACAGAGTGCAAACCTGGCTGGAAGACTTCTACAGCAGTGGGCCACCACCAATGAAGCTCTAGCCTTTCCTGCAAGACCCATGGGCGACTCCACTCCTCTCCGGGCAAATGTCCACACTTATTTTCCCATCTCTCTCCTAACTCCCAGACCTTTAACACCAGCTCCTGACAGGGCCACATGAGCCCCCACAGAACCTCTGTAAACCAGACAAAGCCTTCAAAACAGGGGGCAACTTCTGTGTCACTGTTAAGACAGAGGAGCACGTCTGGACCCTGAATCTGATAGACACAGAGATTCCAGTACGGCACTCTGAAAAGGAATGGTGCATGGCTAGCTGGACGGAGCAGAAGACAGCAGCTGTCACTGAGCTGGGAGGGCAGAGTGTGCAGACACCTTTTACTTGACTGTCCAGATCTTCCGGTTCTTCCGATGTCAGCATGGTTGGCAAAAACAGAGAATGCTGGGTGAGCATCATGTGGACCACTGGAAGCTGGACAAGTTTTGTGTGCACAGAGCTTTCTGGACTATACAGGAGTTTCATGGCATCGAGCAGAGTCTTCAAAAAGGTGAGGTTCTGGTACCGAAATCTGGAAGACAAGCCAAAGGGAAAAAGTGTCATGAAGGGAAGTTTATTTTTTTAGGAAATAACATTTGTCCTTAGAATTCCAAAAATAGAAAGCTGACAATTTTACAGTGGCTATGTATACATTCAACCCTGGTTCTGAGTCCTATCTGTCCACCATGACAGGGATCTCTAACCTACATCATGAGGAGATCCTGTCATGAGACAGACGTCACAGAATGGCTGACACAGACAGGACAGCGACATCACTACCCAGCCTCGTGTGGGATCGCTATCATACAGGGTGATCTCTGACCAAACCATCTTCTGTGGCACGTGGCTGAACTTCCTCTGTGGCAGAGCTATCAAGAAGACCATTCTGTCTGCTGAGTCAGCAGGCAGATGCCTGAGTCTGAGGACGGCACTCTGCAGTGGACCCTACCAGGTCGGCCTCCCTGGGTCCTTGGTCATTTGGACTACACCAAGCTATGTCTTCAATCCCTTCAAACCCACTAAAAGGAGAAGAGGTCTAGGAGAAATCCTTGTAGCTCTCTCTAGGTCAGCATTAGGATCTCCCTAGACTTGTCATGAAGAAAACAGGAAGTGCTGTGCAGCATCAAGGAGAGTGGGGCTGGGCGGGGCTGTGTAGGGGAGAGTGGGGCTGGGCAGGGGCTGTATAGGGGAGAGTGGGGCTGGGCGGGGCTGTGTAGGGGAGAGTGGGGATGGGCGGGGGCTGTGTAGGGGAAAGTGGGGCTGGGCGGGGCTGTGTAGGGGAGAGTAGGGATGGGCAGGGGCTGCATCAATTCCCCTGGACACTTCCCAGCACTTGGGAAGAAGGCTCAGAGTTGGAGGAAGCTTGGACTACATAGTGAGACTCTGTCTCAAAAGGTCAAAAACAAACAAACAGACAGACAAATAAGAGAAGAAGAAAAAGAAGAGGGGGCTGGAGAGATGGCTCCGTGGTTAAGAGCACTGGCTGCTCTTCCAGAGAATCTGGGTTCAATTCTCAGCACCCATAGGGTGGCTCACAACCATCTGTAATGTGATTGAATGCCCTCCTCTGGCAAGTAGAGGAATATGCAGACAGAGAACTCAAATACATACAAACATAAATAAATAACGCTTGAAAAAAAGAAGAAGAAAATATAATAATGATGGCAGTATTTAACCTGGAACCACCCCTTCCTTCTTTCTTCTCATGACATTTTCTCTGGATGTTGGACATCACAAATAATCAGGAATGAAGATTATAGGCACCACACATCATTTCATGATTCTCTGCACACCCAAACTAGTCTGACCACAGCAAATGCAAGCGAGGTCACATTAACACACACACTCCCTGCTGGGAACAAAGTCTCTCCACTTTGCTCATCGAGTGACATTCAAAGTGTGCAGGTCCTCCCCCAGCCAGCAGGTCCTCTACCAGCACTACATGTAACATGGGGGAGTCACTGCAGGGGCTATCAAGGTGGGGAGGGCTCAGGGAACAGCCTAGATGTCCTCCAGCAGGGAACTGCTAAATAAACCGCTGTACTGTCTAAAGACGGAATTCTACACAGTAGTGAAAATGGATGACTTTTAGATCTGTATGTTTTAAATTAGAAACATCTGAGTAAAAAGAAAAAACAAAGACAAAGAATGATATGAATGTTCAAAATATCAAACACATGCAATAATACATCATGCCGTGGAACATACTCTGCCACACAGAGGCTGGTGGCCACAGCTCAGTGGTATAAAATACTTGCCTAGCATTTGTAAAGCCCTAGCTAGGTCAATCCTCGGCACTAAAAAAACAAAAACAAACAAAATAAAACTACAAGATAAACAGCCCTGGAGGATGACAAATGCATGGCTGGGCACAGAGGGGAGACAAGAATTAATTAGGAATAATATAGAAAACGGTGACATTCATCGTGTTTGAGTACAGCTATCAACTCTACACTTCAAATTTTCAAAATTTCATTTTTACTTCCTGTGTGCACGTGTGTGTGTGTGCGCGCACAACACATCACAGCATGCATATGGAGGTCAGACCAAGGGGGTCCTGACCCGCGCGCGCGCGCGCAACACATCACAGCATGCATATGGAGGTCAGACCAAGGGGGTCCTGACCGCGCGCGCGCGCAACACATCACAGCATGCATATGGAGGTCAGACCAAGGGGGTCCTGACCCGGAATCAAACTCAGATTGTCAGGCTTGGCAGCAAGCACCTTTATCCACTGAACCATCTCTCCAGACTGTTTTGTTTTCTTGAGATAAGGTCTCATGCAGCTCAGGCTGGCCTTGAACTTGCTATGGAGCAAAAGAATGATTTTGAAATTCCTCCCAAGTGCTGCATTACAGACATGCACTATCACACCATTTCCATGTTTGTGTGTTTAAGATGATTTTCTTCTCTGTAGACAAGGCTGACAGCTGTGCCGCTGTAACTGGTACTCTAGTGACAAGCTAAAGAGACCTGCATGGTTGGAGCACCACGTCTTTACAAGTGGCACCAAGAAAATCAAATCAACTTACTTGAGTCCTGTCTTCACAAACTGCTGCCAGTCACCAGGGTCAACCTCTTTAAGCTCATGCTAGAAAAAAGCAAGCAAAAGTGCACATGAAACATGCCAGTGAGCCGGACACACTGAGGGCTCCAGCGCAGTTTCGGGAGGCAGCTGAACTAGCTCTAGTTCTCTCTGACTTCTGAAGCAGGGTTACCGAGGGCCCTGCAGTCCTTCCTACCCAGTCTGTCATCCCCCCTGCAGTTGCTCCACTCACCTACTGCCGTTCCTGCTGACACAGAGGGGCAGAGACAGGCCAACCATCTTACAACGAAGACTAACGTGCAGACTATGAACTTACAGCAAACAGAAACCAAGTACCCAAACACAGCCGCTTCGTTTGAGACAGGCTCCCATGTAGGCCGCCGTGAACTAACTGGGGACGCCCTGCCCCTACTTCCTGAGGGCTAGGATTACAGGTCTGAGCTACCATTCCCTGTTTATTCGGTGCTGGCGATGGAACCCAGGGTTTTGTGCATGCTGAGCAAGGGCTCTACCCACTGAGCTACAACCCCTTGTATCTGAAATTTTATCAGCACACCAAACACGCAAAGGGGCATTTCCCGAGCGGTCCTGTAATGTTTCCATGCCCACCTTTTCAGACAGCACTGGTGGATTTGCGATTAGCCTTTCACTTAGGAACCAGTGGAGAACACTCAGAGGACATGCTCACCCACCCCAGGAAACAGTGCACAAAGGGACCGTGAGGTGCAACGCTGGCCCTGAGCACAGCTTAGCACAGGTCACTCATGTCACTGCCTCCACCAGGCCAGCCATGCACAGAGACCTCAGTGCCAAAGACGGCCAGGAGATCCCAGAGCACTGGCCCTCGACCGAGGTCTTCTCTGACGCATCACATTCTTAATTCTCTTCTCTTTGCCCAGCACTTGCTGTTTCGGGGATTCACCAGGATAAACTGATCAGATGTACAGAGGGCTGTGGCAGTCAGTACTGAGCCTCACAGGGTCTAGAGTAATCTAGAGACAAAAACCTCTGCGCTGTCTGTAAGGGAGTGTCTAACACTTACAGTTCAGTTCTAGCTCATCACTTGCACGCAGATATACCATCTCTAGGATATTCATTCACCTAACATGGCGGAATGGCCTTGCGATGTTCCCTTAGTTCTGCATTGCTGGTCTTCCTGGGTGGGGCTGGTGGTAGGTAGGGCACTATGGATAGAGCAGGGGCCTGCAGGTGCTGAACCAGCTCTCTACCACTCAGCTACACCCCAGCTCTGCACTGCTCACTTCTGTAGTTGGTGTTTGTTAGCTTACGATCACAAAAGACAGTAAATTTACATTTTCATGGTATTGGAGGAAAGGGTGACAGACATCACATATAGAATACTACTAAGCAACAAAAACCCAGGTACTTGCCGGGCGGTGGTGGCGCACGCCTTTAATCCCAGCACTCGGAGGCAGAGCCAGGCGGATCTCTATGAGTTCGAGGCCAGCCTGGTCTACAGAGCAAGAGCCAGGACAGGCACCAAAGCTACACAGAGGAACCCTGTCTTGAAAAAAACAAAACAAAAAACCCAAGCCAGCTACTCATTCCCATATCTGTAAAGTAATACTTAACCAAGAAAAGAGACACTGAAGGGTACACACTGAAGTCATGCCATGTTGGGTTCCTGTTACTTTAAATTCACAAACCATGACACAACAAATTAAGCCTGAAAGTACAGGTTGTAAAGTATATATATCTCAATCACTTTGTGATTCATAATGAACTCACAAATAAAAACATCAAGCAGCTAGAGTACGGGAGCCACCCAAACCCTTATCCAGTCCCAAGCTCTACACATCTCAATGTATCTCTGAAGCTGTACAGCTTCCACTGGGGTTTTACAATCCACAAGTGTATGGTACATGCCTGGAAGCTATACAGATGGCATGCCTGGAAGCTATACAGACAACATGCCTTGGGGGCTACTACTAACTTTCAGGATACTATTTCTATATGGAAACATAACATTTTAAAAGGGGGTACTTTAATAGAAGGGAATAAACGTGGACCATTTCTCAACTTTATAACCACCACAAGCTGCAGATAAACAGATGGCTGACTGCACCCAGTGCTTAAGAAGCTAGGGATGGAAAGCCTATGGGCCATCATAAGACAACTAACTGCTCAACCCACATTTTCAAAAGGTCCTAAAATCAGCCGTAGGGAAAAAGGCACCATGTATTAATGAGTGAAAGTAAGAATGACAGATTTCTGACTGGAAACAAAGCAATCCAGAAGATAGGAAGGCGGTACCTATAAAATAGTTAAGAAAAAACTAAACTGTCCGCTTGAATTTTAAACCTAGTGAAACTTTTCCCAACTCATCCTATGAGGCCTGCCTTACCCAACACAGAGCATCACAGAAAAGATAAATTCAACACTATTCAACTATGCCTTTGCCCAAAGGAACAAAAACTCCCTAGCGGAATTAATTATCAAATCAAATTCAACAACATAGAACAAGGCTAATACACTATGATCAAGTAGTTGATTTCAAGAATACAAGGCTGGTTTAGCATTAACTAATAAAATTCACCCTATTAACAGACTAATCAAAAGACAGACTTTCTGTAACATCTCAATAGATGAAAAAGAATCTGATAAAATGCAACATCCATTCCTGATAAAAGATGGCTTACAAATTCAGAGCCCTCCCACCCGACTGCCCCCAGACATCAGTCCCCTCATTTCCTCTGAGGCCTCCTTCACACCATACAGTCTGGCTTGTCTGGCTCACGTCCCCTCAGCATGTAAGCAGGGTCTCTAAGGAGAGTCACTTACCAGCAACTGGCTTAATCGGAGCAGCATTGGCTTCTCTTGCTCCTGGGGGTTTTCATCTCCTGGCTCCCTGCCACTGAAGGACACAGCCAGCCACTGCATACAGGACCCCAGAAGGGTCTTCCTCCAGGCCCTCAGCTCTTCTGCTGACCCCGCCAAGGCTGCAGAGACAGAGTCGGCCACGATCCAACTGCAGCAGGAGACAGGGGCGGCAGGGTTACGCTGCTCAGGGCTGTCTGCACAGAGGCCGCACTGCCCACTCTCGGGGCCACTCTGACTTCATGTCACACTGTCAGTGGGCTCAGCACAGCAGAGAAAGGACAGTCTCTCCAGACTCTGTGTGTGTGTGTGTGTGTGTGTGTGTGTGTGTGTGTGTGTGTGTGTGTGTGTGACAGAGACAGAGAGAGAGTTTCACCAGGTATAGAATACTGGGTTGGCAGTTATTATCTTTTTTTTTAAAATTTTTAAATTTAATTTATTTATTGATTCTTTGGGAATTTCACATCATGCACTGCTAGTTTCACTCACCTCCTGGTCCCCCCATATCTTCCCCTCACCCCTGCAGTGCCCCCCCAAGAGAAATTTAAAAAAAAATCAAAACATAACAATCAAGCAAGCAAACAAACAAACAAGACCCCTCTTCTCCTTCTTTCCTGCCTCTCCACCACCTCTTCACCGTCCTGGCGGCACTGGGAGCTGTGGTGTGTCACACAGTCCACCCTTCTGTCTATCAGTTTACCAGCAAATGTTCACTGCAGTGAGTCCTGGTCTTCTTTCTCCAGACTCATTCTTAACCAGGGTCTCCCCACCTCTGATCTAGTGCACACAGGGCCTGGTGCTTTCTTTGGAAGGCTGTTCTATCCGCAGTCAGTGGCACTCCGTCCCTCAACCCTCTGGAGACCAGAGAGCACACCCCCTCACCCAAGTGAGACGCTACAAAACGCTACAAAAACTGGGGGAAGCCGCTCTGGTAGAGCGCTGCTCTTGGGCATCTGCCCCAGCCATCCGCAGGCAGAGATACACTTCTCCAGCCATAATGGCTGCCCCAGCCAGACTGCTGTTCCGTCTACCGGCACAACAGGAAGACACACTTTTCCTTAACTGTTTTATACATACCAAAGAGAAAAGTGACACTAAGAAGGGGAAAACCATCCCATGGCCTTGGCTGTCATACCTCCTGTGACTACTCAGAGTCTGAAGCAAGCTGGGTAAACGGTCGATGAGAACATGCAGATCTTTGGTTCTTGCAAATGGCACGAGCCAAGCCAGGGACTCCAGATGCAGCTCATGTTTGGAGAGTCCGTCAGTCTGAAAAACCCTGTCTCGTACTTGTCTCCATAGGGCCCTCAAGACAGGAGTGACAGCGGAGCTCACTAGGCAGACACAAAGCGGAGGTTACTGTGCACAATGCAGGGCACCTTTGGACCTGTGGCTGCCTGCAGGGAACCTCCCTTTAGGAAGCACCGTCACTGACACAGTACAAAGCAGCAGGGAATCACCTTTTGTTTACTATAAGTGAGTAAGTTGGAGGTGACTGTCGGTGCCAGACCTGAGGCTCAGCAGGGAGAGAAGTGGATTCACACTGCTTGGACTCAGTATGAACTCACCAACAACTTTCCTGAAGGAGAGGACAGTGTAATGGGACAAAGGATGGCTTAGCCCTCAGTTACTTCTGCTCAGTCAGAAACAGCCAGAACACCCCAATTACTGCCCACCCTACCCTGCCTTTCTAATTAGGAATGGCTAGGCCCCTGGGGCTACACCTCAGTTCCTAAGGTCAAGAGACAAGAGAGGCTGTTGAGAATTCTCAGCTTTCTCAGACTCAAGAGACTACAGTAACGAGGGATCCAACTGTACCAGGCCCAGAACACAAGTGACAGGGTCTAAGAGGGCAAGCCATTCCGCCTTCCCAGCAGAGACCCTCACTGCTCTCTCCATACCTCCTGCTGGCCGCATGAAGCATCCTTGTGTCCTGTGCTGGAGATACACATGGATAAGGGGGAGGAAGTCATCCAGGTGCTCCTGCAGCAGCCCCCCACCAGGCTGCCCACACCACAGCTCAAACTTCAGTAGGTGGGTGCTGCTGTGCCGCAGGAGCAGGCTAGCAATGCCCAGGGCTGCCTCTGTCCGTCGGACCAAGCAGTACTCAAGCAGCTCGGCTGGGACCGCAGGGGCCAGCACAGGGTCTCTCTGCAGAGTCTGAAGGAATACAGTGTCCAGCTCACGCTCGGCCAGAGTGGGGAGCAGAGCCCCCAGGCCTCGAACATACTCGGCCCACCAGAGGAGCTCACAGCTCTGCAGCTGCTCCTGGGGGCTGCTTGCCAGCAGCTGTACCAGTGTCTTTCCAAGACTGCTCAGTTGTCTCTCCTTTCCTGGGGACTGCGTGCCTTGCTGGGCCAGCAGGTGGGCCTCTGGCAAGCCCAGCAGGGCCAGGGTGACCTCTCGGATCTGGACACTCTCCATGTATGGATGCAGCTCCCGCAGGGCCTCCAACTGAAGCAGGGTCTTGGGTGCTGTGGCAGAGTTCACAGTCCTGGTGCGCAGCTCTCTCAACACACTTTGGGTGATGGCTTCTGAGTACTTGGCCAGGAGGTCCAACCGGCCCAGTTTATAGAGAATGGGGGAACTTGCCACCAGTAGCTGAAGGACCCCGGCACTGAAGTGGGCCGCTAGGAGCTTCACCAGGATGGGGCTGAGCGTGTGTGGAGGCAGAGCTTTCTGCTCCAGGGCTAGAAACCAACTCTCCAGCGTGGGGTGTTTAAGGATGGCCACCAGCAGCTCCTCTACTGTCTGAAAAACAAGGTCAGGAGCATACTTTAACATGTGTGACACAGGGCCGGGGGGCCACAGCTACCCGAGAACACCCTGTGTCCGCAAGGAAACAGCAGGAACCTTTGTAAACCTGCTCTACCTTAGTCCACGTTTTGGTGCCGCTCCCGGGGCAAGCCTGCAGCATCCTGCCACACACATGCGCTACAGAAGGCCTGTCAGCACAGGACACAGCTACCTGACCCTCACCCGACCCCTCGAGAGGTTCAGGGACAGGTACAAATAAGAGCTCCGGGCTGGCATGACTGGAAAGACAGAACCCAGGCTAAGCTATTATCCTTGGGCAGGGTCCAGCATCTCAGCCATAGTTTTCTACAGTTCTCTGTTCTCTAGTAAACACATTTTTAAACTCAGAAATGGACAATATCTGCAACCTGTGGGAAAAGAGGAAAAGGTTCTGGTGGTGGTACCTTGTTAGTGGCCAACTCAAGTGAAGCCACAGACTCCATGTCCAAAAAGAGATCAGACTCAGCACGGGCGGCCTCTGCCTTCTGCTGGTTCTGGGCATCCAGCTGCTCAGAGTGGACAACCAGGTGTTTAAGGAGATCCAGGAGGAGCTGCAGGTGGGTCGGGCCCACACTTTTGCCCAGCTGTAAGAGACACATGACCCTCAGACAAGAAGAGCTGACCAGCCAGCAGAATACTGACTGCCAGGTCCTGTGGAATCAGCAGGAAACTGGAAGGGCAGGCCAACAAGGCAAGACTCATACACAGGGTTTCCAGGGTCCTCTCACATGGGAGACTGTCTTCCTCCAGGACTGTCAGGCAATCTCCCCTCACCATTCTTCCCCAGGTTAGCCAAGCTGTACATAAGGAAGCACTTGTATACATACTTGCTATTTAGGGGAGCATGGGATAAAAGGGACTTGTCTTCCTAAACCTCAGTGAAATACAAATGTTAACTTTGGCTAAAACAAAGGGAAAGATGGCTCAGCAGGTACGGGTACTTGTCACCTAGTGTGACAACCTGAGTCAATCCCCAGGAACGCTCCCCCTACTGAAAGGAAAAGACTCAATTCTTAAAGCTGCCCTCTACCTCCACATGCATGCTCCTGCACGTGCACATAAACAAGCACATGTTCATAAACAAACAAGCACATGCTCATAAACAAACACATGCACATAAACAAACAAGCACATGCACATAAACAAGCACATGCACATAAACAAACACATGCACATAAACAAGCATATGCACATAAACAAACAAGCATATGCACATAAACAAACAAGCACATACACATAAACAAACAATGCACATAAACAAACAAGCACATGCGCAAAAACAAACAAGCACATGCGCATAAACAAACAAGCACATGCACATAAACAAGTTAATGAGTGAATATGTGTAGTAAGTGTGGGTTTTTGTTTTTGTTTTTTTAAATATGGGCAACAGGTCAACAACAAAACCCAAACTAAAGAGCTATACAGCCCACCAGCAGCAAGTTCAACAGCGAGCTACTGGACTCACTGCTGCTACTGTCCAGGCTACCACAGGAGGGACCTTGTCCTGCGTACACACACTGGCCCAGACAGACGAGCATTGCTGCCTCTGCACAGCTGCCTGGAGAGGGCCGGCACAGGAGCAGCAGAGCCCAGCGCCCAGGCTCCAGAGCAGGGGTCTGCACAGCTGCCCGGAGAGGGCCGGCACAGGAGCAGCAGCTGGGGCCTGCCTCGTGGCATATCAGGATTTCTGTCCCTGCATGACCACTATGGTGCAGACTCAGAGAAGAGCACTCTCTGCAGGTGGAGGGCTGGGAGGAGGAGGAGGAGGAGAGGAGGAGGAGGAGGAGGAGGAGAGGTACTGACCTGGCTGAAGTTCTCCACAGTGCTCCTGAGGTAGAGCAGCACCTGCTTGGCTGAGCACAGCACCTGCTGCAGAGCTAGACCCGGAAGAGCAGCCAGCAGCTCTGTCTGAATGTTCTTGTCCCCAAGTGTGCGGCTCTCGTACGCTGTTTGCAGCAAGGTGGAGAAGCAAGATGAGGTGGGGACATGGGGTACAGAGCTGCTGGGCACCTGCAGTGGCTGAGGGATCAAAAAGGACAGAATGGAAAAGAAATGACCTCAGAAGCAAAGGCTCACACACCGGCGACAACTGGCTAACAGGTAATGAAGGGCATTTCACACTAAACACTTGGTGCGGTGTGGCGCCGCACTCAAGGAAACCCCATCCCAACACTAACAGCCTGAGGTCAACCTAGAACGTGCCTGCCGACAGTGCAGAGCACCTAGCGTTTGGTGTGAACAGACCTTTCAGTGAGGAGCCGACTGCCACAAAAAGGGGATTTGATCACTGCTGCTACCAGGATGAATCACTGCAAACTAGGAAAGTACCACCCAAAGCAAAGCCCTGTGCAAGCTACCGGCCTGCCCCGAGCACCTTGTCAGAAGGACAATGGGTAGAAGGAAAAGAAGGATCCAGAACAGTCCTGCTCCAAACAGAAACTATTCACTTATCACCACCAAGCTGCTGTCTAAACCTACCCATGGAACTTTAGAACACTTGACTTTCTTCAGCTAATGAGCTCAAGGCCACTGTGTACAGATGCTCAGTGGTTCTCAAAGCATGGTCTAAGGACCAGCGTGGCTGCACCATTACTTGGGACAGTGTGACAAAGGCTGATTCTCAAGATCCTACCCCATAGCTGCTAGCTGGGTCACATTAGGGTCACGGCCTGGCAGTCAGTTTAAATGAACACCACAAAGGGTGACTCCCAGCTGTGATCACACCGGCACACAGGAGGAGCGGGACTGAACTCGGCCGCCTGCTGACTGGTGGGGACCATGCCTCTGTGCAGAGGAAGACGGCAGTGGCTGTCTGGACATCAGCTCTGGAACAGGGCTCATCAAACCCTGCCCCACCACTAATTGCTGGTGGAACTTCTCTGCACCTCAGGTTCCCCATGTGTAACTAAACGGTGATCAGCGTCTTGACCTACCTCTCAGAGGTGGTGAATCAAACAGTTAACAATACACATGGCTACCTTCACAAGACAAAGGCCCTAAGCTATCTGCATTTTTTTTTTTTTTTTTTTTTCAAGACAGGGTTTCTCTGTGTAGCTTTGCGCCTTTCCTGGGACTCACTCTGTAGCCCAGGCTGGCCTCGAACTCACAGAGATCCGCCTGGCTCTGCCTCCCGAGTGCTGGGATTAAAGGCGTGCGCCACCACCGCCCGGCTCACTATCTGCATTCTTAAGCACAGCTGAAGTGGAGTGAATCCACACAAATCCACAGCAAGGTTTACTTGGTGCCCCAGACTGTTTAGACACAGCACCACAGCAAGAATCCTGGGGGTATTGAGGGGGGTGGTGTCTGCTAGCTGAGCACACTAACGTCTGTGGAAGACAGCTGAGACAAGCCCTCCACTTTACTTAGTAAGGGAACAGAGGAAGAGGCCGCTTCTTGTCCTCTGGCTGAAACA
The DNA here is from genome assembly GCF_949786415.1 of Peromyscus eremicus. Lineage (NCBI taxonomy): Eukaryota > Metazoa > Chordata > Mammalia > Rodentia > Cricetidae > Peromyscus > Peromyscus eremicus. The sequence goes on along the minus strand of NC_081428.1, from coordinate 7,850,027 downwards.
GTGATGAACCCATTATGATCATCAGGGAGCTGCTCCACTCACACCGGCTGAGCAGAGGAAATGGGAAGGTCAAGCTCACTCTGTAAACTACTATGCACATCTACTACAGCATGAGGAAGAGACACTTGGGAGGAGCAGCGAGTGCAGCTCACCGAGCCCTCTTGGGCTTGCTCAGGAATCCAGAGGCTGTAGTATCTGTGAAACTGGGCAAGCTGCTGACGGCAGAGCAGGCTGGCCGGCTCGCACTTGTCGTAAGCCTGGAGCAGGAGACACAGGGCGAGGGGGTCCCTCTGGGTATGGAGAAGGTCTGTCAGCACTGCAGTCAGATACGCCAGGACGCGCTCCCCTGCAAAGGAATTGGTGGGCAGGGTAGGGAGGAGAGTTAGACTGCCTCTACGCCGTGCTGACACAGCGCTTTCACAGACACAGCAGACTCAGGGACACTGAGTGCCAGCTCCACGAAGGGTCAAGTGCCCACATGGGAAGGTGCAGGCTCCTGTGGTGTCCTGGGTTCCAGCTCAATACATAGAGGGCACATGGTCTGACATCAGGTCCTCAGGCACATGTACAGCTAGACCAAAGCTACCTGGGACCAGGACTTGCTGGTGGCTCTCCTGTCCCTTCCTTTGCCTTGACACACAGGTCTCTCCAATGGGTAAGGTGGGAACACATGCCACCTGAGTCCCTCTCCAGGCATGGCACTTGCTGCTTGATCAGAGACTCTGGGATGACCAGGATCACCTTCCCCAGTGATCCTAGCTACATGCCATTAGATGGCGTAGCTATGAGAATAGCCTATATCCCTGGGCCACATCCTCGAAGAGAGCCACCAAGAGCCACCTGACGTGGATTGGCCTATAACATGGTCAGGAAACTTTTATCCTCAAACCATTGCCATGGGGGCTTCACATGTTATGGTAAAGTCTGGGTATGCCAGATTACTATGATCTGTGACTGCTCTCAGGCCTAAGATACTTGGGAAACCTAATAGATAGCCAAGGTTCATCCTTATTCTGATAGCAGGACTGAGTAGCACCAAGAAAACCTCAAAGTGATAGCTGGTTCCATGGAGCCATGTGAACACATTCTTCTAGACTCATCCCTCAAGGACTGCTCTGCCAGCAGCCTAGTCGCCTGCACATCTAACCCTGTGCTCTGGGCTCCAGACTGAGGTTCCATCACTCTGGGGAATCCGACTGTTGGCTCTTCATACTTTCAGCCCCTGGTATCCCAACCCCAACCTCCGCAGGCACCCTGACTATGCACAGGTACCTGCTTTACTTTCTGTCCCAAGAAGCAGCTTATTCCTGGCTTCCAGAGCTGCAGGAACCAGAGCACTGAAGGGGAAGGTGAGCAGAATCATGTCTTCATTTAACAAGAACCCGATCTCCTCATCCAGGCCCTCGCTGCCTTCCACCAAGACATCCACCATGTCCAGCACATCTGAGACAGAAGGGAGAGGCTAGCTTAGGAAGGAGCCACCACAGGATCCCACTGTAAACAGCCCAGGACAGGAAGAGGCAAGAGAATATTACAAAAAGAGATAAACAAAAATTTTCCAACTTCTCTCAGGGGAAAATGCTTCCTAGAGGTTGACAGATGCAGACACTGCCTGCAGTTTTTAAGGCCTGACAAAGTACAGGTACTCAGCTAAGGTGGACATTACCCCAGATGTCCAGCCGAGCAAGCGACACTCGAGAGGGCTACAGCACAGACCAGCACTCGGGCATCTAGGTTCAAATCTTGAAGTTGCTAGGACGTAAATGTGAGAGGCAAAGTGACTTGGCCTCTCTGTCCCCAGCTCTCTTAACTGTATATTAAAGAAGGACAGCAATACCTTCCTCACCTTAGAGCTGTTAGGAGGTTTCTGTGAGATCTGTAAAGAGCTTAACAGTGCCAGCGCACAGTAGACAACAGACAAACAAAAACTCCCAGCAGGTAAGTTCTCCACACACAGCACAGTGGGAAGCAGCTTCCTCTCCAGAGTTGCTGAAGGGCTCGTCCTTCACACAAGGAAACGGGCTGTCTGCACTCTGTCCAAAGCCTCGGCACACGTCTCATTCTGTCTAACTTGCCACTGTAGCCTGAGACTCAGAGCACAGTAGTAGTCTGGGCACAGCACCTACCGTCGATGTGGGAGATGGGAATGCTGACATCATCGGCGTCTTGCTTCCCCACAGTGGCCTGCAGGGTGCTGGCTTCCTGGACAAACTCAGAAGCTTTGTCCGTGTATGAGTAAGGGCTCGCCACCAGTGTCAGTAATGTCTGAACATAAAAGAGGCAGGTGAAGACAGTCAAATGCGACAAATAAATAGAAAAAAAGTCCCAAATGCCCTTGGTCAAAATTAAAGGAAGGAAGAAAATGTTAAGTGTCCTTATTAAGAATAATAATATAATTTTAGTAAAAAGATTTTTAAAGCTTTTTGAAATACAATTTTAAAAGGATCTCTTCTATTCTAATACTTTGTAACTTGGCTTTTTGGATAACCTTATTCCTTCAGGCAAAAACAACTTCCCAAATGAGATCAAGAAGCATGCAGTAGCACACTGCTACTTCAGATGCTAACACTGAGTGGGCGCTCAGTGTCAGCAGGATTAGGAAGTGAGGCGCAGCAGGAGCCTTCTGGCAGGGCTGCGTCAGGAAAGGCTCAGCGTGGTTGAGTCAGCTGCCCCAGAGCACACTCCATTCCGTGGAGCTCTGCACTCACACGCTCCAGGAACTGAATGATGGTTTCCTTGTGCTCTTCTGCAGTGCTATCCAGGTGCTCCAGCCACAGCTCCAACTCTCTCCACGTGTGTTCGAACACACCTGTGTCCCGAAGAATCTGTTGGCAGCAGAGGCATGCAAACGTCAGAAGCAAACCTGCTTTCTGTGCAGCTGCAAGTTTCACACCAACGTGCCCGACTACAGAGGGCTGCACACACCAGCCTTAGGTGTGCTCCACCAGCTGCTCTCCTAGGATGGAACCCCACTGCTGAGGTCACTCCACGCCCCGCTGGGAACAACATGGCTCCTTTCTCACTGCTGTGTACTCCCTTTCCTAAACTTGTAATAAGAAGGAGAATGAACCAGGTGGTTCTTGGGGAACTGTTTTTTTTTTTTATTTTCCAAGACAGGGTTTCTCTGTGTAGCTTTGCACCTTTCCTGAAACTCACTCTGTAGTCCAGGCTGGCCTTGAACTCACAGAGATCCGCCTGGCTCTGCCTCCCAAGTGCTGGGATTAAAGGCGTGCGGCACCACCGCCCAGCTGGGGAACTGTTTTTATCTGGATTTTCACAAAGACCAGATAAGCACATGTCATGACCCCTCACATGACTCAACCCTTAGCCTAAGGGAACTCCAAGTCTAGGATAACATTCCTACCAGGGGAGAGCTTAGTAAGGCAGGATCTCAATTTGCCAATATGATACTCCTAAAGGTCCTCTGACGTAGGAGACTCGGGAGCTAAGTGCTCTTGTGGCACAGGGCCCTGCCACAGTGTGCACCAAACACCCCAACTGTCAATCCCACCTCTGCAGCCACTAGTCATGACATCTGGCTGGGGTGGAGCTCTCAGCTAAACGGTCGGTGAGGGAATGGCCACACAGGGGCAGGGACTCAAGGCGGCCTTCAAGCAGCTCAGACAAGAAGCTGAAAATGTAGTAACATCATCAGCCTTTCAAGGAAAACTGCAAAGTAACACAGTGGCACTCCAAAAGCACCAGCTGCCACTGTTAGTGTTTCTGAGACGGTGTGGAGATCTGGCCTCAGGCCCCCTGAAGTAACTACAGGTGAGGACTATGATGCCTGCTGGTCAAGTGACCCTGGGAGTGTGAGTGCCACTGTACGAGAGAGAAGAGAGCCAAGTCCTCACTCCCGCCCACTGACTCTGCAGACACCTGAGTGTGGGCGATGGACAAGGTCACAAAGTGGGAAGGCCTGGAGAAAGTCCAGGGTGGGAATGAGGGACAAGGGGGAGCTCGGAAACAGTTTCCCAGGGGAACAGACTGTGTAGAGTCCGTACTGTGCGAGCTGTGACTACTTCACAGTTCCCTTTCTGACCCCCCCCACACACACACACACACACACGGACACACAGTAAATACGTGGAAACATTACAAAAATGTCAAATGGACTACACCCCAAATAAAAACCCACACAAATCTACTGCTCTCCTACCACATTCTAAATCACCCCCATAAGGAAGGCCACGTACATCCTTGTCAGATGAGAAACTGCTGCAAGATACTGACCTTCATGATCAGAAGTTTAGTGGACGACTTGAGCTGTAAATGGCCACTGCTCACAAACATCTTCATCAACAGGTAAAAAACCGAGCGCTCTCCTCCAATGATTTCTGCATCGTGGCCTTCCTAGAGTTAGGACATCATCTCAAGCTGCTAAGACGTACAATTAACAAGGGCACTACTTGCTGAGAAACATGTGACTGCATGCCCAGGATATGGCCAGGCCTTTCACTTCATCTCATTTTAACTACCATTCAGTGAAGAGTTCCGGGATCTCACATGGAAAACCACAGGCTAGGCCACTCAGCCAAAACCTCCGACAGCCGTGGTAAGGAGCCAGCAGCAACAACACAGAAGCATTTCTGTGGGCTGCAGCCCTAGGATCTCCATGGAAATGGCTCACTGAATCCCCCCTTCAACCCAGGAAGAGGCATAGCTGTGACCTGACTGACTCCTAACTGTGTCCTGGACACCAGGCTCTGGTGTAGACGCCATGCGCAGGTGGGAGTGAAGAGGCACCTCAAACAAAGCGGCGCGGCTGTGTTCCGTCAGGACACTGTGTAGACACAACCAACACTCAGTGGATGCACAACAGAGCCTTCTAAAGAGGCTTCCAGATGTTGAACACATGCCTGGGCCTCAGAGCCCGGGCCACTCTGTCATGGTCACAGCCCTTGGTGACAAAGTGCTGGAGATAACTGGTCCAGCACGCATGCCACACAGAAGATGCACTTTAGAAACATGGGTGGGTGGAGCGCGGAGGTCAATTAGTTTCTTGATGCTGCCACTTCTTTCACACTAAGAGGCCCTTCCGGGGAATTCTCATGGACGGGATTGTGTGGTGACTGTGTCTTAGTGTGACCGTTCCTGTGACACTCACGATCTGAAATCACTCATAATGCCATGCCACACAGCACTGTGTCACCTGCCGACCCTCTACCTGGTACCTGCTTTCTGCCTCCATCCTGTCTGCCCTTCTTTACAGACTCCTCTGAGCCCACTGGGCAGCACAACTTCACAGTGGGGTGTCTCAAAGGGCTCACTTCCTGACATACAAATAAGACAGTGTGGTTATTCAGTAGTGTCCTGCTAATCTGGGGAGGGTATGTCCACCCTTTCACTTGTAGAAAGTTTTCTTTTTCCCCAGGAAACAGGAGTATAGGAACAAAGCTTCTCTTCTTCCATCCTTTATTTCTTCTAGAGATAACAGGTGTCCTGGTCTCTGCCTGTCTTTCTAGTAAGGATCTGTGCACATACATACGTGAATGAAGAGTTTTGTGAGAATGCAAACACATGTGCACACATTCATGCTTGTATTCCCTTTTTAAACATAAATGATATCACTGTATTTTTCTTTTATTGTCTTAGTGATATGTCTGCGTTGACTCACAGTCTACATGTAAATTCTTGTGTTCCTTGGCCTTGCTGCCCATTACTCCACAGCGTATTATGATTTGGATTGCTTCGGCTAAGGTGAGGCCCAGTGTGAGGAGAAGTGACTCAGTGGCTTAACCGGCACGCACAAGGCTTTGGGCTCTAGCCCTAGCACCAGGGTGGAAAAAGACAATGTTTCTAACTCTCTACGTGTATCATCAAGATCTACTGGTCTAACAACATCTAACATGTCACTTCAGGGTGGAAACCGCTGGAGGCTGAGAGGAGGGCTCAGGACAGCACTGCCTGGGCCCTGCACATAGAGCTGGAGCACTGCACAAGTATCCTGAGCACTCTGTGACCCCAGCACCTTGTCTGACGTGCTTTGGGTGGAATGGCCAAAGCACCCTTGTGCAGCCTGCCATGTGTAAGTCCTTATGCAAGTAGGAGTTGTCCTCAACTCAGAAAGAGAGCATCATGCAAATACACACAGACCCCAGGGCTGCAGACTTTTCTGGAAATGCTGTGTGTGTAAACACCAACATGCATTTCCCTGCAACTGGCTCCAATTAAAAATTGTACATAAGAACCAAGCCATTATATGATCTGAGCTACTCAGAAGCACACTTAAGCTTGTTGTTCATGCCCTCAGTACACAACAGGAACAGATCTGGGGTTCCAGGGCATTGGTGAGCATCCAGGGCCTGCTGACTTCCCTCTATGAGTAAATAGTCTGACCCTAGAAGATGTTACTGAAGATGTACAAACACAGTACCCAGTATCTGCCTGCATATCTGCCAGCCTCAGCTCTCTGCTGGCATGGTGGTATTCCCATCTTGACCACTGAGCCCCTTCAGGGTCAGAACAAAGGAAAAGTGATGTGCTTTACTTTCCAGTGTGTTAACTGACAAGAACTGTGAAATGCTGTGGGATGTTCTGTATGGCAAATGTGTTGCTAATTAGTCAATAAATAAAACACTGATTGGCCATTGGCTAGGCAGGAAGTGTAGGCAGGACAAGGAGGAGAATAAAGCTGGGAAGTGGAAGGCTGAGTCAGAGAGACACTGCCAGCCGCCATGATGAGAAACAGCATGTGAAGATGCCGGTAAGCCACGAGCCATGTGGCAAGGCATAGATTAATGGAAATGGATTAATTTAAGCTGTAAGAACAGTTAGCAAGAAGCCTGCCACGGCCATACAGTTTGTAAGCAATATAAGTCTCTGTGTTTACTTGGTCGGGTCTGAGCGGCTGTGGGACTGGCAGGTGACAGAGATTTGTCCTGACTGTGGGCCAGGCAGGAAAACTCCAGCTACAGAGAAAGGATGGAGAGAAAAGCCAGCCCAGGAAGTTGGCAGCAGAGAACTGGAAATTCCACTTCCTACCTGTGCTTTTAGCCACAAAAACTTGTTAGCAGGCAGTTCCAGGGCCACCTTCAGCATGTGATGCTGCAAGATGGGAGGGACTTCCTCAGGAGGGCCCTGTTCAGAGATGATGCCTGCAGACAGAGATCAGGAAAACACAAGGTTACCCAGAGCTAACACCCTGACCCAGAGAAGAAAAAGAAGGAGATAGTCCGTTCTGTGTTCCATGCTCCCTTGCCCAGGCTGTGAGAAACACACCTCACCTGGCATCCCTTACCCGATGCCTAGCCAAATTCTTCAACAAAAGTCCAAATTCTCTGTGCCCACAACAGCCCTTGTCTGTCCCTCAGCCAATTCCCACCTGTCCTATAACTGCAGTCCCCATACTACATCACATCACAGTGCCTCCAAGTGTGGTTATGAACTCACTAATGTTACAACCCTCCATGACTCTATGCAGGGCATGGGCCCTATTATCCAGGCTGTATTTGCAGAGAGAGACTATGACCACTGAGCCTGAGCCTGGTCCCTGGTCTCTAGATTCCTCTCTTGCTTGGGAAAGATACAGCTGCTAAGTCCTACATGGCCACATTTCTTTAAGTTTTATATTCTCATGGAAAAGACAACTTTTCACCCTTGATGATTAAAATGCTAATTATAAGTCTCAAAAATATATTTCAATAACATATAGATTCCAAGAATGGCAAGCCATCTTCTGTAGGCCCAAATATAAAGCCAATTTTATTAGGCAAATTTGACCATCAAGGAACCATGTCCAGGCAAGCATGATGATACTCTTATACGAGGTGGTTTGAACCTCACTGGGGTAAATCATGAAGGAACTATACCCAATGTGCTTCTGCACAAACAGGATAGCACGTCCTCCACAGGGCTCCCCTTTCCGCTGTCCATGCACCCTGCCTGGGCGTATGAATCTTGGGGACAGCCCTGAGCAGCTCACTCAGCGTGGTTTTCTCTACTCTCACTGCTACCCTAAGGGTTCACTTAATGAGGACTTACAGGGCCCAGCTATCTAAAGAAATGGTGGTACAAATAGGTAATGGTGAGGGATCCCATCTGCTGGTAAACAGCCCACCACCCTTCCCGATTCTCAGCTCCTAGACTCTGCTGCAGTTTACTGGAGTGTCCTTTATCCCCACTGGCAGAAACCGAGGCAGCTTGCCTGCAGCCTCTTAAGACTCACCTTTTAGGAGTTTGCTGAAGTCAAAGTTGTACTGCATGACCATGTGGGGAACAACCTGTTGGTAGAGGCATATGACCTGGAGCAGAACAGCTTTTAGAAGAATGGTTTCTGCATTGTCTGCATCAAAGGGAGACAGTCTGCATTAGGACAAATCCTTGTTCCTGATCAAGTGAGCATTCATGCCACCAGCCCTAGCCAACTGCATGCTGCACACTCAGGCAACGGAAAATGTGATAACTAGATTTAAGGGCCAGTGGTAACAGGGCTGAGACTGTTCCACTTCACTGCTGCAGCCTGCTCAGGTCAAGGTCACCTCTCTGGGCTCTCCTGTCCTCATCTGAGCAATAGAGACACACAGCAAGGACTGCCCTGGGGTGCTGCTGTAAGAACGAATCAAGATGTAAATATGGGAAAACCACACCTGCCAACACCAAATTTTAACACAAGAGTGGCCTCATAGCTCACCTCCATCTGCATAGCACCAAGAGTCCCCATCCATTCACACAGCACCAGCAGTCAAGTTTCAGAGAGACATGGTGCTGGCATAAGGACCGAATGTAATTCTAACAGATACTAAAATTCAATCTACAATTCCATCTAATGCTTCTTCCTAAACAAGAAAGGATACAAGATCTCTTCACAGCCAGAGGGGAATTGATCCAGAACTCCTTGAGGATTCTCTCAGAGGAGACACCCCAGGCTGCCTGTCATCTCTGTCCCAGGCCAAGAGCAGAAGTAGCTGAAGCCCTCACCGTGCTGGACAGGCTCTGAGGAGGCAGGAGTCTTGCTGTCGCTCTTCTTTCCTTTCCCATGGTCCTGCTTAATCTCTTGCTTTTTCAGTGACTGCCAGACCCAAATAACTGTGTTCAGATCTGGCAAATTCTAAGAGAGAAAGAGAAGCGAAGAATAAAAACCAGTCACTTGACACACGGAAAGAAATCATTGAACTGAACACACTACAGGGAAACAAGGCTAGTGTCCACAGCCCGAGGGGAGAACAGGTTCCTGCCCTAAGCTCACTCCTGCAGATGTCCCAGAACTGCACTTGCTCTTACACCCAGACCAGACAGTGGAGCAGGAAGAATCCTTCCTGGAACAGCTCCAGTAACTGGCCAAGCACCACCAGGGTGCTCTGCACTGCTGGCCAGCGTGTCGAAGTCATACCTTATTAACAGAATTAGCCACGGGGGAAACAAGGGTCCCTCCAGCCACCCACCTTTATCTGCTTTTCCTTGAGCCATACACCATCACTGTGTGCACTTACAGGCACAGTACAGCCACTGATGAGCCACAGGTCCACCAGAACCAGAGCCCACTGTTTCTACGCCAGTGAGTGCGTGGTCTGACTCTTAGCTCCCTCAAGGACCTGTTCTAAGTGAGACAGAAGCAAACATTTATCAGCTGCTCCTGCCCACTGGCTTACTGTCTAGCAGCTGAGAGGACGCATCCATCCCATGGCTCCCACCCCACGTTCCCAGGATAGCCCTTCTCTCTTCTGTGTTTGGTGAAGGGGTATGCAGAGAAAACTCAAACTGGGACCTACGCCCACCTTGCTCAAGGCTTCTCTGAAGAGCTGAACAAAGTCTTCCATCATCTCAGCTGTGTACACGCCTGAATCTTGCCAGACCTCTTTATCCAGACAGTGGTCAACTGTTTTTAATGCTCTCTTCAAAATGACCGAAATAAGGGCTAACGCTGAGTGTCTCACAGGAATGCTGTCCAACTGGGAAGAAAAGAGAGAGATCCGTCATGTCTGCAGGGGGACGCCTGGGCCTGGTGGGCTCTTGTTCCTCAGGTCACTCTGGGGAAGCAGAGGAGATGGCTGGACTCTGCACTGAGAGGTGGTGGGGACCTTCCCCGTAGACATCCATTCGGTCTGACGACAGCCGTCACCAGGAATTCTCGGTAAGCCTTCTCAGGTGACCACTCGGCCAGGACAGATGGTCTGCAGGGTCAGCCCAGGATCTCCCTAGAGACCACTTGGCGTCCACAGAAGCACTCACCTCAAGTGAGGCAGAAAGAGGTAAGAAAGATGTCAGGCTGTTCCTGATGAAGCCCGACTTCAGGATGACTAAGCATCTGTATTGGCTTGGATAACATCTGTCCCCCAGAGGTTCATACGCTGGAAGCCTGTTCCAACATGGTGGTACTGAGAGGTAACAGAACCTTTAGGAGGTAGGATCACTGAGCATTGAGTAGGCTTCAGTCATGAATTAACACAGTTCTCATGAGAGAGTTGATTTCTAAGATGAGCCAAGGCTAGTGGTGAATGCCTATAATTCTAGCACCCAGGAGACTGAGGCAGGAGAACCACCAGGAGTTGAAGGCCAACGTGACCATCACAAGAACAAAGAGAATTTAACCAGCCTGTCCCTGTCTCTGGCTTCCTTTCTCACCATGTGTCCCCACCTCACTTCTGGAAGCACTCTACCTCTTTTTGTTCGCCTGCCCTGTTGTCTGTGGCACAGTAAGCGGGACCTCACTAAAGCCTAACCACATGAGGTCCCTCACTCTTGGACTTCCAGCCTCTACAGGTGCTGTAATAGTGACAGAAGATGGAGTAACGCAGAAAGCAACCCCCACACAGACTTCCGACAGTCAGAGTCCCCTCCAGTCAGAGGACAACCAAGAAGGGTGTCAAGGTCCTCAATGACCTCAGAGACTGAGTGACACTCAAGGACCCATAGATCCTCTTATCAAAGAGGAATGGGCCTGAGCCCTGACCAGGGGCAGTGCGTTCTTGAGCCAGCAGCCTGCTGGTCCCTGGCTCTCTACCAATTCTAGCCGAATGGGCACCTTCCCAGGACCCCCACGTGGTCCCATCCATGTTAGGGCGTGTGGAGCTGTGGCTGGAATAGTAGAGATTTACAATGAAACACAAAAGGCCTTCTGACTTAGCTTAATAACCATGATGGTCTAGTACGCCAGCCTTCCAGGCAGCTTCAGTTTTAAGTACATATAGTACACTTAAGAACAGAGACATGTTCTAAACCCAGCAATGGCTCCACAGCTGGGACCCCTTCAAAGGCAGGCCTTGAAAAGGGCTCCCAAGTGCCCACAGTGGAGGGAGCACGGAACTAACTCAGGACTCCAAACCCTGCAGCCAAATCCTTCTCCTTTCCCATTTCTACTCCTCTTTCTGACTCTGAAATACACACTGGTGGAAACTTCTCAGAGGAAAGCAGAGGGAACAAAACACAACTCCTAACCGCAAGCCTTAGAAGCCACTCACATCGATGTGTCCCCAACAGTACAAGTCTCAGCTCTTGGGAGGGCATGTGGGCACAGGGGACAAGGCTGTGACTCAATGGTCCTGGGCCTGCACAGAATGACTGCCACGAGCAGAGACAGCTCTGTGCTCAGTCACTGCTGAGCCACCCAGTCCAGGAGCTGGGACCCCCCTCTGGAGATACAGCCCTGGTGCTGGGAGTGAAAGGCAGCCTTCCATCTGACCGCAGGGACTGGGCAGGGAGAAGTGCCAATGAGGCCTCCGAGGAGGTACGTCCGCTGAGTTCTCCCCATTTCCTTGAGGCCCCTTGGGAAACGCTAATCTCTCCACAAAACAGACGGGACCTAATTTTGCGGATGATTTGTCAAAGACGACAAAAGGCCCTTTGCCCAGTCCCACACAGGCTCTCTCTCCTCACACACTGTACACACTCAGCACGAACCCTGCATGGGCATCGGAGGATTCACGCAGTCTCAGGAGGGACACAACCTTCCAGTGGTTTTACAGCGCCCGCCAACCCGACTGTGCAGAGCACCATGGCTGCTGACCCCATTCCTGCTCACGTCACACACCACCTGGCCTCTCTGGAAGGCTGGAGATGGCTCTCTGAGTGCCAAGACTCTCCGTGGGTATCAGGCTACCTGGCCTTAGGATGGGCTGGCTGCCAGAGTTCAGTGGCAGGTGTGTCAACAATCAACAACCACTCACATAAAACTAGGACACGGTGGTAAAGAACAGGAGTCCTCAGAATGCTGCTTCTGACAGGAAATGCGGACATCTACTGGAAGGAAGATGTGAACTGTTTGGAAGTTTATTTTATTTATGTGTATGTGTCTGTATGCGGGTATGAGCACATGAATGCCGGTGTTTGCAGAGGCCAGGAGAAGGTGTCAGGTGCCCTGGAGCTGCAGTTACAGGCAGCTATAAGCTGCCCAACATGGGTGCCCAACCAAACTTCCTCTGGAAGAAAAGCAAGTGCTCTTTGCCACTAAGTAATGATGAGAAATTTAAGTATCATTTTTTCCTCCAGCACAGCTTGAAAAAAGCTGCTCCTCAAAGTATATATTCCCCAGAAATCTTAACACCTGGTCCAAAAGGCCCTTGAAAGAAATGGAGATTGGCTGGAAGTTCTGGCCCCACCGTACCCTGGTATCCTGAAATAGTGAAGTTCTACTGCCGACCTTCCCGCACCCGCACAGGACTACAGAAGTGTGACGGGATGGGGTCCCCACAGTATGCTGAAGCAGAGATGAGGACCATGCTAGTCACCTCTGGAAGGAACGCTAACCCCAGGTTGACTAGATCGGTCCCTCACAGGTGACTTCAACCCAAAATCCTGTCTGAGAAAACGGTCCAACGCAGTCAGCAGCTCTTCTCAGGACCACACACAGCAGAGGGCTCTGCAAGAGAAAGCTCTGTGTGTGTGTGTGTGTGTGTGTGTGTGTGTGTGTGTGTGTGTGTGAGTGCGTGTGTGTGTGTGTGTGCGTGTGTGTGCGTGCGACTTACCTTTATTTTTAAATTTTAAATTTCTTTTTTTTTTTAATGTGCACCACACATAGGCAGTGCCAACAGAGGCCAGAAGGCGTCGGATCCCCTGAAACTGGAGTGTGTGTGTCACAGATGGCTGTGAGCCAACACGTGCTGGGGCAAACCCGGGTCTTCTGGAGAGCAGCCAGTGCTCTTGACCACTGAGGATTTCTCTACCCTGTGACTTACATTTAATGCCTGAGTGAACATGATCTTATTGCACACCAGAGGCACCGTGGTCACCATCACCATCGCCAGGAGCCTCGGCAAGGGGATAAACTCTCTGGTCCAAAAGGCCTGGGAAATCTCTGGCTGGGCCTCATAGATCTAAGACAGGGAAGAAAGAGACTGGGTTAGGGATGGAAGAAGGTACTGCCTGTGAGTACCCCCAAATCCACTCATACATAATCACTACACAAACTACTACAGTAACAAGGGCTCCGTCGCCGGTCACTGCTGCACTTGACAGGTGCGTGACAAACGACACCGTCCTTCCTTCCCTTTTCGGGACAGGGTTTCTCTGGGTGTAGTCCTGGCTGTCCTGGAATCACTCGGTAGGTAGCCTAGGCTGGCTTTGAACTCACAGAGCTCCAACTGCTTCTGGCTCTTGAGGGCTGGGATTAAAGGTGTGCATTACCATTGCCCAGTTAACCACACTGTCCTTTTAGAGCTCCACGAAAATACTTAACACACAGATGTGTTCATGGTGTCACAGCTGGACCTCAGTGGGACTACCAGCCACATAGTAGACAGACCACATCATAAGGACTCACGCCAGGCTATAAAACCACACAAGTGTCCCTTCAGCAGCATGGGGCTAGACAGCATCAGAAGTAGCTCTTAGGGCAGATTCCCCAAGCTGGGCCAAGGTGAGTGCTTCTCATGGGATTCAGGAGGCCTGTACACATAGGTGCTCTAAGAAAACCAGAGAATGTATGAGTTAAAAAGCTGGTTTTACAGATAATGTCAGGACCAAACTGAGACACCAGCAAACCGTCATGGGAATTTCCCTGAAAGGAAGACCATAAATCAGAGAGAGAAAGCTTAGCCACACTAGGTGTCACTACTATAGTTTTATTTATACTTATATTGCTGTGTGTGGGAAGACACAGGAGGGTCTTGCAGAGATTATACAAAAATTACAAAATCCACCCCACCCCCACCCCCACAAAACTCTCCTGGTCCCAAGCATTCAAGAATGGGACCTCTGATCTAGACCTACACTGGCAGATGAGGAGGGGCTGGGAAAGGGATTAATACACAGCACTCAAATACTTCATCACATCCTGCAAGGTCTACTGTCCTCTTCAGACTTCACTGACACCAGCCTATCCTGTGACTCCCAAGATCAGCAATGAGTTCAACTGAGTCAGAAGGGAGAGTTCCAAATCCAGCTCAGTGAAAAGTCAATGCTACCACAGGGCAAGACCACCAAATCCCACGGTCTAAAGTATCCCCGAGACACCCCGGCAGGCCAGCGTGCACACCCCGGCAGGCCTCCCAGCGTGCACAGCGGCCCCAACTGCTCAGACACTGCCCTCCCAGCCAGCAGCTCCGCTGTGCTCTACCTTGTTTAGCAGCTTCACATTATTGAGCCAAGCGGACTTCACTCTTGGAAGAAAGGAAAATGTGACTTCCTTGAAGTATTTGGTCAGCAGGTCCGGGCACGCTTTCAGAATGTTCACCACAAGAGCGGCCACCAGCTCATCCCCAGGCGCAGTTTTCAGACTCAACAAGAAGTGTAAGAGTGTCAGGTTGCCTCCTCTGTTAGGAACAGGGACAGACCAGAGGGTCAGCAGGAGGAGGAGTTCAAATACACTGAGCACTGAGTCCTCTCGGGGACGCGACAGGCACATGACAGTGAGTACACTTTCTCCAGGGCACCTGATGTGGTATGCTTTGGCCTGCAGGGGAGCCCTAGGGGAGGAATCCCCTGGGAAAGCATCTTCCAGCATGAGAGGAAGACAAGAGTAAAGCCTGGCATGGTAACACGCTCCGGAAACGCCATGCTCAAGAGAGTGAAGTGGGAAGGTCATTTTAAGTACCAAACTCTGGACCAGCCTGACCAATAAACAAAAGCAAGCAGAAAAAAACCCAGACAGGAAGCACCATCCCAGGACCTCTACAGCTAAGGCTCCAGGGCGCTAGGCCTTATCCGCCCAAAGCCTGAAGACAGGACTACTTTTCACAGCTGCTTGACCCCGGGCAGTCAGAGCATCCAGATGTACCCAGGCTCTGCCATTTGCTCATTAATTAGGCAGCTCACCAGGGTTGCCATACTATGGCTACCACCTGCCTTTAAGTCTTACCTGACGGTTACAGCATCTGTCTTCACCTGCAGACATTCACGTCACAATGGCAACGCTGGGTAGTCAGACTGGCCTGTAAAGTTACTATGTTATCTGGCCCTTACAGAAACAGGCTGCCACCCCTGATCCACACTGGCACCTTGTCTGCTGACCACTTAGTGTACGGCAGCCACCGTCCTAGGCAATGACCAGCCTCCACTCTGACCACATCTCACCAATCAGACTATGAGCAGAGAAGTGACTATACATGGTGGAGAGAAGTCACAGAAGCCTTGGCCAGGCAAGAGGACAATGACAGCAGAGGGCCATGTGAGCAAGGTCGGCAGGGGAGCGGCCCTGAGGTGATGACCTGTGAGGGAGGAGCCACGCACCTGCTGGCCACCTTCCTTCAGTTCCTCAGCTCTTTTCATCCCAACAGCACGGAGTTCCCTCCCCAACCCCAAATAAAAACCTCACTGTTTGCCACATTAACCTCAGCTTTGAAGGCCACAGGAAGAGAGGGAAATGCTTGGGGGGTGCAACGTTTCCAACAGCTGTAACATGGTAGTGGATTCTAAAATCCTCAAGTCGCATTTTAGCAGGGAAAGGCGTTCACCCTGAGGGAAAAGCTACGTGAAGTTTTTAAAGTTAGGACTAGGAGCACAGCTCGAGGTAGAGCACCTGCCCGAATGCTTAAAAGCCCTGGTTTGCTTCCCAGCACACGGAAGAAAATAAAAATAGAAAATATTACAAAGTGAAAGAAATGTAGTAAATTCAATCAAAATAATCTCAAAACAAATCCTCAGTCACACACAGAAGATTTCCCACCATGCCACCATGTTGAAGGACTCAATTATGTCCCTACAGCCATTCCAAGTCACAAGTAACTGAATTCTTTTGTGTTTGTTTTTTGAGACAGAGTCTCTCTATTATGTAGCTCTGCCTGTCCTGGAACTCACTATGTAGCCCAGGCTGGCTTTGAACTCAGAGGTTCAACTGCCTCCGCCTCCCAAATGCTGGATTAAAGGCATGCACTACCATACCCAGCCTGACTTCATAAAAGAAATGCTATGCAGCCTAGAGGAGTCTAAGGACTAGAAAACACGCTCATCTTTTTACTGCTGAATGAACGCGGGGCAGACTGATCGTTTGCCTTGTTAGAGAAAAAGACAGACATATAGTTATCTGACTACAAAAACACATTCAAAAGAATTAGTACCATTAGATTCGGACCTCCTTTCCTTGCTGATAAAATCTTGTAACTGAATTAAGAAATACACAAAACCACCACTCTTGATGTCCTACCCACTGGCAGCATGTTGGAGGAGCAGGGGCCATTCAGCTACCACATGGATCAGGTTTGGAATCAGATTTCCCGCACCCAGTGCAAGCTCTGCTGCTCATGGGGCAAGTGCCTTGCCCTCTAGGTGGCCTCCTTCCTTTCTGTAAAAGTGGGGTAACAGAGCTCAGGGCTACTGTAAAGCCTGTGTCAGCAGCTTGCCCTCCCTGGGAAGGCCCACTCTAGGGAACTCTTTCTCAGATCCAGAGGACAGTATTGTCTTTAAGTACATCCATGCGCAAATGTGTACTGCCTTCCCCTGCGTACACGGTCCTTTATCCTGTGTGCCTAGATTGCTATTGTGAGCACTCTGTCCACAAGGACACTGATGGAGAGACACTCTCCAGGTGCTCCAGGTGACCCCGAAAATAAGTTTAATCATGTCCATGATTCTGACTCTAAGCATTGGTGCCATCGCTTAGCTGGTTTCCACTGGACGGTCAGGACATGCCACCACCCTTTATGGAACACACACACAGGGGTTCACACAGCAATGTACTTTACCTGCCAGAAGTTCCCAAAGAGGCATCATAAAAACTAATGCCATGCTTTCGAGAACAGCAGAGATCTATCAGGAAGTTATGAACGAGGTCCCTCACCATGGCTTTCCCCGCCTCTTCAGCAGACACCTGGAAAGTTGAACAAACTATCAATTCCAAGGTCCTAGCTACAGAATAAAGACTGGGCAGCGTCACCAGAGGATGACAGCTAAGAAAATACTGTAAATCAAATACCTGAATGAAAAATGAAAAAGCAAACAAGTAACCCAGGAAACATACACTGATCACCAAGAAACAATACTCTTAAGAGGGCCGAGTTCAAACTTGTATTTTTAAAAAGTTAAAAACGACTTAATTTGTCTTGTGCTTTTGAATAAAATGAGTGCTTTCATCAGCCTGTGTGACTTCCTGGTGAGGAACACACAAAAACATGTTCAGAACAGGAGGACATGGGCAAGTTACCAACACAAAAGGAAGCAACCGTAGGCTCTCAGGAGGCAAATAACCATCAAGTTAACAGGGAAACTAAGCCCTCACTGGCGCTCAACGTGGTGGCAAGAGTTTCCACCTAAAACCTGAGAAAAAAGATTCTAAAACGGAGCTAAAAACAGTTCCTAGTTGTCTTTCTCAAGTTAGCAGCAGCCTGCATTTTGAGCTACTATGGCGGGTTCCTGGTGTGCGCGCTCGACCTGCAGTATGGCGGGGATGAGGCCTCTGCAAGTGGCACATTAAGCTGTGTGGTGGATTTAGCCTTTGCTAGTACAAAATAAAAAAAGAGGTTTCTGGGCTACACGCTGCTTTGATAGAAGCATAGACCCACTAATTCTGAGAGTTGATGGCTCCCAGAGCTGGCGAAAAAACGTACTACCGCCGGCAGAGCCAGCAGCCACAGCACTGTTTCAGTCTTAGAATGCTGCAGTTTAAAGCAATAGGCTCAAGGTAATATAAAAAATAAGCCACGTAAAGATGGCTACCACACAGAGAATCTGGATTATGTTCTCTTTGATATTCGTAACTGAAGAAAAACATTTGATTGTAAAAGCTGTTGAGTTATGCCAAAATGTATATTTTAAAGATACCTTGACTTCAAAATTTGGATGTAAGGATATGTTGCTTTGGAAAGGAGGCTCTGCTTTTGTTTCCACAGAAAGCCAGAGGCTATGGATTTGTTCCAGATTAAGATACATCAGGTTTGACCAGCCAAGACCCCCTGAAAGGTCTCCGATGACACCATGGCCCAGATGATCCAACATCCAGAATGGTTTGAAGGCAACTGGCTCAGACAATACAGCCTCATGGACTACTCCATAATCCTAAAATTTTCTTTGTGTCCCCATAAGATACAGCGCCCCGCTCCAGCAGGAAGTAGTAAGAGAAGCTACGCCCAAATTCCCAAATTATATGTAATTTTACTATGTTAAGGCTAAAACCTTCCTTTTTGAAAAAAAAAAAAAGAAAAGGAGAAGTGCTGTGGATATCATTCTGTATAAATAAAACACTGATTGGCCAGTGGCCAGGCAGGAAGTATAGGCGGGACTAACAGAGAGGAGAATTGAGATAACAGGAAGGCTGAGTGAGAGAGACACTGTCAGCCGCCGCCATGACAAGCAGCATGTGAAGATGCTGGTAAGCCACGAGTCACATGGCAAGGTATAGATTTATAGAAATGGATTAATTTAAGATGTAAGAACTAGATAGCTAGAAGCCTGAGCCATTAGGCCAAACAGTTTAAATAATATAAGCATCTGTGTGTTTATTTTATAAGTGGGCTGTCGGACTGCTGGGGCTTGGCGGGACCCAGCTACACCTCACCAGGCTAGCCAAGTCCATGTTCCACAGCATCCACAGAAAACCAGGATGAATGCTAGGCTTAGGCCAACGTGAGAGTGACTGTTCTAACTCAGCAATGAATTAACAATTGTAACATAAACTATCTGTCGGTAAACAAAATGTGAGGCCTTCTAGACGGAGTTCGGAAGTAAGAAAGTTACACTATAAAAGCTGGATATTTTAAAAGAAGAACAAGCAAGAAGAGAGGATGCAGCCTGGAGGAGTCCTGCAAACCCGCCAGACAGGCATGGCAGGGCCTGATGTCACTCAGCAGAGGTGACTGATTCCTCATGAAAAACAAAAGGTTTACTCTCACTGCTCTACGACCAGAATAAAAACCTACAGAAATTGTGTCTTATCTTGCAAAGAGTTAATCTACCTATCTAACCGTACGGCAAAAGAAACAGATGGTATGGGATTTCTTTAAAGGTCTGCGGTAGTGTTGGGATGCCTTCTCTTCCTGACTGTGAGGGTCACACACAAGGACTAAGTGAAACCTGGCAACTTACCTCAGCACTTTCTGGGTTTTCTGGACTGACATCTGTGATCCCATTCCAGTTGTAGAGAGAAGCTATATGGTTCAGAAGCTGCCCGGTAAAGAAACGCACCTTCTGGGTTTTCGTGATGTTTTTATTGTGAATTACCTGGATGCAGTCAGAAGACAAAGAAAAAGGAAGTCTATCATTTTTATAATACTGTTCACTGTTTTCTACTATTAAAAAAGCATGTATGCCAAGGGGAGATAAATTACCAAAGAAATGGAAAAACAGAAAGAGAAACAGAATTTGCCAACATTCCCAAATATCTCAGAATACCCACTTACCATTTTGGCGTGTTTCCTTTTAGCCCCGCCGACCTACCCCCACATTGCACATGTGTACTAGCTGGTTATCTTTTTTTGTCTGAGGTTATATTTATTTATAGTTTGGATGCTTCCTTTATTTACATTGTTTACCTTTTCTCACACTATTCAAAATTGCATCAGCGTCTCATTTTGGAGGGCTTTCCCCTTCTGTGCCCTGACTGGACCGTAACTGATATCACTGTTCCCTGTGGTGTTTGTATCAGTGGTCCCAACACTCTAGCTATTCCCCAAAAAGCCATGATCAGAATCCTGCTAAACACTTTTCACCACCTCTCTGTCTAGGGAGCAGGTGCTGGTTCTTACAAATAGGACCCAGATCAAGATCTCAGCCCCACCCAGAGTTACCCCCAAATCCCTGTCACTGTGGTCCAGGAACATGTATTCCACATGGGTGGTTCTAATGCAAAGACCAACTGTAAGTTCAGGTATAAACATACGTAAAACTCTGACACACCATGCCAGAGAGGCTGTGTCCCTCAAGGCTCAGTGCTTTCTCCAGGAAAGCACTCATTTTCACAGCCTCTTTGCTGGCACTGAGATCGAGTTATAAAAAGGAGGCGCTGGTTTGGTGGGGACAAACCCCTCTCGCTACTGTTCACATGACTGTAAGTGAAGGGTCTCTCGACCTCCACTCGGGAGCTGTACTGCAGGATGTGTTGCGACATCACCGATCTCACTCACAAGGGACCAGTGGGATGACCCACTGTGACAATCTAAACTCTCTCCAGACATCTCCAAATAGTCTCCCTTGGCGGAGAAGGAGTCAAACCCTCTTAGTTGAGTCACTATGGCAAATACTATCTAATGTTTTGTCCATACTTATTAGCCTTTTTTAAAGCACTGGCTTCCGACTTTTCCTTTTGGAGGATCAGTTTCTTCACTGATCACTGAAAGTATCTCTAGATAAAAAGCCATGATCCTTTCACCAAGTTTTAAAATGTCTCCTAAGATACCTGAAAAAGGCAGAATATGCAACACATCTCAAATGAACACTTGTAAAGAAAGGATCATTTGCATTTACAGCCCAAACTACTGCAGCTGAGTTACCACGAACTGCAGACTGACAGCTTTTTTCTCTTATGGTAACAAAATGGGCAGGCTGCTGGAGCTCTGGCTTTTCTTTAACCTTCTAGTTCCAGAACTAACTCCCCTCAAGACCAAGTTGAAGCCTAAGAAGCTGCTGTCCAAACTACCTCACCATAAGTTCAACGCTGAACCATATGGATGGCAGAGGAGCAGGCCTGTGGGCATTCTCAAAGACAAACGAGACAGACAGGTACCTTTGTTTTCAGTGTAGACAACAAAATGTTGATGGTAGAAATCTTATCCTCCTTTATGCCTGAGCTAAAAATGCAGGGGATAAATTCTGAAAATAAAAGTTGCAAAGAATTAAACTCCCAGGTACTCTGAAATGAGGAGCAAACCCCACCACACCTGGTTCAAGTTCTGTACTAATCACACAAGTTTTCAACATTAAACCTGCTCCATGGCCTAGGGAATCAAGAACATCTCAGGGTAAAATGACCACAGGACGTGTATGATGCTTGGTGCCGGCCCAGCCCCGTTTAGTGCTTTCTTACATGAAGTAAAAGCAACTACTGGGAGGGGACTCAGAGTGACAGTCCTCGAGAAGCTGTCCCCCACTTAGACAAGCTCAGGGCTGCTTCAGACAGCCGTCATTTTGAGGTTGGTGGGTGTGAGGAGCAGTTCGCTTGCCTTCCCTTTGACTTGCCCTTTCCTCTACCAAGAACAACTCAGACCTAGAAGTGACATAGGCAGAAATGTCAAAGCAATGACAGTTTCACCTGCTCCACACAAGCCTGAAGCAACACACAGTTTCTACAAAAGGAAAACGCATCCTTTTTTAAACGTCAAACCAAAAGGCTAAGTTTCAAGTCAACAAGGACTCTCTAACTCAGCTGCAACACTGTGACATCCAAGTTGACTGCTGGTTTCTGCTGGGTCCATATGCTCTGTCCAGTGTTCATCAAATGCTATTCTACACTCAACCACCTGTCACTCAAACACTGACATCAGGGTGTATTTTCCACCTGGACAACTAGTACTCAATTTGCTCACCTCCTCCCATGCTAATGGACAGTCAGAGGTCTGTCAACCAGTTATAAGGCTTTCTCCTAACCAATCCTTTATGCGTATCCTTAAACTATTTCCTTGGACAACTGACTAAACACAGCATGGCTGGATCCAACATCTTTAACGTCTCGATGCACAGGTGCTGTGGATATCGCTCTGTATGCTGTGAATGTGCTGCTGATTGGTTAATGGCTGATTGGCCAGTAGCCAGGCAGGAAGTATAGGCGGGACAAAAAAAGAGGAGAAGGCTGGGAACAGGAGGGCTGAGTGAGGAGACGCTGCCAGCCACCGCCATGAGAAGCAAGATGTGAAGGCAGAACTGGGAAAAGGTAACAAGCCACATGGCTAAACGTAAATAAGAATTATGGGTTAGTTTAAATGTAAGAGCTAGTCAGTGGTAGGCCTGAGCTAATGGCCAAACAGTTTTAATTAATATAAGCCTCTGTGTGTTTACTTGGGTCCAAGCGCCTGTAGGACTGCAGGATCAGGATAATTTCAGCTACACACAGGGCCCAACTGCCCCGCATAACCTGTCTACGGCAGTGTACACGAGCACTTGGCCATCCTTTAGAGAGAGGCCAGGTGGGTGAGATGACCTACAGCGGAACCCTAACATTCCCAGCCTAATCCTGAGCTAGTTCCTGGAAAGAGCAGGGGAAAACTGTCTGAGGCACTATGATGGCCAATTCTCATTGTCAAGTTGACTAGGTTTAAAACTGCCATAAAAACAAACCTCTGAGCACATATATGAAGGTGCTTCCAGAAGTTTAATTCAAGAGGGAAGACCACTCTGTTTGTGAACAACACTGCTGTGGGATGGTCTGTATGTCAAGTGTGTTGCTGATTGGTCAGTAAATAAATCACTGATTGGCCATTGGCTAGGCAGGAAGTATAGGCGGGACAAGGAGAAGAATTCTGGGAAGTGGAAGGCTGAGAGAGAGACACTGCCAGCCGCCACCATGACAAGCCGCATGGGAAGATCCCGGTAAGCCACGAGCCATGTGGCAAGGTATAGATTAATGGAAATGGATTAATTTAAGATATAAGAACAGTTAGCAAGAAGCCTGCCACGGCCATACAGTTTGTAACTAATATAAGTCTCTGTGTTTACTTGATCGGGTCTGAGTGGCTGTGGGACTGGCGGGTGAGAGAGATTTGCCCTGACCATGGGCCAGGCAGGAAAACTCTAGCTACACAACACTATCCCATGGGCTGGGCTCCCAGACTAAATAAAAAGGAGAAATCAATCCGAGTACCAGCATTCATCTCTCTCTGCTTCCTGACCATGGACTCAATGCCACCATGTCTTCCCCGCCATGAAAGATTGTCCTAAAGAACACAAGCCAAAATAAGCCCCTCTGTCCTAAGGCTGCTTCTGCCGGGCACTCTGTCACAGCAACAAGAAAAGTCACTAATGCAGACCCTAAGCAATTCAGCATCTCTCCTTCCATAATGCTCTGCCACCACAGCGCCCAGGCTGACCACACAGTCTCACCTCCACACTTACCCTCTCCTGCTGAGTGACGCCCAGGGCCCCTGTCCTGGGGGAGGCAGAGGACTGGTTACTGAACACTTAGGCTGTAGCACATGGGGATTCCTCCAAGGACTCAGCCCAGTGTTTTGCCATGACATAAGGGTGTGATTCTGGAACTCTGACTGAGCAACTACCATGTGCTACCCCAGGGCAGTCATTCACCAACCTTCTGAAATGCTTAATAAAGCACTAATGTTCCTAGTAAACTT
Source organism: Peromyscus eremicus (assembly GCF_949786415.1). NCBI lineage: Eukaryota > Metazoa > Chordata > Mammalia > Rodentia > Cricetidae > Peromyscus > Peromyscus eremicus. The sequence goes on along the minus strand of NC_081428.1, from coordinate 7,826,445 downwards.
TAACAAGCCTTTCGCTAAGGAAGCAGTCATCAGAAGTAGTCAAACTGGAGCTCCCTGGTGCCTTGATATTCTGACAACATGGAATGCTGCCATTAAGGCCATTAAATGTATCTATCTATGTTACTTATTATGATGCAAGGAATCAACTCCTTGTACATGCCAAGAAAGTGCTATACCACTGAGCTATATCCTAAACCCTTACACTTCATTTTAAAAAATGCAATTACTGTTGGGCGGTGGTGCACACCTTTAATCCCAGCACTCAGGAGGCAGAGGCAGGCGGATCTCTGTGAGTTTGAGGCCAGCCTGATCTACAAAGCGAGATCCAGGACAGGCTCCAAAGCTACACAGAGAAACCTTGTCTTGAAAGACAAAAAACAAACAAAAAATGCAATTACTGGGACTGGAGAGATGCCTCAGTGGTTAAGGACACAAGCTGCTCTTCTAGAGGACCCAGGTTGGATTCCCACATTAGCAGATTAAAACTGTTTATAACTCCAGACCCAGAAGATCTGATGCCTTCTTCTGTCCTCTGCAGGTAGCACATGCATACAGTGTATACATACACATAAAAACACAAATAAAAATGTTAAAGCTGCAAAGGCCGAAGTCAGGCAGTCAGGGCTATGACCTGTACATCCTCTTCCTCATCTGCCCCAGGCTGTGCTCAGCACTCCAGACGGCCTCAAGGGGCACCAACGAGTGGTAAAACCACAACTGCTCAAGGCCTTGCCCCACGCCCTCTGCGCACTGCAGTGAGGGGCGCAGCTAGAGGCCGCAGACTCTTCGGGAAGAAACACTTGCGGTAGGTTTTCCTCACTCCAGACTCTCCCGAGACAAAGCCGAACGCCCACCTTTTAGCTCCAGCACCTGGCCTATGGTGTTGTCGTCACCCGCAATGAGGAAGGAGAGGGCGAACTGGATGTAGGCCAGCCGGACGTCATGCACTCCCTGGAGGACAAAGGAGACTCACATGTAACTCACATGCATTAGAGACAGGAACGCAGAAGGCATGCTCACCTCCCAGCTCAGTGTCACCAGCCTCCTGATCCTGTCTCCAGGCACAGCACATGGATTCCTCATTCTCTATGGGAAGCCAATTTTCTTTACATTCCCCCAACCAGCCCTTAAGTCTTCTCTGCTTTTCCCTCTTCTTCTGTTCCCATTCTCCACACAAGTATGGCTGAAAACAGTCTGCCCCTTCCCTGACTTAAGACATCAATTTCTTTAGTTCACTCTGGGATAGGGCCAAAGATCCTTAGTCCTGCTGGAATCCATTCCCTCTAGCTTGCTAATGAAAACAATCTATTGTGTTTTAGAAAAGCCAGAGATAATGGAGACATGGTGCTGCTTTTGATGAGAAGCCAACGTGGTGAGATCTGGTTTTTATTAAATATTGTAAATAAGTTATTAAATCACACTAAAAACCAAAGCACAGATGCTTCATGTTATAAGCGCATGGACAGCCCAGGATACAGCCCACAGACATCAGCATGACCCAGGGAGGCAGGACACAAAGACCAGTGAAGACAGAGCAGCTGCCTGAGGCTCCCAGGAAGTCAGTGACATCCAGAAGACACGAGTTATTTACCTGCTATATCCTGTGGGTCCTAAGGCTTGCAGGCTTTCCTGAGAGTGTGGCAGGCTAGACCTGCATTTTGTCTATTTTCTCTGCTGTTTACTTGTAGGATGTGAACGGCTTTCCCCCCAGTGTTGTTAAGATACATTCACGTCTCCACACAAGGAAGAGAAGTACAGATCTCCACAGCTGCTCCAGCACTGGAACGTGTACTTAAGAGTCTCCACCACTTAAACTGAAAACCTTTCCAATTCCCAATTATTCCAAGGTGCCTTACTGCATTACCAAGAAATATTACGATAGAAAGTATGGTTTCGAATGCCTGGCAAGACCAAGAAGTCAGCATCCCCGCCTTCCAGACCATCCTGGCCCACTCAGTAGCCACAGAAGAGGTGGTAGCAGTTGTGATGGTGGTGAGGACAATGACAATGGTTCCTGAGCACCTGCTCCATGCACGCCAGGCACTATGGCAAACACTGAATTGCTGTCATCTCATTCAGCTCTCTTCACCAGCCAAGGGGGAGCATCGCACTTTGCAAATGACTTGGAAAAGCCTATCATCATCATTATCATCACCATCGCCATCACCACCATCACTGAAGTATTAGAGTCAGGGCCCCAGTGTGCTGTCCCTCTAGATTTTTCTAGACTACGGGCACGGGCACGCAGCAGAGTTGGACTAGATCTTCCTGTGGGCTCCTCCAACACAAGGTTTCTAATGAAAAGGAATCTGGTTACCACCTGTTGGTTCCCGTCCTATACCCCAGCCAACCTCCAATCTCAGGTTCCTCCACTGTAGAGAAACTAGCCTGACAAATCCCAGAGACAAGGGCGCCCCTCCCCCCCCCAGGCTGGCCACTGCCAGGCCTCCATCCCCACCGACCCTTCAAAGGCACCCCACTCCCACCGAGACGGCCTGTGCCTACTCCTCGTTCCCACCCAATGACCTCACAGGGTTGTCATCCCAGAAAGGAAACATCCTGAACTTCTCTGCGCTTGTTCTGAAAAACACTTTCTAAAATAGGCTGAAACACTGGCAAAAGTGCTCTTTGGCACAGCGTTTTAACAATGCTTTCATTGGCTGGGTGAGCAGAGCCACGATCCGCTTTCTTCAGGAACACTGAACTACACCTTATAAACCGGAGATGACTCTTCATCTTCAACTACAGGGCATCAAATCAAGAAGGGAGTCAAACGTTTAGGATCCTTAAAGACACCCAACAAACTTACCAGCCAAATACAACAACCCAATGAATCTTGTCTGGATCCAGATGGAACCAAGAAGTACAAAAATGTCTTTTGAGACAGGAAGATCCAAAGACCAAACTGGGTGTTCAAAGTAGGAAATTATTAATGGTGACAGTGTCATAACGGCAGTGTGGTTTGTTTTTAAAAAGACACTTTTCTGCTGAGAGTACATGCTGAAATATTTATACTGAAGTATGATTCACGTCTGGGACTTGCTATAAAAGTCAACTGAAAAGGTGGGGTGTTGAGTGGGTAAAGGCGGCTGACACCAGCGAAAGCTAGAACACGGGGTTCCTTGTGCTGCTCTATTTTTAACGTCTCTGATATCTCTGAAAAGCCGTGATGTCTGGACGTCACTGACCACACATACAGTAGCTTATGTAGATCACACAAAAGCAGCACAAGCTCTTTCCCCACGACAGAGCCTTCCATTTCACAGATCCTGGAGGTAACAGAGCCCATCCTGAGAGCCTGAGGTGAACCAGCTGCTGTAGCCGGGGTTTGGGAGCGGAAGCCCTAACTGGGCTTTGCCATGTTGTCCAGGCTGTCTGGGTGGCCCAGGTACGTCAGCCTATTTCACTCGGACAGCTTGGATAACTAAATCAGGGGAGGGGGAGGACAGATTATCTGGTAGATAATCACTGCTAGGCTTACTGCCAGACAACAAGAGCAAAGAACTTCGACATTTGCCTTACTGTGCAAACAGCAAACACTCTTTTCGTTATAAATGCATTTCACGTCCAAAGCCCTTACCCACTGGTAGGAATTTGTTGACATGTTAATAAAGCATAGTATCTAAAGACACTAAGACCTGGGCTTTCTTCCCTCAGAGACTGCGTTATTTGTAATTCTGTAAAACCTTCAATACCAGGCTAGTCTTATAGAGCCATAAAAGTTACATGGCATTATTATTAACCCTTTGGTCTACTTCCTAGCAATTAAGACATTTAATCCCCAGGCATACTGAGACAACTAGCTAGCATACTGTTACACAGGAGATGTAGAGCACCACACTTCTCCACCTCAACAAGTGGGGTGGTATGTGTTCACTGTGCTCTACTCTCAGGAGGAGGGGAGCACTTGGGCCTTGGCTGTGCACACCACTGAGCACCATCAGGAGCTAATCTGGCAAGCGCTACCAAGACCTGCAGCTGGCCCCTGTGCTGGGAACTTAGATATCTTGGTTGTGTTTTCTTCCCCAGAGCCCTGCCAAACCCAAGTGTCACCTCTAGAGCTACCAGTGAACTCTTGCGGTGCTCCTGAAAACCGAGCACTCCTGTTCCCATTCTCACTGGCCTATTTATCCTCTACCCATCACAAGATTATCACAGAGCCGGGGAGCTCTCTGGGGCTAAGTTCCAAGAGATTTCTCTAGAGTGGACAGAACAGCAAGAGCCCTGGGAGCTGTATAAACTCACAGCTGGGGCAGAGCGAGGCTCTTCTAGTCACTTAGAAGAGAGGGTGCTTACAAATGGTCCTCTCAGCCCAGAGCCCTAAGCCACCCCACCAAGCCAACCTGTCCCCTTAGGGAGGCTCGGATCTTCCTGGATGTACCAACTGTTCAGGCTCCATTGAGGCCCTGGCCCATCAAAGTCAGGGTGGGGAAAGGCTGCTGCCCTACTCACAGGCATGGTCTTCACCCGTGTGGGGACCAAGGGAGAGGAGGAGGAAAAAAACGACCACCAGAGCCTCCCTAAGGGAAAGGACAAGCACAGCACTGGGGATTCTCACCTTTGAACCTCTCTTGGTCACCAGCGTATACAAGGCTTTTTTATTCAAATCAAAACAGCTGCACACATCCCTGGCGGCTTCAGGACCCTGGGTCACCATGGCAGCCATCAGGTCCAGGCAGGCTCGAGCCAACCTGCACAGAGACAGTAGACCAAGTATGAGGAACAGGGGCAACACTACCAGGACCCAGTGCACTCCTGGCTTAGGACCTGCCACCCAAAACCGGGAAAAAGAAGCACAAATGTTCTTTTCTTCCATATTTTTTAAGAACAGCAAAAACTTTAAAAGGAACTAAAAAGCCAAGGAAAGATTCTAATACAAAGAAGAGAAAAATTATCATTATTATTTGAGACAGAGTTTCACCATGTATGTAGCTTTGGCTGAAGGGAAACTTACTATGTAGACACTAGGCTGGTCTTGAACTCACAGAGATCTGCTTGTCTCTGCCTCGAGTGCTGGGATTAAGGTTTAAGTCATCATGCTCAGTGCTAAAGATAAAAATTTTATCTCTTAAGTAACCATCAGTGACTGAGTGCCATATCTCAGTCACTGCGTTTTGGGGACACAATGGACCACTTCACAGAGCTATCTCCAAAAGTGCCCTCTTGGCAGCCTTCTGCTCTGAGCTTGCCAGCATTGGTGGCTCCACACAAGGTGATGCTCTAGACACTGGAAAGTAAGATGCTATCATCCTCTGCACACGTATTTGGGGAAGAAGACAGTCAACAGATGTAGACCACTGTGTTGCTGCACAGATATTTGTCGACATACAGGAAACTGAAGTGGGACATGGAAACAGAAAAGGCCAGTGGACATCTTACTGGCCTAAGATGGTCAGTGAAGACCCCACAGGCCTTTCCTCCACAAAGTGCTGTGGAGAAGAATCATCTAGGCAGGACAAGCTATGTAAGGCATGTCTGAGCCACAGGATAGTGAAGAAAGGTAGAAGAAGGCTGAGCGGAAGGGACACTTGGTGTGAGAAGTCAGCAGCAGTCCCTGCTGGTCACTGGCGAGCAACTGACTCACCTGTAACCAGATGCATACAGGGATTCACACAGGAGCTTCATGTGGTTGTTCAGTAGCTTCTTCACAATGTTGATACCCACCACATGGAAATGAGTAAGATCACTGGCTGTCCTCAATAATATGGCCTCAAAAACTTGAAATATTAACAGCATCTGCAAAGATATAATTGAATACTATTGATCATTTCATTCTTGACTTACAAAGTTACGAAGTTAGGCCTTCCCCAGATCCTGAACCAAATAGCAGAAGGAAGCAGGCGAGAGTTTAACACTCTCATCCACTAAGACCCAGGCTCTGAACTAGAAACAGACAAGAGGCTGCTTAAAGTTTCACGAGATGACAGCAAAGGACAAAACTCTATAGAGACTGAAACTCACTGCTCTGAGGACACTCAGTTCTACGGCCTTCCAACATGAGTCCTGAGATCAACAAGCTCAGAAACAGTTCCAGTTTTCCACCTCTGGGAAACCAATCAACTCCACATGTGTTCTGAGTCTGTAACAGGGCGTACTGCTAAAGCAAACCAAGTGTACTCTAAGAATCCATAATCCTAGGGCTGGAGAGACGGCTCAGCAGTGGAAAGCACTGGATGCTCTTGCAGAAGATCCGAGTTCAGTTCCCAGCACCCACACAACAGCTCACAACTGTCTGCACTCTAGTTCCAAGAGATCAAATGCCCTCTTCTGACCTATGAGCACTAAGAATGCATGTGGTGCACATGCATACATACATACATACATACATGCATGCATGCATGCATACAGACAGACAGACAAAGCATTCATATACATAAAAATAAATGAATAACCATTTTTTAAAAACTGTAACTTTGACTTATGACATTAGTTATAAACTATTAAAGAGAAGCTACCATTTCCCATCAAAAAAAAAGGCCATAGAGGCAGAGCACTGGGACAAGAGATCACTTTCTGAAGGAAGCTGGTGCAGCCCAAGACATGGATCTCACACTTTGCCAAGCTCAGTGCCACACAACACTGACGTCTCTTCACCACACAGGTAAGAAACAACCTACTTCACTCTCAGGCTGCTTCTCTCCACTGAGGAGCTGGAAAATTTCTGCACACTCCATGGAAATCTTGATGTAGCCCTCAACGACATCACACATGCCTTCCTGAGGTAGCTGTTTGGCAGCAGAGACAAAGGCTTCCAAAGCTGAAATAAGAGATAAGAAATCAACAGGACCGTCTCCTCAGACACCATCACAGCCACCATTACACCACACTTTCCTTGTTCTGAGATTCCACACCTCTTCTGTACCCAAAGAGGCAGAGAACCCACTGAACTGAAGGTTCCTGTTAAGGCTGTAATTCCTACAGGACTATATGAAGACAGGGCTTCTCAGAGACAATTAAGGATGACTGAGGTCATCGGGTTGATGCCCCAATCCCATAGGATTGGTGTCCTAATGATAAGAAGGGGGATGCCAGAGAGATCCTCTTTGAAGAGGTGAGGTCCTATGAGGCCTCCAGGCAGTACGGGGTATTCTAGCATGGGAACTGCTGATCTGTTATGCTTGCCAGCTCTACAGCCATCTTTCCATTCACTATTTACCACACTGGGATGTGCCAGACCTGGGATGTGCTGGTAAATGAACTGCAAATGGTCTCCACCAATGTGGTACAATGTGGAATGAATGGGGCCAAAATGCATTCCATGGGTATATATTATGGCCCTCCCACTCGCTTAAATAGACATATATTTCAAACTATAGTGAGTGCTATGAAGAAGGGGAAAAGCTGCTGATAAGAGGTTATAACTATAGATTTTGTGATTTTGACCAAGGGCTAGGAAGGTGTCTGCAAAGTAAGGTGGCACCTGATAATCAGAGAATTAGTTGGGGGAGGGCGAGGCAGTGCTCCCAGCCAATATGAAAAGTCCCCGGCCTGGAGGAACAAAGCGAGGGTAGGTACAGTGGGGCTGATATCTGGGTGAGAGGGGAGGATGGCCTGAGATGAAGACAAACAAGTAGGTAGGCCAGGTGGAGTAGAAGTAATGACTTTGGTTATCAGCCTATGTGCAGTAGGATCGAACCAAAAGATGCCATGAGAGGAGGGACAGAGTGGCAGTTTTAAAAGATCACCTCATGCTGCATGTGGAATGGGGTCTAGGGAATGAGCTCAAGCCTGGGCAGCTCTGACCATAATCACAGCAAAGACTAATGACCATGGAGGAAGTAGAGGGCAAGAGACAGACTCCAGAGACACATAGGACTACCAGCAAGCCAAGGGATGGACTGGGGCACAAAGAGGGCTCCGGAAGGAACATCTAGGTGATGAGGAACAGGGACAAAATTTAACCTTTAGCACACTCATATTCACAGTATGGCCTTTTCCATCACCAGTGAAGGGGCAAACATTTTTAAGAGAACCAGACTTAAGCAGACCCTTTCTTGATCTAGAATCCTGACTCACTGATCATCACTTTAATCCTTGACACAGGTCCACTGAGCACCCTCTGCTAACGGAACCCCACAAGCTCCTCTCCACTACATAAAGGGAGCATAAGCAACAATCTTCCCTCACGACTGCATAAAGAAAAAAATCCCTGCCACCCACCCACCCACAAATCCTATCCTTGGTAGCATTTCTATCACAGGAAGTCAGCAAGTACCAAGGGGGTGGGAGGGTGGGGGAATCTGAAATAAGAGTCAAACACAAATCTACAAATTCCCACACTCATCCACTGACTTCAGCTTTGCCACATCTTTCAAACTTCACTAAACCTACTGCCTGTCAACCTAGCTGTCCCTTTTCAGTTGGCATGGTGCTCTCTAGCTGGACCCTGAAATGCAGACAAAAGCCTTTCTGTAACCAAGCTTGCTCTTTTCTTCCGCAAGAAAGGCTCTTGTCCCTATACCTTTCTATACAACTCTAGAAAATCTACTTCCTTGGGGAAGTCTTCTTCGATCTCACAGCTTAGGGTCCCAGGCCCATTAGACACAAAGCGTAGCTGGCTCCTCTGGAAGACTTGTGACTTTATGGAGCACCTGCTTCCCCAAATTGACTACCAGATCCACAATGGCAAGGCCAGGGTCAGATTTGTATTCACCCATTTATCTCTACCTAACAAATAACAGCCGCTATTAAGTGGCAAATAAAAAGGTGGGATGCTGGATCATGTGCTAAAAAGGGCATCATCCTCCAAACTATCAAGGATGGGCACCAAAAGTTTAAAGATAAAAATTGTAAGAAAAAAAATTAGTTGAGAGTCCTTTCTGAAACAGTCTCACTATACGGTGTTTCCCGAGTCCCTTGGCTGTGAGTCAGCCCAGAGGAGTGCAGTGACACAGACAGCTTACTCTTCTTTGGGCTTCCAGCAGCAGCTCCTGGAGGGATGTCACTGCTAACAAGTTCCAATTCTGTCCCTGACCTTCTACCATTTCTAACTAGTTAGGAAGTCAGGTGTACTTGGTTTGGAACTTGTTGGGTAGACCAGGCTAGCCTCGAACTCACAGAGATCCGCCTGCCTCTGCCTCCCTCTCAAGTGCTGAATTAAAGGCGTGGTAACATCAAGTCCTGTGACAGTTCATTGATTTAGTAATTTACTTAACCTGAGAGAAATATTTCATTATCTTACTGTACTACAGCGTCGATGTCTGAACAGGACAACATGCCTAACTGTAGTTTTCCTCGTAACCAATGTACTCCTTACACGAGTACTTACAACTCCTTATAAGTAGCTGTGAAGTGTGGTCACACTCTTCACCAAGAGAAATTAAGTTACAGAATCTGGTCCATCTCAGTCACAAGTCCAATCCCAGTCACTTGACAAGGAGTGGTAGGTCCTTACGGGGAACTTGTTACACGTGACATCCCGCCATTCTTAGGGTTGACAGTTGGCTAGGCGTGCCTAAGGGGAGGGATGGCACGCTGTCTGGCTGAACCACTCTGGGCTGACTCCCCGGCCAGGGGCGCGGGAAACGCTCGCAGTGTGGACGAGGACCCTTCCTTTGCCTTCCTGGCAATCGCAATCGAGAGGTTTTGGAGGCTGTCTAGGGTCGCTGCCCGAAGAGAAACGTGTGGCCGCATAAGCACGGACATGCAGGGTGGGGAACCCCGCAGGCTCCATCACCGGAGCCTCCGTTTCCCCGCAGCCAGAGGCGTGGCTGTCACTGCCCGGGAGCTGAGAGGGGTCCGGCTGATTGCCTCCCCCAGCCCGCCGGCCTCACTCACCAGGCCCCGGGCCCTGCGCGTCCCTCAGCTGGGTCTTGAACCGCACGCCCGTGAGCTCCTCCGCACGGGTTCGCTTGGCTGTGCCCGCGGGGGACGCCGCGCCGCCCGGGCTCTCTGAGGCCTTCCTCTTGGGGACCCCCATGGTGCAAACCCCCAGCCCCAGAAATCGGCACGCTCAGAAAACCCACGCGACCGGAAGCAGTGGCGGCAAGGGGCGGGACTGGAGGAAAAGGCGGAGCCTGAGTGGGTAAGCCGGTGGAAGAGGCGGTCTTCGGGTGGCGAATGGCGGAAAGGGCGGGGCCTGCTGGAGGCAAAATACCTGAAGGGCGGGGTCTTTGAAGGAGCTGGGCGGGGCTTAGTGCTGGGGGCGGGGCCTGGAGGGCATGGGATCACTTCTGGCTCTCAACTTCTAATCCGCACAAATCGCACACGCCTCAACACACGCTGCGGCAATCTGGGGCGGATCAAAGCGCTTCTCCTGTCCCGACAGTGCTGTTGGGGTCCCGAGCTCCGGAAGAACTCTCAGACCCTTCCCGAACGCCACCTCCCTGACGCCCACAAAGATCACAAAGCAGCGCAAAGCTCAGGTTTTGTTTTTGTTTTGGGTTTTGTTTTTGTTTTATCTCTGGGCACCTTAATGGTATCCCTTAAATTACTCCATGGGATCAACACTTTGCCAGTTCAAGCCCCTGCGTGTAAGCCGGGTGATTCGGTGATTCTTGAGGGCCTGATGTTAAGTGGACTTAATACTGAGAAGCCCTAGCTTGGGAATGCCGGTCCCGGGCTGTGCAGGCGCTCCTAGCCTTGAATTCCAGCTTACGTCACAACCTTAGCCAGATGGGCTGGGTTGGTAAAATGTCACTACAAATAACTTCCAGCCAAGCTCCCCCATACTCAGGGGCTCACATGCACTCCTTCTTGTAGTGCCGAATGTGAAGGGAGATCAAAGAAAGTAAACATTTAAGAAAACTCCTTGGACAATGTAGGGTGTCCACACCTCAGGTCCCTCGCTAAGATGGAGACAGCAAAGCGCTCTTTCCCCAGTTCTGCGCTAGAGAACACTAAGTAACGCAATGTGTAAAGAACTGCTTTGAGAGCGAAAGGGAGTACGATATGTTTGTTGTTGTGAACTATTGATTCACAAGTTGCATTAAACGCTCTGACATGGTGTGGAAAAGTAAAAACAGGCAGCTACATCTTTTTAATAAACCAAATCTTATCAATACCTGGATATGCATTTAAAACCCCAAACTAGCCTGTTAGTTGGACAATCTGGATGGTTCCTGAAATTCTCTGTCATATTCTTCTAGTCTGAGGGGACACTGCCTTGTGTTTTGGAGGCAAATATCTTTTAAGCATCTAAGAATGTGGTCCCTTGTGGCTACTATGATTTCTGAGTCCCTAATAGAAAAAACAATTGCCTTTAACTTTAAATCTATAGCCCAGAAAGACTATTGCACCTGTGGAAATCCCTTGGTCATAGGTCTGTCAGAAAAATAAAGATAACTGAAGCCATGTAATAATTTTAAGAGACGAGGATAAAGACAAATTTGTAACCAACTGTCCACATGGAACCTCCTCACTGATTAACATTCATCGACAGTCACCAGGACCCCCACAAAAAAGCAGCAGGAAGAAGTAAGAAACAGTTGAAAACCCTGAGTTCAGTTTATGTGACATTGGGGGAAATTACCATCTCTCTGTACTGGTGTATGCTATAAAGAATTAAAGAGAGGAGCTGGTAACACGACCTCCGTTCAACCCCCAGAACCCACATGGTGCAGGAGGGACCCTCCCCACAAGTTGTGTTCTGACCCCTATATGCATGCTGTGGCAAGTGCAACACACACACACACACACACCACACATGCACACACACACACACACACACACGTACACACACACACACACACACACACACACACACACAATTTTTAAACCACAGTAACTAGAGAACTGAAGAATTTACCAGTATACCCAGCAGGCTAGCCCCGATTACATGGAAGCTAGCTATGTCCGACCTAGCCTTAGCTAAAGAAGTACTCAATGTACTCAAAGTACTCAAATGTCTCAGAATTACAGATGGATGTTTAAAACTAGCTCAGAGCAATTCTCTAAATCACTAATGCCAGGTCTTTGTTACCTTGTCCAATGCCAAGCTCACCAGCCAGTAGTGAGTTAGCTTCCCAGGAAAAGCTCTGCCATTTGTCCCTGTGCTGATTCCTTTCCTTGTGACAGTGACTGAACACCTGGCAGAAACGAGGTAAGAAGGATTTCTTTTGGCTAAGAGCTTCAAAGAATGTCAGTCCATTATGGGAGGGAGGGCTCAGTGTCTGGGGCAGCTCACCCATGGAGGTGGGGGCTTGCTGCCCAACTTTTTAGACATCAGAAGATCAGGAGACAGAAAGCATGGGCCACACCCAGAAGTAGATATCAAGGCCTGCTCCTAGCAACTCACTTCTGCCAGCTAGACTACAATCTCAAAGGTTCTCCCTAAGTAGAGCCAGCAGCTGGGGACCAAACGCTGAAATACGTATAGAGGGTGTGTTTCATACTCAAACAATAACAGTTTGCAAGCTTGCTCTGGTTTGTTGAAGGCTGAGCATCACTGTTCTAGGACATTCCAGGTTGGTATCCTTTTTAGAGCCTTTGAAACTTCAGCCTGACCTTTAGCGGCTCCAACGTCACTTCACTCGGGCTCTTCTTGTCCATTCTTCACTCTATCTTTTACCATCCTCTGGTTTCTTGTTTGTTTATTTGGGGGAGCTTTTTGTCTTTATTACCTATTGGTGACACAAATATTCTTTGCTAATGTGCACTAACCATAACAGTGCAAGTTCCGTTTCCATTGCTAGAACACACAGAGGGCCAATAAATTCAATAAATATCTATACAGATACAAATATGAATGAATGCATGACTCTGACTTTTTTTTATCTTGGTTTAAATTCAAGTTCTGGTAAAAGGAGATGCTCAATCAGAATCCATATCAAGTTCATACTAAACTATGTTTATCACAGTTGCAGGATGTGAGGATTAGAGCATCATCATCCATGGGAGGATGTTTTCACCGTATTATCACTATTGTTATTGTCTTGAAGTGCAGGGACTCAAACCTAGAGGCTCAAGCATGTTAGGCAGGCCCTTTCCTAACAGATCTACATCCACAGCCCTGATGTGAATTTCTCCATAGTTTGAACTGCATTCTTTCACCTTGATAAAAGCTCCTTGGCAGAGTTCGGTTCTAGAAATCAGAGGTGTGGAATTCTTTTCTCCGTTCTGATTCAAGTTCTGATCTCTTCAGTTGATATGTGTTGATGTTTATTTTAATGTAATATCTACTGAAATCAAGACAGTTTAATCCCCTGCGTGATGGGCAAAGAGAACACTGCGTTATTTCAAAGACAGTGTCCATGAGCTCTAGTGAAGAACACAATATACTTGGGCCAGAAAGGGGAAGCAAGTATCTGGATCCTCAATTCCAGTCCACAAAAGGCCAACGTCCACCAACAGTGGCCATGGTGTTGCTTTTTATAATCAACCATAATAGATTCGAGGAAGTATAACACAGCCCACTTACCCCACTCAAGGCTCGCTAAGGATGTAACACATCTGATAAATTCAGTGAAAACAAACAGTTTATACCAAGAATCTGAATAACCAGGAATCCAAGATGAGAAGTTAAGGGGTCACATGGCATAATAATGAACTATTTGAGCAATGACTACATTGTGGTCATAAACTCCATGTTATTTCATCATAGATATCTTACTGAAATGATAGTAAAAGAAGAGAAAAAGCAGAAACATCAAGTTGGTCGATTTTTTTCCTTCTCTGAGAAGAAAAAAATTGTGGGAGAATAGAAAATATTCCTGTTATTCAATGTAGACTAAAGTAGTTATGTGAAGCTAGTATTGATTTTAAAAGAATAGTACTGTAGGTGAAGTTTGTCTTCTTGGATTCCCCCAAATCTGCTGTCTACTGGTTTATGTTTGTTTTCTGTTGCTGTGATAAAACACTCTGAACAAAAGCAACAAAGGAAGAAGGGGTTTGTGTGGCTTACATTTCCAGGTCACAGTCCATCACTGAAGGAAGTAAAAGCCAAGAACTCAAACGAGAACATGAGGCAGAACCCATGGAGGAATGCTGTTGGCTGGCCCCATCCCAGGCTCCTGCTTACTTAGCTTCCCTATATAGCTCGGGGCCACCTTCCTAGAGATGGTGCCACCCACAGTGAACTGCGCCATCCTTTGTCAGTTAACAGTGAGACAGTTCCCTGAAGACCTTCCAGGGGCCAATCTGATCCAGGCAGTTTCTGGATTGAGATTCTTTTCTCAGGTGACTCTACGCTGTGTCAAGTTGACAGCTACAGCTTCTAGGCCACTACTCACCCACCCAACTCTGCCCACAGACACTTGACATCTTCCTGATGCCCCATTCTCTGTAGTCCCTACTGACACAGCTTTCCCAGAACTGATCTCCCTGGGGAGTGTCTGTGATTGGACTTAGTCCTATTTCTGCCTCCCTCCCGATGCGGGCTCATCATTGTTTCTTCCCTCCTCCAAAAGTCCTTGCCTTACCAAAGTTCCCTGGGCTAACCATCAGAAAACAAGGACATTTGGTATGTTCACCGTCAGGTACTGGAGAACAGTTGGGTTTTGAAGTCTTTCCATGATTATTTTTATACTTCAAAAGAACATTTGGAGTGCGCTACCCCGGTGAATTTGGAGTGTTTTAGTCACTGTGTCATTAAGATGGGCATAGGTGAGAATGAAGAACCAGGTCACAGGCAAAATAGAGGAATAACTTCAGAACATTGACACAGATCTGCCTGAGTTCCGGCCACATGTTACATTTTACAATCTTGAGACATGCACATTTTCGAAGATGGACTTTCAAATCCATTCAGAAAGTACACAAGTATCCCACTAAAATCCATGTTGCTGAGGGCTACATCCTTAGTCAGCTCATATTATGTTGAGGGCCATTGTCTTAGACTGGGATGTTCAGAAATGCTAGGTCATTGAGTTCATAGCCAGAATCTTTGAAGGCCAAAACATAGCAAAAAGCTACAGTAACTTTAGAGATTAAAATCTCAACTGATAAATTCCACAGCTATTTTATAAACTGTGCTGGCATCTTAATTATTAGATGGAAATCTTAAAAATATGAGGAACATATAAATAACAGTGTTTTAAAATTAATAGACTCTAAGAGAATTTGTTTACCCATAGAGAATACATGTTTTTATGACAAGGAATGCTCATAAAAGCTGAACACTTAAGGCTACAGAGGAGGCATCACAAATTCTGGAATAGCCACAGAGTGAGAGGCCATGTTCTCTGACCATCACCCAGTAAAAGTAGGCCTTGATATCAAGAGGTTTTCCCATTGCATGAGGGATACAACTTCTCCTAAGTCGTCTTTGGAAAGCATACACTAAGTTGGGAGAGTTGGACCGCAACACATGGAACTCTAGATAGCGACCTCATGCTGTGTACAGGAATGCTTTCTGCTTTAAAATCCACCTATCAGAAGGCAGGGAAGATGGAAGTGAACTAGTGATAAAGGGTTCAATCACAAGAGTGGGGAGAGTATAGATAGAAATGAGAAGTAAAAAGAATAAACGAGCTGGGAAACAAACATCTTAAAAATACCACAAACTTGCAGGGAAGCTGGTTGCATCTCTTTTTATAATAAATATACAAACTGGTGACAAGATTAATTAGGAGAATAAAATGAAAGATTATAGAAACTACATGAGTAGAAGAGGAAATAAGCACACAACATAGGTAATTAAAATATTAATATTCTATTTTGATAGGTATGGATGTTCTGCCTGGGTGTATGTCTGTGCAACATGAGCAAGCTTGGTGCCTGCAGAAGCTAGAAGAAGCATCAGATCCCCTGGATCTAGGGTTATCGATGGTTGTGAGACATTATGTGGGTGCTGGGAACTGAACCCTGGTCCTCTGCAAGAGCAGCCAATGCTTCAGAGTGTTTAAAACCACTGAGTCATCTCTCCAAATCCAATAATACAGGCCTTAAAATTATAAAGAACTACCAAAAAAATGTAAAGCTAAAAGAAATGCACAAGCTGGTAGAAAAGATAAAAGTCCCAAAGCTAGCACAAAAACAAATTAGAACAACTGGAAACATAAGCAGTCGTTAAAATTATACAATAAACCTTTCCCATGATACTAATGACGTTTCCAAGTTCTGACCATTTGTAATAGAATCCACAAGCCCTGGTTCCCTTCAGCTTTTTCCACAAAAGCAGACAAGAAAGGAAGAATCTCAACACATTTTACGAGGCTGACATAACCTAGGTCCAAACCAAAGGGCTGGGATGTAGCTCAACTAGAGAGCATGTATACAAGTGTTAGGACCTGAGTTTAATTCCCAGGCCTGAAAAAAAAAAAAAGCTACAAAACCAGTTAAGGCAGATTGCCTGGAGAGAAAAGTCAGCAATAGTCTTACCCAGCTGTGAACCCCATGCACTGCCTTGGTGACCAGCATGGGATGTGCCCATGAGTGCAATGGCACACGTATTATGAGGGTCACCAATCACTGTCTGATCAGATTTAAGGCCCGCTGTGCAGAAGGCAACTCATGCCTTATACTAGAACTTGATTAGAGTCTAGTTAAGAACTCAAGGCTGGAGAACTCTCTTAGACCCCAGGGGTGAACATATCATTTTGCTTAATAGACGTAGTATTGAAATACCTCTAAATTTCTGTCTCTGTACCCACAGGTTAGTACGGCTCTCAGACCTTATCCGAGAAGCTTCTTTGTGCAGTGGGCAACAGGTAGTGCAGAAACTCACATTTAGTCATGTGCAGAGAATAACTGTGGCATGCTCCGCTGTCAATGGGATAACTACATCATATTCCCCTAAGGGATCACGAAGGAAGAGGGGCGGGGAAGAGTGTAAGAGTCAGAGGTCGGGGAGGACCAAAGTGAAACAGTACTTTCTGCACTCATGAACTCCCAGCAGCCTGGTTACCTGCCCAAGATCAAGCCAGTTAACATTCCAGTGTGGAGTTGGGGCTCATGACACATATAAGAAACTATTGACATTTGATGGCTGCTTGAGAGAAGGAAAGTTTTTGTTACGGGTGTGGCCCTTGGTAGACCAGTCATACTCGAGTGAATAGTCCCACATGCACTGCACCCATGTTCATATGGGCAGTACAGATTGAACTTAGTGAGTTACTTAAAGAGAAAGAGTGGGGGGGACAGGGTAGTGGTGTATGCTTTAACCCAACACTTGAAATGCAGAGGCAAGCAGATATCTGTGAGTTAGAGGGCATCCAGGTCTATGTAGTGAGTTCTATGCTAGTTGAGTTTACATGGTGAGACCTTATCTGAAAACAAACAAACAAAACACCAGAGGACATGAAGTCAAGAGGAGTTACAGGGCATGGGTGGATCTAGGGGGAGTCAGGGAGAGGAGTGGGGGGTGAATTATCAAAATACATCGTACGCATATATGAAATTCTCAAAGAATTCATTAAAAAATATGCACATTTTAAAAAACCAGCTAAAGGAAATTCAAAGTAGGAAAATGATGTTCTTACTTCAATTATGGACATAGATTTATATAAATAAAACATTAGCTAACTGAGTCCAATACTGCACTTTAGAAACAGAAGAACAATATAATATCATGTTTATATAATTTACCACATTAATGGATTAAAGAAAAACAACTATCTTGAGAGGCAATAAAAATGAGCATTCAAAAAACTATCTAGATTGTTTTTAAAATTCACACAGAACTAGGGGCTAAAGGAATGTCCTTAGTTTGAATATGGTTACATATCCCCAAACATACAGCAATCGTCATGAATGGAAACACTTTGAATTCTGATAGAGAAAAATAGAAAAGATAGAGCTCTTCACTGTCTATACTATATCTATTATGTATATGTGGAGGTGTACAGATGCCATGGCTTAGGTGTGGAAGCCAGAGGACAACTTGTAGGAATCATTGTTCAGGTATAGAGGATATGTGGTAAGTTGCACATAATGACCATATACAAACAAATAAGTTTAGTCATGAAACTATCACCCTCGCCAAGGTATCAGACATACCCAGTTTCCCCATGCCCCTGGATGGTGTTTAGGGCTGTGAGAATTTTAGGGACTATCTTGCATAACCACAGCTTTATAACAATCGTATAACAAATTCCCATTTCTTTCTCTGCCAGTAAGACAGTCTCACTAAGCAGCTCATCCTTGCCTGAAACTCAGTATGTCCACAGGCTGACATCAAATTCATGGCAATTCTCCTGCCTCAGCTCCTGAGTGCTAGGGTTGCTGGTATGTGTCATTACATCCAGGCACAAAATTATTCTTGGTTTTGTGAGCTTTACTATTTAAATACTGCATGCAAATATAATAGCAATACAGTGTCTGTCCTTCTGTGACTGGCTTATTACACTTAGCAGCAGGAATTGAAATCAGGATCATGAAGTAATATCTATACTCTTGGGTTTATGATAATAGCATCATTGACAATAATTGGCTTGCAGAAGTCAATGATCAGATGACTGTATAAAGACAGTATAGTATGATAGACACATTCAGTGGAATATCACTCAGTCTTTTAGAAGAAGGAAACCATCAGGGCGGCAGTGGCACACGCCTTTAATCCCAGCACTCTGGAGGCAGAGGCAGGCAGATCTCTGTGAGTTCAAGGCCAGCCTGGTCTACAGAGTGAGATCCAGGACAGGCACCAAAACTACACAGAGAAACCCTGTCTCAAACAAACAAACAAACAAACAAACAAACAAACAAGGAAATCTTGCCAGATTTGAGACAGAGAAGACTCTGGAGGACATTACAGGTATTTGACAG
The DNA here is from genome assembly GCF_949786415.1 of Peromyscus eremicus. Taxonomy (NCBI): domain Eukaryota; kingdom Metazoa; phylum Chordata; class Mammalia; order Rodentia; family Cricetidae; genus Peromyscus; species Peromyscus eremicus. Next base: position 7,807,806 of record NC_081428.1, on the reverse strand, counting down.
ATGATAAAGACAGCACCCCAAATCCACTGGATGAAGTTGATATAGGAGACTGCAAAATGCAGTCATAAATTCCTCCCACCAGGGCAGCGTACCTCTTTGCATTTTAACCTTGGAGTTCTTCCTCTTGGGGTGTGGCAACATCTCTTCATTTGTAGGGAAGCAGCCTGGACTTGCAGGTCTCCAGGAGTACCTCAGCACCAGCCCCGACACTTCTAGTGTCTCTTTGGGCTTCTCTCAACGCTCCTGGCTTGTCTATTTAAATCACTATGATCCCGTGTATTTACATCATTTTCTGTATTTACTTTGGTCTTTACTGTTCTGCTTCCTTTTTGTGCACTGATATTTTAATAGCGTCAAGTTTTGTCTTGTTGTACTGAAGGAAGCCTGGACTTCTAAAGCCAACTGTGACTGTGTTTGCAGATGGTGTTTGGGGAAAGGCACAGGAAGATTGACAGAACTGGCCCGCAGGTCACTAGGAGTGCTCTGCAGATAAAGAACATGGATCAGGGTGACTGGGATGAAAGGCCAGCAGACACCATTAGTTGATTAGGGAGAAGGGCCATGGAAACCCAGGCGGAAAGAGTGTTAGTTGTAGCAAAACATTGAGATGTGTATGATCGGAGTGGGGCAGCTTACGAAAGGCCAGTTTACACATCACCGTAAGGAAATCCTATAAAGAGGTTTACTTAACTGTTTCAGAGACTGACCGTTCAAGCTGTATGGCACAGATTCTGGCAGGCTCCTAGCCTGTGGCACACCATCCAGGCAGCCTCATGCTAGGGGTGCATGTAAGGTAAGAGATCACAGGTTGAGACTGGTTGGTGAGACCATCAGCCCCGGAAAGGCTCACACAGCATCTGCGGGACTAGACAAGGTCTTGGTAACATTTGAATGATTGCGATTTCTAGATCCCAAACTGAGCACCATGGGGCCCAGAACCCAGGGAGAAACACGAAGGCTGTCTTGAAATGTCGGTACCTATCAAAAGAGACAGACTCGGCAGCTCTTGGTGGCTCTTTGCCCCCCCTACACACACACACACACACACACACACACACACACACACACACACACTGCTAGTTCAAGCTGGCTGTTTCAACACCTGGCACTACTTTCTTTTCATCGAGGTCACAGCTCGCCAATCTGGGTTTCTGTGGTGATGGTGATTGAAAAGGGAGGAGGAAGCAGACAGAAGTCGACACGGGACAGGAAATGCTGTCCCCATAGGACAGCCGCCGTGACACACCTCACAGGCACACACACCCCATTAGTAAATAACTGCGGTTATTTAAGAATACAATAAAAATATTTCTCCTTTCAATTTATTATACGGTAAATTTTTTCAAACTGATACTGAGTGATTATAACACAAATACTCACTGAGCTCTTTGGATCTGTTTAATAAACACAAAAAGTTCAGTTTGGTGTTGGGTGTCTGTGTGTTTGACTAGGGCCACCGTGAAGAATTATCGAGACACAAAGCACATTGGGAACTGGGAAAATTTGAGGCCTTCTGCTCTGTGCCCTTAGCCAACCAGAGATCACTTTTGTTTGATTCTGAATTGTCTTTGTTGGGTTCTGATTGACTTTGATCTGAGTTTCCATTGATTTCAATCTTCCGTTGAAAACAATCACTTATAATTTAAACTTTTTGGTACACCCAGTTTCGTAGCAGGATTAATTGCAAATGATCAAAATGTAGAAACAACCCAATTTGCCAGCGAGGGATTAATGGTGACATGGTGTGGTAGTGTTGTGGCCGAGTCCAGAGACCCCTGAACAAGACCACCACAGAACCGATATCCGATGCAAAACACGCAGGGGTTTACTGCTAACAAGCAAGCCCGGGCTTGGTCTGCGTCCAACACAACATGGCGGGTGAAGGAGGACAGTCCTGAGCTCTCAGGGTGGGAGGTTTTTAAAGGGAAAAACCGCAAACAGGGTGGTACAAGCCTTGGCCTCATGTGATTGAGTGAGGGTGTTTAACCTTTGAATTTACTGGTTGGGGGTTACAGTTATCATTTTGGGGGCAGGTCTGGACAAGTCCCAGGCTCTGTCCTTGAGCTGCCATGGGGCCTGGCTGGCCTAGCACATTCACATTGACCCGTGCATTTGGCTCTCGGCAGACCATAGGTACAGGTATCAGTTAGGCACTGCATACTTGCTCTTCCTTTCTTTTTCTCCACTTTACATGTATGTGGGGTTTTCTGCATGTATGTCCATGCACTAGGTGCACCTTGGTGCCTGGGGAGGTCAGAAGATCGGATCCCTTGGGAGTGGAATTAGAGACATTTGTGAGTTGTTATGTGAATGCTGGGAACTGAACCCAGGTCCTCTGGAAAAAACAGCCAAAGTGCTCTTAACTGCTGATCTATCTCTCTAGCCCCAATACACATGTTCTTTAAGACCTCCTTCAGTAGACTTTTGGGTTAAACGTTGCCTACACACATTTTCTAGTACATTCTAGCTTCTGTCGCCCCCACTAGTCAGGCTCCCTGCTATTGATGTGGCTCTGTGGTACGGTTCTAAAACAAGCCACTATTTGTTGCTTTCTAAAAATAAGTCCTTTTAGGCCTGGAGGGTATGGCCTCCCTCTCCTGAGCTGAAAGGTTGGTTTCTTTGAGGCTGAGAAATGGCTGCTTATATCTTCTCAGAACAGTCACAGTCCATCTTCATTGGAAACCTGAAGTCTTACCTTGATAGCTCGGGTGAAAAGACCTGATTAGACCTGAAATTTAAGTTCAAAGCCCTCAAACATCTTCTGAAACACACTTAGATATGTGTGGAGGTGAGCAGCAAAGATCTCTAGGGAGAAGAGAAACAGGACTGCAACTTAGAGCTAGCAGAATACACAGAGGTTGTTTTAAAAGGGAAAAAAAAGGAAAAAGAAAAGGAAGAGAGACAGCCAATTTATAATGTCCCTTAGGGGTGCCTCTCCCACAAAAGATGAATGTCTCGGATATAAGGAGCATCTCAAACTCATTCAGGGTGAGGTGAGCTTGTCCAATAGCACATGGCCTACAGAGGGGTGCTGTTACATTGGCATCTATTCCTAGTGGCTGTGCCTCTCAGTACAGGGGCTTCCCTCAGCTCCTCACTCTGGGCGAGCTTGTATCCTCAATGTCTCTATCATTTTATAACAGATGGATAATTGATATCCTTTATTAGTTACCATGATTCTCAAAGGGTTGGGAACAATTTATCATTTGGCTTACTCTTATCAGACTGAATTCACTCTTTTTTCTTCTCTCCAACCCTGGGATTGAACATAGGTCCATGTGCATGATAAGCAGTGCCATACCATTGAGATACATCTCCTGCTTTTCAGACTGAATTGATATGAATTCCAGTGTCTATAATCTGGCTGGATAATCAAGTGGTTGTAGCCACTTCTTAGCTTTCAAATTCTATTATAGAAGAAAGAGTGAAGGGCACGTGTGTGTGTGTGTGCCTTAACTATTTTCTTTCTTTCCTTCCTTCCTCCTTCCCTCCCTCCCTCCCTCCCTCTCCCCCCCCCCATTTTTTTGTAACTAAATAACTTACTGAGGAGTTTATTTGGCTTATACCTCCAAAGGGAGAGTCCAAAACAGTGGGGGAGCTATGACAGCAGGCAGCCAGAGCAGGAAGCTGAAGGGTCACATTTTCAACCACATGCGCAAAGCAGAGAGAGGAAACTAGAAGTGGGACAAGACCATAAGCTCTCCAAGCCCGCACCCCGTGGGGTGAAGCACTTCCTCCAGCAAGACCGCACTTCCTGTATAACCCCCTCAAACAGTGCCACCTATTGGGGACCACATTCAAAGTGAGTCAATAGGAGACATTCCACATTCAAACCATGGACTTTATTGGTGGGAAACAATCTTCTCTGAGGCTGAGATTGACGTTACAAAGATCTACAAGGTCCCCTCATGTTTGAACCACGCAGTCCTCTCCGCAGGCCTTTGATGGAGTGCCACATTTGAGATGTTTGATTCCCTAATGTTTGGCGGTAAGGAAATGGGACGAGGTAGAATTTCCTTTTGGTTACAGGGGTACAAAGGTACTGGGTGGGGTTGGGGGAGGTACAGAGGAAGATGGATGAGCTTAATTTTCTTGCAAGGGCTAGCCTGGGTGTCCAGGGAGCCTAAGAGAAGGGAGAGCCCTGTGCTGGCTCAGACTGCGGTCCCCTCTTCCAGGGCAGTCACTCACAGGCCACTCTTGGGGAACGGAGCAGAGAGCAGAGTCACTGACAGACAATCGGAACTGACCCAACAGGCGCCTTTTGGCTCATTTGGGAACCACACATGTGAAGACAGAAGACTGGCCCCCTATCCAGTGAAGAGCAGCTGAATGCTGGTACCTTTGGGGCCTGCCGGGGCTACCCTTTGACAGACGTCCACCACTCTCCAGCCCGTAGGCCAGAGAGATGGCTTAGTGGGTAAAAGCTCAATTGTCAGGACTCACATGGCGGAGTGAGTCCTGTGACTCACTCCAGTTGTTCTCTGACTTCCAAACATAAGCACGACACATGTGCACACATACAAACAAATAAAAAAATTAATTTTTCTGCAAGTTAAAAACCTCTTCTCTAAAGACATGTTTTATTTTTAAAACAAATTCTGTGTGTGTGTTTGTTCCTGTGTGGGGGTGCAGGTGTTCACAGAGCCCAGAAGAGGATGTCAGACGCCTTGGAGTTGGAGGGATTGGCGGTTGTAAGCTACCGGACATGGGTGCTGTGAACCAGACTCTGGCCCTCTGCAAGAGCGGTGCATGCTGTTAGCTGCTGAGCCATGTCTCCAGCCTCCTGAACAGTTCTTAAAGGAAGCAAGTTAGGAATGAAATCCTCCGTTTTGACAGAAAAGGCTAAGGGGTAATGCAAAGGAGGGCAGGGAGTTACCTTTAGTCGCCTCTTCCCTACGCCTCAACCGCCAGTTCCCGCCACATAGTATCCGTCCTTGTGAAAATCTCTCCAGGGCTGGGGAGATGGTTCAGTTGATAAAGTGTTTGCCGTGGAAGTGTGAAGACCCGGGTCCCATCCCAGCAGTGGGGGTGAAGACAGGAGGGGTCCTGGGGCTCACGGGCAGCCAGGCGAGCTGAATCGTGAGCTCCAGGCTAACGTGAGACCTCGTTTCAAAAAAATAAAAATGTGGATGGTGCCTGAGGAGCAATATTCAAAGTTGACCTCTGGCCTCCACATGAATGCACACACTCACACACACACCACACACACACACACACACCCATGTGAGCACACCCTCTCCAAACACACACAATCTTTCCCATTCTTCCGCTGCTCTCCTCTCTGTGCTCTCTGGGCTCTCCTCATGACTCTCTCTCTACAGCCACTGCTACTGTGAGATCTTAAAAACATCTCCATTGAGAGAGATTTCACATATTAGAACTCACTTGTTCAAAGTGTATAATCCACTGGCTTAAGGCATATTACATTATTAAGTTTTTAAAGCTATGATGCACTTATATAATAAAAACTTTTTTCGTTTTAACTGTTTTCAATTGTACAACTCGGTGCCTGTAATTATGCGGTTACCACAAATTCCAGAACTTTAAAAACAGTCACCTCCAACAGAAGCTCAAGTGCTCATTAAGCAGTAACTCCTGACCCACCTCCTCAGCTTCCCCTCCAGTCTGCATTCTGCCCTGTGACCCTGCTGGCCAAACTCCTCCTCCAAGTCGACTCATACTCCACTTGTCTGGTTAACTTCTCTCAGCATAATGTCTTCAGGGGTCATCCATGTTGCGGCACGTACCAGAACATCTCTCCTTTTTTATTGCCAAATAATATTCTGCGTTTTGTTTATCCCTTCATCCATTGATGGGCACATGGATCGCTTCCACCTCCTGTCGACCTCACATAATGAATACTGGTGTGCAAGGATCTATTTTAGTCACTGATTTTGATTCTCTGGGGTGCATACTCTCCAGCCCCCTCCCCCTTTTATTCGAGACATGATATCGCTATGTACTTAAGCTGACTCAAACTTGCAATCCTCCTGCCTCAGCCTCCTAAGTTCTGGGATTGCAGGCGTGCCCCACCACATCCAGCTGGACCAGCTGTGGACACTTCCAGTTTATTTGTGCCCAGTTGCCACAGGAATCTTTTTGACCCTGCAGTGTTGGGGATCAAACCTAGGGACTTGAACAGTCTAAGCAAATGCCACTGAGCTAACCTCTCAGCTTTATCCATATGTTGGTAGGAACATTTCTACCAACATATGCCAGCTCACACCACTTCTCTGTTCATAATCCTTTGCCAGTTTGACATAAAGATGCCCCTTGAGGTCTGAGAAGATGATTCTGTCCATAAAGCATCTGAGTTGACTCCCAGAACCCACGTGATAAAAAAAAAAAACATGGCAAGATAGATAGCTTGCAGTCCTAGCAGGGAGATAAAGACAAGTAGATCCAGGCACTTACTGGCCAGCCAGCTTAGCCTTCTTGGGGACTTCTAGGCCGGTGAGAGGCCCTGTCTCAAAAACAAGTGGATAGTACCTGAGGAGTGAGCCCCAAAATTGTCCTCTGGCCTCCTCATGTGTGCACACATGTGTACCCCACATACATACCCACTAAGCAAGGGGTTCAGAGAGACACTCTAACGCTGAGCCAGGCCTTTAGAACCTGAGCTGGGGCCTGCCAGAGTCTCCAAGGTTTCATACCCCTTCCTCTGCTCTAGATGCCCCAGACTTCCCATCCTGCTCCAGAGCCATGCTCCTTTCAGATTTTAACCTTCAGGTCCCTCTTTCTCCCTTTAATATTTTATTGTCATTTATTTATGTGTGCATATGTATGTATGCATATGAGTGAGACAGACAGAGGGATGTTGGATTCTCTGGAGTTATAGGCGGTTGTGAGCTGCCAGATGTAGGTGTTGGGAAGCGAACTCAGGTCCCCTGCAATAATAATAGTATGTGCTCTTAACCACTGAGCCATCTCTCCGGCGCAGGTTCCTCTTTCTAAAATGTTCACACACCTCCAAATCCCTAGGTCTTGCTAGCTTTATTAATAGTCAACCCTTCCTATCTTTTCCATCTATCTTACCATAGAAATTTTCCCTAACGTCCACAAACCCCGCACCCCAGTCCCCTGTCTGTCAATCTTTTGTGCTCTTTCAGCCCTTTGTCTGTTATGACTTGGCGTGGATGGTCCAATGTCTTGTCCTCCCTGCTGTAGTGATGACCCCTACGGACTGAACACCTCCTGTGTGTCTCAGGCTGTTCCACACACATCTCCTGTAGTACCTTATCACAAGCTGACAATGGAAGCATGGGGATCCAGTCACAGTGTCGGTGACGTCTAGAAACCACTACTGCCCCCAGAGTCATCCCTCAGGGAGCGTGGTGCTCCTTCCTGTGCCAGCATCTTCATGCCCTACCAAAGAACCTGGCGCACGCTGGTAGCCAATCCATACCTAGATGAGGGGATAAGATGGAAGTACAGGAGGGACTCGTGTGTATGTGTGTATGTGTGCCACATGTGTGAGGGGGCCGGTGGAGGCCAGACTAGGGCTTGGTGTCCCCTGGAGCAGAGAGATTCGGGGTGGTTGCAAGCTCCCAGCACAAGCTGCTGAGATTTGAACTTCGGTCTTCTGTAAGAGCAGCACGCTCTCTTAACCGCTGAGCCATCTCTCCAGCCCAAGGCTGTGCTTTCGTTTTAACATAATAATGTTTTGTTTTGTTTTGCAGTTCAGCCTCGCACACTGGCTCTCTCTACACAAACACTGATAGTTAGCATTTTCTTCCCATCCTCAGGATCCCAATTTGGCCGACCTAGCCCCGGCAGGATGTGTGGCTGTCCTCTTCCTTGGATTTTAGTGGTCCACCTCTGAGACAGTGCCACAGGGAGGCAGAGCGTCCGCGTGCTCTGCTGGCCTGGCCTCACACTGGCTGCTCTGCTCCGGGAGTCGGGCGGAGCTGGAAGCCTGGCCCCGCCCTTGGCGCTCGTTATCTACGTTTCCGCGTCAGGCGCTGGGTGAACTTGGCAAGCCCTCCCGGCTGTGGATGGGGAACACTTTGTGCCCAGCGCCGGCCCGCTGGGCCCTCCTCCTTCCCGCCGGCGCCGCAGGGCCTGGACGCCTCCGCTGTCCCTAGGTCTGGGGTCTTTGGAACCCGAGTTACCTTGCACCTGGACCGCAGCTCTGAACTCCCACGCTTCGTCCCCAGTGTGGTCACCGATCTCTTGGTCTACGGGAGTCCAAATGTGTGGACACCGCGCTTAGTCAAGGGGGGTCATATAGGTGCCGTGGCCCATTTTAAAACAAAGCTCAATTATAAGCGCGCAGCGGCTGTTTATTCCAGCCCAGCCTCTGATCCCCGAGGGCTGCTGTCAACTAGTACCCACAGGAAGCTCAACCCCAACAAAAAGAACCGGGCCTGGAGCCTAGGGACCTGCTTGAGACCCTCAGCTCGCTCAGGTCCAGACTACAAGAACCTAGGCAGATCGCGGGATGGTGGGTAGAGGGTGGAGGACCCTATCTCCCATTCTGTGTAATGACCACTGCGTGCTTGGTGGCTGTACCTCAAGGGCTGAAGGTGTCAGGGATAGTAATGCCTCTATCTCCGGGACCCCCACCTTCCCACGGTCCCCGCTCCCCGCTGGCCAGGGCTGCACGCGCGGCGCTGACTCTAAAGTGCGTCACGGACGGCACCCGCCGTGCTGCTTCACCGGCCTGGGTGAGGTTGGCGCCGGGCCAGTGCAGGCTGGGCCAGCAGCGCCTGGGCCATCACCCCACCCGGGCGTGGAAAGCGCTGAAGTTGCGCAGCACCGGGATCGCAGCTGGGACACTCTCCGCTAGGGGCTCCGCGCCCCCGATCCGCCTCCGCAACCCTCCCGGGCACGAGGTGACACCCCCTCGGTTCCCTAGGCGCGCGGAGCCGGGGAGATTTCTTCAGGATCAACTGCGCGGCGGCCTCCCCGGGCTCCTTGCCCCGCCCCGGGTCTCCGCCCCCTCCCCTTTGCCTAGGGATCTCGGACCCGGAGGCGACCGCCTAAGAAGCTCGAGCAGCCTGGACCTGGAGGCGGGCTGGGGGCCGCGGAGCCGCTGGCCACCGACTCTCCCCGCCATGTGACTCGATCCTCCTGCCTGCGATCCCAGTGCCAGCGCCCGCGCCCTGCCGCGCTGCGCATCATGCTCCTGCCGGGACACCCGCGCTCGCCGCCCGCACCCCAACCCGCGCAGAATCCCGGCCTCCGCAGGCAGGTAGAGCCTCCGGGGCAGCTCCTGAGCCTCTTCTACTGCACTGTCCTGGTGTGCTCCAAAGAGACCTCCGCGCTGACCGATTTCTCCGGTAAGAGCTCTCTTGCTTGCCATGAGCCCGCGTTCCCGTCGGTTACCCAGGTGAGAAGTAGGCAGGGGCCCGCCCGCCTCTGTAGGGGGCACGACCTGGATGGATTAAAGTTCAAGTGGACTCCATAAGCAGTTTTCTTGCCTGGTGGGAGTTTAGGTGATGGTATCAGGGGAGTCGTCTCTTCCTAACGATGGACCTGTAAGATATTTCGAGTTTTTCCGCGGTGCTCTTGACCTTTGTTAGTTTCCTGAACATCAGCCGCACAGCCCTGACCTTCATGTGTTCACTAGAGGATCCCTAAATTGAGCCCGGTACCACGCCCAGCTCTGGGAGATAACCGTGTTCTGGACGAACAGTTGCGCTTGGCTGGCCACCCACACGATAAGGGTGCGTCCAGCCAGACTCCAGGGTACCCATGTAAGGAGACTAGCCCAGGGCACACTGGACCTAAAGTCCAAGCCAGTCCCTAGGGAGGGAGCCTAGGAAGATTGGAGGTCTGGTGGAGATGCCTTGAGAGACTCATAGGAGCTGACGCCAGAGAATACGTACGCAGAGGCATGACTTTATAACAAAAGGTGCCAGCACCCACCAAACACACACACACACACACACACACACACACACACACACACACACACACCCTGACCTCCTCCTGCCAAATCAAAGATCTTTGGCGAACTCCTACCCCAACCCTCTGGCAAAAGATCTTAGCAAGGTGCGAGGCAGCAGGTGGCAGGTGTAGGGAAGGTTTTTAGAAGGTAACAAATATCTACAGCTGTTAACAGCCCTGAGTCTCCATAGGCTCAGCAGCTTTCTCCATCATTCCCGGGGCGCATCAACTCTGTGCCTCTCACTCCCCTTTTTCTCAGGACCTTCTGCCCAGCTTAGGCTGGGCACAGACACTAACAAGCCCCTTGCTGCAGGGTTTTCCCCCTTTGTTCTTCAGTGTGATTGTGGTAAACAGAGTCACCCCTCTGTTCTGCGTGCACGACAGACTACCAGGCAAAGAAACGGGAAGACCAGACTTGAGTTGGGTTTCTGGTTTGCTTACAGAGAATGTCATTCATTGTTAGCTGAGAGCCCTTAGCTCAGAGGTTCTTTGCCTAGAATATTTAATATCAAGGCAGTGTTCCTGCCTGGCCAAGGAAGCCAAGATATGCCTGTTTGGCAAGCTCACCAAGGCCCTTAAAAACAAGCCGCAGAGAATCAAAACTCAGGGCAATGTGCTGGGGAAATGCATCGGTTTTTTTTTTTTTTTTTCAAGCACTATTGACTTTTTTCTTTTTCTGTAACAGAACTTTCTTGGCTTCCAGAAACATTCTGCGTTTGCTGATTTAAGCTAGAGTGAGCAGCTCTGAGGGTTTTTTTTTTTTTTTTTTTGCCACCGTCTTGCCCTGCTTATTGTAAGGAAAGAATTAAAAGCTGAACACCCCCCCACACACACACCTCCACCCCACTTTAGTGACATCACTGCAACTGAACAAATATTGCTTTAGGCAAATTGCAATGGAACTCCCCCAATCCCCAGATGACAGACTTTCCGAGTTTGTGTCTGGAGGGAAGCAGTTGTAGTCCTGACAGCGTGCAGGCTGTCACACAAGTCTGGAGATGGACTGTGCATAGTAACGACATACAGCAGATCTAAGCTGTAAACAGGGAGGCACCATCCTGTGAGAAGCAGGTGCTTGTCCGGAGGTCCCTAAGTCCTGAGATGGATGAATGGCTCCCCCCCCCCCCCCCCCCCCCCCCGTTTCCCAGGAGATGCGGGGAGTCTCTAACTCAGAGTCAGCGGCAGGTGGTGGCATTGTCTGGTCACCTTACCTTCCCTCTTTGCTGTCTACGGACTGTAAGGAAACACATGGAACTCTCTTCCCAAGCCATAGACACTCTCAGGTTTAAACCCGAGTTCTGTATAACGTGGGACAGGGAAACCTCCAAAAGATCTCAGAGGGAAAGCGAGGCGAAGTCTTCCGATGAGGGCCCGTTCAGCTTTAAACTGAAGCCAACCCTCCAACCATGTAAGAGAGGGAAAACCCTAAGCTCCCAAATGGACAGTTTGAGTGCCCAGTTGAGTGTGTTGGCCTCACTGATTGATTTCCTGTGGCCTCCAAGGGTACTGCCTGCTTTCCTGGGGACAGGCAGGCCTGTTCCCTTTTATGGGTTTGGCAAGTGTATAGGAGGGGAACAGAAATAAATAGTGGGCTCTCCCCTGCGGAGCCATACCACAATAGCCCCGAGCTAGGGAGCATGTTTGACAATACAGACACTTGTTTTCTAAACCAGAGAAACATCAGAAAGGTGTGGAGGAGAGAGGGAGTTCAGGACCACCCCCCACCCCCCATTACCTCCCCTTGCGAAGAAGAACAGAGAATGTGTCCATGTGAAAGAAAGTCCCAGAATGCTGTGGGCCCCCATCGGAGGGCCCCCGTCAGAGTCATACAGTGCAGAACATTCCTGCAGTTTCAGAACATTACTTAATGTCTCCCCCCTTTGCAGCTCTTTCCCAGGCTATTGCCTGAGGCCATCAGCTGGTGTCATTTTTCCTGGGTCATTGATTTTTTTTTTCCTTGCCCTGGAGATTCTAGCATCAGATCTCTTAATAATCCAAAGGCTGCATGACGGCCCTTTCTCCCATTCTGTGCTTGTGACTTGGGCTAATCATCCCCAAGCCTGCTGAGGCCCAGGCTCCCTGGTACCCTCTTCTCTCTGAAAATTTTGTGTTCCCAGGAAGGCTAGCTTCACTGCATTAAAAATGTATCCCAGGAAAGACACGATGGCTCAGTGGGTAGAGGCACTTGCCACCAAGCCTGATGACCTGAGTTTGATATCTGGATCCACACGGCTGAAGGAGTCTTTAGTCCCAGCACTCAGGCGGCAGAGGCAGGAGGACCTCTGAGTTTGAGGTCAGCCTGGTCTACAGAGTGAGATCCAGGACAGCCAGGGCTATGTAGAAAAACCCTGTCTTGAAAAAACAAACAACAAACAACAACAACAACAAAACAAAAAACAAAAAAAGAACACTGGCTGCTCTTCCACAGGACTCAGGCTCGGTTTCCAGAACCTACATGTTATAACTCCAGTTCCAGAGTATCCAATGCACTCTTCTAGTCTCCTCAAGAGTCAGACATGCATGTGGTACATGTACATATAAGTAGGCAAACACACACACATACACACACACATATATACACATAATGTTTTAAAGAAGTCTTTTTTAAAGCTCTCAAATAAAGAAAAACTAAGATGAATACTTATTTAAAGAAACAGCTTGAGAGGCTGGGCCTCTAAGATTAACATTGGACTTCTGTGCTTGGCTTATAGGCCACTGACTTCTCACCTATGTGTCCATCCTTCTGTGTCTGTCTGTGTCTTCATTGCCTCTTCTAAGGCCAACAATCAGATTGGGTCAGGGCCCACATGAATGTCTTTATCTTAACTTAACCCCCCATTTAAAGACTGCGCCTCCAAGTACACTCCCAGTCTAACGTGAATCTAGGTGACACACAAATCCATCTGTAACACAGGTCATCTGCAACCCAACATACGGGCCTGACTGGACGCTCCATCGTAGCCGGAAGTTTCTCCTGTCCTGCCCGGCCCCACGGTCCAGACAAATCTCTCCCACTCAAGGTCCCACAGCCGCTTATAAAATAGTCACTCTGAGGCTTAATATTAATTATAAATTGTTTGGCCTATGGCTCAGGTTTCTTGCTAGCTTATAACTTATAACTCAACCCATTCCTATTAATGTATGTTTTGCCGTGTGGCCCGAGGCTGTGCTGTTACTGATCTGGTGGCATGTTGCTCCTTGGGTGGGCTTGAGTCTCCCCGACTCCGCCCTTCTCTCTGTATCTTCATTTGAATTTTCTACCTGGCTCTTATCCTGCCTTACCATAGGCCAAAGCAGCTTAATTTATTAACTAATGGGAGCAACATATATTCACAGCACACAGAAAGACATCCCACAGCACTCCATGTTCCACTGGCCAGAATTTCAGGATGTGATACAGTGGATATTAGGAGCCAAGTCCTGAAAAGAGACAGGGCACACATAGTTGTCCATTTTCAGGAAGCTAAATTTTCCTATTTTGCACCCAGACAAACAAGGTGTAACCCTAGAAGTGTATAGAATGACCTGGAGAACTAAATGTATGGTGTTGAGCTGTATTGCAGGGTTTCTGATTGAAATGACCTGCAGACATGCAGGCACTGGGTTCTTCTATGGTTTCCTGGGCAATCCCAAGGTGCAATCAGTTCCGAGGCACAGTGCCAGTGGTCACAGGACAGAGCTACCTCCTGTTCATGTATCAGCCCACCCAGAGGATGACTGACTGGGGTCCCCTTCCTCATTAGCCCAAGGTACACCACCAGGGAGACCAAGCCTGCATTTCTCCAGCTACCTCCCAACACCTATGTGCACACACACACACACATACATATACACACACATACACACCCCCTCTGCATTTTATTATTCCTTGGTTATATTGTCCTAGGAGTTATTGTCACTTAAAAAAAAATGTTATGGCGTGAAAAGGCAGCTCATGCCAGAAGAAAAACAAGCTGAATGTCTGAAGTTGTCTGGCTCTCATGGAGAAAGAGAGGAAGAACAAGGGTCTCAGACTGCCTGGCCGTTTCCGTGGAAAGCAGCCGCATCTGAAAAATGCCCCGCCAGGCCTTCTGCGGCAAAGAGTTGTCTCAGCTCACAAGTGCGCATTATTGATGGCCGTGGTCTCCCAGGTGCTGTGTTGGAAAGGGCAGCCTAGCAGCAGTCCTAGGGAGGAGGCAGCAAGAAGGAATGGAACTAATTGAGCCCAGTGTCATTTGACGTCAGCCCTGTAGCAGCCCCTGGTGAGTAGTGGTCTCATTTACAGACGAGAACTTGGCCTTGGATAGGGCAACTAATGTGCCCAAAATGCCCCAGTTAGCAGAACAAGAGCTACCTCCAGCACTGAACTGGCGCTAGCCTAGGGGACTCGGCCTTTGATGGTGTCAAGGAACAGGACAACAAGAATACATCTACAATTGGCCCGGTCTTTCTAGACAGTTCCCGGAGTGACCACTGCTGTCTCAGGTGTCTACTGGGGAGACACAGCGTCTCATCACAGTTGGTCACAAAGAGGCTGTGGTTATGGGAGATACACACAGTTGTTCGGTCATCTCTCAGTGTCTCCTGAGGAGTGATTCAAGGACCCCCGTGGACATCAAATGCTCCTTTCTATGTGAATTTCTATATAAATTGTCTGAGTATAAACTACACAGCTCCCATTGTGGGCTTTCAGCCACCACTTACCATCCCCAAAACAGCTTGAGCTCTAGGCAGACAATTGTTTATATTGTTTAGAGAACGGTCACAAGAAAAAGGAACCTGTACCCATTCAGAACAGGCACACACAGTGTGTGTATATGTGTGTGTGTGTGTGTGTGTGTGTGTGTGTGTGTGTGTGTAGTTTTGAGAAAGAGTTTCACGTAGCTCAACTTGCCTCAAACTCACTATGAAGCCAGCTGAAGATGTCATTGAACTCCTTACGTTTTTTGCCTCCTGAGTGCCGAGATTACAAGCACACAGCACCAGAATTAGCTTCAGGTGTGCACACATGTAACTGAAGGCCAGGCACTGTGGTGCACACCTTTAGTCCTAGCGCTCAGGAGCAGAAGCAGGCAGACTTCTTTGAGTTTGAGGTCGGCCTGGTCTACATAGTGAGCTCTTGGCCAGCCAGAGCTCGATTACAAGCAAATAAACAAACAAATTTTTGATCTGCAGTATGTTGAATCCTTCAGTATTTCCCATGCTTATGGAGGGCAGGTGATATTTGCTGCTCCATCCTGAAAAAAAGAGACATTTTTGTTTATAATTGGCATTCACATTGGCAGTTGAACAGTGTATAATTTATAGATAAATATACACATATTAGAGGTATGTTCTCACAATGTTTTGATTGGTGGGTCATGATTATAAAATGTGGAGGTCACTGATCCTTCCTCCCATCCTGTCAGCTTTAGCATCCTTGAAAAGGGACCAGTTGAAGGATAACAAGACATCTGCCCCCTGACCCATCGCCCATCTTCCTGCTTGCTTTGCCTGATTCTTCCCACCTGTCAGGATTTGAGCCCAGTACTCATCTGGTTTCAGAAGTCCACACACTTATCATTTGAGCGAAGGAATGGCTCAAGAAAGTAGGACAAAGGTTCTTTGAACTTTTATGAGTGGCTGTTAACTGTTTAAATGAGGCTGGTGTGTTTGTGTCATTTGGTAAGGAAGTATGGCTTAGGGGCATAGATCACAGAGTGGCTGAGATTGTTAAGACTGTAGCACTACAAGTAGATGCCCACATGGAAGAGACTGGCCCAGTTATCCTCCCCTCAGAAGGGGAGCCAGTTGATGGTCCCTGGGTGTGGCCATCTCCAGTTAAAACTCTGGCCTAGCCCAGGCAGTGGCCTCCTCCCTTGGCTTCCCTCAGCACAGGTGAGCGACGCTGGTAGGTTAAGAGCACTTTTGTATCCGATGAGAAGCAAATCAGAAACCTCTACTTCAGATGCTATTCCCAGAGTTTCAGGTTCACCGCTCACTGACTCTTCCTGACTTTCGTATCAATATGATGATATATAATGCTTAGGGGTTTTAATCTAGGCAGTGTTCTAATATCAAGGGAAGAAAATAATATAAATAAATTCCAGTGGTTTAAAGCAACTCCACCTTGGTAATGTCCATTGCTTATTTTATCAGAGCCTAATCTTTCCCAGGACTTACACATATTTCTTATAACATGTCCTACCTGGAAAAAATGAGTACACAGATGCTCCCTACATGGAAACATCAGCAACACAGGTCGCTCAAGCGTCATATGAACACACACACACACACACACACACACACACACACACACACACACATTTTAATTAAAAAAGACTCATAGGTGAATTCTGCTGATTATGAATACACAATTGAAAACAACATTATACAAGCAGTCCTCAGCAGCAGCAACAGCGCTCTCAAGAAGCGAAGGAGGGAATCCCCCAAATGAGAAAAGAACGAAGTCCACTATGAAAAACAATGTCCCACTGAAGGAAAGCCAGATGCAGGTACTGACATGAAGAAAACACTGACTGAGATGAACATCTTTGTAGACAGGGCAGTGAGTGGATTAGACACAGCCAAAGACAGAAACAGTGACACGGAAATACTGTACTGGAGAAATTATTCAGAATGAAGCAGATAGGATAAAGTCTTAGAAAAAATCTACAGAAAATGGTAAGAAAATCGATCCGCATACGGGATGGAAGGGAAAGTTAACACACACACACACACACACACACACACACACACACACACACACACACACGCATGCACGCACTTACGTACGCACGCACGCACGCACGCATGCACAGGTAAATTCTTCAGAGAGAAAATGCAAAAGAAGCAACACTCATCATAGACTCACAGAGTTGGTTTTCCGGAATTGCTGAAAGATTGTTTTTAAGCATCTCAAGTAAAGCAATTCGCAGATGTATCAAACCTGTAAACTACTAAAAACAAGCAGACCGAGGGGAAAATAGTATCTATAAAGTGTCCCCATCAACACACTGGGAGACAGAGACAGGGAGATAAATCGCTGTGCTTCGGAGGAAATGAAAATCTAAACAGCCCTCAGCCTAGAACTATAGCTACGTCCAAGTATTTAAAAGATGAGTATGGAAAGAAGACACTTTGACCAGTGGTAAGTCTTCCCTGAAAGAACTACCACAGGACGTTCTTGGTGGAGGACATTAAGTCTAGAAGGCCGGAGAAAGGAACAATGATGATCTCGGGATCCGCACAACGTCCAATTCACTTTTCTCACATTCCCCGCTCTGTCTTCACACTTAAGAGTGGTGTCTTAGTTACTGTCCTGGTGCCGAGAGGAGACGCCGTAGCCAAGGCAACCTATGGAAGGAAGCGGTTCATGGGAGGTTCGGTTACAGTTTCAGAGGGTTGGTTAGTCCGTTGTCATCGTGGCGGTGGGGAGCACAGTGGCATGCAGGCATGGCATGGTGCTGGAGAAGCAGCTGAGAGCTTTACATCCACAGGCAGCAGGCAGGGGTGGGGGAGACTGGCGGGGACTTTTGAAACCTCAAAGCCCACCCCACAGTGACACGCCTCCTCCTAAAGGGCACACCTCCTAATCCTTCTCAAATAGATTATCAACTGGGGCCTAAACATGCAAATATCTGAGCCTATGGGGGCCATTTTCATTCAAACCACAAGAGGCATCCCTCCTCCTGATCTTTCTTCTTCTTCTTCTTCTTCTTCTTCTTCTTCTTCTTCTTCTTCTTCTTCTTCTTCTTCTTCTTTTTCTTCTTCTTCTTTTTCTTCTTCTTCTTCGACAAAGTCTCATGAAATAGACCTATTGGCCTGGAACTCATGGTACAGACTAGCCTGGCCTCACAGACATCTGCCTGCCTCTGTCTCCCAAGTACTGAACTGTGTGCACCATGCTGACTTGCATGTCTTTATCTTAAGAGTGATGTTCTTTTCAGTATCTTTTTTTTTTTCTCCAAGTGCTGGGTATTAAACCCAGGACTTCATACACACCAGGCAGGTACCCCACCACTGAGCTGCATCCCTAGTCAAAATATCTTGTTCTTTTGTCTGGGTTCATGCCATCCTTTCTTGGCCAACTTGAGCTCCTCCACTCACTGGAAGCCTGAGACACTCATCTACCCTCCCCAGATGAGCCTCAGTCCCAAGGCATCCCGTGGGAGAGGAAAAGGAACATTCTAAAGTCTCTCGGGCACCAGATTCCAGGTCTGATCCATGACCACTATGATGAGCTGATCTTGTTCTGTCTTGTTTTCACTGGACCCGTGGACATACAGGTCATAAGCGAGGAGTTTGAGGATAGATAATAGAATCGCCAGGCCATACACTCTAAAATAATAACCAATGCACAGAGCTAGAACCGAGTGTTTAATATTGTGCCCACAGACCTGGCAGACGGCTATGCACAGATTTTACATTTTCATACGTGTCTGACTCACACTGTCTCCAACACCTGTACCCGCAGAGGACTCAGGCCCCAACCCTGAACTTTCTCTGCATTAACAAATTCATTAACAAATGAAGCGGTGCTTGGGGCTGGTAGTTTCCAAACACAGTTGCCACCATGTAAGTCCAGGCAACCAGGCAGCATTGAAATTCACAACTTGGGCTGCTGAATCCGAAGCATGTTTGCGAATGGTCTGATTTCATGAGTGCCTCGGATGTCCCATGAATACAAATGGCCTCATTTGGGGTCAGGGGAACCGGGAGGAAGAAATCGAAGAAAGATCTCCGAAACAAATCTTGAATTCGGATGAGTATAATGGAGCGTGAGCCCATTCGAGTCTATCAGCATTCCTTTGATGATTACAAACGAGTCCCCTTTCCCCGGCAATGTGGGGAGTAATCTGGGTAAAATAACCCTTTTTGTCCGCCAAGGCCCGTGTGCTGCTCCCCCGTGACAGCTGTCAGAGTAGTGTTTCAGAGGCTAAGGGGCGCTCACCAGGCCACCGAGCCATCCCTTTACTTAGAAAACTTTTCATGTTTGGCCACTTCTAAACTTCTCAGGCTGGAAACCATAAATCATTATACTGTCCCAAGGAACAAGAGACCTGTCACTGAGTCCCCCCCCCCCCCCCTTTCCTCGCCTGTTGGACGGAAGACAGGTGGAAATGAGAATGAATGATCTTATCTAGAAAGCCAATTTGTACAGCCACTGAGGGATCTACTTTAAGAAATGCAGGCGATGTGGCGGCCCCTTCCCATTAGGAAAAAAAAGAGAGAAAAAAAAAAAAAAGAACCCTGCAAGTTCATGCTTCTTTTGGTCTCTTTGGTTGTGAAACACCGGGGATGGTCAGTGGCAACACTGCTTCCTGTGTTTCTGAGGCTCAGATAACTAAACACTCTTCCAAAGCATATGATCAAAATGACCCGTGGGTGGGTCAGACTGGAGGCGGGAGCCCCCTCCCCAGCCTCGGAAGGAGGAGCGATGCTGCAGGCCTCTCTGATCTTGTTTTTCTGATCTGTCTGACCTCTTCCACTCCCAGGGTCGAGGTCAGAGGTCCTCCTGTTCTGATTCCATCTTTTACTTGACTCGGAGCCCCACAGTTGTCTGCCTCTTTGAGGTGGTTTAAATACCCAACGTCACTGGGCAGTGGTGGCACACACCTTTAATCCCAGCACTCAGGAAGCAGAGGCAGGTGGATCTCTGTGAGTTCCAGGCCAGCCTGGTCTACAGATCGAGTTCCAGGACAGGCTCTAAAATTACACAGAGAAACCCTGTCTCGAAAAACACCCCCCAAAAAGAATCAAAGAAATGTCTCCCATGGACTCACGTGTTTGAGTGCTTGATTTCAGTTGGTGGTGGTGTTTGGGAGGTTTAGGAAGTGTGGCCTTGCTAGAGGAAGGGTGTCACTAAGGGCGGACTTTGAGAGTTAATAACCGTACCTCACTTCTAGTTCCTGCTCTGCTTCATATAAGTGGTTGAAGATGAGATCTCTCATCTTCATGTTTTTGCCGACATGCATGCCTCCCTGCCATAATGGACTCTTATCCCCCCCCCCCCCCCCCCCCCCGCCCCCGACAACCATAAGCCAAAATAGTTTCTTCTATAAGTTGCGCTTGGTCATAGAGTTTTACCACAGCAACAGAAAGTAACTAATACAGCCCTTAAAAGCATAAACCAATCCCGTGAGGCTGAAGGGCCCTTGTCCAGGGCCTCTGTGTTTCTGTGTTCTCACAGAAGGTTGCTTGAAATCATCAGCATTCACCAGAGTGCCTCAAGGTAACACAGCCAGTGTCTACCTACCCAGGGAAAGTGTGACTCCCCTCAAAGGGTTAATAAAAACCAGAATGATTTTGCATCTAAGTAATGTTTGGCAATGCCCGGATTTATAGTTTTGAGGGGTGCTAGTGGAGCTGAGGATGCTGCTAAGCATCTTCCCATGCACAAGGCCACTGCGGCGATGAGGAGTCACCTTTGCTGAGGCAGAGGAAGCTGGAGAAATCCAGTAGAGTTGACCTTGTCTCCTTCACACTCTGGTGGAACTTGAAGAAATTAAAACACTTCATTCTTTTCACATTATTATTTTTTCCTGTGTGTGAACCCATGTGTGCGCTATGCACGGGAAGGTCGGAGGACAGTGGTCAGAGGGCAGTCTGGGGGACCGGGATCTTTCTGCCGTGTAGGTCCTGGGAATTGAACTCAAGTGGTCAGACTTGGTTGCAGGTGCCTTTATCTGCTAAGCCATTTTGCCAGCCCTTAAAACACCAAGAGTTTCAAAATGCAGACAGCTCATGTCCTGAAGCCCAGCTTGCCTTCTCAGAGTAGGGGACTCTCCAGTTCCTCCAAACTGGGGGGATGACAGTCCCTCTATTAAGGTGCCTCTCCACTCCGCCCAGGCGGGTTTTACTCGGTCCTTTCCTTTCCTCTAAGGGGCTAGCTTGTGTCTTTGGGTCCTTCTCCCTCCTTATTTCAAGCTGAGCCCTTGGCCGCCAGCAGGCACCAGCTACAATGTTGCGCTGGAGAGCCGTCCTGGCTTGAAGTCTCTGCTTGCTCGAAGCATGAGCAAGGATGAGTTTGCAACACACACACCTCAGTTATCTTGGGATCTCAGGCACGCGGGGTTCAATTTGATCGGAATCTTAAAAGGGAAGAGGGAGAGGAAGTCATACAGACCGCGCATGCGGAGATCTGCGTTGCCCTGGCATCTCCTTGTGGGCTTCCTTCCCCTTCCCTGCAGTCATGCCTCCTGTCCCTCTGCCCACAGCCACACCCACCTCTGCACACCCACGTGCAGACAGCCCCTGGCACTCACACACAAGCACGTTGCTTTTAAGCAGCCGTGTCTTCCCTGTGCTGCGTGTCACACACTTACTAGGACCCATGTGGGGCTCACGTGGCCCGGAGAGCTAAGTGACACCGTGGGCCCACCCTGAGGAGAGGTGAGGCCACCACCACCACCTCCCACCCAGAGGCTGCAAGACCTCAGGGTGGTTCCCACTTTCCGGCCAGGCTCTCTCCTCTCACCTCATTTATAGACAAGTCACAACGCCACTCAGAATATTTCCTTCTCTCTGACACAGAAAATCTACTATTGTTTCCAAGAGAGCGAGTAGGGACACTGGCAGGGACGGGTGTGCAGTATTTGAACAGCTTCGTGACTCAGTCCATCTGAATTTCCAAGCATTTTAAGAGCTTTGTCCAAAAAGGAAAGAAAGAAAGAAAAAAAAAAAAAGGTCTATTGTATGGTTCTTGGCACTGAAGAAAATAGCGAGCCTGTTAGAACTCTGTTTCAGATGTGATTTTCAAGTGGGTGATGTAGGAATGCTGTCCCACGGCTAGGGCTTTGCTCTTTTTTTTCTGATTCCTGTTCATTCAGGGGCCCTGGAACTCAAGTTTTCAGAAGCAACTCTTGTTGACATTGAAACATCTTTTCCTGTGATTCCCTCTTAATAAAAAAGGCATCCTGTCCTCAGGCAAAGATCAGGATGTCTTTTAGATGAGTGTGGCTCACTGAATAGAAAGAAAAACACCCTTGAGTATGTATCCAATATCTATTTTATGTATTATATAAAGTGTAGTCCCTTCTTAGCAACCTTCCCCAGACCCCAAACTCTGAGGGCACTCACGTTCCTTCTGTAGTGTGCCACGGGCTTTGCGTGTGACCTGCACCCCCTCCCATGTGTATACACACCCTCCCACTTATTTCTAGACAACTTAACAGCCTACCGTACAACGGAATGCTGTGCACAAAGCTGATGCACTGTATTATTTGGGAGCTAACGACAAGAAGATGAGTCTGTAATATTCAGTACAGACTCTGTTTTCCCCCCAAGTGTTTCGATGCACGGTTGGATGAGCTCATGGGCGTGGGATCCATGGTTACAGAGGCCGGCTGCATACATTTTCAGAGCTGGGTCTTGTACAACTTTACTTCTTTTTTCCCCCCTCAATGCTGTTCAAGAAGGTAGAGAGCTTACTGAGCTTCCCCGACACCTCATATATTCAGTGTTCACTTCTGGGTATAGATGTCATAAAAATGAGCAAGGAAAATTGAGTGTTAAACCTACTCTTCCTTTCTCGGCTTCCCTGGATTTGAATAGTGAGTGGCGATTTTTTTTTTAATATACACACATTTTATGAGTACACATGTGGCCTCCCTCTGTTCTGTCTTTTCCTGTTATTAACTGTTATGTACAAAGAATGGAACATCACGCTCAACCTCTGGGTCCCTCTGAACCATGATGAACTGGTGCCACTCTGGCTGGGGAACCTTGACAGAGTGTGACCAACAATCTATCCTCCTGATAGGAGTGACTGTCTACTCACTTGAGTTCTCTGTCTAGTGCCACACATCCCTAGCAAAACAACTTGGATGTCCTTCTTTCTGGCTTTCTTATAGCTCTCAAGAAGGTTTTTGTTTTGTTTCTACAATAAGAAATATAACATGGTGTCATATGGAGAACCCATGCTACAACAAGGAATGCTCTGGACTGATTCTCATATAAAATAAGACCCTGGACAAGATGAGTTTCTGGAAACAGACACATACAACCCTCCTAGCCCAGGTCATTTGCTGTGAGAGACAGGCTTGACCAGAAGAAACATCTCAGAACATTACTCCCATGTGAGCAGATAAAATGAGTGAGAAACTTGTGTCTGTATGAGATGTTCAGTATTGCTCTACACACCAACCCAACAGCCTTCCCTGGAACCTTGTGGAACATTCTGGAATGTGACTTGTTACTGATAAAAACCGACTCTGTGTCATTTGCCTTCACTGCCCACGTATTTTCTCTCTGTGAGAAGGTAAATTATTAGGTAGGGCTTAGGCAGACTGATGTACTAATTGAAAGCTTTACTTTAAAGAATGTTAAGTGTTTGCGACTCGGTCTCACAGACTGGGATAAAATTGCAGTGCTTGGAGGTAGGTTGCCCATTAGTATAATTATCATTATTATTCTTCTTCAAGCAAGTGGTGAGAAATGAGTACAGTCTGACACTCTCTGCACTTCGGTGGACTGGGAGCAAGAGTGACTTTGCTACGGTTAGGGAGGGCTGAGAACCACAGGGGAATTCCACAGAATAGTCAAAGCCCGGGCTTATTTCACCACCAACTCAATCCTTTACTAAACCTGGACCTTGATAAAACTATCGCCAAGGAAATCACACGTTAGAATGGACCTGGCCAACAGAGATACAATACAACCTGAATATGGAAAATTAAACATCGTAACGGCCACTTTAGGGAAAGCAAGCAAGGAAGGGAGGTGAAGTGACCATCCACAGTAAATGTCACTTAACTCGGTGTACGTCAGACAGCGTCATTTCAGCACGAATCATCGTGCACCTGTTCATACACTGTGCCTGTTCATGGGGCACATATGTGGGGGTCAGGGGGTAACCTCGATGGTGGTCCTTGCCTCCCATAAGGGTCTCTCTAGCTGTTTGTGGCTCTGCACACCAGGCTCGTTAGCCCAGGAGCTCCAGGAATTCTCCTGTTTCTCTACTGTAGGACCTCGCACCACAGGACTGCTGGGATTGCAGGCATGCGCTACCACTCTGGCTTTTACAGGGCTCCTGGGGATGCAAACTCTGGTCTTCACACCGCTCCAGCGTTGAGCCATCTCCCAGGCCCAGTTCTCATGTCACTTTAGTCTCATTTTAAGCAAGAATGGTCTTTATTTTTCATCGCCCTGGCATTCGCCACTCTCCCCTGGAGTCCCATGTGCCAACGGCTGTTAAATCACCCGTCACCCTGAAGGGAACAGTGTTCGATCAGGGTTGGGAACAGATGTCTCGTAGGGCCAAGAAGCATCATCAGCCGTTCTCACTCTGATGAACTGATTCTCACTTGGACTAGAACAGTCTTAATTTGGAATAGGCAAGCATTAAAAAAGACAAGACATGAAGAAAGTTCCAGAACCTGGAACTTTGGGCTAGGGAAAGGGGGGAAAGGAGTCATCCTTTGAGTCTCTGTGGCTCCACTGAGCACTGCGCTGTACTCGAAGAATTCACTGCTTACTTTAATTAATTTATTACTTAGCGTAGTCATTATGTATGTGTGCACATGTGGCCACCAGGGTCAACTCTGAGCACTGTTCCTCAAGAGATGGTCACCTTTTTTTGAGACAATTTCTTTCACTGGGACCTGGAACTTGCCAATTTAGTCTTAGGATGTCTGGCCATGGAGCCTTCTGCCTCTGCCTCCCCAATGCTGGGTAGAATTGCACCACACACCACCTGCCTGGCTTCTCCCCGTGTGTTTCATGTAGGTTCTGGAAAACAAACTCACGTCCTCATGCTTGACTGGCAAGCCCTCCATCACCAACCAGCCCCTCGTGGCTCACTTTGAAGATCTTCAGTCTCCCACCAGAACGCAGCAGCTCCCTCTGTCTAAGCTTTGGCTTACCTTACAGCCCCACCCACTCTCTACTCTGGGAATGATGGCTTCCAGTTTAGCCCCAGCGAAGATTTCTGTTAAGGTGATGTCCAACCGGGCATGTCTGGAAAATCAACTTGTTACCACCACCTAATGCTCAGCCCCAGGTCAAATGCAAGTTCATGGTTTCCAAGAGCCCTTGAACTTGTCGAAAGAAGGCAATGAAGATCACCCTCACAGTTTAAACTGACTGTGACTAGTAACTGATCAAACTTGGCTTTCCTTCTCTCTGTGTGGAGCCATGTGTTGGCACATTCTGCACTCTTGGCATCTCAGGCCTCCTGCTGGCCCCTGGGAGGCAGAGGAGGAGGATGGGCCATGAGCTGCTTCCTTCTCTGCACGCTGCTGTTGACATGTCTGCCTGTGGTTGTCGTTAGCCGCTTATCGGAATGTGTTATTCCTCTTTCCCTGTTCCCTCTTCTTACTTCAATGTGTTATTCCTCTTTCCCTGTTCCCTCTTCTTACTTCACCTGTTTACTTTCACCTGGGGCTCAAGGGCTGCTGGGAAAACATTGGTTGTTGTGGAGATTGTGACCACAACAGATTCAGACTCCTGGCCTCGGGCTGTCCTTTGCCTGGCTCTCCCACATACCTGGGAAGAAAGCAGCTGAGCAGTGGGGTTAACAACAACAAAGACGAACTTTTCCACAGAGCTGAGGCAGGCAGGGTGACTGTTAGGCATTGAATTGTGTCTCTAGGAAGAGCCGTGGACTCCTAAGCCCCAGGACCACAGAAGGCAGCCTTATTTGGAGATGGAGCCTTGACGAAGGTGATCAAGTTAGAATGAGGTCATCGGGTGGGCCTTCCTCCATGACCGATGCCCTCACCCAAGGGAAACTTGGACACAGACATGCATGCACATGGGGAAGATGCCACGGAAGATTGGAATTATAGTACCATGAACCAAGAACCTTCCAGAAGGTGGAAGAGTGACCCAGCACTGACCCTTACCTACAGCCTTCAAAAGAAGTATGGCCCAGAAGCACCGTCTTGGACTTCCGGCCTTCAGAAGCGAGAGAGAACTGGTTCCTAATGTCCCAAGCCACCCTGTTTCTGGTTCCCATTTGCGGCAGCTGGGGGCATCTCATCCTGCAGAGGTCTGAGCACTTCACATGCAGATCTCCGTGACCCACTGAGACACACGCTGTCGTCTTTGTTTGAAAACTGACGTCCGTGGTGCGAAGCTTGAAAGGGTGATTTGAGGTCGCATGAGCTAGTGAAGCCACATTCTGTCAGATCAGTAATTCCCCCTTACCGGCCTCTGCTGCCCCCTTATTCCTTCACATCCCTCCTGTCACCCCGTCCCCTGCGCTTTTCTTTACTGGAAGCTTCTTTATTGTCCTGTCTCCTACACGTTTGCCTTCCTAAGGGTCCCCACCCAAGTCCTCAGAGTCGCTGTTCCCCATGGGTCAGCCATCACGAACATACAGGGGACTTGTTAGCCCCCTGCCTCATCATCCATCTCAGAGCTTGTGACCTTGGACCTCATGGAACGTCCCACAGGCTCAGCCGAGGCAGGGAAGAGTAGCAACCCCTGGTCCTTGTGTACAGGCTTTCCCAATCGAACGATATCACCAGCTTAAACCAGTAGCCGTCCTGCTGAAAGTCTCCTCTCTCTTTCTCTCTCTCTCTCTCTCTCTCTCTCTCTCTCTCTCTCTCTCTCTCATGCCCGGCTCCCCACAATCCCCTCCTGGTTCTAGGGCTAAATTCTGGGGCTAAATTAACATCTTTACACTCAGAATCAGCTGTGTGATTTGTAGGACACAGTGCAAAATTAAAATGTAAACTCCATATTGCTAAACCAAAGAAAAGAGACCATTTTTGTTTTATTTATATATATATATCACACACACACACACACACACACACACACACACACACACACACACACACGGTTTCAGGATGTAGATGCAGCTGGCCCTGAACATACAGAAATCTGCCTGCCTCTTCCCGGAGCTCACCAAGTAGGCTAGGCCGGCTGGCCAGGGAGCCCCAGGGAGCCCCAGGGAGCCCCAGGGATGCACCTGTCTCGGCTCCCCAGTGCTGGGCATACAGGTGCATGCTGCCACGGGTGGCTTCTTTATGTGGGTTCTGGGGCTCACACTCAAGTACTCGCGTTTGTGAGACACGCACTTTACCCACCAAGCTCTCTCTCCCGTCTTCAGTGAAGTCTCCCCCCCCCCCCCCAGCTTGACTGATTTGTGCATGGCCCCCACTCCGCCTTCTCTCTCCCTCTGATGAGCATAACTCTGAGGATGCCATTGAAACAATCACTTATAAGGGCAGGGAGAGGTGGTCGGTGCTTCCTATTCAGAAATCCCGCTCCGGGGCCTAAGTGAGGAGACCTTTCAACCTGGGAGGAGGCTGGACCGGGAGTCAGAAATTCATCAGAACCCTTGTCCAAATGAGGCTTCTTGAAGCTGTAGTCCCTGTCGGTCCCACCACCGTTGTTTGTCTGATATGAGGACAATGTGGCCACGTGGACATCACTTGGGAGGTATGCATCAGAAAGTTCAACGTTGTCGTCTCTCTTCCTATAGCCAGAAAATCCCTGGGAATAATAGTTCAGTGAGTGGGCAAGTTTGCAAAGGCCAAATCCACCAACAGTGGGACTCACTTGGGTATCCATCAGCAAACAGGATCTGGTGTGCAACTTATCCAGCCTGAAGGTGGCCGGGAACCAAGACCTGAGAACAAATTCCCCGGATGGTGGTGGATAGAGCGGACATGGCAGAGGTGTTGGTCGCTCAGCTGTCACAAAATGAGGCAACAGGTGGAGAACAGTAAGCGTAGAGGAGGGCGGCCAGGGGAGCTGGGCTCCGAGAGAGATGAAGGAAGCACGGGGTTCCGGGGCCACTCCCTGCCCCAGAGTCGGCTGCTGGAGGAGGAGGTTAAAGCCAGCTCGGGTGTGTGTGCCAGGGAATCAATTAAGGATGAATACAGAGCTCGAGGCCAGCCCGACCTAATTACTGTGCAGGCGCCCGGATTTCTTTTCATTTGCTGACTACCAATCCAGCCTCCCGGTGGTGTCTATGAAATATACAAGGGGGTGGGAGGGTGGGAATGCGGTGGGTTATCCGGGTTCTAAGACAAAACTCGAAGAACTGAAGGCTGGATGGTCTGCCCAAGTCCTCCATTGCGCCCCTGTGGTGTCTGTGGCAGATACAGCCAGCCTTCTAGGTTGTACTGAGGTACCATCCTTTGGATGACACTGCTTAGATCAGATCCAAGCCTTAGGCACCACGGCATGTTGGTTTTGTGATCTGCTTAGGAATATGATGGGTCTGGTCAGGAGCACCAGAAACCTGCCCTGCCTCCCACATCCATTGTTTCTACCTTCAAAATAGCTTTTCAAGGTTATTTAATGCTACTGTCTAAATGTCATCATCTCTAATGTGCAAAAAGAAAAAAAATGCTTTCATTTACATGAGAAGTGAGATTACTATATAATTTTCCAATTAACTGAATGAAGGCACAAAATACCTGCCCTTAGGTCTTACTTTCTGCCTTGATCATCTTACCCATCCCGAGGGTGGGCAGAAGGGAGAAGAGCCATCAGAAGTGAGTGTTTCTTTCGGGAATGGGCGGGAGACGGCACCTTCCTGGCCCCACATCTGGGTATTAGGCCCTGCAGGTCCTGCTGATTGGTCCGTGACCCCGAGCGTGGTTTCTGAGAACCTTTTGTTGAACACAGGGAGAGGAGGCAGAGTTGGCCAGTTCCAAGCAGAAAATGATCACGGGTAGATTTCATATCGGAGTTTTAAGTGCTGGTAAAAGTTGCATCAAGTTATCCAGTACACTGCAAACCCAGCTTCCTCGCCAAGTGGCTGTAGTTTAGGGATTACTCTGCAGCCCGCAGAAAAGAAAAAGTGTTTTGTTTAGATGCTGGGGGACGCGGGGATTGATCCAGTTTCTTTTAAACTAATCTAACCCAGATGGTGCTCACTGAATAACTTTCTGGGGTTGGTACCTGGTCACAAAACAAAGTGCCCATTCTATAGGGCCTGAAGCCTTTGGTTGGAGCGGCACAGAGGGCCTCCGACCAGACCTGTTTGGAATCAAATAGTGAGTGTAATCTAGAGATGGTCACTTCAGACTAACGGACAGGGAGAGCACATGCAGAGGAATTGTTTGGGGTAATAATTTAATTGGTTGATTCATATCTCTTCCCCCTGCAGCACATAGTCTTTCCTCTGTATTCATGGTTCCTGTGTCTGTGGATTCAGCTAACACTAAAAACAGAGACTGAAAACAGAAACAAAAACAAAACAATAAACTCACGTGCATCCTGAGCATAGACAGACGTTTTTGTTCAGCACTTCCCAAATAACACAGTATAAAAACCACATAGAAAGCACTTTAGTTGTGTATTACAGTCGGTGTCCCGAGTGATCAAGAGATGGATTCCCACACATGCTGGTATACTTCATGGCTACATGAAGGCGTCATGTGTTTTTTGTTTATTGGTTTGGTTTTAGAGACAGGATCTTGCTATGCTCTTAATGGATGAGCCATCTCTCTAGCTGTATGCCTGTGTGAAAGTGATGCATAATTGTATATGTGTGGATGTCCACCAAGAAAACATCCACTCAGACATATGTGACTATCTAGGGGGATGTATAGGACTCAGTAAGTCAGTGGGCCAGTGTTCAGAGAGACAGAAGAAGGAGAACTCCAAGTCTGGGGAAACGTGGGGAGGCCTCCAGGTGGGAAGACGATGCGGCTGCATGGGACCTGGTGCCCCTCAACCATGTGAAACACTCACAGCTTAAGGCAGAAAAGCCACAGAACCAAAGTTCCCATCACAGGGAAGCCCGTAATGGTTAGAATTATTTCTTCCATATTGAGACATTTGGGAATACTTGAATTTTGAGTGCTATTGAACAGCATATGGGGAAAGTTTATGTTTTATGCCTTTGGCAGTAGGACTGTTTGGCTTTAAGACAACCAAGCAGTTTTATTGTCAAAGGGAATAGTTGTTGTGTTGAGGAAGGGTGCCTGAGAACCAGGAACCAGACATCAGGCACTTGAAAAGATCCTCTCTCTCTCTCTCTCTCTCTCTCTCTCTCTCTCTCTCTCTCTCTCTCTGTGTTTGTCTGTCTGTCTGTCTTTCTCTCTGTGTGTGTCTCTGTATGTCTCTGTCTCTCTGTTTCTCACTCTGTGTGTACACGTGTGTGTGTGTGTGTGTGTGTGTGTGTGTGTGTGTGTGTGTGCCTTCTCAGCATCCTAAAACTGGAGGTAAATGGCCCACGACATTATCCCCTCGTGAAGTTGAGCCCCTTCTCATCTACCCTTCCCCGAGACGCCGTAGTCCTGAGTTCGTACTAAGCCTGAAAGCAGTGCACTTGGGGTGCTGGTTGCTCTTCCCCTCTTTGGGTTCCTCTTTTCAACAAACCCTGGATGGCAATTCTCTGTTTTTCTGTCTTTATCTTACTAGCTCATTTTTCAATACTGCAACCAAAATACCTCAAGCTGGGTAATCTTATACAAAAAGATGTTTTAGATGGCTCATAGTTCTTGTTCAAGGTCAAAGGCCAACATCTGGTGCTGATCTCCTTGCTGGAGGAACCTTGAGGCATCACGGGGCATCACATGTGCAGGGGTACCCGCTAGTCTCATCCTCTTCTTAGGTAGCCTCCAGTGTTGAATTGTGGGAGTGCTATTCTAATGATATTACCCAAGCCTAGTTACCAGCTGCTGAACTCTGTAGTCTGATTAAGTGTCTAAACCGTAATCCCTCCAGATAATAATTAAATTTCCACCTGAACCCGTGGGGGACGCACACAAACCCCGTGCAAACCATAGCCCTCATATTCTCCCCCAGGGAATGAAATGGACATCCTCAGTCACTGGTATATGATGCTCTCCCCAGCTCTCTACCACCCACACACAACTGTGATGGACACACAAGCCTCCCGTTCTACAGAGGAGGGCAAGTCGCGGCAGCAGTGAAGAACAGCTTTTTAATAGGAGCTGATTGGGGAAGGTTCTAGAGCTTGTGTTCTCTCCTCAGGGCTCGCAGCCTCACTGCTCTTTCCTCTGGCACCTTTTGTTCAGGGCTGAGGCTCTCCAGAGTATCACCCTAGGCTACCCCACGCTCCCGTCCCCACCCCTCTCCACACTCATCAGTATGTGTTCCCTTAGCATTCCATCAGAGGCTCCAGTTCTCCAACTTTGCTCACATCGTGGTTAGGTCAGACGCATAGTGGATATGGTGGCTGGAGGCTAGCCCAAGACACCGCGGTCTCTTCTCCATCCTTTGTAATTTAACTTACCTCACTTGAGGCTTCCTGGCAGCAAGATCTTTGTTGCTGTTGTCTGTTCTTCTGGGTTTTGTTTTCAGTTGGGGTCTTGCTGGGTGGCCCTGGATGGCCTGAGACTCACTGTGGATACCTGACTTGCCTCAGACTCACCGAGCCCCTCTCTTGCACGCACCCTGCATGCAGGGGCTATAGGCGTGAGCCACATTGCCTAGCTGCAAGTTGTTTATTGTTTTAAGACTTATTTTTATTTTTCTTATCTCTATATGTGGTGGTCTCTCTGTGTGTATGCTACCTACATGTGGGTATCTGAAGAGGCCAGAAGAGGTAGTTACAGAGGGTTATGAGCTGACCAACGTGGGTGCTGGGAACCAAGCTCGGGTCCTCTAAAGAGCAGCAAGTTCCTTTTAACCAGTGAGCCATCTCTCCAGGGCCCTGCTGCAAGTTCGTAAGTCAGAGAAACGGTTTCCCCGGTGAGGTTTGGAGAGCTGGTGGGACGGGGTGAGGAACACCATCACAAAACAAAACACTGTTTTGTCACTTTTCAAAGTCTCAACAATGTTTTACTTAACGTAAGCAACAGCTATAAGGATTCCAGATTGTTAATGCAGAGTAAGCTAGCGGCTAAAACCAAGAACTCCGCACTCTTTGTGGCAGAACAGAACAGAAGGATAGTTCCTGCTCTGACCGTTGTTCTGTGAAATTGGAAAATCAAGGAAGGATTACTCCATGTAATCACTTAAGGATCGAGGCTCCTTCCCTTTTAGGACAGCCCCATCTTTTGGGGTCCCAGTCTGCACATTGTCCATGTAGGATAGGCAGTGGGAGAGCAAGAACGGGGCGTCCCACAGAGGCAGGTTTCAAGGACCAGCTTTCCAAGTGGCAAACATCACTTTGCCCTCTTCCCGTTGCCCAGAACTTCCACTGGCCAGTTCTCTGGCAGTCCCCAACCTCTAGACGCCACTAGAACGAAGGCGGGCTTCCTCCCATGCCGAAAACACCTCCGACATAAGCTTCAGTTCTCCTCATCCGATGGGCTTGGGGACAAGGGTCTGAACTCAAGAACAGTAGTCGCTACCATGGCCACCGCTGGCCTCCTGTGACTTCTTCCCCCTCCGGTAGCGCTGGCCTCCTGTGACTTCTTCCCCCTCCGGTAGCGCTGGCCTCCTGTGACTTCCCCCTCCGGTAGCGCTGGCCTCCTGGACACGTGATGGATCTAGTTTTCTTTACCTTAGGCCTCCTTCTAAAGTGCTCAGAGATGGTTCCCTCAGGGCTTCAGGCATGCTAGGCAAGTACTCTACTTAACCACACTGGGCCCTGACATCACTGTTTTTGTTTGGTTTCGGTGATGCTGGGGCTTGAACCCAGGGCTCTGAGTACGCCCAGCAAGCACTCTACCTCTAAGTGGGTGTTCCCAGCCACCCACCCCCTACCCCACCCCCACCCCCGCCAAGTTCACTTTCTTGGTCTTGCTGCTCTTGGCATGTAGGGTCTAATGGCGGACTCTTTGCCTGCAGAGGAGGCCTCCTAACACCCATAAGAGCGCCAACTCGGGGCTCTAAACACATCCAACAAACACGAAAGAAAAACTACCTTTTATCATGCAGAGACACCTCTGGAGTGTGGGAATGGAAGGGTGCGGTCTCTTATCAGAAGCATTCAGCGGAGGAGGGTGCCACTTCAATTGTTTTTTTAGAGACAGAACAATTGAATTCCATTCTCTTTCCAGAATGGTTGTGAAATTGTCCTCTGGTGATGTGGGGACTTCAGCACCTGGATGTGGGGCCACTGGCTGATGGATTAGCGTACAGAGTGACTCAGGCAGCCTTAGCCCTCGGAAAACTTGGAGAGTCTGATTTCAAAAGAGGAAGAGGGAAGAAGAATGGATAGTCCGTCTGGCCTTGGTTGTTGACTCGACAGCCTAGAATCACCTGGTGTCCTCATTAGGGTCCCTACTGCTGTGATGAAACACCAGGACCAAAAGCAAGCTGGGGAGGAAAGGGTTTATTCGGCTTACACTTCCACATCATAGTCATTACTGAAGGAAGTCAGGACAGGAACTCAAGCAGGGCTGGAACCTGGAGGCAGGAGCTGCTGATGCAGAGGCTGGGGAATAACGCTTACTGCCTTGCTCAGTCTGCTTTCTTATATAGATCCCAGAACCACCATCACTCACAATAGGTTGGGCCCTCCCTCATCAATCACTAATGGAGAAATGCCCTACAGCAGGATCTTACAGAGGCGTTTTCTCAGTTGAGGGTCCCTTCCTTCAGATGACTCTAGCTTGTGTCAAGTTGACGTAAAACTATCCAGTCTTAGCGAGAGATTGTCTGGCCAGGTTCACCT
Source organism: Peromyscus eremicus (assembly GCF_949786415.1). Lineage (NCBI taxonomy): Eukaryota > Metazoa > Chordata > Mammalia > Rodentia > Cricetidae > Peromyscus > Peromyscus eremicus. The sequence goes on along the minus strand of NC_081428.1, from coordinate 7,774,457 downwards.
GTGAGCGTGTGTGTGTCTTGAGGGTGTTAACTGATGTGGGAAGGTTTAGGCTGAGGGCGGGGGTGCCATTCTCCAGTTTTAGGCCCTGGACTACAGAGAGTGCAGAGAAGCCGCCCAGTGCTTAAGCATGCTCCACTCAGACTGGGGGTGTCACGTGACTGGAAACTTCCCATTACTACTGCCTGTCCAGTCCATCCTCTGCAGTGATGGACTGGAACCTGGAACTGCAAGTTAAAATAAACCCTTTCTCCCAAAAGCTGCTTTTTTCCAGTTTTTTTTCTTTTTTTTAATTTATTTTATTTTATCATTATCATTATTATTATTATTGTTTTTTTTTTTTTTTAACCACAGCAACAGAAATGAAACTATAACAATTAGGAACATTTGAACGTTACTTAAAGGCTGTGAGTGAGAAGGGGGAAGGGGGAAAAGAGGAAGGATGGAGGGAGGGCAGCTGACCCTCTGGAGCTCAGCAGTAGCCGCTCTGAACCATGAGAGCAGCCACTGGCCTGGCTGCTTGTCTCTGAGTTGTCTAGAGACCTGAGGGGTAACCAGAGATGCATGGGGAGAGGCTGTTCTGCATCCCACCAATGGGAGCACTATCTTAATTAGTGTTCTTCAAGATGCACACTAACAGTAACACCTCAGAGTTGTACAGCAGTTTATGGTAAATAAAGGATGTTTATGCCCGTTACATCATTTGACTCTCACAGCAAATCCTGGGGCACCAGTCTTGAGAGGTAAGCATCTGTGGTGGTTTGAAAGAAAATGGCCTCCAAAGGCCGTAGTACTATTGGGAGGTGTGGTGGTATTGTGTTTCCCAAAATATTGTGCACCCTAATAAACTTATCTGGGGTCAGAGACAGAACAGCCACTAGACACAAAGGCTAGAAAATGGTGGCACTCACACCTTTAATCCTAGCACTCCAGAGGTAGAAATCCCTCTGGATCTCTGTGAGTTCAAGGCCACATTGGAAACAGCCAAGCATGGTGACACACGCCTTTAATCCCAGAAAGCGAGCCTTTAATCCCAGGGAGTGATGGTAGAAAGCAGAAAGGTATATAAGGCATGAGGACCAGAAACTAGCAGCATTTGGCTGGTTAAGCTTTTGGCTGGTTAAGCTTTTAGGTTTTGAGCAGCACAGTTCAGCTGAGATTCATTCTGGATGAGGACTCAGAGGCTTCCAGTCTGAGGAAACAAGACTAGCTGAGGATCCGGCGAGGTGAGGTAGCTATGGCTTGTTCTGGTTCTCTGACCCTCCAGCATTCACCCCAATAACTGGCTCAGGTTTCATTTCATTAATAAGAACTTTTAAGATTCCTGCTACAGGGAGGTGTGGCCTTGTTGGAGGAAGTGTGTCACTGTGGGGGCAGGCTTTGAGGTCTCCTATGTTCAAGATACTGCCCAGTGACGCAGTCCACTTCCTGTTGCCTTCTGATCAAGATGTAGCCAACACCATGTCTGCCTGCAGGCCACCATGCTCCCCACCATGATGATAATGGACTGAACCTCTGAACTGTAAGCGGCCACCCCAGTGAAATGTTTTCCTTTCTAAGGGCTGCTGTCATGGTGTCTCTTCACAGCAGTAGAAACCCTGACTACTACAGCATCATAGTCGAACAGCATTTGAACCTTGGACGTGACTTAATCCCTTGCTCCCTCCCACCTTCACTGGCTTGCTCACAAGTGTTCCGAAGCTTTGTGGGACTCTGCACCCGTGCCAGTGAGATGTAGGTCTTGGCGCTGATTGTATTTGATGGAGTGCAAGTGAACGATCACTGAAGAATGATGTGTTTAATGCACTAGCACAAGAATGACACATTTAACTCCTGCCCACACCTATGTTTGCACACACACACACACACACACACACACACGCACACTCATGAGTGATATACTTAATGTAAGACACACATCCATGTGCACACGCATGCATGTGCACACACACACAAGAATGACGCATTTAACTCCTGCCCACACCTATGTTTGCACACACACACACACACACACACACATGCACACTCATGAGTGATAGATATACTTAATGTAATACACACATTCATAAAATACACACACAAGAATGGTGTATTTTATCTGAGTCCTTAGGTGTCTCATGCGGCTGGTGGGTTTGTGTGCCTGCTCTGATCAGGAGTCTCACTGTCTGTGGCAGACCTGGCTCAGGGGAGTTCTGCAGAGAAGCACAAAGCTAACTAATCTTGGTTTGCCCATAATGCCCCCAGCTTTTCCTGCGAAACCTCCCTCCTGCCCTACGTAACACCTGTTACTCTCGTGGGACACTCGTGTTTCTCTAGAAATCAGCCATTTTTAGAATTCTGGTCTCCAGTCACTGCACTGTTTCTATACAAGCGAGTCTCACTGTCAGGGTGATGAGGATGCTCTCGAGAACGATTTTCAATAATGAAGACCTTCACTTAAAATGTTTTATTACATGTATTTCTTTGCATGTGAGGGGCACACAAGTGCTGTGGCACTTACGTGGGCACCAGAGGACAACTGGCAAGGGTTATTTCTCTTCACCATGTGGGTTCTGGGCGTGGAACTCAGGTCGTTAGGCACTGGGGGCAGGCATCTTTCCCTGCTGAGCCTTCTCTGCATCTTTCCGGGGATGGAAGGGAACTCCCAGCTCCCACTGCTCTTTAGGGACCCATTCTTCCACAAACTCCTCATCTTTATTTATAAACGGAGAACATAAAAACCCTTTATCTAGTCTTCTCTGAGATCTCCCCAGGCCCAGCCTTTAAAGTGCTCTTTTGAGGAAGATTCTGCCTGGGGAAGCTGCTGGAGTTCTGATAATTTAGTGTGGCCGTTTGCCAGGGAAGAAGATCTGGGCAGTAATCACAAGATGTGCCCAGACACCTGAGCTGACGGGAAGACCTGTACCCATTGCACAATTAGCCCGCACCCATCAGTTTAACCAACACAGTGTCTCAGGTAACACTGGACTTTAAAGACAGATTTTTAAGAAGAATATACACTTCTACTTATGCTGGACATTGTGTCTCATACCTGTAAACCCAAAATTTGGGTAGCTGAGGCAGGAAGATTGCCATGAGTTCGAGGCCAGCCTGGGCAACATGGTAAATGATGGGGCAGGCTGCTGGGATACAGTGTAAGAGACCCTGTCACAACATAAAATAATAAAAATGAACAGGGTGTGGTGGCATCCCCCTGTGACCTTAGCACTTGGATCAGGAATTCAACATCAGCCTCAACTAAACAGCAAGGTGGAGGCCAGCCTGGGCTACGTGAGGCATTGTTTCAAGAACCAAAACTGAACAGTTCACTTCAGTTTTATCCTGAGATGGTAAACAGGGTTAGATTCTAAAATTCCTGCCTGAGACAATGAGGACATAGAGCATGTTGACTTTGACCATCCAATATCGTCCAGAGAGAATTCGCAGCCAAAGCCAGCAGTAGTAAATATCTCTTGAAAGATGTTGACTTTTGAACCAGCTGAGAAAGCATGGGGTGGGGAAGCTGAGTGGTGAGTGCACAGCACACTGGAGAGAGTGGGCTGGCCCCCCACTCCAGAGAAGTGGATACACTCAGAGACACCTTGGCAGCAGGCTGCCCCACTCCGCTTTCTTTTGAGGTGCCCTTGATCCAGAGGGAATCCCCATTTATAGTAAGAAGCTTCTCCATCTTTAGTTCCTCTTCTATGGCTGCTCTGGGATAGTTCTCTGTCTACTCTTCTTACATTTCTTCAGTGTGTGTGTGTGTGTGTGTGTGTGTGTGTGTGTGTGTGTGTACCCGATGTGGGTGCATTCTTGCTATGGCATTTGTTGTGGAGGTCAGAGGACAAGCTGTGGGATTGGTTTTCTCCTCTACCGCGTGGGTCCCGGGTATTGAACTCAGGTTGTGTTGGTGGCAAGCGCCTTTACACACTGAGCCGTCTCCTTATCCCCTCTGGGGCATTTCACTGCTCTGCCCTCAAAGGACTTCCTAGCTCACAGTTGTGATTGCTTATGACCTTTCTTGGCATGATCTCAATGTGTCTGGATTGTATTCCTCTCCCCTGCTCATTTCTTTTGCTGTATTTACACTGGGACTCATGAGTGCTCATTTCAAGCAGTCTCTTGTCCATATTCACTTTCATGAATATGAAATGTGTTGACTACAACTCACAGAAAGAAATATAATTTGCACATGATCTAGAACTCATTTGATGTATATTGATATATACAAATACATATATGCATAGGCTTCTCCTGGCTTTAATCCAAACATACTTAGTTTTAAAATCTTTCCTTAAAAACAGTTCTTGGGCGGTGGTGGCGCACGCCTTTAATCCCAGCACTCGGGAGGCAGAGCCAGGTGGATCTCTGTGAGTTTGAGGCCAGCCTGGTCTCCAAAGCGAGTTCCAGGAAAGGCGCAAAGCTACACAGAGAAACCCTGTCTCGGAAAAAAAAAAAAAACAGTTCTTAAATCTATAACTCTGTGCCCCTCATGTGTACCAGGTCATTCCAACAGTTACTGGTAGAAACCAAATTGCCGCAAACTTAGTGTCTCAAAACAGCACAGAGGGGCTGCAAGGATACCTCAGCCAGTGTGAATATAACTGGCCCCCATAAGCACAACAGGAGCGGCACTAATAAGAGGTGTGGCCTTGTTGGAGGAAGTGTGTCACTGTGAAGGCAGGCTTTGAGGTCTCATATATGTTCAAGCATATATGTCTCCCAGCAAGACAGAACACTTCCTGTTGCCTTCAAGGCAAGATGTAGGACTCTCAGCTCCTTCTCCAGCACCATGTTGGCCTGCATGACACCATGTTGTCCCATGATGATAATGAACTAAACCTCTGAAACTGTAAGCTACCCAATGAAATGCTTTCCTTTGTGAGAGTTTACGTGGTCATGGTGTCTCTTCACAGCAAGAGAAACCCTGACTAAGACAGTCTGTAAAGCTTGTGCTTGATTCTCAGAGCCCCTATGAAAAAATGCTGAGCAGACATGGTAGACAGAGCCCCTTGTAATTCCAGCAACTGAGAGGTGGGGACAGGCACATCGGCTGCCATCTAACTAGGCTAGCCTACTTGGAAAGCTCTGGGCCAATGAGGGACCTTTTCTCAGTGACAAAGGTGGACAGCACCCCAGAGGACACATCAGAGGTTGTTTTCTGGCTTCCATGCACGTGTGAGCACAGGTGCATGCACTCACACTTGTGCATGCGCACACACATGCACACACAGAGAACAGATGCACATATGCTCCTGTGACAGTCTGTGACTTTCCTCATTGCCGTGAACAATGACCCGAGGAGGAGCAACTCAAGGAGGAAGTGTTTATTCAGGCTCATGGTTTGAAGGGAGAGTCCATCGTGGCGGGGGAGGGGTGGCAGCCGGAGTGTGACACAGATGTGCCCACTGTGTCCAGTCAGGAGGCAGAGAGATACGTGTGTGTGTGTGTGTGTGTGTGTGTGTGTGTGTGTGTGTGTGTGTGTGGTGGGGGGGGCTCGTCTGCCTTTCTACTTTTTTCTCATTTAAATTTGTCTTTCTTTTTTCTTTCTTCTTTTGTCTTGGTCTCTGTGAGGGTGTGTGTGTGTGTGTGTGTGTGTGTGTGTGTGTGTGTGTGTGTGTTAGTGCATGAATCTGTGTATGTACATGGAGCTCAGAAAAGGACATCAGCCCCCCCCCCTCCCCAATCACTCTCTACTTATTTCTCTGAGGTGGGGGGACACAGGGCTTACATTTTCTCAGCTGCACTGGAAGTCACTGATCCTGTCTCTGGCCCACTTGAAGCTGGGTTACAAGCACGCACTGAATGCCCGGCGTGTTATGTGGGTGCTGGAGCCTGTACTCTGGTCCGCACGATGGCGATGGCGTGGCCAGTGCTGCCACCTCTATAGTCTCCCTTTTCCCTTCTCGTTCAGTCTGCAGACCCCATCTGCATTCGGGGTAGGTCTTCCCCCTCAGTTAAACCTTTCTGGAAGCCTCACAGACGTGCCTGCGGATGCTCTCAAATACCGTCGAGACTGTTACAGAGCACTTCCATCCAGGACCCCAGGACCCAGAGCTCTGCTGTCTCACGGCTCCACCATCCCCAGAACCCTGTCCTGTCCTTTATCCACTAGAGCAGCAAACCATCCTTCGAGTAAACAACCAGCTTTAAGCCCAAGTCATCCTCTGAGAATTACTTTGAAGTTGCAATCAGCTGGCCACTCAGCAGGGTTCTGGGAATTGGGGGTTGATGGGCAGGAAGTTTTAAGGAGATGTCCAAAGGGATCTAGACAGTGGAGTCCCTGCCTAGCACATTTCAGGATAGACACTGGCCCTTCCAAAGTATCCACCCTGATTTCCTGCAAGTAGAATGTGCCCCACAGAGTGTTGAGACGCCATAAAGAAATCCTGAACTACTGGTACTTGTCAGAGGCTGCCTCCCAGCATGCCATGCAAGGAGCCTATGAAGTTGAGGCCTGGAGGTAGATGAGCAACAACCAGATTTATACTCTGCGTGATTTCCTTTTGCTGTTCATGTTAGACTTTGCTTCTCTGAGCAGGATAGACTACCAAAGAAGGAGGAGGAAGAGGGGGAGGGGAGAGAGGAGAAGAGGAAAAGAAGAGAGAGGAAGGGAGAGGAGGGAAAGAGAGGAAGAGAGGAAGAGGAGGAGGAGAGAGAAGAGGAGGAGAGAGAGAGAGAGGAAGAGGGGAGAGAGTGGGGGAGAGAGAGGAGAAGGAAAGAGAGAGGAGGAGAGAGAGAAAGAGAGGGGCTAGGGTAAGTGGGCATTTGCAGCCTTCCTCGGAACACTCGGGTAGGAATGGATGACTCTAGGCCAAACTGCCTCACCTCTTTGCCTGTGAGCTTCCAGGAAGCCCAGGCACCTCAGTCAGGAATTACACTCCTGAGAGATTTTCAAACCAGAGCAGGACTCACATAGGCATGGGTCGTCTGTGTGGGGATCAGACACTTCTGGAACTGCCCTTCCTCCCCAATGCCTCCCTGTCAGAGTCTGCCCAGCGCATCCCACACACACCTCAGCAGAAAGTCCCTGGCTCTGCTCCAGGAAGCCTTGCTGTTGACCTTATGAGGTGTGAGAAGGAGGAAGAGAAATCCATGTTCTGGCCAGAACTCACTTCCTCATTTCTGAGAACCGGCCCATGCTCCAGACATGCCAGGCTATGGGTCCTCAGAGCTTCTCAGAGCCCAGGCCCAGCCTGGCTCCTCCAACTGCGTGAGAAGTCACCGGGGAGACTGGGATGCGGAGCCTCTTCTTGTTCCTGTGGCTGCTGGAACAACTTCCAAGATGGGTAGCTGTGCACATCAGGATCCCTACTCCTGTAGTCCCAGAGCTCTGGAATCAAGGATCAGCGGAGCCACACACCCTCTAAGGGCCCCCCTGCACCCCTCAGTTTCTGCTGGTAGCCTGCCATCCTTGGCTTTCCTGTCAGTCCAATCTTCTCGTAACTGTCAGAATTCTGTCTTTCTTTTTCCACATGGCATTAAGGGGTCTCTGAGTTCAGTATGCCTTCCTTTCAACTAATTATTCCTGCACTCCTGTTTTCAAATGAAGTAACACTCTGAGGCACGATAGAATCTGGAGATGCCCTGTTCAACCCACAACGAAGATCGCCCTCCCCCAGCTTCTTCCTGGCAAGCCTTAACCCACACAGGCAGTCCTCCCCAGCTTTCCTCTCTGGGGTGAGGCAGGCCCAGGAGTGGTTTCCTGAAGCTGAATGGCACCCCTCACTCCAGGAAGGCCTGGAGATCAGAAAAGTCTATTCTCCCTCGGAACGGGTGTCCACATGCCCAGGGACACCCACTCAGCATAGTTTCCCACTGTATAGAAGCTCTTCCAGATTCCCTGGGCTCATGGCCAATCCCTTAGTGCACTGCCTGAAGGGATGGAGCCCTCCAAGCCTCGCAGCAGGCCATCACAGACCAAGGTACCTGGTCCACACAAGAAAGCCAGCATCTGGCCTCACAGCCCCCTGCCTTGACCTCATTGGTTACCTGCCTCAGATCGGCTGTAGGAGCTGCACCCCACGCCTTCTTAACCCAGCTGCTCCTGCCTCAGAGAAACTAGCATCTCCTTGCTATGAAATCTGTGCAGGAATGGGGAGGGGAGCTTCCTGGGGCCCCTGTAACCCAGCTGAATATTTTTCAGGTTATTTAACCAAACTCCTGCAAAACCACACCGCCTATGCCTGTGACGGGGACTATTTGAACCTACAGTGCCCACGGCATTCTACAATAAGTGTCCAATCGGCATTTTATGGGCAAGATTACCAAATGTGTGGTTCCCAGGAGCCCGCCTCCCAGAGGGAAGAAAACCTGACCTGCGTGGCATCCACCACTTTGCAGGTATTGCGTTTCGTGGATGTGCTAAAATCATGAAATGTTTTTTCCTCTCTCCTCTCTCCCCCCCCTCTTTCTATGTTCATATATGTGTGATTCTATGATTCACTCAAAGCAAAAATTCACGAAAACCCCAATCACTAATTTTTTATAGGTGAGCTATGACTAGCTTCTCAAAGGTCTTTGCCGTACAGTACAAATGGAATCCCTATGTGATGAAGTGTTTCCTTAGCATTCTTTCAGGATGAAGTTAGTCACCGGAACACTCTTTACTGGAGTGAAGCAAAGCAGCCATGTTGGATTTCAACCTCTAGGCCCACATCACTGATAAATGCCCCAGTGGGAACCCCGGTGACTCTGATGCCTGCATTGGCCGTCATGATGAACTTCTTCTTAGAGAATGGCCCAAGGGACAGAGCAATAGCCATCTTTGGTTCCTCATGGCTTGCTTCCCTACCTGTAGACAACCATGTCACTCTCATGTAGAGCTATTTTGAGTGGTCTTGGTTGATTTTTTTTTCTTCTGAAAAGTACAACTTCTTCTTCCTCCTCCTTCCCTCCTCTTCCTCCTCCTCATTCTCTTCATCTTCTTCCTCTTCTACTTTTTCTCCTCTTCTTCTCCTCTTCTCTTCCTTCCTCCTCTCCTCCCCCTCTTCCTTCTTCTCTTCCTCCTTGGGCACACTTGGGGAAAACTGGTACATACAGAGGTGGAATCGTTCACTGGTTGTCAGTTATACATGCAACTTTCCCCCTTACTGGGGATGGACCGAACCTAGGACCTCCTGCGTGCTGAGCAATCACTGTACCGCTAGGCGAGCTGGAACCTCAGCCCTTTTTCACGTTTCGTCTTTGAGACTGTCTTGCTAAGTTTCCCAGGCTAGCTTTGAACTTGCTCTGTAGCCCAGGTAGCCGTGAACCTTCCATCCTGCTGTCTGTATGCAGTAGCTGGGGTTACAGGCCCGTGCCACTGTGGTCTACTTTATCCAAGCAGTTCATAATCTGTCATCTCAGCTCCCTGGCCCAGATTACTAAATCGCTGGCCTGGGCTTTATTATGATGATGATTTGTAATGCCTCTCAAGTTCTTTACAGCAAGTGGCAAGTTAGAGGTCAGCTTGATTATGGTCAGCATAGAGTATGTAGGAAGGTAAATTCATCAGAAGATCTAAGGAGACTTCTGTATGTTTTTTTAAATACCCACAGAGAAGCAAAAATATTAGATGAAGAAAAGATTTTTCTGTTTTTCATACTACTTTGCTTTTAGTCCAAAAACTGTAGCATGTGGATAGTTATGTAATTAGCAAACAGCACAAAAGAATGTATCTGGCTGAATCCCCTGACATGGTTTCCACACTGTGATGAGTGATGATAACTCGTTTCTTTGGAAGTCAAGTATAGTGTCTTTGAGTGCCCCTACCCTGCCTCAGTTTCTCCCTTGGGAGCCTCCCCTCTAAGAGCCATACTCCTGCTGGCCACCTGGCTCTCTCCTCACCCAACCCAGGTGCCCAGCCTCTCCGTTGCCCTCCAAGCTGCGTAGAAAGAATGCTGGCTAGCACCCAGAGGACGGAGTATCTACTTGGTGAAAGTATGAACTACTGGCACTGAGGCCTGCTTACTGAGCCTGGTGCCCTGAGGGAAGAGGAAGTTCCATTTAGGCTGACATGTCAACATCCATGAACGCAGTTCTGATGCTACTCAGAGGGTTAGCTTGCCAGAAACATTGCTATGCGTGGCCCTTTCACTCCGCAAACAGGAGTTCCCTTCCGCTGGGACTTCACACCACACTGGCAGCTGGGTCAGTCTGTGTCCCACGGGGCAGTGGTGTTTAAGGTAGGAACAGGTTAGCATCCGCCAGGGTAACTACCGTGGTGTCTCTCTGCATTTTGCAGTTGGTAACAGGGTTTGAGCCTGCCCTGAGGTCACAGTGGAGGAGCCTTACAGGAACACCTGAAGGCTGTGTGATTTACCAAGACCATTAGCCATACCAGCGTGTGCCATCATCTGAGAGCTGTGCTTCCCAGGGGCCTAAAGGGTTCCCCTGGGAAATCTTTCTGATTGACAGATCCACATCTCCTCGGGCCCTGAAGTGGCAGGGTAGGTGACATGGCAGGACCAGTATCCTTCATGGAAATACATGATCCTTGAGCTGTTAGAAGAACTTGGTAACTCAGAAAAAAGCTCAAAAATCTGCAAGGCAGTCAGTCCTAAAGTATGAGTAGATTCTTGGGAACTTTTCCTCTTCTGAACTTGGTGTCTCTTTCATCAGAATCAAGACCAGGACCTGAATTCATTCTGTGTAGAGCTTTCTCTGGGAACCATAGCCCAGAGGAGCAGTAAGAAGTCTGGATCTTTCCATGATGCAGCATAGGGTGTTCCATAAGCTGAGAGAGAGAGACAGGGAGAGAGAGAGAGAGAGAGAGAGAGAGAGAGAGAGAGAGAGAGAGAGAGAGAGAGAGAAGCAAACAGACACAGAGAGACATAGAGAGACACACACAGAGAGAAGTATTCCATTAAAGAAATCACTCAGTAGCAAAGTCATGGGCCCATGCCCTTGAGTTTGTCTAGGGTGGGCATCAGCTTTATATATTTTATTTGGTAGAAAAAGTTTGGGTGTTTGAAGTCTTTCCCAAGTCCCTGGGGCCTGTGTGGGGCCATTTCTAAAGGTAAGGAGATGTGGCCATGATTCTTGGCCATTATGGCTCTCTCAATTTTAAAGCTGGAAGTGCCCTCCAGCTGAACAATGAGGTGACTTGATATCACTCATGTGCTCTAGATCCTCTGAGGGACTGAACTTTTTAAGATTAGCCAGAGTGCCCACTGGGGCTGGTTGAGGCCAGCTCTCCTGTGGCCCTGGTTCTCTGGACTAGGTTCTTTCTTCTAAAAGTTACAGGGGGCTGCCCACCACCCACGTGTGCTTCCATCGTAGACACAGCTCAGGCCAGACAGGGAAGCCTCGTGCCCTCAGAGCCCAGAACAACCCAGGTTTGGGTCCCAGCAGACACTGTGTGTCGTTTACAAGCCTATGCTTTTCTACCCCTCCTTCCAGAAGGTGCTGGATGAATGCCAGAACCAGCGGGCCTGCCACCTCCTGGTCAATAGCCGCGTCTTCGGACCTGACCTTTGTCCAGGAAGCAGTAAATACCTCCTGGTCTCCTTTAAATGCCAACCTAGTAAGTAACCTCTGAGGGGGGGACAGTGTGCTTGGGATTGGCCCCTTGTTTCATGGACACTCCTGATTCAAGTCCTCTGCCCATGGTGTTCATCCAGCCTCAAATCCCTTAATAGGAATGTCAGAGAGAAAGACACATGTGTGTACTCATGTGTCCAAATCTGCGAATGTAAAAATCTTTCTCTGTGTGTAAAACTAGATTGTTATGATGCTGAAAATATCCACAGAGGGGAAGGAATACAAGTGGTGTCCCTCAAAGTGAGGAACAGATTCTGCTTTTCTTTTTTTTTTTTTTTTTTTTTTTTTGGTTTTTCGAGACAGGGTTTCTCCGTGTAGCTTTGCGCCTTTCCTGGAACTCACTTGGTAGCCCAGGCTGGCCTCAAACTCACAGAGATCCGCCTGGCTCTGCCTCCCGAGTGCTAGGATTAAAGGCGTGCGCCACCACCACCCGGCAGACTCTGCTTTTCAAAGGCAGTTGTTATGAGGCTTGACTTCCCCTGGGCTCAGTGGCAAGGGTTCCACCAGAGCCAGTACCTCCAATGTCTTTGAACCAGCTGCCCCCCACCTTGTGGACCAGGGCGTGCTGGAGCGATCCCCTCCACCCCGGTGCCTGTGCTTTCTCTGTTGACTTGTGCCATCCCTAATGCACACAGGCTTTGTCATCGACCCACTGCGAGCTCTAAGTAATCCCTCAAGGAGAAGCTCTCATCCCCGGGACCTGGGAATGAGAGCTTCTCTTCTCAGTTTCTTTTAAATCAGCATACCAAGTAATGGCATTTTCATGCAAATTTTTAATTGATCTTACCCATTTCTTCCCTCTCCCCTCGACCCTCGTCCCCCTCTGCCTTTCCACTATCCGTGGTCATTGTCCCCTCCTTTCCACCTTCATGTCACAGGAATTCTATTACTAATTTTTCTTCACATCCTTAAAATCTTCCCCACACCATGCCCCCTTTCTAGTTTCACATTCTCCATGCATACCCATGTATACACACACACACACACACACACACACACACACACACACACGTATAAAAATTAACAGCTAGGATTCTCAACGTTTGTCTTTCTGGCAGGCTTGCTTGAATAACTCCTTGAAAAGAAATTGTAGCAATAGTATGTGACCCTGTGTTAGGAATAATAGTTTTGACAACTTCCTCTCTGCCACCCCAACTCAACTGTTCTGCTTTTTGCATTTTGTTCTCTGTCGGTTCTAAGACACTAGTAGTCTGGTGCTGGAGGTGGGGCCACAGGGGGACCCGCTGCTCTACTGCATGTTGGGGAAGCGGTCCCCAGACCTCAGGTTTTTCTCCAACAATCTCCCAGAGACAGCAGGAATACAATAGAATTGCCCCTTGGTACTGTATCTGCAAATACACTCACATCCACACCCACTTGTACATCAGTGATCATGCACACACCCACACACTCAGAGCATGCTCAAGAGACTCTCCTACACCTTATCACACACACCTTGCCACAGCTTTATACCCTATTATACATACATACCCAGTCACATATATACATGCACTTGTATATGCATGCACAAACATACACACATACTGTCTTACATACTCACACATACATAATCATATATAGCCACAAACAAGCCTAAACATTGAAGAGCAGCTGAACATCTTTTTGTGAGCCCCTTCCCATTCCCCCGCCATATCCCAATAACCCCTACCTCCGCCAACAGATCAAAAGCATCACTTCAAGATCTCTGTGTTTTTCATGGGCCTACTGCAGCTGAAGCTGAGAAAAATGACTATGCCCCTAGAGGTCATTAGATTTGACTTCTTTTTCTCTACCTGCAGCTCCCACCTTCCACGATGAAAGCAAACACTCCTTTCAAAAGCAGTTGTTCAAACTGTCAGCCCCTGGAGAACGAGGTGCTGAGATCATAATTACCATGGCCTGGAGACAGAGAACATGGATGTGCCCCCATCCCTAACCAACCTGGTTAACCTTTTCTGATCCTAATCACCTAAAGGTCCCATCTCTCAACACCATGGTTGGTTAAGTTTCCACCCTCTCGATACTTCCCAATGGGGACTGTACAGCATGAGGTTGGAGGGGATAAACCAGGGCAATGTTTACACAGGGAGGTGCAGGGTAGGTAAAGCCCCCCTGTGGTTGCCCCAGGGAGAAAGGGGGAAGAACAGATGAGGCTCGGAGTTGCTGTGTGATCCGGTCCTGAGTAGCCAGAGTCATGGCATTGTGGAAGGCGGGAAATGAGCTTTTTCTCTATGGCTTTCTGCCTCTTTTTTCTACAGCCCTCCCACCTGCAGAGACACCTCTGTTTCCTACCCCCTGCCCTGCCCTGCCCTGCCCTGCCCTGCCCTGCTGGGGTACTTGCATCACTCACAGCTGTACCCAGTGCCAGCATACAGAGTGGTCTGTGTGTCTCTTCCCAGTTCTGTGTTCTGAAAAGTCCACACCACGAGAGCATTGGCACAGGGAAACTGGCAAGTTCTACAGACTGGTTTTCTGGTTGGGTTTTGGTGAGTTAGTTTATCAACAGGCCTTCCTAGCATCTCCTTTTGCCGAATGTGCCGCACACTCCCCCTTTCCCTTCTTCTCTCCTCCAGGGAATGTGGTCTCAGGGCAGCCTTGGAGCTAAGCAGTTCTAGATAGGTCACTTTCTGCTATGGGCTGCTGTGTGTGATCTTGGACACCTCCAGAAGCTCCATTGCTCGGTTGTGAAGTGAGGATAATGTCCCTTCCACACCACACAGGCTGCTGGAAAGACATGGACATGTTGTGTATGAAGTTGAGCCGAGTCATGGCTCGATAGTATTCCAATAAACAGTCTAATGTAATTCTGGCCAATGATGCGCATGCATGACTGACAAGCAGTGATGTATCCAGGGCCGAGGTGGGAGTGCTATTGGCAGGGGCCTGGGTGCTGGCGATGGCACGGTGCATTGTCAGTACAGAGTCGTAGGACACAATCCAAGCAAGCAAGATGTCTATCTGAATTTTAATATTGCCTTGTGGTCGCGGTTATAAGCAAAGCCAGTAACAAATGCTCCTGTCAGGGCAGCTCGCTGCCCTCCCGCCTCGGTGGGGCCGCTGCTGAAATGTAAAAGGGAACCGGTCCCTGGCACCAAGTGACGTGCACTGGGGGGAAGGACTCGATTTTGAAATCTGTGTATGGTGCTGGGCATTGAACCCAGCGAATTTTGAATTTGTATGTTTCCCCGAGCTAACCACGTGCAGTGCGATCCTTTCTTACAACACTTAGCAGGACTGCCAGTCAAAGCTCCAAGCTGGCCCTTTAGGAACATCATTAGAGTGAGTGGGGAGGGGACACGCCAGGACATGCGTGTGAAGACAATTCGCAGGAGTCGACTGCCTCCTTCCAAACTATGGGTACCAGGGATCGAACTCAGGTCATCAGGCTAGAGAGCAAATACAATCGATCCATCTCACTAGCCCCCAATTGGTTATTTGATTGCAAGGAGAAGCTATGACGTGTTTGTAGCTTAGGTGTGCTAAATGTATTGCAATCTATTTTTTTTTTTTTAATTCATGTAAAAAAGTGACATCTGTATTTCCAGCTTGATGACTTTTCAACTCACTGTGGGTTTACTTGGACACAACTCTCTGCAGGTCAAGGACTCTCTGTGTGCACTGTTTAGGAGAAAGGGGGTGCCCAGCATGATTCCCTACTTGGTAGAGATTTGCAGGAAGTCCCGACTCTGCCTTCCCAGGCTCCTGCTGCTCTGGGCAGATGTGTTGGGGCAGCTGCCCAGAGCTCTGAGCTCGACCCCAGCTCCTACCAAATGCTGCTCCTCTTAGAAAGCAGCCGTTAGGTTAGGAGGTACCTGCTCCTTTAGAACCAAAAAATAAATAAATGAATGAATAAATGATAAATAAATAAATAAATATAAAAATGTGCTCTTAGGTGCCAGCACATTTACAAGGAATCAAGGTTCTCGACGCAGCGCAGCAGGAAGCAATGTGGCATAGACCAGCCCTCTCCACTAGACCCTCTCCACTAGAAGACGAGTCACCTGTGGTGGGGACAGGGTGTCTGGAGGCCTTACACATGCGTGTCCTGTCATTTTAAGTGGGTTTTGCTGTCCTTGGGAGAATGAGCTTTAGTTACTCCGAGAGACATGGCTAATAGTCATTCCATGGTGTGCTTTTTTAAAAATTGTATTAACTGGGGTTAAGTTGGAGAAATCGCTCAGCAATTAAGAGCACTGGTTGCTCTTCCGCAGGACCTGGGTTCAATTCCCAGCACCCACATGGAGACTCATAACTGTCTGTAACTACAGTACCAGGGCATCCTCTGGCCTCTGTGGGCATCAGGGACACTATTAATGCCCAGATCACAGGGACCCCCAAAAGACCATCATGGAGACCGAATCCCATATGTAAAAGCAAAGAGCCTTTATTTCAAGCTCGGAGCTTGATCTCTCTGTTCTATTCAGCAGTGAGAGCAGGGTGGGGTTTTTGTTTGTTTGTTTGGTTTTTTGTTTTGTTTTGTTTTTTTGTTTTTAATCATAGTAGAGGTTGGGGTGAGGGGATTTCCAGGGTTCAGGACCCTGATTGGCTGGCATTTGTCTAGGGGTATAGGGAATGTTTGGAATGTCAGGTATTTCCCCTTAGATGCCCCCCCTCCCCCCCGCCCACCCACAGTGGGTCAGCTCATGGCTTCACCTGCATCCCAGTGTTGCCTGCCAGTAAGACTGTCACAGAAGCTGTGTCTGGGCCTCTAAGCCTGTCATGGCAGTTGTGTGGTCAAGCTGTTTGGGGACCTCCACATACACATGTGGTGCACATACATACATACAAGGAAAACACTCATATACATTAAGTAAACAAAACAACACTTTGTAATATTTTAAAATGCTGATTTAAGGAGAGACAGAGACAGAGACAGAACTAGTACTGTTTTTATAAGTTTTTAAAGCTGGGCATGGTGACACAGACCTGGAATCTCAGCCCTGGGGAAGTTGAAGCAGGAAGATCTTAAGTTCAAGGGTAGCCTGGTATATATAGTAATTATCTCAAACTATAGAAATCAAACTAACAAAAACGTTAAAGTCTGCCGAGAAGTCTGGTTGTCCTGGCTCCTCCCACCCGTTGGGAGGCACTCTGCCCCACCCCCACCCCAGGCATTCTGAGCATGTAGGTAGGTGTTCTCCTGATCGCAAAGCTCACTGGGGTGTCTCCCACCTCTTATTTTATGCGTCAATGGTGGTTGTCACCCTGAGCCTTTGAAGTCAGAAGAACTGTCAGCGTTGGTGAGATTGACACCTACTCAGACACAGCACAGAAGAACTGCAGACTCACCGAAAAGACACAAACACCCCAAAGTCACAGTCAGAGTCAGCAATCTTTTTATTTAGAAAAAGACAAGCTTTTCCTTGCATCTAACTGCAACATGTTATACTGAGACTCCAGCGAGCCAGCCAAGGGTCTTTTAAATATTTACTCCGACACCGGGTCCTTTTGCCCTGCTTCACTGGCTCTTCTGTGTGTCAAATGACCAGAGAAGATGAGGGTCCTGTGAGCACTGACGGCCTGGCTTCTGCTCCGACTGAGTATTGATCACGCTCAAAGGCACACCCATTTAAAGGCACCTTTAAGACTGCTACATGACATTATCGTCTACAAAACAAGCTGTGATTTTGTGTTGACTGTACTCATAACTAGCTATATATGGCCCATAGGTATCAGGTTGGACACTTGCCTGGAATGTTCCCATAGATAGATAGATAGATAGATAATAGATAGATAGATAGATGATAGATCAATAGAGATATGTGGATATAGATATATACAGATACAATATAGATAGGTAGATAGATAATTAGATATAGATATAATCATCTGTTCTTATACAGAAGGGACATGGTTCAAGAGGCCTGTGGATTTCTGAAGTCACAGATATCAAACTCTACATATACTATGATTTTCATATAGATGCATACCCATGAAAAAGTTTAATTTGGACACAGTGAGAGAGATCTATAATAACCAATAATAAAACAGAAGCTATAACCATGGTTATAATAAAATAGCCACCATTAATATCCTTTGTACTTTGGGGCTGTCAGGAAGTTAGATCAGGGTTATTTGAATATAGGTATTTCCACAGTGGATCTGATAACTAAGACAATTAGCCAGGTAACTAATGGGCAGGAAGCATATACAGGGTGGATATGCTGGGAATAGGAAGATTCATGTCTTGTATAGACAGAGAACAGTTGCCGAAGAGTACGGCGGATTACTCGGAATAGGGAACAGTTCAAAATTTAGGAATTATTTACTTTGGGAATTTTCTATTTACTGTTTTTAAGCTGTAATTGGTTGTGGATTACCCAAAATCACAGACAGAGACCTGCAGTGGGAGCAGGGGATTGACTATATTAAAATCCAGCCCCAGGGCTCACCGCCAAAGCTGGTGGGCATCTTGTGACCTGAAGCATCTTCCTGCCTGTGACCCAAGGTTTTTCTTTTTGCTTCTTCTGGGCTTTTGGTGAAGAATCACAGGAACTTCCAAGTCACGGGAAGGGGGGGCTCATGACTGGATTGTTTTCTCTCATGGTTTAAGTTTGGAGCTTAAGCACTGTTGGTTCTGTCGGAAGTCATCCAGCTGTCCTAGCTCTGGTGGGTGTGCATGTGCTGTTCTGGAAGGCTTATGGTGGGAGCTTCCAAACCGCTGGGATTCCAACCCACAGTAAGAAAAACACTGTACTTACTGGCTCAACATGGCGTGCACTCGCACTAACCAACCGAAGGATGATCTTTTGAAATCACAGCCATGTTTATTCTCATGTAATGCTCTTTAATATTTTGGATGATTACTAATCATTTTTTTCATCTTTTTCTTTTCTTTTCTTTTTTTCCTGGAGAGAAGGAAGAGTTGGGATTTCTATGTAGCTCAGACTGGCCTCAAACTGCCAACCTTCCTGCCCAGGAGCTGGGACCACAGCCGTGTGCCGCCATTCCCAGCTGGTCTATAGGTTTTTAAATTTGCTGGTCACAATTCACTAACCTGATTTCAAGACTCATCAGTGAGTCTCGATCACATTTGAGACAACTCAGTCTTGAAGTGTATCAGGATATGGAAATCAGGCAGAGTAGAAGAAAAACACGAGCTCAGGAGGGACATAAAAAGCAAGGGCTTTCTTGGGGAAGCTGGCTCCCTCCTGACAACCAGCCCAGGCCAGCGCAGGCCAGCCAGAGCAGCTTGCCATTAACTCTTGCTGCCTGTGATTTTAGAAAGCTTTGAAAAGATAGCACATCAAAGGCTGCTTTGCATGAAGTTCATTACCACATTTAATGTGCTTAGAACAGGACTGAGTGGAGGGGAAGCCCTCAAAACCAATTATCATGATTTCTAAAGTATGTTGAGGTGTAATTTAAACAGCATGGAATCCACCCATTTTAAGTGAACAGTTCAGCAACCGTTAGTAAGTTTGCTGAGCCGTGTTCTCTCAACCACAGTCCAGCCACAGAACATTCCTGTCTTCTGTCTGAGTTTCCTGTATCTACTTTTTTTTTTAAACTTTATTTTATGTGCATTGGTATGAAGGTGTCAAATACCCTGGAACTAGAATTACAGACAGTTGTGAGCTGCCATGTGGGTGCTGGGAATTGAACCCGGGTCCTCTGGAAGAACAGCCAGTGCTCTTAACCGCTGGGCCATCTCTCCAGCCCCCTGTATCTACTTTTTGATCATACAATCTCAGCCAACAGTTGATCTACATTCACCTGTAAACATTTGCCTTTCCTTGATATTTCACATATTGTCATGCGACATAATGACATTTTGTTCAGTGACAAGCTAAGTACATGATGGTGGTCCTTAGAAGATTATAACCCAATTGGAAATACCCGTCACCTAGCATTTGTACCGCATGCATCCTGCCTTTCTCAGTGTTAAATACACACATACGTGGCAGTGTGTTACAGTAGGCTTGGTCTTCAGGAAAGCAGCATGCTGTGCAGGCTTGCAGCCCAGGGGCCGGAGGGTACCACGTAGTATAGGTGTGTAGAGCTGGGAATATAGCTCAGTTGTAGGGTGCACCTAGCATTCAAGAGGCCCTGGGTTCTACCCATATTACTACAGCAAGCAAACAACCCAAAGAAGTATCATAGGTGTATAATAGACTATATCATCTAGACTCCTGTATGTGCAGCCCACAATGTTCACTCAAGGACATATTCTCAGAGCATATCCCCATTATTGATGCATAATATGTATAACATGCAACTATACATAAGCGTAGTTTGTGTGTGTGGTATACATCCCAAGATCCCAGTGGATGTTCCAAACCCCCCCCAAACAAATTCTTTTTTAAAAGATTTAATTAAAAAATGATGGTATGTGTGTGTATGAGGGAGTATATGTTCATGTGACTTCAGTTGTACACGGAAACCAGAGTTGTCAGATACCCCTGGAGAAGTTGTGAGCTGTCTGATGTGGGTGCTGGGAATTGAACTCAGGTCCTCTACAAGAACAGTACATGTTCTTAACTGCTGAGCCACATCCCCAGCTCTGCTATGTCTCTTCTTATGTTTATGGCCAAGCTTAGTTTATAAGTTAGGCAAAATAATAAAGTAGAATAGCAATATCAATTGCTCTAATGAAAGTTATATGCATACAGTCTCTTGGAATTTTCTATTTAGTGCTTCTAAACTGTGGTTGACTATAGATAACTCAAATCCAGGAGAGAGGAACCTTGGATAAAAGGGAGAGGTAGTATAAATGGAATTGGATGCTGCAAAGTCTTCTGTGTCTGGACCATCAGAAATTAGTACTTTTTAAAAGTGGTGCACACCTTTAATCCCAGCACTGGGGAGGCAGAGACAGGTGGATCTCTGTGAGTTCGAGGCCAGCCTGGTCTGCAGAGCGAGATCCAGGACAGCCAGGGGCCAGGGCTATCTGTTTCCAGAAATAGATCTCTCTCTCTCTCTCTCTCTCTCTCTCTCTCTCTCTCTCTCTCTCTCTCTCCCTCTCCCTCTGTCTCTCTGTCTCTGTCTCTGTCTCTGTCTCTGTCTCTGTCTCTCTCTCTCTCTCTCTCTCTCATAAACTTTGAATCAGCAAGGTGGCTCAGTGGGTAAAGGCACTTGCTGCCAAGCCTGATGACCCAGGTTCTGTTCCTGGAACTCACCTGGTGGAAGGAGAGACCCAACACTCAGCTGTCCATAGTGCATTGTGACACTCATTCCCACATGATAAAACAAGTTTAAAATTGATGGTTTTTACCATATGCTCTATTAAAAAAAAAAAGACTTTTTGCCTTGGCAGTTCGTGGAAGTGTCAACTCTGTATGACATTTTAAAGAGAGATTCCATTGTGGTAGCACAGAAATCTTCCTGCCTCAGCCTCCTAAGTGCTGGGATTACAAGAATGAGTCACTGCACCCAGCCCACCCACACCCCATTTTGAAAACAGGGTCTCATATATCCCCAAGTGGCCTGGACCTTGCTCTGCAGCTGGGGATGTGGGAGTTATATTGAGCTTCCCGTCTTCCTGCCTGCACCGCCCCATGCTGAGATTACAGGCATGAGCCTCCGTGGCCAATGTATGTGGTGTTGGGGATTCAGTGCAGGACTTCATGTATGCTAGGCAAGCAAACACTGCCAACTGAACTCCATGCACACCAGCCACACTCTGTACTTCTGGGGACAAAGTACACCAGATTCAGAGAGATGGGGAGGTGCTTGTGGAGTTGGTGGCAAGGGCTTGTGGTACATGAGTCTTGAGCCAGCGCTTACCAGGGGGCTTCCTCCTGTTAGTCTTTGCTCTAAAATGAAGCAGGAGAAATTTCCCAGGACCTGAGTGGCCCTGTCCCCTGCCTTAAGCCTTTTTCCCATTTGCACATTACTGTGACTCCTGGAGTCTTTGCTCTGTCCTCTGGTTGCTCCCCACCTGCTTCCTGCAAGGAGTCTCCCTCCTCATCCCACAGGGCCTGAAACACCAGGCAGGGAGGGCCATCCTGCTCTGCCCTTCTCAGGGTGCAGGTCCACAAGGGCTGAGCAGCTGCGGCTTAGCTGGTCCCCGGGCCGTTCCTTCCTAGCCAGGCTAATCTGTCCCTGGTTTCTGCTTCTTCTCCAGATGAACTAAAAAACAAGACTGTGTGTGAAGACCAGGAACTGAAGCTGTATTGCCACGAGTCCAAGTTTCTCAACATCTACTCTGCCACCTACGGCCGCAGGACACAGCAGAGGGACATCTGTTCCTCTGAAGCAGAGCTGCTGCCCCCCTTCGGTAGGTGATTTTATTCGGCTATAATTAGGCTGTTGTCTGTGTGGATTGTGGTCCTGGGTTGGCAGTGAAGTGTGGCTGGTACCTGCAGGAGAGGGAAAGTCAAGGACAGGATCCTTCTCCCTGTAGCGGCCTCTCTGCCCCACAGTCCTGAATCCATTGGTGGTTCAGTCGTTCTGTGGAGGTAAACAGTGAGCCCCTGCTGTATGCAGGGCCCGGTTCTAGGCTTTGGGAGCTCATCAGTGACCAATAATCCACCCAGCCATAGAGTGTCCTTCCAGCAATGCACAAGGAGGCCATAAGAAAACAAGAAAGGAAGAGCAGGCTCTCCGTATGCACGAGTTCTGCTGTCGTGGGCTCACCCAAGCACAGGTTGGAAATACTTAGCGGGGAAGCTCCTATGTTGAACAGGTGCAGGCTTATTTCCTTTGTTACCAGGAGTGTCCACTGTAGCTAGAATTTTCCTGCCTGGCCCACGGTCAGGACAAATCTCTCTCACCCGCCAGTCCCACAGCCGCTCAGACCCGACCAAGTAAACACAGAGACTTATATTGGTTACAAACTGTATGGCCGTGGCAGGCTTCTTGCTAACTGTTCTTATAGCTTAAATTAATCCATTTCTATAAATCCACACCTTGCCACATGGCTCGTGGCTTACCGGCATCTTCACATGCTGTTTCTCATCGTGGCAGCTGGCAGTGTCTCTCTGACTCAGCCTTCACTTCCCAGCTTTATTCTCCTCCTTGTCCCGCCTATACTTCCTGCCTGGCCACTGGCCAATCAGTGATTTATTTATTGACCAATTAGCAACACACTTGACATACAGACCATCCCACAGCAGTCCACCTTGCTGCCCATCAGCCACACACATCCTAAGATGGCTATGAAAGAGGCCCAACACGTTTCTAGATGTCAATGCCACATCACAATGTCAAAAGATGGTTTATAATACCTTCTATAACATTACATGTATAATATAAATATAAACATGTGCTATGATGTGTTGTTCCTAGGAGCACATGCCTTGAAGGCCTTGTGATGTTTGGATGTAGCTTGCATGTCTTCCAACGTTCATGTGTCAAAATTTAATTCCTGATGGGAGGTATTAAAATGATGGAAACTTGGCTGGGCGGTGGTGGCGCACGCCTTTAATCCCAGCACTCGGGAGGCAGAGCCAGGCGGATCTCTGTGAGTTCAAGGCCAGCCTGGGCTACCAAGTGAGTTCCAGGAAAGGCGCAAAGCTACACAGAGAAACCTTGTCTCAAAAAACCAAAAAAAAAAAAAAAAAAAAAAAATGATGGAAACTTAATGCTACTGAGGCATTTGGAGGCATGAACTTTGGAGGTGATTAGAGGCAGATAAGATTATCACTGTGGAGCTTCCATAGAATCCTTTGAAGGAAGAGGGTGAGACCAGAGCAGACATCTCCAGACTTTCCCGTCTCTTGCTGTGTGGTACCCTGTGCTGCCTGAGACTTTGCCGGGAGGGTCGTCATCAGGCACAGGCTCTTGACCTTGGACCAGAGCCATGAGCCAAATAAGCCTGTTTTCTTTATAATGTTACTCAGCTCGAGTAATTCATTATGGTAAAACAAAACCCAGAAAACTAATACAGAAAATTTGCTCTGGGAATATGTGAGGTTATTATTATATCTATATCTGAGAACATGGAAGCGGCTTTGAAACTGGATAACAGGCAGAGGTCGGAAGGGTTTGGAGGAATGGGTTGGGAAAGGTTTGTTTTGCTATAAGACAAATGTTACGGCCAATTCTGATGAGGGTGAAGAAGAAACTAGCAAATCAGCCCTAGATGGAAACGGGGAGCCTCTTAAAAAATAGGTAGGAGGGTATTCTTATATGATGTAGCAAAGGACCCTGCTGTATGGGTGTCCACACCCTAAAACCTTGTGGGACACCACATGTAAAGATGATGGACTTGTTTATTAGCTGTCTTAGTTAGGGTTTCAATTGCTGTGAAGAGACACTATGACCATGGCAACTCTTATAAAGGAGAACACTTCATTGGAGTGGCTTAGAGTTTCAGAGGTTTAGTCCATTATCACTATGGTGGGACATGTTAGCGTGCAGGTAGACATGGCACTGGAAAAGGAGCTGAGAGTTCTACATCTTTATCTACAGGC
The DNA here is from genome assembly GCF_949786415.1 of Peromyscus eremicus. Taxonomy (NCBI): domain Eukaryota; kingdom Metazoa; phylum Chordata; class Mammalia; order Rodentia; family Cricetidae; genus Peromyscus; species Peromyscus eremicus. Next base: position 7,750,602 of record NC_081428.1, on the reverse strand, counting down.
AACAGGAAGTGATCTGTAACACTGGGTGTAGCTTGAGCATAGGAGACCTCAAAGCCTGCCTCCACAATGACACACTTCCTCCAACAAGGCCACGCCTTCTAAGAGTGTTACTCCCTTTGGGGGCCATTTTCTTTTAAAACACTACACTGGGTAAATGAGATTTCAAGTCAACAAAGATTCTTGCTGCTGCATGGCCATTATTGGCTGCTTTTAGTCAGGTTTATAGTAAAACTCAGGACCAAAGGGAAAGATTTGAAAAACTCTCATCTGGCCAAGGAGGAAGCAAAGAACAAGAATGTAGGGTGTGGCTGTGAAACCACTTGCTGGAGAGATTAGTGTGGACAGATGCCAGTTTCTGTGATCAGAACAACTGGAAAAAGGCCTGGAGTCAAACAGGCCTGGGTGTCGATTCTGTGGCTGCTAACCCTTGGCATCCAGGCCGTGCTGGGTCTTCAGGTGTACAGAAGGCAGTCCTAGTGGTGGCATGGCAGCTTCCTGAGATTTGAAAGGGAAACCTGGAGAAGCCTGGCAGAAGCTGGCCATGGGCTGGAGTGCCCGTGGAAAGCCCCCAAATGAGGTGAGGTGTAGTGAGGTTGGTATTGGTTGGGTACAGGGGTCTGGTGGGCACCTGCTGACATTCCCAGGTTCTTGGGTTTGGAAGAAGGAATTGGATGTGGAAAGTAGCAAGCAAGGTGAGAGAATTTATTAAGAAAGAATGCTCTCTCAAGAGAGGAAGCCAGAGGAGCCTCAAGTGTACAAGTCATGTGGACTTTTACCCCCCCACACACACACAATTGAGGGTTCTTTGTTAATCTATACAGTGCAGGCTTTCTCACACACTGTTTGTTGGGGTAGCTTATAAAAAGCCACAGTTTACCTCAGACTTCCTGGAGTGACTGCAGCCTATTCTAATGGCCTCCTCTAGTCACAGCCCACGGGCTTTTCTCTCCCACTGTTTTGTCCTCCTTTGTGTAAGGACTTCCAGATCTCCCTCTCAGCTCTCCTCTCCTTCTCTTTCCTCAGAGCCAGGGCTGTCTCATTCTCAGAAAGGTAGAGCTACAGGCACCATACAGCCTTCAAGGCTGCAGGAGAGGAGCCCTGTGGCCAGAAAAACTGTTGCAAAGCTTGGGACCTCCCCTCCCAGCGTGCTAAGAGGCTGGACTTGGTGTGTTGGGGTTTAGTGTCTTCCCTGCAGAGTTTCAGTCTTGCCTTGGGATGAATATTCTTTCACATTTTTCCAATCTTGGAAACAGGTGACTTGTGTGTGAAGCTGTGTGAAGAAACCCCTTGCTTCCTCCTGACTCTGCCATTAAGAAGGTCATCATTGAGTATGGGCCCTTGACCTTAGACCAGGGCTGTGAGTCAAACAACCCTTTTTCTTTAAAATTACACAGCCTCAAGTATTTCATTATAGTAACTGAAAACTCTAACAACAGAGACTCATACTCAGTGTCCTGAGGACCCCCCTCCCATCTTATTGTATTTGTTTATATGGGGAGGAGCTTGTATGTGCCAAAGTCCATATATGGATTTCCCTGGAGAGCTGGAGGGCAGCCCACTGCTGTAACACCATCGATAACCTGGCAGATACAGGAAGGCATGTGGCTTGAAGATCCTGCCCTTGCTTAGCATAACAGAATGAAGAGTTTAAGCTCTGCGCAAGGTAGCCTGCTGACCCCGTCGTTCACCAAGCTCTTCTGTGCAGTGTCCCCAGCACACACAGCGCTGAAGACAAAGCTCTTGGATGCACTAATCACCCCCCAGTCAACATTCTGAAGCCTTTTCTTTTCTCCTGTACTCTGCAACGGGAAGGGTTCAAAAGGGAAGGTCAAGGCTCTTGAGACCCAACATGGAAACCTCAAGTCCATCCTCATTCCTCAGGTCAGAACCATGCGTGCAAAGACACCAACCTTTGGGTTGGAGAGATGGTTTGGTGGGTAAATGCTTGCTGTGCAAGCATAAGGACCTGAGTTCTAGTCCTTTCTGGTGCTCATACATGCATGCATGCGAATACATTCATAAAGTAAAAATAGATAAATCTTTTAGAAGCTGCAAACCTTTGCAGGTGTTTTAACACACTTCTTTATCAAACTGGATGCTAAGAAGTCTTTGCTCTTTGGACAGGTAAACTATATCAAGGTTGCTGACTGCACCCGGCAAATACTCCCCATAAGCTCATCAATTTGTCCCTTTTGTATAAATATACTTAACTGTCACCCAGCTGACAAAGCACACATCATGTCTCCCCAGGTGGCCCATCCACCTCCTCTCTGACCCTAGGGTCCCCCCGCTGGTGACAGCATACCTCCAATTTGGCCTCTTGGCTCCCAGCCTTCTCTGGTCTTCTCTCATCTGGACCACCAGGTTCCCTCCTTTCTCTACTGAGCAGCATGTGGAAGACTTCACTTAAGTCAAACAGACACACCCCCACTGTGTAAAATCCTGCACCCTGCCCATTGTAACCAGACTTAGAAGCCAGCTATAATCCTGTTTCTCTACCCCCTTCCCTCATGACCGCTGTAGCATTCTATGGCCTTTCATACTCCCAGGCCTTTGCACAAGTTCTTCTTTTGATTTGGGCTGTTCTGTCACCACACCTCTGTATGGTCAGTTCTGTCACACTTCTTAGGAGTCACCTTGAATGCCAGACTGGAGAGGTTTCCCTACCACCTGCCAGAACAGAGCTTTGTTGTTGCCAACCTCATCTTCATGATGAAAACCTCCACACCATGAGTGGGTGGCTCATCCTCCCAGAGGCTCAGCTCTGCAGGGACTGTGTCTGTGGGATTCTCAGCGACTGGAGTGGTGCCTGTCACAGGATGGGAGCCCTGTGAATCAGAGCTCCTTATAAGCATGGCACAGTGCCCATCCTTGACTCTAGATTGCAGGCTGGGATATCACAGCCTCTGAGCTCTCCTGAGATGCTGGAAATCCAGGTTTAAAAAAAAGTGAAATGTTCCAACTTTTAAAACACTGAACAAGCCAAAGAAAACATGCCTACAGTCCACATCCGGGCCACAGGCTGCCAGTGTGTGTGTGTGTGTGTGTGTGTGTGTGTGTGTGTGTGTGTGTGTGTGTGTGATCTCTGTTCGCTGTTCCAGCCGTTCCCGAGGCCCAGGCGCATGGCTTTGAAGAAGGGGAAAGGCACATTTGGCCTTCACCCTAGACCTGGCTTGGGCTCAGATGGATGTGCACATGAGAACTGAGGGCTGGTTCTCATCAGGGGCCTCGGAAGGGGAGCCCTGTGGTTGGCGTCCCAGAGCATCTGGCTTTCGAGATTGATTTGTATATTTTTCTATGCATATGAGCTGAAGTCTGGTGGGTCCACGTGCTTTAGACTCAGCACACCCCCCTCGAAGCCCATGCTTTGGTGGAGATGAGATGGCCTGCCAGGTACATAGTGGCCGAGACTTCCACAACAGCTCAGCATGGCTTCGGCATTCAAAGACTGGGAGGAAGATATTTCTCAAACTTTCTAAAACATCATCATTGTTTTTGGCACAAACACAATAACAACATCAAACAGTAATAACAATAAGATTCAGCTTCAGCTTTACCCATCAAATGACAAGATATTTATTTTTCTGAACTTCTTCTAAGCCCTGATGTCTCAGAACGAATTTTGTAATTATCCTTTGGCCTCTCAACTTTATAGCAATAGTCTTTTTCTGTCTGGCCAAGAAAACCCCCAACTCTGCCTACCATCTTGCTCAGAGGACTCCCTACTGGGAGGGTTTTGTTGCTTCTGAGTTTCAGAATACATTTTGTAGACTATGTGCTGGTGGTTTTTATTGGCTATTTCTTTGGGATAAATCTCCACATGTTTTATATCAAAAGAGGGTGCGGTCTGTTTATATCATCAGAGTGCTTCCTGACTTATATGCATAAACTTACCAATTTGTATGTACAAGCACATGTGTGCCAATTTGCATATATAAATAGGGAGGTAGACTTTTGGGTTGCCCTGCAACTTTGCCTGTCTGATGTTTGATTTTCCTGAAGGTTTCCAACTTAAGACTTAGAAATAGGGGGCTGGAGAGATGGCTCAGAGGTTAAGAGCACTGACTGCTCTTCCAGAGGTCCTGAGTTCAATTCCCAGCAACCACATGGTGGCTCACAACCATCTGTAGTGAGATCTGGTGCCCTCTTCTGGCCTGCAGTCATACATGCAGACAGAACACTGTATACTTAATAAATAATCTTAAAAAAAAAAAAAAAAAAAAGACTTAGAAATAGTCCTGTACTATTGCTTTACTTTGCCTTCCTTGGATGACGAGTGACTGTGAACATGTCCCCACACTTTGTATGGGTACACATTTTCTCTAGCCTTTCTCCCTCTTTCCTCCATGCTGGAGTCTTGATTGATTGATTGATTGATTGAGCAAGTTCATAAATTTTTTTTCAAGTCCTGGTAGAGCAGAGAACGACCCACATTCTAGTATTTCTGAACTTGTAGCTTGGGTTTGCTACATACAGCTGGCTACTGGTTTCTTCAAATGACATTTTATTTATTATTTGAAATTTCCATACACGTATACAGTGTATTTTGCTCTTATCCACCTTCTACTAGCTCTATTCAACTTCCTCTGGACCTCCCATCCTATCTTTTTTATGTCTCCAACTCTGTGTCTCCTTTAAAAAATATTATCCACTAGTGCTGACCTCTTTGGATTCCGTCTATGTCATGTGTGGAACCATTTCAAGAGAAACTGGCTAGGAGAGGCCTCCCCCGTGGTAGATTTCACTCCATGTGTGTGCTACCCTTGTGTGTGAGGTCACAGTAGTGATGTCGCTGTGCTGTGGCAAGCATCCCCAGGGCTGCCCAGAGCCTGGCTATCGATGGGACACACTGTCTTACTGAGCACAAAGCTATGAGAGTACTCCCACTTCAACTGTGTTTTGGGACCACAGAGAAGACAATGGCCCCCACATCCCATCTGAAAGGCAGCAGGCCGGGCCAAGCATGGGAAGGCAGGTGCTGTGGTCATCAATCTTGGCTGCACATAACCACCTTGTCCAGGGTAGGATGTCTGATAACTATCTATGTTTCCTGCAGGTAAATAGTTGTATTCATATGGCATAGCATAGAGAAAGATAAGGAGGCAGTTGCTTAATACCCAAAGGGGCAGGCCAGGCACCTGGGGGAACATCTAGCCTGCTGTACCCATTCAGGATGCTCGATGCTGGGATTTCCATCAAAACCCCTAAATTTTCTCCAAAATTCTCTTCACGATCCTCCTAACTCTTGTTCACTGCCCTGTCCCAAAGCCACCACCTCAGCCACGCATTCCTAAATATCAACCTGTGTATTCATTTCCTATTGCTATGTAATAAAACACTCCACCGTTTAATGGGCTCCGATAAAACACGTATCATCTTGCGGCGTCTGTGGGACAGGAATTCAGGGGCAGCTGAGAGCAGAGGTTCTTGCCTTGAGTGTGGGGAGGTCTCCCGAGGTTACAGCTCTGGTTGGAGGGCTGAGCTTTCAAGGTGGCCAACTGATACGATGGGAAGTTGGCATTGGTGGTCGTAATAGGCTTCAGTCCCTCCCCTCACAGGTCCGGGGTGTCTTCATGAAGTAGCAGCTGGCTTCTCCTGGGAGTGGGGTGTAAAATAATAAGAAACCAGCCATCTCTCCTCCGCTGTATCGCATAGACCTGGGCTGGTGTGTGTGGGAAGAGGGTATTCATGGACATAAATCCCTGGAGATAAGTATGGCTGAAAACCATCTTGAATTCTGCCTGATGCCCCATTAAAACTCACACACTGAAATCCTTACTGCCAGTACCTGAGAATCTGCCTTTACTTAGGGATAGGATCTTTAAAGGGGAGATTAAGTTGATGTGGGGTCATTCAAGTGGGCCCTGACCCAATCAGATTTGTGCCTTTATAACCCGAGGAAGTCAGGCATGTGCAGTGTGAAAGCCATGTGAAGACAGACAAGCCAGGCAGAGGCTCCAGGGAGCCAACCCTGCCGACATGTCAGTCTTGAACTTCCAACTTCCAGAACTGTCAAGAAGCAGGTTTCCGGGTATGAGTCTGGGGTACTTTGCTGCTACCCTAGCAAATGAATATCAAAGCAGATGGTTACAACTGATAAGTGACAACAAAAGGTGACATCTATCATCCTAGGGGTCAAACACGATGAGGTCTGAGTTCTTTGGATTGAGGGTGGCCCAGCCGGAGGCATTTCTGAAAGATCTCGAAGTGAGCTGGGCCTGTTAGCACTAAAATTCATCTGGGAGAGTGGCAAAATGAAAGAAAGGCATGAGTTCAACGGGCCGTCACAGGTCCTGTGAGCACCAGTCGGAGCAGACCTTCAACTCAGGCCAGGAGGGAGCCTTCCCAGGGAACTGGGCACCGGGTGTGCCTCCACCACGGTGTGTCATTTCCTGCTATGGTCACATTTTCTGGGTGGGCTCCAGGGATTCTGCTATTTCCTTAATAAGAGAATGAGAAACCACACAATGGGCCTCAAAGGCTAGGCTAAGGCTGTCCCAAGGCCAAGTGTGGGCAGGCCTGGACTTTTCAGCCAAGATCAAGGTGCCAGGAACTCTCCACTGCCAAGACAGGGCCACTTAAGAGCAGCCAGCCCAATTATCTAAATAAACACTGGCTTGCAAGAGTGATTAACTTCAGTCATAGCGTTAAACAATTGCCAAAAAGTAAGAATTCAAATGGTCGAACATCTTGTTATCACATGTATTGGGGAGGAGGGAGCTTGGCAGTGACAGAGGGTGCCAGCAAAGCCTGTGTGGGCGGGAAATAACCACCTTTAAAGAAACAACGAAATCCTGGGAATGGTTCAGAGCTCAGCATCAATAAGGGCACAGCCAGCCCTGAGTCAGCCCTGAATTACCTTGGCCGCTTCCTGAAGTCAGGACTAAGATAAATTCTCTGGTGACAAAGAAAAGTCTTTGAGGCAAGGTAAGTTCTCTCACTAAAGTATGGAGTGTGCTCAGAGTCTATCAGCAGGGGTCCTCATATCTTAGACCTGGGAGGTTGTTTCTATCTTCTATTAGTCTTTAAGACTATGTTCAGGCTGGACTGAGGATGTAGCTCAGTTGGGAGAGTGCTTACCTAGCATGCACCAGGCTCTGGGTTTGATCCCAGCATTGTATAAACTGGGCATGGTGATGCATGTCTATAATACCAATACTTGGGGAGATGAAGCCTGAGGAGCAGAAGTTCAAAGCCATGTTGATGCCAGCCTGGGCAACATGAGACCCTGGCTCAAAAAAACACTAATAACAATCCCCTCCCCCAAAATGGTCAGGCATCTATTTCTTCATAGCTTTGAGAAGCACAAGCTTTCTAGAACATTCATTTCCATCAGCAGTACACAATGGTACCATTTCCTTAAATAATAGCTTGTCAGTGTGTCACAGAGTTCATGTTCTGGCACTCTTTGGCAGAGCAATCTATGACCAAGAAGTCCCATGGAAAGTCCCATATTTGCATACAAATATTTAGCTCTAAGGGAGTTCAATGTGACATTACTTATTGTGTTTAAAAAAAATGGGAAAAAAAGTGTCCCACAGGATGTTGCAAGCAGACGAAGCACTTAAAATGGGGTTGGAGAGATGGCTCAGTGGTTAAGAGCATGCACTGCTTTGGCCAAGGACCCAAACTAGATTTCCAACCACCTGTGACACCAGCTCCTGGACCATCCCGAGACCTCTGACCTCCACAGGTGCCAGTATTCGTACACACATACACACACACACACACACACACACACACACACACACACACACACTGACCTACATACATAATTAAAAATAAAAATCTGAAAATAAGGCTTATGTTTACATGTTTGCAAATATATTAATAGCAGGGAAGAGCGACACACAAAGTTAAATATGTGGGACACCATTGAAGGAGGAAGTATATTTATACAGAGAAATGTGGCAAAAGGATGTTCTTTAAAAAAGTTTTGGATTTATTTAGTTTAGTTTCTGTGCATGAGTGTTTTGCTTGCGTGTATGTACGCATGTGCCTGGTGCCTATGAAGGTCAGAAGAAGGCGACATTAGATGTCCTGGAACTGGAACTAGAGACAATTGTGAGCTACTGTGTGAGTGCCGGGAACACAACCAGGTTCTCCCCAAGAGCAGCAAGCGCTCTTAACTGCTGGTCCGTCTCTCTAGTCCCTCTTCCGTTTTGAAAAAGAGTCACAGATTCCTGATCCTCTTGTCCACACCTCCCACACCCAGCTCAGACAGGTTAACAAGCTCAGGAGGATTTCCTTCCCAAAGAGCAAGGTTTGCTGCGGAATTTTTCTCTCCAGTGTTCATATTTTAAAATATGAGCTCACATATATTTCATAAAAAGAAAAAAATAAGAGTTGTATTTTAAAACCTCAGATTTCTAAGACAAATTTTGAAACTCACACAGACACAGGCTCCCCTGTACAGGCAACTTCTGCAGGGACTAGACCCATCTGTGTTCCCTGGAGAGTCACGGACTTTCCTACTTAGAGAGGTTAGAGAGGGCTGGTTTTAGTCTGTTGTATACATACAAATTGTGGCTTAGAAGAAACAGAACTTTTTAAAAAGGATTTTATTTGTGTGTGTGCGTGTGTGTGTGTGTGTGTGTGTGTGTGTGTGTATGTGTGCGTGTATGTGCCATATGTGTGTACAGTACCCGAGAAGACCAGAAGTGGGTGTCAGGGTCTCTGTGTAGGTCTGGAAACAAAATTTAGGGTGGACCCATTTCTCCAGCCCTTGAACAGTTGTTTTTTTTTTAAACTGGTAAATGTTCTCAGCTCTGAAGCCTAAATAATAATGAAGTTTCTGAAGACAACAAAAATGTATCTACTCAGCCTTATGCACCCACAAAGCAGTAAGAAAGTAAATTGGGAGAATGTTGAAAGGATAAACTCTCCGAAGTATCGGGGGGGGGGGGGGGGAAGCTAAGTTATACCAAGAGTAGTTTGAATACTATTGCAGAAACTTTTACATTTTTAAAAACATACCCCAAGACTCTCACCATTCAAATACTGGCTTCTATTTCAACACAGATTTCATTTTTGCATTTAAGGAACTGAAGCCCAGGCCCATAATACCAAGATTTAGGAAGCTGAGGCAGGGGAATCACCAGTTCTAATCTAGCTTGGCATAGACAATGAGATCTCGTCTTAAAGATGAAACAAACAGAATTCATTAAGGAAGCTACCAAGAATGACTCACACTTATATTTGATATTTAGGAGACTGAGTCAGGAGGATTGCCACTAGTTCAAGTCTAACCTGGGCTACAGAATGAGACACTATCTCATAAAAATTGTTTGTTTTAAAACCAAGCAAGTTCACATATACTCTTCCATTTTAAAACCATGTTAATTCTCAAGATGTTGGGAATGACCTTAAATTAAGTATGTTGGGGTGATGAATCTACTCTTCCCTACTAATCAAATGGCCTCTGCCATCTTTGTGATTCCCACTCACTTCCCTCCACACCTCTGTTTTAAGCCTTAGTTGAGAATGTATTGCATACTTGTTTTCCCTTCACAGGAACAAAGAAGGCAGACAATGTAGATCAAGCCACATTGGTCGTTGTCACAAACACCGCTTTCCCTCCTGCCAGCTTTCTGGTACTGTCACAAAACACCTGAGGTCATCAACACACAAAGAAGGGAGGTTTATGTTGACTTGTGTTTTCAGAGGTTTCAGTCCATGATTGGTTGGCCCTTGTGCTTTGGGGCCTGTGGTGAGGAGCACGTCATGGTGGGGGTGTGGTTCAGCCAAGTTCTCACCTCATGACCAGGACACCAAAAAGGGAGGAAGAGGAAGGAGCTGGGGCCAGCACCTCCACCAAGGTCATGCCTTTGATGCCTGGAGGACTTTTCACTAGGCTTGTCTACCTCCTACAAGCACCAAGTTGGGGAGTAATTCTGTAGCTCAAAGGCTATGGGAGGACATTTGAGAGCCAGACTGAGTGACGGCTAACACCAGGTGGCTTCATGACAGTGATGGTAACCAGGTCCCCTGGGTGCCAACACTAGATACTGTCCATGAGGGGTGTCAGCTGATGATCACACTGGCCCATGTGCCAGTGCATTGTTGTCCAGGTAGGGAAACTGAGGCTTTGGAAGGACAGGGGCCAGCCTGACGCTGTACGCTTAGAGACTACTGTGTTTTCCCTGCTGCTGAAATCGTGTGGAATCTTAACCGCAGTAGACGCACCAGTCTGTGATTGTAGCCGTAGTCAGTGGTCTGTTGTTATTAAAGAGCAGAAACCAAGGAACTAGTAGAGAATGGGAGTTTATTTAGCTCAAAGTTGCGAGGGCTGAGAAATCCAAGAGTGTGGCCCTGGCTTCCCATCAGCATCCGAGCGCTTGCATTTGTCACAGCACAGGGCATCACAAGAGGAGGCGGAGCCAGCAGCCTGCCTCAAGTCTTCCGTTATTTTTTATGTGTATATGTATGTGCCTGTGTGTGCGCAGGGGCACATGTACATGTGTGTGAGAATGCACATGTGTGCATGTGTGTGTATGGGCCAGAGGTCAACCTCAGGTGTTGCTCCTTACATGCTATCTAGCTTGTTTCTTGAGACAGGTCTCTCCCAGGCCTGGAGCTCACTAGGCGAGTGAGGCTGGTTGGCCAGTGAGCACCAGAGACTCAACTGTCTCCTCCTCCCAGTGTTTGCATGGTTTACCCTTGGAGGCCAGAAGACGACACCAGATTCCCCTGGGTTTACAGGCAGCTGTGAGCTGTTCCGAGTGGGTGCTGGAAACAACCCAGATCCCCTGGAAGAGCAGCAGGTGCTCTTAACTGCTGAGCCATCTCAGCCCCCAACACATGAACTTCTGTGGGGAAACACCAAAACAGCATAGCTAATCCTTCCCTGCTAATGATGGTGTGATCTTGTGCTTGCTGTTCACTCTTCCGTCTGTTTATCAGTTGCTCACTGGGGTCCTAAGGTGGGCCTGTAGACGAATTGCTAAACGGTCTTATTAATAAAAACCCAGAGCCAGATATTGGAGTTAAAACCAAGAGATCAGAAAAGCAGAAAGAAGTCAGCCACATTCTCACCACTTGGAGATCCTCCGTCTCCAAAGAGAGCTACTTCCCGTCTACCCATGCCTATATGCCTTTCTGTTCTGCCATCTCTACCCAGCTACATCACTTCCTCTTCCTGCCTAGCTCTATCACTTCCTGTCTGTCTGTACAGACCTCCAGACCTTTATGGTTAGTGCTGGGATTAAAGGTATGTACCACCACGCCTGGCTCTGTTCCCAGTGTGGCTTTGAACTCGCAGAGATCCAGATGGATCTCTGCCTTCCGAGTGATAGGATTAAAGGCGTGTGCTACCATTGCCTGACCTCTATGTTTACTATAATGGCTGGCTCTGTCCTCTGACCCTCAGATAAACTTTACTGGGGTACACAGATATCATATCACCCCAGTGGGCCAGACAGTGGGAATTAGACGATGAACAAAGTAGACATTTTCCCACATGGAGCTGGTGGTTGTGTAGAAGAAAGTCTTAAACCAGGAAACATTTTCAAAGCGCAGTGGTCATGAAGTAAGAGCGTCATTCAGGGCTCTGTGTCCATGGCCAATTACAGATGCGCAAAGCCCAGGGCAAGGCAAATATCCAGAGGCTTTGACAAAGACGACATCAGAATTTCAAAGTGGTGATGGCAGGTCCTTAGGCCAAGCTCAGGGCTTCCTGAAGGCTGATGGCCGAGCTGGTGCAGAGCATCTTGGGAGATTCCATGAGCTAGATCAGCAGAGAAGCAGTCTCTGACCAGAAGTTCATCTCGGTGCATCTATGTATAGCAAGTGCTATCATCTGTGTGGAGACCAGTGTAGGCCAGCCTGACGCTCTCACTGCCCCTTCCCTTCCAGACTGCCTGTCCTACACAGCTTTACAAGTCCTGTCCAGGAGGTGCTACGGGAAGCAGAGAGATGTAAGGTCCTCGTTGATAATTACCACTTCGGAAGCCCCTGTCTTCCAGGGGTGAGAAAATACCTCACTGTTGCCTACGCATGTGGTAAGAATAAACCCTCAACCAGCTCCATGAGCACATGCCTGTTGGGGAAATGGTCGTCCTATGCAAACAGGAGTGTGTGTGACACTTGAATTGCACACAGTAGGCAGTGCGTGGCCAATAAGCACAACCGAAAGATGGAGGAACGGAGAGAGGTTTACTTCCTGCAGCAAGTAAGGAGTACTTGACTAGAGTCATTCCAGCTTGCACATCTTGGAAAGCACGTTGGGGGCAGTCCACAGTACTGAGCATGCTCAGTTTGAGTTCACAGTGCAAGCAGGAAAGATAGCTGAAACATTCCTGGGTTTAGCTCGGAATCCTGGGGTAGACATTTTAAAAGGTGAAAATGGTGGACGAAGACTCCTCGGGAGTTCGTGTCATGAAGGTGGCAGACAGGAAGCGGGCATAGCAGGGCACACCTGCAACCCCAGCTTTCAGGAGGCTGAGGTGGGCGGAAGGAGTGCTGGGAAATCAAGGGCTGGCCTGGGCTCCATGGAAGTCCCTATCTCAAAACAACAGCAATATTGATAATGACAGACAGGAATACTTTTGGTTGTCCACAACATCTCTTTCCCAGAATGGTTTTAGCTGAAATCAAAGGAACGGACACTTTTTAGAGTCCATTAACATAGGTACTTGCGACTAAGGGTGCCACCCCCACTTGGCTGCTGACAGAGCCCTATGGCTCAGCGGGTTACTGCTGAGTCGCCTCACACACCCAGACCTTTTCTCTCAATTATCCTTGTTCATGGCATTCACATCAGATAAGCGATAGGATTTTCTTTGGCTAAAATGGTTTCAGGAGCACATCAGGTAATCAGATTGGCAGTGGATGGGGTGAGTAGGGATAGAACGAGCAACCGGGGACACAGTTGAGGTCGGCTGAGAACGAACCATTTCTGTCTCGGTTCTTAGGAAGCCCTGAAATGTACTGGTGGTGTGTGAGTTCACACAAGTATTGTTCGGCTTCCAGTGCCATCTGGAGACCCTAAGTGACTGGGCCCTGGGCTGCCAGCAGCTGTTTTACCTGCACGCCCTCAGCATGGATGCAGTGCAGCACAGGCTTCCACGGGCTTCTTACAGCAGCCCGTGTGCTGTTCCGGGGTCTTCAGAAGGAAGGGAATTCGCTGCTCTATTTGGATTCTGTCTTCAGGAAGCTATTTAATAGCGAGTCAGCAGCTGTTTTGGGGGTACTGTGGTGGTCCCATCCATAATTTTGATAAATTGGTTGTTCTGAAATGAGCATCAGCGGCCGATTTCAGGATACTGTGGTGGTCCCATCCGTAATCTGGACACATTGGTTGTTCTTCTAAAATGAGCATGGAGGTGAAAGGAAATGGGGACTCCCAACAATGAAGAACTTGATACCTCCTGCGAAGAATATCGTTCATTAGACTTTGGTTATTGAAACAGCTTTATGGAGATATGATTGCAGAGTGCCTGGTCAGACACACAGTCTATGATTTTTAGACTATCCATGAAATTATGCACCCATTCCTATCGGCAGTTTAAGAACATCGTCATCGCTCTAATCCATTCGGAACCAGTTTGAAGAACCTTTGTAAAAACAGGGTCTCGTGGACTCCAGGGTGGCCTTAAGGTTACTATACAGTCAGAGCTGACTGAACTTTTGATCCTCCTGTCTGCCTCCCAGGTGCTAGAATTACAGGTGTGTACCATGTTCACACACTCAGCAGGCAGGCTTCCTAGGTAACCTATGTTTCCCAGCTACATGGTCTGTTGGTTATTGACAAAGCTCATCCCAGAATGCCCTTCCTCTCTGAGCTTCTCTCTACAGTTTTGAATCTATACGGCCTCTGCTATTCCCAGAGAGCCAGAAGCCTTGTCTCATCACATTTTGAGACTAAGCAAGAGACAGACCTGAGAAAGCAAGGCCACTTCTGCCAGGGAAAGACAAGACATCCAGGGTTTTACTGCTGCCAGGGAATCAGGGAGCGTGTTCTTGGAGCCCAGAATGAGCAAGAGGTTCTTGAACTAGAAAGCATCTGTCCTGGTGCTGCTGTGTTCCTGGGTTTAGTGCCGTGTCCTGTAGCTGGCCAAGAGTGTCTCTCACGGCACCTCCAGTGGGTCTCCGGAAAGCCGCCCTCATCCTTGACGGGCACAAAGGCGCCAGGGTCTCCTGGACTGGGAGGTTCACGGCTTGGGGCTGTTCTCTGCTTGTTGGTCCTGGGATGTCTCCAGAAGGATCTAGTTAAGCCCTCAGAGAAGGAAGTGGGGTTTTCTTGTAGCTGGAGATGACTTACAGGGTCTGTGTGAAAGCCGAAAGCCGGGCTGCGGATCTCGCCTCGTTTGTGTTGGCTTCATTTCTACTTCCTGTTGCCACTTCCCAGATATCATCTGGGCTGAGGCAAAAATGAAAATAAGCAATTTTCTGCAGCTAGAATAGTTGGCATCCTCTCCCTTCTCCCAGTTGGCAGCAGTGTGTTTCACCTTTATAACTCTCTCTCTTTCTCTCTCTCTCTCTCTCTCTCTCTCTCTCTCTCTCTCTCTCTCTCTCTATCTCTATCTCTATCTCTCTCTATCTCTCTCTATCTCTATCTCTATCTCTATCTCAGGCTAGTCCTGAACACCCTATGTAGCCAAGGATGACCTTGAACTTGGTCCTTCTCCCATAACCATCCTTTCTTCTATCTAGTGAGCCGCGTGAACCCAGATTGCTAGCTCCTCTAGGTTTAGAATGAAGGGAGGAGAAAGTTCAGAGAAAAGACTGAGTGGGAGCAGAAAGGGGGTGGAGGGGGTCCTGTCTAGTCAGTTTGCTTTGCTGTAATCTCCGATATGTTCGGATCCCCCTAACAGTTTTCTGGGTCATTCTTCCAGCCTGACCTCCACCCACTGTGAGACACCTCAGTGGACTTCAGCACACTTAAATCTGTGCCACTGTGTCCACGTTTTCACGGCCTCCTCCCAAAGTTTCCCGTGCTCTGCACCCTGTCCATCCTAAGGAACCACTAATCAATTTCTGTCTCTAGATTTACCTTTTCTAGGCAGTTCCTATAAATAGAATTATGCCATAGATGGTTTTTGGTGACCGGCTTCTCCCACGGAGCATGCTGTTTTGAGATTCAGTCTTGCTTTCTTTTTATTCCTAACATTTTCCATTAGATGAGCGGTCCGTGGTTTGTTTATTTTCCTCACTTGTTTTGTTTGAGATGGGGTCTTGCCCTGTAGCCCCAGCTAGCTTCAAACTTGAAGCCCAGCTACCCCAGCTTGCCCAGCTTCAGGAGCCTCTAAAAGGAAATATTTGTTTTATATTAAACATGTATGTGCATGTGTTTGTGCAGAGGTATGTGCGTGTAGGTGCCTGAAGAGACCAGAAAAGGGAGGTGGGTCCCTGGAGCTGCACTTACGGGCAGTTGTAAGCTACCCGGTGTGGTGCTGGGGGCACACTTGGGTCCTCTGCAGCGTCAGACACACTGTTACTCTCTGAGCCACCTCTGCAATGCTAGCTCCTTAGAAAATACTGCAAATGTGTGCCGAAGATTTCATCTGTCTTGGGCATTTGATGATCTCATATGTGCCGTGTGTGTGTGTGTGTGTGTGTGTGTGTGGTGTGTGTGTGTGTGTGAGAGAGAGAGAGAGAGAGAGAGAGAGAGAGAGAGGCAGTAAGTAATCTGAAAAGTATTTTGCAACTCTTTCTCTACATTGTACCTTGAATATATATTCAATGCAAAGGCGTTTTTAATATACCACATATTTAAAATGCTTCTTTTTGGTTTTTAGTTCCCAAGAACATACTCACAGCGGTCGATCAGCCATTGCTAATTTAAACCCTTCTCTGAAGAAAGATGATGAATACGGTAATTTTTATGGCTTACTCCCAGCATTTCCTTTGAAGTGAAGTTAACCAGCCCCTGAGCACAGTCAGGCACACAGGGCTGGAGTGTAAGGGCCAAGGTGTCCGGCTGCTCTGCTGATACCAACAGGGCGTGGCCGATGCTTACACACAGCAGCCGGTGTGTGGCTTCAAAAAAGAATTGAAATCACAAGGAGAATAGGTTTACCCCATTCTCTTCCATTCCCCTTCTTCTTCCTAAAAGACAATAATAATAAAACCACTTTGAACAGCACATCTTTTCAGAATCATCCTGGGTTCTTGGTGATACAGGAGCTTGTGGCAAAGCTGGGGACCAGAGCCAACTGACTTGCCAGTCCTTCAAGGTCACTTTCTCCCTCTGCTTCCCACCTAACTTATATAAATAGTGACGTAGATACTTTGACTTTACTTTCTAACATTTATTATTTTTGTGTGTGTGTGTGTGTGTGTGTGTGTGTGTGTGTGTAAGTGGGTATGGAAGTGAGGACGGGGACCAGAGAGTAACTTACAGGAGTTCATTCTCTCCTTCCACTCGGTGAGTCCTGGGGAGTGAACTCACACCATCAGGCTGTTTTAACAGCAAGTCCTTTTATCCTTTGGTTTGTTTGTTTGGTTTTGGTTTTTCAAGACAGGGTTTCTCTGTGTAGCCTTGGCTTTCTGGGAACTTGCTCTGTAGACCAGGTTGGCCTTGAACTTATCTGAAATGTTTTATGTTAATGACATATAGAACAATTTAGCCTGCTGAGTTCCTGACAGAACTGTGGAGATCCCATAGAATACATAAGATGCTAATTTTGGGTAGCAAGGGTTTTGTTTTGTGTTATTTTACTTTACTTATTATGCCTGTCCCCAGTTATGAAAGTAAAGTATAGGTGTCCATCTGTGTTTTAGAGATAGATTCTAGAACTTTCCATACACACTCAAAATCATCAGGTATTCAAGTCCCTTAAATAAAACAGCCCAGTGTTTTCACAGAGCCCACACAACCTCCTGAAAAGAAAGAAATCTGTACACGTTCACATTTCTCCTGAGTATCTTTTTCTCTGTCGGTGGTTGAATTCCTGGCCAGGGTCCTTTTTGACACAGGAGACTGACTCTGGGCTTTGCTTCCACATCTGCTTTCTGGTACAGAAAACACAACGCCAAGGCACAGAAACCACCCTTAGCCAAAGCTAGAGGCAAAGACTGGAAACACCTTCCACATTCTGGTTCACTGGCTCCCTGTCTACCTGGCTCTGTATCTCAGCTCCCTTCCCTTTCTCACATGGCTCCCACCGGATCCTGAAGGATCCCCATCCCTCTTCAGTGCAGCCCCAAGAGCTAGGTCTTTCTTAGAGGCATCTGCCTTGTGTGATATTCCCAGGGCTCCCGTCAGCACTTGCTAAGTGTCCCTCCAGGCAGTTCCCTCGAATCCAAAAGCAGGCCAGCCACACGTGTGTGTGTGTGTGTGTGTGTGTGTGTGTGTGTGTGTGTGTGTGTCTGTGTTGTGTCTGTGTGTGTGTCTCTGTGTGTGTGTGTCTGTGTGTATGTGTGTGAGACACATTAAACAATCCATGCTTCCCTCCATAACCTAAGGGTTGTCATATCTCTGGTCCACAGAGCAGACAGCTGTTCAGGGTAAGATGAGACATTATTTACTCAGGCCTCCTAAAGGCTTGATGGATGCCTTTGCCTTTCTCACAGAATATTGTGTTCTGCTCTGGAGCAGGGTACATGAGCTGCACCTGAAGTTGGAATTAGCACTTTGAAGTGTTTTGAATCCTTTTCATCATTTGACATTTTCAAAGATGACTTCTGCATTAGCTGCTTTTCTCGTTACTGGACAAAACACCCGAGAAAAGCGACGTCAGAAAGGAGGGCTTGATGTCGGCTCATGGTTCAGAGCGGATGCAGTCCATCATGGTG
Organism: Peromyscus eremicus; assembly: GCF_949786415.1. NCBI lineage: Eukaryota > Metazoa > Chordata > Mammalia > Rodentia > Cricetidae > Peromyscus > Peromyscus eremicus. The sequence goes on along the minus strand of NC_081428.1, from coordinate 7,732,866 downwards.
ACAGGATAGGGGGACAGTCAAGAGCCAGAGGACAGTTAGAAGCAGGGCCAGGTTATAAACCTCAAGGCCCACCTCCATTACCCACTTCCTCCAGTGATGATCCACCTTCTAAAGGTTCCACGGCCTCCCAAACAGCATTGTCAGCCGGGGACCAAGTCTTCAGCACATGAACTCATGGGGCCATGTCACAGCCAGTACTAAGTGTTCTGAGTCTTCTACAGTTTAGTCAGAAGCCCAGTGGTTTGTTGTCTGTGAGTGGCAGGTGCAGGTGAAGGTCAACAGGCTTTCAGAACAGGTACACCCTGAACAGCTCTGGCCTTCGCATGTTGCAGGTATAAAATTGGACCCCAGCGGATCAAGGGTTGTGCGGAAAGATGGTGTTATCGTCAGCAACTCCCTGGCTGCGTTTGCTTACATTCGAGGTAGGTGAATGAATGGGAGCTTCTGGGGGTGCAGGAGGGTTTCTTATTGCCTCACCGACAAACGCTCTGATAGCTAAAGGAAAGATGCCTCAGTTGTACATGCAGCGTCGTGATGTTCAGAAGCACAGGGCTGGGATTCAAACACAGTTGCAGCCACAAACCAAGGGACCTGCAAGAATAAAGCTGAGCTGCCGAGGGTCTGGTTCCAAAGGAATTTCCCCCTTGAAAAGCAGAAATGGGGTTCCCCAGATCTAAAAATTCGGATTGTTGAATTCCCCTCACAATTGGAAGAAAAACAAGGCTGATCATGTAAGAAGCAAACAGGTCCTACCATGGGATGACACAGCCATCTCAGGAGGCCTGAGAATCACTGTGGTTGCCAAGGTTTCCTGTTCATCTCCCCAGGGCTGAAGCTTGCACCAGGCCTGGCGTGTGCAGCCCTCTCTCGGGAGAATGCACATTCTCCTTGCTCCCTTCCTAGGACAGATTGTGTCTTGGAATGTGGACTCTAAGTTTCAACGCTGGCTTCCTGCTCAGTGAAGGCTCTGTCATTCAGCTTACACCACACTACTTAATATAAGACCCTGGACTCTTGAAGGAAAAACAGGTATATTTTGGCTCATGGTCTGGAAGTCAAGTTCAAGATCCAGTGGCTCCATGGGTTTGGCTGTGGTGAGGGTGGGGCATCGTGAGTGATCACACTTTGAACTAGAGAGGGAGAGAAAGGGACACAGCAAGACCCTACCATCCCCTTTGATGGTGCAGGCCTGGTGACCTAATAATTTTCCCACTCAGTGTTCCTCCCGTGAGCTTGCCACGTGCTGCAGGGTTATTGGCCTCTTTTTTTTTTTTTTTTTTCCTTACAAGTTCTCTCCTATGTTCTTGCTGCTCCTGATGACTGTCAAAGTTAAGTGTGAAAATTTGGGTTTTGGAAGGATGTCCACAGTTTCAAAGTCCCTTCAGGTGGAGGATAATGATGAGGAGAAGCAGGGACGCTGCTGGCTGAGGTGTAGCCACGCTGGGCCCCGTCCTTTCTCAGACACCTTGGTCTTCTTAGCCGCCATAACAAATCACTGTAGACTGGAGCTTAAGGAACACTTTCTGTTTCCTAACGGTTCTGGAGGGAAACTGGAAGTCCATGACTAAGAGCCTCCTTCCGGCTTTAGACAGCTACCTGCCTGCTGCATCCTCCTATGTGTGTGTGGGGGGGGGTTGGGTGGGGGTGGAGCAGAGGTGTGTGAGGAGACAAAAGAGACAGGGAAGAGGAGAGTGTGAACTTTTCGGAAACCACCAGCCCTATCAGACGAGGACCCGCTGGTGAACTCTGTTAACCGTAATTAGCTCCAGAAAGTTCCATCTACAAAGTCATATTAGGGGTTAGGACATCAGCATGAGCTTGGGGGAATGATCAGCCCAGAGCATCAACTCTGAGGGTTGAGGCTCTGATCCTGAATTCTACACTTAAAGGAGCCAAGGGTCAGAGGAGCGGGGCCATTTGCCAAGGGCACCATGGACAGCGGCTGGGTCCAGCCTCACGCTTGGTGAAGGGCAAGGTTCTCAATCAGTTTCTAGGAAGAACGCTGTCTTCAGGCTTTGGAGGGCTGGAACCTCTTGACCCAGGGTTATGAAAATATCCTTTCCTCTGACATCTCATGAGCGTATCCTGCTATGTGTCTGGATGATGTGTTTGCCTGTCTAAGCTCCTTAAGGACAGATGACTGTCATCTTGTTTATCTGTCGTATCTCCATGTCTAGGACAGTTCTGGGGTAGACCAGGACACAGTGAGTAGTTAACAAATGGCTAAATAATGAATCCCAAGTTGAATGTTATGTCTGCCTTATACTCTTTTCATCTGTAATTTACAAATTGTATCTGTGGATCTGAAAAGATGGCTCAGTGGTTAAGAGTACTTGCTGCTCTTGCAAGAGGACCCGAGTTCAGTTCCCAACGTCCATGTCAGGAGGCTCACCGTTGCCTGTAATTCTAGTTCAGGGGACCTGGCACCTTCCTTTAGCCTCTGTGGATTTCTATATACATATGGTGTACAGTCACATGAATACACACACACACACACACACACACACACACACACACACACACGTAAAATGTGTCTGTGGCTGCATGCGTGCCTTGGTATGCACATGGATGTCAGAGGGTAACTTTGTATATTTGGTTCTCTCCTACCACTGTTTACACAGGTTTTGGGATCAACTCCAGATTGTCAGGCTTATGTGGCAAAAGCCTTTATCCACTGAGCCATCTTGCTAGCTGTCTACAACCCAGAATGATGCTCCATCATTTTAGCGTAAGGGCTGGATGGGATGTTGTTTGATTTTATTGAGAGATGTATCCGTACGTTCATCTCTCAGTAAGTCATGGCCGAGGCTAGGTTGTGGGTCTGGAAAGCCTTGCTGTGGGGCTAGGATCCCAAGGCTGGACACAGGCTCCTGGCACTATTTGATGGTGAGGCCACTGGCTAAAGCAGCTGGGGGACCCACAGCTTGAGCAAGGACTATCCTATAAACTGAGGAAGAACAAAAGGACATTCCCTAACCAGGCCACCGGTAGCTTTGACGTAAGAGAGCAGTGAAATAGATGGGGGACAAGCAGACAGGCCACCAAAACCAAGGGGCTTGTCCTGGGCAGGGAAAGATGGAGGTCGGTGGAAGGGAAATGAAAACGTTCAAAGGTCTCTGCTAAACGATGTCTCCTCTGGTCACTTACATGATCTGCAAGGGCATTTCTTATAGAAAAGGGAAGTGTGCATGTGTGTGTGATATGTGTTATATATGTGTATTTGTGGTATGTTTGATGTGTGTCTGTGATATATACAGTAAGTATGATGGGTGCTGTGTATGGTATATATTATATGTATGTATATATGGTGAATGTACACTTGTGTGTTGCATTTGTCGTGTGTGGTGGGGTGGTATACATGTATGGTGTATAGTATGTATGTAGGGGAGGCTGGTGGTACTTGTTTATGATATGGGGGGACTTCAGGTGGGGGATGGTAGTGTGTGTACATGTGTTTTATTTGTGTATGTGTATGTTCTGAGGAATATAGTTTATTAGCTGCTTCAGCATTGTACATTACCATTGTCCCCTAGCTGAGGGACTTATTTAGTCTTGCTCTCTAAATTAATTAATAAATTAATGACCCTTCCAGACCACCAAATTAGTATCTTATTGGCATCTGGCTTTGTGTGTTTACCTCATCTGTGCCCACAGGCCTGCCTTTTGTGACTCAATATTCAGTCATTGTCCGTACTGTTTGGGATTGTGGTGTGTGTGTGTGTGTGTGTGTGTGTGTGTGTGTGTGTGTGTGTGTGTGTTTTCAGCCTCAGGCAAACTTCTGAAGACTTTGGGGGTGTTTGGGGGATCTGGGACCACAGCCAGAGCAACCTTGTTCTAAGTAAGGAATTCTAGGACATCAGAGGAGCTATGTGAAGGAGAGATTTCATCACACACCCCAAAGTTAGTCACATGAACCTTTTAGGGGGTACGATCAGAGAGTCTGTCACATGGATGTGGGCTCTGAAGTGTTCCCTGGGTCTCCAACTCTGACAGAAAGTCTTGTCACATCCCTAAGTGCTGTCAGACCAGTCTTCAAACACTTTTTGTTTCTTCCTCCTGGAGGACTCTGGCTACAATCCCACAAGAGATGGACCCTTGCTGGTGGCTTCTGGTGGCTTATCTGGTGTGACTAAATTTGAGCTGGAGGTTGTGTTGGCTCCAGACCAATATCTGAAGAGCAAATGGGGCCCTGGCATCCATTCTGAGGCCTCCTGGGACCATTCCCTCTAGTCTGTCGTGAACTGGGGCTAAATTTAGAATACCAACAAAAACACTGTGAAGATTCTATTCAACCACAACAAAAAGAAAGCCCCCATTTTCCCAAAAGAGGTGATAGAAGGGGCCACAACTCTGAAGTGGTCCAGTTGGTTCTAGAAGATGGAGGAAAGCTTTCTGTGGAAAGTCTGGGGCAGTGGGCAGAGCCCTGGTCTAAGGCCAGGTCCCAGTAAACAGCGGTTTGGGGAAAGTGACTAGGCTACAACCTCAGGGGTTAGTTAGGCCAGCTCGTCTCTAATGTGCCACTGCCTACAGTCTGGTGACCGTAGGACAGTCACTTCATATGGATAGGAAGTTTTATACCCACGGGACTCATCTACTCCATGCTTGGCCACGGGATCTCAGTGACATGGACATGAACTCCCCCACAGAGTGAGTGGTCCCATGGAAAGAGAAACTCCTGAATCCCAGAAGTAGAACCCAGACCCTGCCACCTGGAGAGGAAGAAGTTGGGAGGTGCTGATTTTGTGGTAGCATGTGATATGCCCTAAGGATTGACTCACTTAATTTGATTAATCCAAATTCCTTAAAAATGGGGCTAGGGTATGGCTCAGTGGTAGAGCACCAGCCCCGCATGTGTGGTGTCCTAAAGTTCAGACTTCAGCACAGAAAAAAAATCATTAAGAACAACTAAAGAGGTACAGTAACAGATCATTTTGTGGCGGAGCAAGACCTTGACCTGAGCCCATGGAGCCTGAGATCTGGTCCACCACTACACCTTGGACAGGACGGGAGGGGACTTGGAGTGACCTTTCTTCCTCAGAAACGTGATATAGGAGTGAGTTTCTGCCTGGAGCTGGCTCTGTCCCACCCCTGAGTGGCTAGAAAATGAGTTAAGGCTCTGCTCTCTTAAAACTCACATGCTTTATCAATTCCAACACATAAAATGGGGAGGGACACTCACGCTGCATCTGAACCCTGTCAGAAGGCGAGCGTGATGTGGGGGGAGGCAGAGCAGGCTTTGATCTGACGGGGAGCAGGAGCGAAGGTCTGACCTGATGCCCTGGTCTTGGCATCTTTTGTGTATTACTGTTTAGTGACTTCGTTACAAGTGTCAATGTCTCCAGATCGCTCTCTGCCACCACTCCCGGAGGTGAAAGTAGACTTTCTCGCTGTCACATGGCACGTGTGTCTCTAGGAGACCAAATCCTTTATACACTTTAACTCTTCAACACTGTGCTGATAGCACCACAGACGCAATGTGTTGTCCCTTCCACCGCCAAAATAAATGCTATTTCAGACATGTGGGTCTTAAAGGGAGTGGGGAGATGTCAGGCAGGGGTAGGGTCACTCCAGGGACAACTTGGCTGCGGGAAGGAGGCTGCCGGGAGGTATCCACTTTCAGGAAGATACCGTGTTCTGGTTCCATCTCTCTTGTCAGAGCTCAACTCTGAGATCCTCACTGTTGGGGAGACTTAGCAGCCCTGGAGTTTTGAGACCCCTGGGGAAGGACAGCAGAATAAAAGACACGACGGTGTGCCCAGAGGGGGCTCTGAGCGGTTGAGACGTCCTGAGGAAAACGCTGGGGATAAAAGCACATCCCAGAAGCACCTCCAGGATCCAGCCCTGGTTCTGCCCAAAGAGGCTACTGGCCTCTACAGCCTTCCCTCTGGCCTCAGCTTGAATATTTAATAAAAGTGTTCAATCCATGGCCCCTAGCTCAAATCTATAAATAAAGTTTTATTGGGACACATTCAGGCCCTTTGCTTTACATATTGCTGGTGGCTGCTTGTTGTAATTTGAATCTGAAATGTCCCCCCCACAAGGTCATATTTTGAATGTTCCCAATAGTAGTGCCATTTTGTGAAGAACTCTGGGTCCTGCTCCACCTTACCATGAGTCTGTTGCCATGCCTTCTCTGACTCAATGGGTGGCAAATCTTTAAAAGTATGAGCCAAGATTAACCCTTTAGATCCTCACACTTTCTGTTCTTCTCACAGCCCACCCCGAGAGAGCCGCCCTGCTCTTTGTGTCCAGGTGCATCGGCCTGGTCTTCACACTGTGTGCCCTGGTCATCAGAGTGTCCTGTACCAAGGACTTCCGGGAGCTGAAGCAGGGGAGGGAGCATCTGGTGCTAGGGAGCGAGAAGGCTGAGGAGGACAGCGGGGAGGAGGTGGAAGAGGAGGACTCCTCAGACTCCGAGTTTCCTGTGGAACTGTCCAGGTTTTGTAGACTTCGGTATCCGGCCTACAGCTCCATAGAGGCCGCTGAGCTGGCAGAAAGGATTGAGCGCAGGGAGCAAATCATTCAGGAAATATGGATGAACAGTGGCCTGGATTCCTCAATTCCAAGGAACATGGGCCATTTCTACTGAAAACCAGAGGCTCCTGGATGAGACCACACTTTCTGAAGAGGGAAGGGTCCAGAACGCCGTCTCCCCACTCCCTCGAGTTCTGGTTCACTTGTACCTTCTATGAAGGAGAATCTGTCATGTCAACCGAGACGGATGAAGCCGGAAAGCTGTCAAAGGGACGTCTCACACTGTTTACAGCACACCCTGGAATAAAGTGGGAGGAAGAAGCCTTGGCATCTTGTACTTGTTGAATTCATGTCTGTGCATTAATAACTCTACACATAATTGAGATTCACATTGACTCGGCACTGATAGTACCAGGTTGCTGGTTCATAAATATTCAGGAGATGGTACAAGATGAGATGAGTAAACAGGGGACCCACAGATATTCATTAAAAATGACCATGACGGGAAGTGGAGAGACGGCTCAGTGGGTAAAAGGTGACTGCTACCAAGCCTGATGACCTGAGTTCAATCCCCCGGAACCTACAGTGTGGAAGGAGAGAACCAACTCCTGCAAGTTGTTCTCTGATCTCCACACATATGCCATTGATAGGCGTGTAACACACACACACACACACTCACACACACACACACACACACACAGTAAATAAAAATGTAACACAGTAAATAAAATGTAACAAAACTTTAATTATACCGATAGGGCAGAAAACAGGAACTCACCAGGTATTTTCTAATTAATTAGCTAGCTAATTAATTTATTTTTGAGGCAGAATCACTCTGTGTATCCCAGGTTGGCTTTGAATTTGTGATCCGAGATCTGACTGCCTCAGCCTCTGGAGTACTTGGATGACAGGCCGTGTTGCAATCATGTGCCACCACGCCTGGGCCACACATGACTTTTAATTCTCAACATTATTTGTTTAGAGCAGAGACTCACAGGATTTTCTTCAAGGAAAGGTGAGAAGCTGCTCAGGCCTTGGAGGCCATGGTTGTGTTTGGCCACCTCTGTGCCTAAGGGAGGGCCCCATGTAATGGTTTCCTTCAGATCCCGTGTGGTAGATAAGCACAGCTGTTTCAATGCACTGTCCTTGTGGGACACTGAGACTTGCATTCTCTTTACTTTCTCACTGTGTTTGGTATAGGCTCACAGCTCACTTTTTATTTTTTTCAGACGGTGTCCCACATGTAGCTCAGGCTGGTCTCAAACTCATGACAATCTTCCTATCTAATGAGTGCTAGGAGGACAGATGTGAGTCAGGACACCCAGATTCACTTGCTTAAAAAAAAGAAAAGGGGCTGGAGAGATGGCTCAGAGGTTAAGAGCACTGCTTGCTCTTCCAAAGGTCCTGAGTTCAATTCCCAGCAACCACATGGTGGCTCACAGCCATCTGTAATGAGATCTGGTGCCCTCTTCTGGCCTGCAGGGATATGTGCAGACAGAACACTGTATACATAATAAATAAATAAATCTTTAAAAAAAAAAAAAAAAAAAAAAAAAAAGAAAAGAAAAGAAAATCACCATTTGGGGAGCTTGGGAGATGGCTCAGTCCATAAGTAGCCTGCAACCTTTTATTTGAATTTGATCTCAGAACACACGTTAAGAATTTTAACAGTAGAAAAGCTATTGTTAGCTCAGGGCTACACAAATCCATGCAAAGATGGGATTTAGCTCATGCCCTGGTTTTGTTCCATACAGTAAGTTTGCAGACTCCCCAGGTTTGAATTTAATACCATGGTGCTTCTGATGGTAAATTTCTGAGTAACCAACCATCAAACCATTGCAAAGCTTGGGTACTACCTGCTGGGAGCTGGGCCTGGGGCCAGTGAAGAGGAGAATGCAGGGTCTCGGGGACAGAACCAGTAATGGATGCTCTTAGAAGGCTGCCCCTAGTGGACAGGAGGCTCACAGCAGTGGGGTTTGTTATGCTGTAGGTCACATGTTTAAACATCTGGCCCCCTGCTGGTAGTGCTGAAATCTGGGGAGGTGGGACCTGGCAGGAGGGAGTACATTATGGGGACAGGTTCCTGAGGTCCAGCTGTCAACTTCCTTGTCCACTGGTGCTGTCTGAACAAGAGACCCCACATTCCTGCTGCCATGGACACCGCTGCATCAGCCCCTGTCACGTTCAGACTGTTCCCTCTGAAACTGCGAGTCCACAGCATTGAAACGGTCCCATCTATCACACAGGCTGTATTGGTTATCTTTTGTCAACTTGACACAAGCCGGGGTCATCTGAGACTTCAACTGCGAAAATGCCTCATCAAATTGGCCAGTAGGCAAGTCTGTGGGGGAATTTTTCTTGAATAATGATTGATGTCAGAGGTGCCCACACCCTAGCCAGGTGCTCCTGGGTGGGATTTTTTAAAAAAAAGCAAGCTGAGCAAGCTGTGAGGAACAAGGCAATCAGCAGCGTTCCCCTGCGGTCCTGCTCCAGTTCCAGCCCTGGCTTCCCTCAATGGCAGACTGCTGTGATGGGTAGTACAAGCCAAATAAACTCTCTCCTTCCCAAGCTGCTTTTGGTCAGGGTGTGTATCACAGCCACAGAAAGCACACTGGGGTGTGTGCCGACTACAAGCGAGCTCTTCCTCTGACCTCAACCCCACACTAACTCCTGGGAGCATGCAGACAAGTACTAACAGGTAAGTACTGGGGCCCACGGCCTATGGCTAGAAAGGGCTTGGTCAGGAAAGATGCTGTGTTGTTTGAGGGGCAACTGAACTAACTCGGGGTTCTGGGGAATCAGAGGCCTCTATCCATGTTGCGGGGCACGGAGTGACATATTCTAAATGTCACCAAAGAGACATTTCCTCTAGCTTGTAGCAGACAATGAGATGACCACCAGTACCCAAGTTTTTTTTCTTTTTCCATTTGTGTGTGGTGTGGTATGCATATGTGTGGGCGTGTGTGTGTGTGTGTGTGTGTGTGTGTGTGTGTATGTATGTACAGTGTGTCATGCATGTGTGTGCATGCATGTGGAAGCTTAAGGTTGTCAGGAATTTATCCTCTATCACTCTTCCACCTTAACCATTGAGGCAGGGTCTCTCAATCAAACCCAGAGCTCATGGATTAAGGCTAGTCTTCCTAGCCGGCTTGCTCTGAAGGTCCCTCATCTCAGCCTGCCAAGGTTGGAATTACAGGTGGGCCCCACATCACCACCAGTTCATGTGGACCCTGGGGTCCAGACTCTGGTCCTCACACTCGCATGGCAAACACTTCAACCGTGGAGCCCTCCCTCAGCCCTGGAGCCCAACTTCTCCACATTGGTTTTGTTGGACTCGAAGAGACTCCCTGTCTTTTCATCTCCCTGAACCCCAAGGGGTGTGCTTTGCTGTCGTCCTTGCTCTCAGGTAGCATCTTCCTTAGTCTGTTCCTGTGTCCAACCAGTCTCTTCTCAGGCTCTGTGAACACAAATGCTGTCAATCTGATGTCTCTCTTCATGCAGCCAAAGAGAAAACTGCAGCAGCAGGAGTTCCCTTGACCAGTTAGAGAAAGCTGTGCCTACACTGACGTTGGCCACGAAGAATTCCGTAATGACTTTCCCTGAGTATCTGCCTCCTCCAGCATACATACATACATATGTACGTACGTACATACATTCTCTCTTTTACACACACACACACACACACACACACACACACACACAGAGAGAGAGAGAGAGAGAGAGAGAGGGAGAGAGAGAGAGAGAGAGACGGCACATGTACATACTCTTCCCTGTCCCCTTTGGGGCGCCTGCACACCAGTCTGCCAAGGCATGGGTCAACTTCAGCCTCTGCAAATGCAATAAGATATTGGATTGCATTTTCTGACCTCCAAAAGAGAATGCCCCTTTCTTCTCCTGGCCTCATGGGTCCTGCTGAAACTGTGTTTGGGGCAAGAATCCCAGGAGGGAATGACCAAAGCACACTTGGATAAGAGTTTGCCACTGGACCAGACTGCGGCAGGCATGGAGGAAACTACCAGATGGAGGTTCACCCAGGGAGCCCCGAGTGCACCAGGGCTGCTGCCCTCCGTGATTGCATGTATCTCTGAGCAGAGGAGTCCCTGCCATTCCCGAGCAGTGGGGTTGCAAACCTCTGCTGGGAGGTTTGCACAGGCCACCACCTCAGTGACTTTGTGTTAATGCTGACTCTGAGGGTGGGCGTGTGTGGCCTGCAGAGAATTTTTACTCTTCTGGAGTGCCCTGAGTTCTTAGAGTGGATGCTGGGACCTTGGGGTGTCATAGTGTTTGTTACTGTTTTGGGGACAAGAAGTCTCCACCTAGGAACCAAGTGGGCTTTGGGGAGCCCTGTGAACAGCCCCACCGCTGCTGACACAGCAATGAAATAATGCCTGGCACAGGTGCCCCCAGGCCCACTTTCCCTGCCGGACACACTGCCAGCCGCCAGGGAAGGGTGGCTGCATTTGGTTCCTACCTGTCCTCCTCTGTGTAGAAATGTCCCTTCTCACTTCCTCACAAGGATTTCTCCAAAGAGCAATCCCTCTGAAATCCCCCTTGCAGGAGTCTCTGCCTAGGGCCTTTGAATGTAGCTCTGTTGATAGAGTGTTGGTCTAGCACAAATGAAGTCTTAGGTCCATCTGCAGCAGGACGTGAAGCAGGTGCAGCAGTGCACACCTGGAATCCATCAGGAGTTGGAGGCAGAAAGGTCAGATGTTCAAGGTCACATCACAATGTAAGTTGGAGGCCAGCCTAGAATACACATGACCTTGTCTTAAGATACAAAAATCAACAACAACAACAAAAAAGAATTTCTACTTCAGAAATTGACTTAAAGCATCCAAAGGGAGGTGGTCTGGGGCCTGGGGTGCATGCTATCACTGTTGGCTCACACTGCTGGCATGGTTCTCCAAAGGCACATCAGGGGAGGACCCCTTTAGAAAGAGTTGTCAGGAAGTCAGCGTATCTACCAGAGTCCACTTTCAACCAGTCCCCTTTTCCCCACAAGTCTGCCTGCTCCAGATCACCTGAGGAACCAAAGCCTGGGGCTGAGACTTAGCTGTGGGGCTGAGAGCAGAGTGTCTTACTCCATTTTCTGTTTGCTATGACAACATACCTTGAGTTGGAAGATTTATAAGGTATAGAACTTTGGGCTCAGCCAGTAAAGGCTAGACTCCCAACCAAGAAAATCTAAATAGACCTTTATTTGGGCTTGTAGCTTTTCTCCTGAGGAATGCTGCATGCCAAACTCCCTCTCACTCCCACTTCCAAGGGAATTGCATCAATCTGTTGCGGGATAATCTCTTTGTACACTGTGAAGATGTGCCTCTGCCAAGGCACCTTCTGATTGGTGTAATAAAGAACTGAGTGGCCAATCGCTAGGCAGGAGAGGACAGGCGGGACTTCTGGGGAGAGAGGGGAACTCTGGGGAAGAATCTGAGAGGTGGGGAATTCACCAGTGAGACATGGAGCAAGCTGAATGTACAGTATGGAGGAGAGGTAATGAGCTATGTGGTAGAACGTAGATGAATATAAACGGGTTAATTTAAGTTACAAGAGATAGCTGGGAACAAGCCTAAGCTAAGGCCAAGCTTTCATACTTAATAAGTCTCCATGTGATTATTTGGGAGCTGGTGGTCCAAAGAAAGTATGGCTAACATCAATCCCTTCACAAAAACAAAAACAAAAAAATTGCTTCTTAAGGGTCCCCGCCATCTCTTATAATGGTACATTAGGGACCAGGTCTCCAACACATGAGATTCAAGGAACCAACCTGTTAAACCACAGCAGTAGCCTTTTTCTGCTTTCCCCAGGGTTGGATGCCACTTCTGGCATTGCTGTATTATCTACTGGGACTTCCCCAACGTATGGATGCCCTGGAGCTTCCATCCCATCCCCTGCTCCTGGTGCCAGGTCCCTGGAAAACTGACATCAGCCAGACCGGATCCGATTCTGTCCCAGCCCTGGCTACTGTTCCTCTGACCACTGGGTCGCTCTGGTCTTCTAGCTATTGCTCTGACTTGCTTGTGGGTTGGTGGTGAGTGATCCAGCTGTGCCTCAGTTTCCTCCTTTGTAATAGTATCTGCCTCCTGATGATGTTGAAAATGAAGATGTTTTTGCACACCAGAGAAGCAGAGGTACACTGTGCCTTTATCAGCAGCAAGCAACTCCTCCTGGGAGAGCAACAATCAACAAGGTTCAAGCCATTTATGCTACCTGGGGCAGGGTGGGGTGGGTGGGGTGGGGTGGGGTGGGGTAGGGTGGGGAGTTAGAGAGCACAGAGACAGCACAGGCACAGCAGTGAGGGGAAGAACTCAATCAAGAGTTTGTGGAACAGGAAAAGCTTTGTCTGCAGAACTTGGAGGCAAGTGTGCAGGTCTGAATGGCCTTGGGTTCTGTGGCCAAGTCCACTGTAACCTTTCCCACAAATGGACTTCAGAGGCCAAACCCAGATTTGGCAAGAGGTGGTTTGAATGAAACTGGTCCCCACAGGCTCATAGGGAGTGGCACTATTAGGAGGTGTGGTCATGTTATAGGAAGTGTGGCTTTGTTGGAGGGGGTGTGCCATTGTGGTTGGGCTTTGAGGTCTCAGATGCTTAAGCCTGGCCAGTAGGTCACACTCTTCCTGTTGCCTGTGGATCAAGATGTAGAACTCTGAGCTCCTTCTCCAGCACCATGTCTGCCTGCAGGCCACCATAATGCCCGGATGATGACAGTGAACTAAACCTCTGAACTTCTAAGCCAGTCCCAGTGAAATGTTTTCCTTTATAAGAGTTGTTGTGGTCATGGTGTCTCCTCACAGCAATAGGAACCCTGACTAAGACAGCAACGTAGTTATAGCCCAGATCTATGGCCACCTGAGTCTACGAAGCTCATTGTATACCTGACCGCTAGAGTTGGCCCACTCCACCCCAGGACTGTTCCATAACCTTGGAGATGAAATCCTAAATACTCCAAGTGCATGCCAGGAGTGACCCAGGTCCACAGCTGCAAAGTAGGCAAACAAAGAGCCCTGATGCCCATCAACTACGTAGGAGAGATGCTGGGAAGTCAACTACAAATCCCAGGGCCACCATCTCCCTTTTTAAATCAGCAGGCACATTTTCTGGACAGGATGTAATGCTGGGCTTCCCAGAGAAAGTACAAGAAACACGTTTCAGCACCTGTGTTGGCACTGTGGGGCTGTGATACCCACTCTGAGGCCACATGGTGATTTAAATGATTTTAGCCCAGTAGTAGGACTTGGGTGCAGCTTAGTGGTTCAAACCCAAGTTACTGCCAGAAAGAAAAAAAAATTGGAGCTATGGATCCAGCTTAGTTGATAGACTGTTTGCCCAAAGCCCGAGGTCTCATTCCCAGCACCATATAAACTGGATGTGCTGGTGCATGCCTCAAATCCTCAAATCCCTGTCACTCAGGAGGGGAGGGATCAGGATAGAGGTTATCCTCACCTATCTACATCCTCACCCTGGACTACATGAAACCCTGTTCCAAAACAAACAAACAAACAAACAAACAAACAAACTGATAATACAATTTCAAGTCAGCTCTCCATTTCTCCAGGTACATTTCAAGTGCTCGCAGCTACACAGCAGCCATGTTCTCAATAGCTCCACTGGATAAAGTCGTTTTACAGTATTAAGTTAGACATCTGCCCAAGTGCCATGGACAGTTCTCCAGCCTTGTCAACCGAGGGTGTGGTCAGACATCAAATTTACAGGAAAGTACCCCACACCAAAGCTCAGGTTCCTGGGTGCGCTGGCACCTGACCGATCTTCTGATCCTGATGCCTCAGCATGAAGATGCTCCAGGCTCGCCTTCCTGAAAACTGCTCCCCACAGAGTTGTGGGCCTCAGGAATTAAGTCCCTTCTCCTGTCCCAGCCACACACTCCCTACAGAGCTGGCTTCTGTTTGCTTTGCAACGCATGACTTATCCTGTGGCAGCTGCTACTACCAACATTTTCTGGGTCATCACCGCTGCTGTCGCCTCCTTTCCTGTGTCCCCTGAGAAGATTGAGAAAATCTACAAGAGCCTGGGGACAGGCCAGAGGAACCTACCATCTTCTGGAGGTGAAAGAATAGTCCGGCAGCATAAAAGACCCAGAGCCAGAAGGTGAGCTTGACCTCAGACACTAGCCTCTGACTGTCTACTAATTTATTTTAAGCTTGAGAACAATTTTGTTGAGTTTAAAAGAAAAACCACAGGGCAGGCAAGCTGTGAATCTCAGCTGCTGTCCGGAGGAGGAAGATGGAGATGAGGAGGAAACAAAAATCAGGCTGTTAGTAAAAGCAGCCACATGGCAGAGCTAGGGTTGGGACATAACTCGACAGAAAAAGAGTAAGAAAGCCCAGAGTGTCCCAGAAAGTACGGTTAGGACAAGCATCTGAAAGAAGAAAAAAGAGACATAATGAAGAAAAAGAAGAACTTATGCTCTTCTGAGTAAGCGAGGAAAGTAAGCCCAGCTGCACGGCCGTGGCTCCAGGAATAGTCATCCTGGCTAGTTCTAGGAAATAAACCAGGTACACAAATATTATACTCTCTCGCTCCTACATGAAATTGAAAATGTTGCTCTCAGACAAGCTGGGAACAGAAGGGTGGCTATCAGAGAAGTTAGGGAGAATGAGGGGGTGGGGGAGGTAGTTATAGCAGGAGAGGAGCGAGTTACGGACTGTGTCTCAAGCGGCTAGAAGAAAGGCTCCCCCGTGTAGGCACCATGAAGCTGTCACAGTGGAGGAGAAGGACATCTCCAGGTACTCCATCCACATGTACAATAGCTGTTTCTTTTGATCCATCAGTTAAAAGACTTTTTGGAGATAGTGTCACTCTGCGGTTCAGGCTTCCCTAGAACTGTAATCCCCCTGCCTTAGCTTCCGAAGTACTGTGACATAAGCAAGCACCACCGTACCTGCCCTGGAGTGTTATTTAATAATTAAGAGCAATAATAAGCATTGCCAGTCACTATTTGCTTAGTCTTGACATCCTGGAAATTGCCTAATTGCAGCTCAGTTCTTTTGGGGAAACTGAAGTTGACATTCTTAGAGAGCTGTCGTGTGAGACCCGTGAGGGCATTGAGACACAATTAGTCTCACCTTCGCAAAGGACGTCACAGGCCTGACAAATTCTGTCCAGCACAGCCCTATTTTAAAAGGTTCCCAATCTTTTCTTGAAGGTTGCTCACAGCCTAATTGCATTTCTTTCCAATTGCTTCAGCAGAAAATCCAATTGAGACCTTATCTTGAGGTAGAAATACTGTCTTCCTGCTTTTAAGGGAACTGCCCGTGCGATCGTGAGCTTAGACCGCAGAACAAAGAGAGGAAGGCTGGTCACTTCCGATTGCATGGCACCCATGGATTCATCAGACTTGCCCTGTTCCGAGCTCTTGACTCCACGAACCAAGTGCTTTCAAGAAAACAGAAACGGAGGCTGTCATTTCCTATCGTCTAAAGACAGTCCAGCCCGGGAAAGATGAAGGGAGGTGGAGTGGACTGGGTTCAGATGACTAAGCATGCATCTGACCTGGAAAAGACTCCTGTCCTCTCTGCGGAAGGGAGGGAGCCCAATTAGGGGCATGTATGAACAAATGACATTACCTCACTGAGAGAGAGAGGAAAATGCTCTCTCCGTGCTAACAATGAACTTGAGAGAAAATCTGTTAACTAATCTATGAAGAATTTGCAATCCTGGTGAGCTGCCTCCCTGCTCTGAGCTCCCAAACTTTCTTCCTCAGAACTTGACCTCTGACCCAGTGTTGCCGGACCCTGGGAAAGTCAGATGGGTGCTGGTCAGCTGAGGAGGAATCACATGAGCTGACCAATTTTTCCTCTGGAGTCTCGTTTCTCTCACCCAGCTTCTACACAGAGATAATGTCTCCTTTTTTTTTCAGTTAAAAAGCTATTTATTATTTATTCTGTGTGTGCACGTGCCATGGTATTCATGTGGAGGTCAGAGGTCAACTTGCGGGAGTCAGTTCTCTTCTTCCAACATGTGGGGTCCAGGGTTATCCAGTGCCCTTACCCACTGAGCCGTCTTGCTGGCCCTTGGGGTAACATCTTATTAGATGAAATGGGAAGAAAAGAATGATAAAGATTCATTGTGTTGTGCTTTTATAGGAGGTAGAAACAGAGGCTGTGAAGTAATACACAGATCACCACCATTATGAGTGGGTGCAGCCCAGGGCCTGTGCACAGGCTTCTGCCCCTCGGGGATGTATGAACTCCCTAGAGGCCCTTCTTAGCTGGCTCTTTCCCTGATGCTCTGAGTCCTGGCGGGGCGACAGTCCCACTTGTTGCTACTAGCATCTTGGAGTTGCTGGCCCTGGATTGCTTCATTATTCCATTGCCATGGTTCACGGGTGCCCCAAAGCATGCACTTTGCCAGGCTCTGTTCCAAATGAAGTCAGCTCCCTCCAGCAGAACCAGCAGGGCAGCCTCTGTCTCAAGCAGAAGTCCTCTCTAGTGTTCGGGAGCCCAGAGGCGACACCTCTCTCGGGGTGACAGCGACCTGGGAGAGAGCACTTGATGGCCGGCCCAGGTCTTTTCACTTTTCCTATCTGCAATCCGTGCTCCCAGTGGAGTTTGCCTGAGGATGAGGAAGGCCTCAGGAGCATAGCCCAAAGCCTGGAAGAGATTGGGGGTGGGGGTGTTGGGAGAGTCTCATGCAACCTAGGGTTTCCAGTGGCCTGCCCTGAACAGGATGAAACGATAGCCCTCGACTGGGGCCTGGAGAGAGGGAACCCTGTCTTCCTGGTACAGCTCCAGTCACAGGGAGCTGGGAGGTCATCAGTGGCCCACATGATAGGCTGAACCTGTTCCTACTGAGATCAGTGGGGGGTTTTTGTTGTTTTGTTTTGTTTTTCTTGGAAATGTTTCCCATTTACTATGTACCCTCAGGGCAATTTCCAGTGACATTTAAGTGATGTTTTGTGGTTTTGCATAAATAGTTTTCAACAGTTACACCAGTAGTTGCTTCAGAGGCAGAGGGTGTGGGGAGCTCCTTACAAACCCCTGAGGCAGGACCTATGCCATTCTGTGGAGCCCTGCGCTGCCTGCACTGAACAGAGGGAATGTGGTATGCCTTTGTAGTGGAACTTGGCATCGCGCGCATGCGTGTGTGTGTGTGTGTGTGTGTGTGTGTGTGTGTGTGTGTGTTTGCAGCAGTGCCTGAACTCAGAATAGCTCCTGGTGATTTTGTTGTGGTTTTATTTTTAAAAAGGCTATTTTGTTTTATATACATGAGTGTTTTACTTGCATGTATGTCTGTGGACCAAGTACATGCCCGGTGCCCGTGGAGGTCAGAAGAGGGTGTTGAATCCCCTGGATCTGGAGCTACAAATGGTTGTAAGCCACCATGTGGGTGCTAGGATCCAAACACAGGACCTCTGGAAGAGCAGCGAGTGCTCTTTGCCAGTTATCCATCTCTCTAGCTCCTGTTTGTTTTTTAAGACAGGCTCTCACTACAGGTCTGGCTGGCCTTGAATCCATAGAGATCTGCTGCCTCCTGGACCAAAGGTGTGCACCACCATGTCTTCTTCTTCTTACTGTTATTATTATTATTATTATTATTATTATTATTATTTTGAATGGGGCACTGAGGCTTGAACACAGAACCTTGAACACGTTTAGCAAGCGCTCTACTGTGTTACCATTCCAGTCCCAACCACAGCCAAGTCTTCATTTACCATATACTCCTGAAACCCATGGCCCTGTTTTCTATCAACTTGTTAATTTTTTTCATGCTAATTCTGGTGGATATTAACCCCACTGATGAACTCTGGGATGAATGGTTCTTCCCCAGCACCCCCTCCGTACTGAAGGCCTGGGCAGTCTGGCAGCTTCCTCCATTGTCTCTGTCCGTTTATCTTTTTGTTAGTCATTCAGTGTCAGGCACTGGACAGAGAGACGGCACCATCATGGCGAGTGGAGAAAAGGTGGGAGCTGTAAGGGAGAATCGACCAGAGAGAGCCTGACTTCAGGTGCTGGTTGGAGGAACAGCAGCTAGAAAAAATAAATAAAAGACCATTCCAGCTGGCCTGTACTCAACATCACTCCGACCTCCTCAGCGTCACCTGGTCTCTACCACACCCCCATCTCAGCGTCACTCCCACCGCAAACCTTCCAGAATTGCCTGCTCTGTCTTTCACTCACTTGCCTCAGCGTCATGGGAACACAGCCCCCACCCCACGTGGCTCTGTTCTGGATCAGCTCGTCTAGAGAAGGAAAGTCGTGGTCATCCTTGGAGGTCAGAGTCAGCAGCCCTGTGAAGTTCCGTTCTCAGAACCTGGGTCTCAGCCTGAACAAATGTAGATGGGAAGGCAGGGAGCCCACACTCAGCACTGCCTTTGAACTTACACAGCGGAACACCATTAATCTATCACTTCAGAGCAGAATCAATGAGACCACCCGGAAGGTATAGGCAAGGAGAGTGAGAGGTGCTGGTGTGTTTCGGTCAGATGAGTCGTCTCTGAGATGTCTGGCTACTCTTGGGGCTGGGGGACCTCTGGCTGTCATTTGAGAGCGGGTCCCCTGACTCCAGCTCCTGAACCCTCCATTTCACATTTTGGATGAATGAGTTAGATACTCAGGGCACCCTCAGCTCTCAGGAGCTCAAGGCAAGGAATTAGAAAAGAGGAAGAAATAATTTCAAATACCTTGAAAATCTAAAAGTGTTTGTGAGTGTGTGTGTGTGTGTGTGAGTGTGTGTGTGTGTGTGTGTGTGTAGTGCACATGAGACAGAGCCCACGGGAGGGCTCTGGAGGCTACCCTGGGAGAGCGTGTCCAGGCCTGGACAATGGCAGAGACTGGCTGGCAATGAGGGTGGGTGGAGCCCAAGACAAGCTCCTAAAACACAGCTCACAGCTACTCCTGATTCATTCTCCTGGCCTCTGTGTTCCTGTCTTTTATCCTCCATCCATGGCCACCTCACTTCACCAGCTGTGTGGGCAGACACCAGGACACAGCCATGAAGTCACACCAGAAGAGAACACAGCAACGAGACAACATCCCAGCTTCTGGGACATGCTGAGGAGAGAACAGGGGTTCTGGAAGCATCAAGGGCTCCAGAGCCCTCCCATGGGCTCTGTCTCATGCGCACTACACACACACACACACACACACACACACACACACACACTCACACACACTTTTAGATTTTCAAGGTATTTGAAATTATTTCTTCCTCTTTTCTAATTCCTTGCCTTGAGCTCCTGGGAGCTGAGGGTACCCTGGGTATTTAACTCAAGCATGTCTGTGGGTTTGACTCTCTGTTCTCAGACTTCCCCTGGCCAAGCCCCACCTGGCCCTTGGTGGAGGCCATGTGCAGCCTATGCCCAGGACTTTTCTTTTCCTTTTCTTTTTTCTTTTTTTTTCCGGTTTTTCGAGACAGGGTTTCTCTGTGTAGTATTGGTGCCTGTCCTGGAACTCACTCTGTAGACCAGGCTGGCCTTGAACTCACAGAGATCCACCTGGCTCTGCCTCCCGAGTGCTGGGATTAAAGGCGTGCACCACCACCACCCGGCCAGGACTTTTCAATACTGGTTCAAGATACCTAAAAAGATGGATTCTACTTTCTACCCTAGTCACTGAGAATCCTGAGCTTCGTGGCACATGCTTATGGTCCCAGCTACTCAGAAGGCTGAAGCAGAAGCGGTACATAGCATGAGTCCGTAAGTCTGGAACCAACTGGGTTAGACATCATTTCACAGAA
Source organism: Peromyscus eremicus (assembly GCF_949786415.1). Classification (NCBI taxonomy): domain Eukaryota; kingdom Metazoa; phylum Chordata; class Mammalia; order Rodentia; family Cricetidae; genus Peromyscus; species Peromyscus eremicus. Next base: position 7,712,695 of record NC_081428.1, on the reverse strand, counting down.
AAAGATGCTGAGATGTGGTTTTGGAGTGTGGATCTCATGGATCCACCTCTTCAGCATTCACCCATGAACAGCAGCTAGGGCCCTGTCTGCCTCCTTCCTGGGCGTCCTGAAGCCCAGCACCACTTGCTCATTATGTGGACCCATTCCACAGTGGGGTGTTTGGCCCTAAGCAATGTCTTACAGGTCCTTCACTCTTGACCACCTGCCACCCTCTCCCTGCCTCTCTGACTCACACTGAGACAGCAAGTCGAGAGCCCTGTGGGCATCCACCATACTTAAGCTTTTGGGATGCTTTTCCTGTCCCAAGTGGCTCCTCCAGGGACTGTGAACGGCACTGAAGCCTCTGGGGCCCTGAAGTTACAGGAAAGAGGAAGCGGGTGTCCATGGCTTTCTTGTGGGATGGGAATGAAGATTCAGTGAAGGAAGACAGACTGGCTTTGACAGGTGCTCTGTGCTCCACAGGGACAAGGCATCATTATCCACACAGCAAGACTGACAGGAGTTGACAAAGGTCTCTGTGTCACCAGTGTCCTGGAAGCCTCGGCTGGAGCTGCATGTCAATGAACGGTGGCTTGTAAGTCGCTGGAATAGGAGGTTCTGAAGGTGACAAGGAGGAGACAGATCGCCGTGGTGTGCATGCACACGGGAGATGAGCTGTCGCTGGAGAGCAAGACCATCGGCGCCACAGGAGGACGGAAGCAAAGCAGCAACTCTGGGCATGTCAACTGACTGCTGAGTAGACTCGCTGTTTACCCACGGGCTGACCAGAAAAGCGGAGCGGGCATGCTCACAGACACCTTTGCTCAGGGATGACAGACAGCCCTTCGCTCCATGTCTTTAGAATGCAGCAAGGTCTCAGCGGCGGAGGGACCGGCACCTCCTGTCCCTGGTCCTTGTCCATCCAGAATCTGACCTCAGAAGATGCTTTGGTTTCATTTCTGGTGCGGTGATAAAATCACTTAAAGCTCACAATTCTAGATTACCGTCTGCCATAGCAGGGAGGTCAGAGTGGCAGAACTCAAAACGTCCAGTCACGTCCACAGTCAAAGAGCAGAGGGAAATGATGCGTGCATGTTGTGAGCGCTTCCTTTGGATGAATGGCGACTGCAATCTAGAGCTGCAAAAGTCTCCTCGGGCCACACAGCCCTGGTGCTGACTGCACCTGTTTCAGTCCCAAAAGTGACAGGTGTCTCTCAGTGAGTTTAGAATTGGGGTGCTGTGGGAGCCTGTTTTCGGGTTCCTCGTGGCTTTATCCAGCAGGTCCGCATAGAGGATGATTAGGACCACGGGCCTGAGTGCAGGTGTCTGAGATGGTCTGCACTTGGCTGTGCTGGGGGAGGAGGTCATTTGCTTCACCCCTTGGCATCTCTATAAAAACCCTGGGGCAGAGACAGTCAGGGCCCGTTGGAATAGGTTCCAGGCCCTCTTGAGGCTGTCCTTTATTTTCTATCTGTTTATCTCCGCAATAAATCTTTCTATCTAATATTTCCTGGTGCTCACACTCAAGAAAACTCTGGGGAACTGTGGGGGTGGTGGGTAAACGCCCCACAGGGTGCAATCTCTCAAGCCCTTGTACACCCCTGCATTTTGAACTTGATCCAGGGTATGATGTAGATACCATGTGAAGATGATTACTAGGAAATGGGGTCCCCTGCCCCTGGCTGGTTGGATGGGATCTGGGAGCACTTTTCACAGCTATCATCGCCCCACTAGGGTGACTGGGCTTCACAGATCATTGGGGGCTTTTTTACAACCCAGACTCTGAAGTACTGGAGACTGGGGACCAGTTCTGGGAAGTCCCGGGTGGCTGGTCACCCTGATCTCTTACCTGTAGCTTGAGTTTTCCTGCCTGGCCCACAGTCAGGACAAATCTCTGTCACCCGCCAGTCCCACAGCCACTCAGACCCAACCAAGCAAACACAGAGACTTATATTGCTTACAAACTGTATGGCCGTGGCAGGCTTCTTGCTAACTGTTCTTACAGCTTAAATTAACCTATTTCCATTAATCTATGCCTTGCCACATGGCTCGTGGCTTACCGGCATCTTCACATGCTGGTTGTCATGGTGGCGGCTGGCAGTGTCTCTCTGACTCAGCCTTCCACTTCCCAGCTTTATTCTCCTCCTTGTCCCGCCTATACTTCCTGCCTAGCCAACGGCCAATCAGTGTTTTATTGATTAATCAGTAACACATTTGCCATACATCCCACAGCACTTACCACCTCCTGCCCACCCAGACTTGAACAGGGAGACTCACAAGGACATTGATGTCACATTGCAATAAATGGTCCTGGGCTCTGAATCTCATTTTCCTTAAATCCATTTCCCTAAGAAATATTATAGCATTTACCCCTTCCATTTTATAAAACATGATGAATAATGCCATTCATTCTAAATCCCTCTTTTCAGTCACTCTTAATATTCTTTTAAAAGAAAGAAAGAAAAACACTGTTGGGACCCAAACCTCACACACTTGGACTAAACCCAAGGGTGAACATTTATTTCAACAAAATTCATTCAAGGTCTTGAAAGTCAAGTGTGAGATGAGAAATACACCTTGTCAGCGAGGATAACGCCCTTGTCTGCACTTGGGCGGCTGAAGATGATATGCAGGTTGACGTGCTTGGTGTCTTAGGAATGTGACCCTAGAGAGATCAAGGGGAGCGTGCGGGCGGCAGGGCCTCCTGGCTCGCTAGACCCCACCAAGATGGCTGACTACTTTGGGCTCTGGAAAGATTTCCAACTGCTCCCACCTTATCACACTGGCTTTTCCTGAGACAGCCCACGGGAACCGAACCAGGTTCCCACCACCATCATCTGATCAGTACGAGGTGTTCTGTAATTGCTCCTTTTCAAACACGCTGTCATCTGTCAGCTCCCCATAATTCCAGCCTGAGGAGGTGTCAGGCTGTCATCTGGGCATTCTCATGTGAGAGGGATCCATCAACACCTTCAAATTCTGGCCCTTATCGTTGTCATGGAGACAACACCATCTGCTCCTCTCAAAGGGGGTTTTGCCAGAGCTTCATGAACAGGGCTTTCTTCCTCTCATTGGCTTTTCAGTCTATCAAGGTCCTGGAGAAATGGGGATGAGATCTAGCTTAATAAATTCTACTCAACTATTCATCCAATAAATGTTATTTCCACCCAAATAACTCCTTGGATAATTTTTTTATTTGAGCTGTTTCTTATTGTTCTTTATTTTGGATACTATTTGTCTAATTTTTTTCCAGCTTTGGGCCATTGCACATGCTAGCCAAGCGCTCTACCTCTGAGCTACAAACCTAGTCTGTGATGGTTGGTATTGTCAATATAATAAAATCTAAAATCATCTGAAAGGTGGGCCTCTGAGAGTGTCTCTGGGGACATATCTTGACTTTGTTCATTGAGGCAGGAAGACCCACCCAGTGGGGGCGGCACCATTCCCTAGGCAGGAGATCCTGGGCTGTGTAAACCGGTGGACGGTTGCTCTTTTTCTGTTGTGGACATGTGACCAGCTGCTTTAAGGTCCTGCTGCCTTGTGCCCTACCCACCCCCCAGGATGGACAGAACCTGGAACTGAACTACAATGAGCCCTGTCTCCGTTAAGTTGCTTTTGTGAGAGTATTTTGTCACATTAACAGAAGGAAACTAAGACACTGCCTCTTTCTTGGTGTCGATGGTCGGACTGCTCTTGGAGTAATGACGTCACATCAGAACTGCCAGATGAGAAACTGATCCTGGAATGAGGAACGATCCCAGTTGTCAATCAGACAACATGGTGCTGTGGAGAGGACCCATTTCTCGAGAGCCGAACTCTTCTAAAGGATCCCTCTTTAGTCTTTCAATGCTTGAGCACAACAAGCCAGAGATGTCGCACTTTTGTTTCCTAGAGTCCTACACCACTCTATCCATTCCCATCTGGCTTCTCTCAGCTTCCCTGCTGGACACCTCAGGGACAGGCATGCACGGGGAGAGGAAGAAGGGGGGCCTGCTCTTCCAGGTAGGTTGGACAAAGGAGGCCCCAGTGCTGTGGTTCCAGGCTCCTCCCCTCTTATGGCTCCACCTTATGTGGCTTTGTTTTTCACCCAGGTCAGCTCCGAGCCCAAGATGACTGCCGGAGTTTCTGCCTTTACACATGTATTCTAGGTATTAGGAATCAGAACAGAGGAAGAAATCATTTCAAATACCTTGAAAATTTTAAAGTGTGTGTGTGTGTGTGTGTGTGTGTGTGTGTGTGTGTGTGTGTAGTGTACATGTGCAGATGCCTATGAAGGTCAGGGGTGTCAGACATCCCTGAAATTGGAGTCCCAGGTGATTGTGAGCTACTAGACATATGTGTTGGGAACCATTACTTCTCCCCAAGCCCTCTACCACATGGATGGGTCCTGGAATCTAGTCTCACCGTCTCTGGAAGGGTCCCTGCTCAGGCTCTAAATGGAGTCACAGGGCCAAGACTCCAGACCTATACCTAAGCATGTGGCACCTAATTACAAGCTGGATGGCGCATTCCTGCAGCAGAGTGACCAAGGGACAAGGTGATCTTGTGACAGAACCCTGGTAGATAGACACTAGCCATCTTAGTTAGGGTTTCTATTGCTATGAAGAGACACTGTGACCACAGTAACTCTAATAAAGGACAACATTTAATTGGGGTGGCTTGCTTACAAGTTTCAGAGGTTCAGTCCATTATCATCATGACAGGGAGCATGGCAGCAGGCAGGCAGATGTGGTACTGGAGAAGTAGCTAAGTCCTACATCTTGCAGGCAACAGGAAGTCAACTGACACACTGGGCGGTACCCTGAGCATAGGAAACCTCAAAGCCCGCCCCCATAGTGACACACTTCCTCAAACAAGGCCACACCCACTGCAACAAAGCCACACTTCCTAATAGTGCCACTCCCTATGAGATTATGGGGGCCAATTACATTCAAACTACCACATTCCACTCCCTGGCCCCCATTAGCTTGTACAGTATCATAGTACAAAATTCATTTAATCCAATTTCAAAAGTCCCCATAGTCTATCACAGTCTCAACAATGTTTTAAAGTCCAAAGTTCAAAATCTCTTTTGAGATCATGCAATCTCTTAACTGTAATCACTGGTAAAAATCAAAATCAAGAAGCAGATCTCATACTTCCAACATATAATGGCACAGGATACACATTACTTCCAAAATGCAGGGAAGGGAACATAGTGAGGAAATATTGGACCAGTGCATGACCGAAAACCAGCTGGGCAAACTCCAACTCTGCATCTTCAATTCCTTTCAGCTTTGTTGACTGCAAGACATTCCTTTCTCTTGGGCTGGTTCCCCTGTCAGCAGCTTTCCTTGGCAGATATGGCATGACTCTGGCATCTCCAACATCTTGGGGTCTCCTAGGCAATCCAGGTTTCAACTTCACAGCTTCATGCTATGGCCTCTCTGGGCCTCTATTCAGGGACGCCCCTGACACATGCCTGGCCATAGTGGCTTTATTCCATAACTCCTTTATTCTATCCTTAACTCTAAAGCCAGAACCATGTGGCTGAAGCTGACAAGTTCTGGTGCTTGCTGGGGTTGGAACATGAGCCTCTTGTTCAATTACATCTTCACCAGTTTTCTGTCCTTCACTGCTTGGCTGAACTGAAACTTGTTCTATAGACCAGACTGTCCTCAGACTCGGGTATCTACCAGCCTCTGCCTTCCCAGTGCTGGGATTGAAGGCATGCCCCACCACACCTGGCTCTACGCTTTTCTTTAGCTCCTTTTCACAAGTTGGAAACTTAGCTGGGTGGGATCTTGCCCTGAGGTCACCATTCCCTTTATTCCATTTCTTAATCTGTTTATCTCCTTGAATGCAGGGCTTAGCTCTATTAAACTTCCTGGTGCTTCTTTTCTCCTCACATTTTACATTTTGTGATTTACCCTGCTCAGCTTGCTCCTTTTCATTATAAATCTTCATAAGAGTTACCACTAATAACCACATGACAGAGTCTTTACTAGGCTGTTCTGAGATTTCCTCTGTCAACAGATTTAATTCAAAACTCTTCACTTTAGTCTCAGGCAGACTCTTTGGACAAGAGCAAAAGGTGGCCACTTTCTTCACCAAACTATCAGAAGAAGGATCTCTAGGCAGCATACTAAAATTCTTCTCCTCTGAAACCTCTTGAGTGAACCCCCTACAGTTCAAATAACTCTTAGCACCACTGTCTTCCATGCTTGTACTAGCGTGGCCCATTAAAGAGTGCTTAAAGCATTCTATTGCTTTCCAAACCCAAAGTACCAAAGTCCGTATTACTCCAAACAAAAATGTGGTCTGGCCTATCACAGCAACACTCTAGTCCCTGGTACCAATTTCTGTCTTAGTTAGGTTTCTATTGCTGTGAAGAGACACCATGACCATGGCAACTCTTATAAAGAAAACATTTAATTGGGGTGGCTCACTTACCGTTTCAGAGGTTCAGTCCATTATCATCATAACGGGGAGCATGGCAGCTGCAGGCAGATGGGGTACTGGAGAAAGAGCTCAGAGTCCTACATCTTGCAGGCAACAGAATGTCAACTGACACCCTAGGTGGTACCCTGAGCCTAGGAAACCCCAAAGCCCACCCCACAGTGACACATTTCCTCCAACAAGGCCACACCCACTACAACAAAGCCACACCTCCTAATAGTGCCACTCCCTATGAGATTATGGGGGCCAGATACATTCAAATCACCACACTAACACTTGGATGGTTTAAAGAATTTTAAGTGCTGTCAAATTTAAGCGGTGTCAAATACTAGCATCCTAGTAATTGGTTACAGAGAAATAATCAAGTTGTGTCAAAGGACAATGCCACAGCCAGCTAGTGCATGTAGGAGCTACTTTGTTTCCTTTTGTTATGACCCAAAGATGCATTGGATCAAAAAGAAAAGAAACAAGACTTCATGCTAGGCTGACAGTCGGCACTGTCAAGGTGAGGTCTGCTGGGGGTCTCTCAGAGAGTAGTACCCGGCTCTGTCTTCACCAGCTGTGTGACCTGGGTGAGTCACAAGGTGGGTGGACACAGTTAGTGACTGCCAGTGGCCGCTCTATGGATGGCTGTGGAGGGGCCACCCACCTCTGCGTACTCCAGTGAGCATCTGGCTCCCAGCCGGGTGTGAAGCAGACAGGATGAGAGGGTTGTGGACTGTACCAAGTACCCCACAGAGGAGGGTGGTGGGATGCCAGGAAGCCTGCATCAGCTGATTATTCCCTCAGAATGAGAAGTGGGGCTCAGGAGGGTGAGTTCTGCTGGTTACGTGAAACGAGTGTCACCGTCAGGGACATGGACAGCGCCCACACAGGTGACATTGACACCCGTTCCTACCAACACTGACTAGTTCCTAAAGAGTTCTGCTGTGATCACACGCCTTGACTCACTCTCCCTCGTAATTCTGAGCACGAATCGTCTACACACAAACTACACATGGCAAAGACAGCAGGCCCAGGACAGCCCGAGACTAACAGCCAACGTCATCCAAGGCCAAAACATTCCCAGGAGAAACTTCAAACTACAATTAAAGTAAGGGAAATAAAAACCAATCAAAATAGCAGAACCATAAAGCACGGCCAGCTACATCTGGCTTTGAAAGTAGCCTATCAGGGGCCAGCTTGTTAGACACCAGCTTGGTAGCTTGGTGACGGCAGGGAGAAGAGGGCAGGAGGGCCAAGGCCTCTGGGAGAACCTCAGTGTTGGGGCTCAGCCAGAAGCCCAAGTCTCCCAAGTGGGGTCAGGGACATCTAGGTAGATGATGCTATGTGGGCCAGGGTGTTCTGATGGGGCATCCAGGCCAGAGGACGAGGGGCTTGTTCTCATCACAGATGTGGGATGCTGCCTCCAGGGAAAGGTTGGCTTTGCATGGGTGTAGCCTGTCCCCAGGCCACCTCCACTCGGGTCATGTGACCTCCACTGGCTCCCACAATTCCTCTCCAGGCTGTGGTGGAGAGCCTGGGTACTCAAGTGGGAGGGGCAGTGGAGCAGGAAGGCCGGTGCAGGGCACAGTAGGGTGTTTCCTCTCCCTTAGAGGGAGCACCAAGAATTTCCTCTTAACTGGGCCAGCATCCTGAAGGCCAAGGTCAAGGGTGGGGAGGGGGACGAACGGGGAGCTTAACCGCGGAGCAGTGAGTTCTGCAGGCCGTCACTGAGTCAGCACAGCTGCCCAAACGGGCGGCATCAGCAGCACAGGCAGAGCAGGACGCCTAGCCTGGAGCTGGTCCGGCCATGCCAGGAACAGCCACTCTGCACCAGGATCAGAGCTCCTTTTCCCAACCTGTTTTAGTGAAGGAGACTGTAGCTAGAGTTTGCCTGCTTGCCCACAGTCTGAACAAATCTCTCTCACCTGCCAGTCCCACAGCCACTCAGACCCAACCAAGTAAACACAGAGACTTATATTGCTTACAAACTGTATGGCCGTGGCAGGCTTCTTGCTAACTGTTCTTACAGCTTAAATTAATCCATTTCTATACATCTATACCTTGCCACGTGGCTTGTGGCTTACCGGCATCTTCACATGCTGCTTGTCATAGCGGTGGCTGGCAGTGTCTCTCTGACTCAGCCTTCCACTTCCCAGCTTTATTCTCCTCCTTGCCCCGCCTATACTTCCTGCCTAGCCAACGGCCAATCAGTGTTTTATTGATTAATTAGCAACACATTTGCCATACAGAACATCCCACAGATTAACTACAGAATCAAGATGCCAGGTTAGCCTAGCTGGCCACCAACCTACATCACAGCTGGCCTCTCCTGGCAATAAGCCCTGCCCCCCCCAGGGGGCACCAACCTGGAGCCAGGCTTAGCCTTGGGGGCTGGCACAGTCAGATCTGTAAATGGGTTCACCCTAGAGCAGTGCTTCTCAACCTTCCTAATGCTGCAATCCTTTAATAGTTTCTTATGTTGTGCTGACCCCCATAAAACAATTCCGTTGCTACTTCATATCGGTAATTTTGCTACTGTTATAAATTGTAATGTAAATACCTGATATGCAGAATATCTGATATGTGACCCCCAAGTCGAGACCCACAGGTGGAAAGCTGCGGCCCTAGTGCCTTAAAGCCGACTCCATCCCCACTGATCGCAAAGAGAAGCCTGCAGCTGGCGCCCTCTAGTGGCCACCGTGGCCAAGTTCCAGTCAGCTATGGAATCCGTCTTGCAGAGGAAACTCTCGGGTCCTCTCCAACACATGAGGGACACAAGACAGGGGGACTAAAAAGGATACGGCTGCAAGTACACCTATGAACCTTTGGGACACTGTGGGGCGTTTACCCAACCACCCCCACAGTTCCCCAGAATTTTCTTGAGTGCGAGCAGCAGGAAATATTAGATAGAAGGATTTATTGCGGAGATAAACAGATAGAAAATAAAGGATAGCCTCCAGAGGGCCTGGAACCTATTCCAACAGGCCCCGACTGTCTCTGCCCCAGGGTTTTTATAGAGACACCAAGGGGTGGAGCAAAAGACCTCCTCCCCCAGCACAGCCAAGTGCAGACCATCTCAGACACCTGCACTCAGGCCCGTGGTCTAATCATCCTCTATGAGGACCTGCTGGGTAAAGCCACGAGGAACCCGAGAACGGGCTCCCACAGGTCCCCCTTTCTTAATATATAAAAAAATAACTATTAATGGCTTACAGCAATCTCCATAGCTGTTACACCTCCCAGTATGGGAGTAGAGGATGATATAGATGGCATTTCTCTTTTGAATTAGGTCCAAGGTGACTACAGCAGTCTTAGCTGCCTCAAGCCCTTTCTAAGTCAAAAACTCTTAAGGCTACTACAAACTTAAAGAATCCCTTAGCTTCATCATTACCATTAACAGGTTAACATAAACATTGCTATACATAGCCACAATTCTCTCAGTCTTACAACTCAAAGCAAACTCTTAACAGAACCATTTGAATTAGCATATATGGTGTTAAATATAGTTAACAATTTTCTCCGTCTTACAACTTTAACTCAATCATTTGAATTTTCTTGCTAACAGAACATAGGAAAAACTTCGATGTATTCATATCAAACTTAAATATTCCTTAACTCCACAAAATCAGGGTGCATTAATATCAATAGGATAAATATAATTTCTGCAAACATAATTCAACCTCATTCCTCCTTTTCTTTATAATTTTTTAAACAAAATCTAAAACCTAGTTAGAAGAACCCAAACTCATACAATTCCTACAAACCCATATTGAAAAGCAATCTTCTCAATCTAACCATTAACACTTTGAAAACTTAGCAAAACATCCAAAAGCAGTTTCTTAATAAAACTCTTTAAACTTTAAAAGTAGTCTCTTAATATACCCCATTTGCATTTCTTACTAACAAAAACATGACATTAATCTCTCAAACAACTTTTGAAATTAGACTAAGGAATATTAACTCTTCCCCCTTTCTTTATAATTTAAGCAAAATCTCAAGCCTAGTTAGAAAACCCAAACTTTTCAATTTAAACAGTTCCGTTTGTAACACAAAACCAGTTCTGTATATAATTCCATTTTTACATAAACAGTTCCACAAAACAATTCATGAATCACCTATTAATAAAGCATATATGCATACACAAAACTGCATCTTGATTCTAGGTAGAAACAATAAATTTCTTCATTTAACCCAATTCCAGAAAACTGTTCCTAGGTCATTACTATGAATAAACTCAAAATTGTCCAATTGCAATGAAATCTCTATTGTTCATTTCATTTCTTAAGTCCCAAAATTCAAATGATAAATTCTGGTACTAGCCTTCCAAATATGAAGAAATCCAAAACCAAAATCTTTGTAGTTTTATCTCATTTTAAGTTCAAAGAGTTCAAACAAGAAATAAATTCTGGTATCAGGCTTTCACTTCCAAATATGAAGAGACATTTTTCAACCAAAACTTTTTGCAGTTAACAATTTTTGTTCAAACAAGCGTCTCTGAACTTACTCTTTTTTAGGTACAGTAGTATTCTAAACCGCACCGTTTTTGATGTTAGCTCAGGTTTTTCTGTGTTGCGTCGATTTTCCACGGATCTCAGCTGCAGATGCCTTGTGCTGGTTCTGGCGTCCGCCATTCTTAGCTTCTTAGCGGCTTCTGGAGCTTTTGAAACCGCTCAGACTGCCTACTTTACAGTCTACTGAGACACTACCTTCTGTGTCTCAGGTTCTTTCACCATATACATTAGGAATAGATTCATGTTTAACATTTACACTTTTTTACAAATTCACATATAACATTAACATCTACTTATTTATACTCTTTAAGGGAACTATAGAACTACTTTAGCAAATATATTTCTTATTACTTCTTATATGCTTATCATATTTCTTATTTAAACTTACATTTACAACTAGCATCTTTACTTCTTACAAGCTTATTACTACATGTCTTAAGACTACCTTAGATATTTCTTGCAAGCTTATATTCTTAAAATGAACTCTATAGATCTATTTTACAAACTTATATAGGGCTACTATTAGCATATATTTAACTTAGCAAACACCCAAAGATTTCTTAACACAGATCTAACAAGACAGAATTTTTACAAACTCACATATCTTATTTTCACCTTTTTCTATTTCTTACTCTTAATTATTATTACTATCTCTATTAGAAAGATTTTCTTAACTAGACAGGAAGTATGTACATCATTGTTAAAGTTTAGAGTTTATAGTCAGCTTTGCTATAAAGCACTGGGATTTAGTGAGTGTTGTTGTTATAGAATTGTGATAGTTGTTGCTAGGGGACTATAACCTTCCCAGGATGATGCCACACTCCAAAGTTGCCAGTTCTCTCAGCCGTTCCGGACCGGCAGAGATGCACTGTCAGCGGTAGACGGTTTTTAACTAGAGGCTGTCCCTTCACCCAGATTCATAATAGTTCCCCTAAGTGCTTCAATTCAGACAAATGTTTCTATTACAACAGTACTTTTGGTTTGTTCTACGGAAAAACTTCACTTCACACTGAGGGTGGTTACCATATTTAGCTGCTGTAAAGCTCTTCGCCAATATTGCACAGCTATTAGGTGATATAAAGTATTTTTCTAAAGAAGCTAGTAAAGCCACAAGCGGCACAGCTCCGAACTGTTCTATTTCCTCACTGTTTGCATTAACCAGTGACAAAACCTCAGAAATACTAATTGAGCCACTTTCATTCTGGTTCCTTTATAGGAATGTCATTGGAGGTGACCTTCCTTAGTTCCACGCTCCTTACCAGACGCTCCGGTAACCACCGAGCTTCATTCTTCTCTTGTGAAAAAACACAAACATGTCCTCAACCCCAATTTAACACAGGATCGGGACCCTTCCATAATCCCAAGCAGGGATCTTTCCATTTCTCATTACCCTCAGCTAAAGGACCAGGAAGATTGGAGTGAACTCTAATATGGCCCACAAAGCATGGCAGCTTTCTTTTGTAGATAGCATAAGTTTCCTTCATATCTAAGACAACATTCAGTGTATAAACTGCTCTCTTGCCTTAAGGATTTTAAAGTGGGCCGGGCGGTGGTGGCTCACGCCTTTAATCCCAGCACTCGGGAGGCAGAGCCAGGCGGATCTCTGTGAGTTCGAGGCCAGCCTGGGCTACCAAGTGAGTTCCAGGAAAGGCGCAAAGCTACACAGAGAAACCCTGTCTCAAAAAACCAAAAAAAAAAAAAAAAAAAAAAAAAAAAAAGGATTTTAAAGTGGCTTGTTTGATCTTATAGGTAGCTTTCTGTCATCCAACTACCATTAAAACTTTGCACAGCTATTAGGGTAAATAAGTCATTTTACCAACCC